>NC_067169.1:73908257-75108257 GCF_903995435.1 Acomys russatus | reverse complement strand
AAGATAGACATTACTGGAAGAACGTATTCCAAGAAAATGGACTCAAGAATCAAGCATGAGTAGCCATTTTAATATCTAATAAAATAGACTTTTAACTAAATTTAATCAAAAGAGATGGAGAAAGACACTTCATGATCATCAAAGGATTCCACCAAGATGACATCTCAATTCTCAACATCTATGCCCCAAATACAAGGATACATACATTTACTAAACATTACTAAAGCTTAAATCACAAATCAAACACACTCACTACTACTGGCAGACTTCTACACCCCACTGTCAACAATGGACAGATCATCGAGAAAGAAAATAATTGGAGTAGTAATGAAACAAACAGATATAATGAATCAAATGGACGCAACAGACATCTATAGAATTTTTCATCCGAACACACACAAAAACATACCTTCTTCTTAGTAACTGATTGGAACTGTCTCCAAAATAGACCATATACTTGGTCATGAAGCACATTTCAACAAATACAGGAATATTGAAATAACCCCTTGCATCTTAATCAGACCACCATTCATGAAAGCTAGAACTTAAAAACAACAGAAAAAAAAAAAACCAGAAAGCCAAAAAACAAAACAAAACAAAAAAAACCTCATGGAAACCAAACAACTGCATACTCAATGATGACTGGGTCAGAAAAGAAATTAAAGGCATTAAAAGTCTCCCCCACCCAACAAAAGAGCCAGAACCAGATGGTTATAGCACATATTTCTACCAGACTTTCAAAAAGGACCTAATACCAATTCTCTCCAAACTATTTCACAAAATAGAAACAGAAGGAGCATTACCAAACTCACTCTATGAAGTCACAGTCACCTTGAAACATAAACTACACAAAGAGACAACAAGAAAAGAGATTTTCAGATAAATTTCCCTTATGAACTTTGATGCAAAAATATTCAATAAAATACTCACAAGCTGAATCCAAGAACACATAAAAAAATATCCACCATGATCAAGTAGACTTCATTCCAGGCATGCAGGGGTAGTTCACTATATGGATATCCATCAATGTTATCCATCATAAACAAAGTGAAAGGAAAAAGAAAACATGATCATCTCCTTAGATGTCAAAAATACATTTGACAAAATCCAACACCCATTCATGTTAAAAGTCTTGGAGATATACAGCAAGCCTGTAGCTAACATCAAACTAAATGGAGAGAAACTTAAATCAAATTCACTGAAACCACTCTCTCCTCTTAGATACCGTGCTTGAAGTCCTAACTAGAACAATAGGAGAACTAAAGAAGATTGAGGTGATAAAGTTGGAAAGGAAGAATTCAAAGTATCACTATTTGAGGATGATATACTATTATACATAAGTTATCCCAAAAATTCTACAAGTAACACCTACAACTGAAAAACACCTTCAACAATGATGCTGGATATAAAATTAACTAGAAAAAATCAGTAGCCCTCCTATATGCAAAAGGAAAATGTGGTGAGAAAGAAATTAGGGAAATAATGCTCTTTACAATAACCAAAAAAAAAAAAAACCATAAAATATCTTGGTGTAACTAACAAAGCAAGTAATAGACTTGTATGAGAAAAAAACCTTCAAGTCTCTGAAGAAAGAAATTGAAGAAGATATCAGAAAATGGAAAGATCTCCTATGCTCATGGGTCAGTGGGATTAACATAATTAAAGTGGCCATGTTATCAAAAGCAATTTATATATTCAATGCAATTTCCATCAAAATGCCAACACAATTCTGCGCAGGTTTGGAAGAAAAATTCTCAACTTCATATGAAAAAACAGAAAACTCCAAATACCTAAGCAATCATGTACAATAAATGATCGTCTAGAAGAATTTCCATCCCTATTCTTAAGTTGTGCTATAGATCTATAGTAATAAAAACTGTTTTGAACTGGCATAGAAACAAACTGGTAGATCAATGGAATCGAACTGGAGACACAGAAATAAACCTACACACCTATGGATACTTGATTTTTGACAAAGAAGCTGAAACCCTACAATGGAAAAAACAAATGATGCTGGTCTAACTGTATGTCTACATGTAGAAAATGCAAATAGATCCATTTTTATCACCATGCATAAAACCAAAGTCTAAGTGGATTATAGGCCTCAACATAAAATGAGACACTGTAAATCTGTTAGAAGAAAAAGTAGTGAAGAGTCTTGAGCTCATTGGCAGGAGACAACTTCCTGAACAGAAAACCAGTAATTCAGGCTCTAAGATCAACTACTAATAAATGGAACCTCATGAAACTTAAAAGCTTCTGTAAAGTAAAGGGTACTGTCAACAGAACAAAATGACAGCCTACAGACTGTACTTTGAAAGTATTTCACATTTTATTAAATAGTACCTGAGAAAGAACTTAGTATTTTATACTTAAAGCTTAAATTCCTGAAAAATTTTCTGTAACACTCTACTTAAAACTGCACAAACATCCAGTATTGTCCTTGGCTGTTGCCTTAGTTTGAGCAGGACCCCTGGGCCCAAATCTGCCTATCATATTGTTCTACTTGAGTGGAGAGTGTGATATGACTTTCTCACGTACTCTGGTGCCTCACATTTGACCATGTCCCCTGGAGGTGGAGACCTGGTGGCACTCAGAGGAAGGACAGCAAGTAGCCAAGAAGAGACTTGATACCCTATGAGAATATATAGGGGGACGTAATCCCCCTCAGGAACAGTCATAGGGGAGGAGAATAATGGGAAAATGGGGGGGGGGGAGGAATGGGAGGATACAAGGGATGGGATAAACATTGAGATGTAACAAGAATAAATTAATAAAAAAAACTGCACAAGCAAAATGGTTATTTTATTACTAGTACATATAGTAAAACTATAAATTCTAAAAATATTTGCAAATTGGTGACTTGCCTTATGAAAAGAATTATTCATACAAGAGAAGATTTTGAATAGGTAATACTGTCAACAGACCTGTCTAGTAGCTATTGAGACTATGAGTAGACATGTTGCTGTATTTGGACGTCATTTTTCTCAAAGTGTAGTTCGTGACCATGAGTATATATCTCAATTTACTGATTAGTACTAGGTCTTCCCTAGACTTACTTCAAAAATACTTCTTGAGTTAAGGATCAATATTACTCATTTTTACTGTTTATTATACTTCATTTTTAACTAATATTGTGAATAATTTATGTGAGAGATATAACAATGAATAAGATAGAGTAATACTTTATCATAACTTACTTAGGTTATCCTGCTACACAAGGTACTTTAATCAATAAAATTTGAAATCACTTCACACTACAATTATTCTGTGATAAAATAACTATGTGAAAGAAATCACATAATTACCAAATATGGCCTGATTATCTGCAGGAGATGAATAAAAAGAGGGTGTTTTGGCTAGATTTTATGTTAACTTGACATGAGATGGAATCATGAGAAGGAGGAATATAAAATGTAAAAATGCATCTATAAGATTTGTCTGTAGGAAGGACAATAATATATTTTCTTGGCTGATGATTGATGCAGGAGGGCATAGCTCACTGTTGGTGGTGTCACCCATGCACATATGGTCCTGGATGGTATAAGACTAACAAATTGAGAAACTCACATTGAGAAATCCAGTAATAAACCCTCAAAAGTGGCCTGTGCCTCAGTTTCTTCCCCCAGGTTCTCTGCCAGTTTGAGTTCCTGCCACGGCATTCCTCAATGGTGGACTATTATCTGGAAGTACAAGTTGAAATAAATCCTTTACTCCCCAAGTGTTTGTGGTGGCTTTATTGTTTTAATACAGTAATATAAATCCTAAGGCAGAAAAAGGAAAGTACCATTAATTTTTCTATTTGTAACATTTGAATATTTATAGTGCAATAAATGCATTATGCCTAGTTAAATTTAAAAACTGAGATTTGATAGATTTAAATAGTTTACTCCAATATAAATTTAATTATTATTTGATAACATATGGGGGATATGTATATGTAACATTAGTGGAAGTTAGTATAAGGTGTGTAAAGGATGAAGTACAACATGCTTCAAACACAATGGAAGTAATTATTGAATGCCATTGAAATATATTTTAAATGCAAAACTAAAAATCATATTTAGGAAGCTAAATGAAAGAGAGGAATTTATACATAATAAAATGTAATTTTAATAATGTACCATCAAAATTACATATAATTTGAATTATCTTAAATAAATTAGGAAGAGACAATTAAAAAAATATTACTCAGATTGGAAATAATGTTGTTGCTGTTCAGGCTCCATTTCCTCAAGATGGAAGCAACATTTTTGACATTCTTTTCATGCTGTACAATTCTCATCACAGATTCAGATTAATGAGATTGAATAATATTGGATTTGAATCAACAAACTATGAACGAAATTAAATGTACACTTTCTATACGAAGTTTGTGTCAGGTACTTTATATAAGGAAGCTGAGTAACAGTGATTTTTTTTCCTAATTAACATAATATCCTCATGAAAGCCCTTGGTTTTGCTTCCTAATCTGACCAGGCTATTTATCTGCATACTTTTATACTTTCTACTTAAAATTTCAATCCCTAATGATCCTACTTGAATATTTCTTAAATTACACACAAGCATACAAAATTCCCATATGGCTCTACTGCTCTTATCCATTTACTGTCACCTTCTGTACTACCATCTCTCTACCTTTTGCTGTGTATAATATATCTCTGCTCAAAAAAGAGTAAAATATCTCACTTACCCGTAATAGCTTATCTACATCTCTTTAATCAGGAACACTGTTCAATCCTAATTCACATTTTAAACTAAAGGCAGTATTTTATCTAGAGATGCTGCTTGAAATATGGTTAAATTTTAACAAACTCTATAGTAAGTTAAACATAGAAAAAGTAAAAAATGTATTTAATATGACTACCCTAGCAAACATCATAGTCTCTATAATGTACATTAATTTTTCTCAGACAATTTATATTAACCCATAATTCTAGACATAAGATAATACAAAAACACAATAGCTAATATTGAAAAATGCTAGAAATACAATACTATATAAAACATCAGTTGTTTACAACATTATTACAATTCTGACTAGGAACTGTAGTTTGCTCTTGCTGCTCAGCCTTATAAATGTTCCTACAATGAATAGATAGCCAAAGAAAATATCTGAACTGAAAATTGAAAGTACAGTTCATACTAATTGTGATTCAGTTTTACACTACCATAACGTAAAAAACTCAAAGTCACAGACTGAGGTCATATGAAGTCCATGCATTCATTTTTCAAATTCACTCCTCAAGTTCTCTCACTTTAGGATTCATTTACTGTTTCTGTCACATGTAACCATTTTCCTCTTTACTTATCTCTGAGCTATTTTGTCATCTTATGTTGAATTTTTTGACATTCCTTAAACTTTGTATTAATGTCTATACATTCTCTTGCACATCTCACCCAATATTTAAATATTGTTCATACTCTCCAAACTATCAAATGTATTCATTCACCCAGACATCTTTGAATATAGGATTCTTCTACTCATAGGCTCATATATCCTACTTGAGTATCTGATAGATGCCCTAAATATATAGTCCACAAAAGACCCTTCTTGTCTATTTTTCCAAATTCTATTTTAATAGTCTATTTTAATAGACTATTTTAATATTTAATATTTAATAGTCTATTTTAATAGACTTATATGTCTAAATAAGTAACACCCCAATCCTCTACTTGCTCAAAATAAATTCTTATCACAATCATCAAACTAGTTTCCTTCTTATACCTTGCCTCCAATCAATGAATGCATTCTGTTTATTTTGCCTACAAAATACATATCAAATCTATCCAATTTTCATCACTTCTATAATTACAGCTTCCCTTCAAATTACCATATTTCTCCCTGCATTTGTATAACAAACTTCTAACTATACAGTTAACTGTTACTCTTATTGCTCTACAATCTATAGTTAATTCAGAGTCAACAATTATTCTTTAAAAAAGGAATTCAAGACTTCTTGCTTTAGCTCTTTATTAAAAAGCTATAAAAAGTATCAGTTACACATGTGAAGAACTAGAAAATAAAACAGAAAATATATAAAATCATAACTTCCTTGAGTTTATCAGAATACTGAAATATACTTCAGAAAATAAAGGTGTCTCCATGGAAATGCAAGGATCACTTGTTTGTTTACCATGATAGCATGGGAGGAAGGTAAGGTTGCCATAGAAATAGACAAGAATATTTAAAATAAGTTCTATGAGATTTCATAAAGGCCTCTAGTGGGTTAGTTTGGCAGAGCAGAAATTCTTAGAACTGATGTTACAATGAGGTTTCTCCCTCTTGCTATTCTATATGACATGTATCATTCCCTTAGGAGAAATATGAGACCCCAGGTAGGATACTGGAGAAATAATCCTTCATTGCAATAAGCCTTTGAGAAAGGTTCAGTCTTGGGCCCAGAGAATCAAAGATTTCTACTTAGATCCTTCCTATCAGTGATTTTAAAAAGGAAATTTCCTAAGGAAGCGTTCATTACTGGGATAAGTAGGGCATAATCTGTCTCCCCTAGGGTACATTTGCAGTTTCATGGTTAAGTAAAAGGGAAGTGAAAACATAAGAAATAAACAAAGAATGTCATCCCCTCCAACATATACAAAATAGATGATTGAAGACTTGTCAAAAAACTATTCCTATCAACAGAGAAACTTAAACACACACACACACACACACACACACAGAGAGAGAGAGAGAGAGAGAGAGAGAGAGAGAGAGAGAGAGAGAGAGAGAGAGAGAGAGAGAGAGAGAGAGAGAGAGAGTGACAGAGAGACACAGAGACAGAAAGAGAGAGACAGAAGCAGAGAGTGATAGAGACAAAGAGATAGACACACAGAAAGACACACAGAAAGAATCAGAGTCTATTTTGTATTTTATTTTGTCAACTACTTCTGAACTTGAGGCTTACCCTGGAGTGCAGTTGATACATTTGATGTCACTCCATTGAAGGAAATTGATTTTTTTTTCTTTTCTAACAGGTACCAGTTGTATGTACTTTACTGGCTAATGGTGGAACTTTTCTCACAGTTATCCCCCTTAACATGCCCCACCACACATACACAGTGAGATTTTTTTCAGGCTTGAACTAGTGCAGATCTTCTGCATGTTGTTACAGTCTCAAACAGTGCATGTGTATATGTGTGTGCATCAGCCCTGTTGTGTGTGGACCACAGTGTTTCCTCGAAGTCTTCTACTACCTATGGTTCTTACAATTTTTCTACCTAGTCTTGCATCTAGATTTCTGAGCCTTTGAGGGAAGGATCTTGATAAAGGTATTCTATTTAGAGATGAATAATCCAAAGTCTCTCACTATCTATATACTTCCAGCTGTGTTTTTATGTTAATTATGGTTTACTTCAAGAAGAATCTTCTCGCATGAAGGCTGAATTGATGGGCCTAGCAGTATATCATTAGTATTTGGTTTATGGTTATGTTCTTTTAGCAGAATAACAGTAGTAGTTTTTTCTTTAGGGTTTATGGCATATTTAGTCTCAGGGTTTTGGCCACTTTATCAGTGTACTATATGTGTTACATCTCATGGAAGAGGACTTAAATCCAATTTTTGAAAGTGGTTTGTTGCCTGAGTAATATTTGAGTCCTAAAATCCAATTTAAAAAGTGGTTTGTTGCCAAATAACATTTGAACCACTACTGTACTAGTTGATATATCTTAAAGGAAGGTCACTATTATAGCTAACAATGTTTTTAGTTGGATGAGACTGCTAATTACTTTTATTATCTGGTATCATGGACAGTCCTTTTCAGCACAATGAACACTTTTCAATAGGGGTAAAACTTCTGGTTGGACAACAGCTCAATTTCTCTACATCTGATGACATATTGTATGGTGTCTTCAGCAATAGGGCATAAATACCTGTCTGTGAAGAGTAACCAATAGCCTTGGTAATATCCTATACTTATTTCAGTCAGTATCTATGGGGTTCCTTTCACTGATGACTCAACAAGATTTTACCCATGCTTGGTGCTGAGACTTTTGCTTAGAAGTTTATAATGTTTAGTTCTGGCATTGTTTCCCCAATTATATGGTAACACCATTTAAATCAATTCTTATATTTTAGAAGCTTCTAGAGTATGATATTTATGATTTTGTGGTGTTTCTCCTTTGGAGTTTTATGTTGTTCCTATAATTTTTTCCTCTTTTGAGAGAGAAAAAGTACATGAAGTTGAGTGATTAGGGAGGCAGCAATGTGGGTATGATCTGGGAAGACATAGGGGAGGGAAAGAGTATGAAGTATACATGCACACATACATACCGCATATATAAGTATATATGTATACATATGTATGTATATATATATACTGCATAATTTTTTAAAAAATAAAAGAGCTAGCCAAAAGGTTCATAATGGCAACACACACACACACACACACACACACACACACACACACACACACACACACACACACTTCTTTGTCACATGAAAGAAGTACTAAAAATAAAAAATAAACTTCGGATGTCATTTATTTGCTTTGATAAAATATCATTCACAAGAACCAGGAATACAGGGTCCACCTTGCTCTGACACAACAATAAGACAATAGATAATAGGGCAAATCACATCCATCTAAAAAGCCGGCAAGCACTGAATAACCTGTGGAAATAAGCAGGTGGGGAGATATCTTGGTGGAGCTGTCATTGACACATAATTTAGAGAAAAAGGCTAAAATAATGGTGAGTAGAAGCACTTTAAAATACACTGAGAAGCACTAAGTAACTATGTTTTAAATGTCCTAACTACAACACTAAGCCGAAGGAATTAGCAATAAAAATAGCATCTGAGACTGGGTAGATACATTACATCACCTGTAAAAAACAATTAGTAACAATAAACTGTGCCAAACACTGCACATCTCGAGGAATTTAACTAACTGGGGTGCTAGAGATTGAAAAAAAAGACAGACCCATGGATACAGAAAGTTGGGATTTGGTGGTATGGCCTTGCTTATGACGAAAGCACGGTATCACAGAAGCTCACTGTGTTTATTTTATACAGTTAAATGGGGAAGTGGGGGCTATTGCATACAGCTGAGTTAAGGGAGCAAGCTTAACTACACTCAGTAGTAGCTATCTCGGTAAGTCTCAGGCTGTAAATATCCAGGTAGAAAAATCTAGAGTGGACCTGTTATGTACATACTAACAACATTCTTACAAGGACTGAAGGAAGGATTTGCCATGGCTGAGCCTCACCAAGAGAACAGACTTTACCAGTTTTCTATGAGATTTGTGGCTCTGGAGTTCCTGACATGATTATCAACAACATATATTCAAACAAGGCTACACTCACTCTCTACATATTCCTTCTTCCTTTCTTTTTCTTTTTTTTTTTTTTTAATTTCAAAAAATTATTTTTTTATTAATTTATTCTTGTTACATCTCAATGTTTATCCCATCCCTTGTATCCTCCCATTACTCCCCCCGCATTTTCCCATTATTCCCCTCCCCTATGACTGTTCCTGAGGGGGATTACCTCCCCCTACATATTCTCATAGGGTATCAAGTCTCTTCTTGGCTACCTGCTGTCCTTCCTCTGAGTGCCACCAGGTCTCCCCCTCCAGGGGACATGGTCAAATGTGAGGCAGCATAGTATGTGAGAAAGTCATATCACACTCTCCACTCAATTGGAGAGAATATTCTGACCATTGGCTAGATCTGGGAAGGGGATTAAAGTTTATCTCCTGTATTGTCCTTGGCTGGTGCCTTAGTTTGAGCGGGACCCCTGGTCCCAAATCTGCCTATCATATTGTTCTACTTATAGATTTCTAAGACCCTCTGGATCCTTTTATTTTGCTGTTCTCCCATGCGTCTCTCATTTAGAGTCCCAATAGGATGCCTTCCCCTCTGTCCCAGTTTCCTGGTAAGTGAAGGCTTTTGTGGGACATGCCCCTTGGGCTAGCATGCAGATATAAGTGAGTATATACCATTTGATTCTTTCTGCTTCTGGGTTAACTCACTCATTATGATCATTTCTAGCTCAATCCATTTATCCACAAATTTCAGGAATTCCTTGTTTTTAATAGCTGAGTAGTAGTCCATAGTGTATATGTACCACAGTTTCTTTATCCACTCTTCTACTGAGGGACACTTAGGCTGTTTCCATGTTCTGGCTATTATGAATAAGGCTGCTATGAACATGGTTGAGCAAATTTTCTGTTGTGTGCTGGAGCATCTTCTGGGTATATTCCAAGGAGTGGAATAGCTGGGTTCTTGAGGAAGCCCTATTCCCAGTTTTCTGAGATAGCACCAGATAGATTTCCAAAGTGGCTGTACTAGTTTGCATTCCCACCAGCAATGAAGGAGTGTTCCTCTCTCCCCACATCCTCGCCAGCATGTGGTGTCGCTTGACTTTTTGATCTTATCCATTCTGATGGGTGTAAGATGGAATCTCAGAGTTGTTTTGATTTGCATTTCCCTGATGACTAAGGAGGTTGAGCATTTCTTTAAGTGTTTCTCAGCCATTTGATACTCCTCTGTTGAGAATTCTCTGTTTAGTTCCAAGCCCCATTCCTCAATTGGGTTATTCAGTTTGGTGGTGTTTAATTTCTTGAGTTCTTTATATATTTTGGATATTAGACCTTTGTCAGATGTAGGGTTGGTGAAGATTTTTTCCCAGTCTGTAGGCTGTTGCTTTGTTCTCCTGACAGTGTCTCCTGCCTTACAGAAGCTTCTCAGCCTCATGAGGTCCCATTGATTAATGGTTGACATTAAGGCCTGGGTCGTTGGTGTTCTGTGCAGAAAGTTGTCTCCTGTGCCAATATGTTCCAGGCTCTTTCCCACTTTTTCCTCTAAGTGGCTTAGTGTCTCTGGTTTTATGTTGAGGTCTTTAATCCACTTGGATCTGAGTTTTGTGCAAGGTGACAAATATGGGTCCAGTTGCATTTTTTTACACATAGACCTCCAGTTAGACCAGCACCTATTGTTGAAGATGCTATCCTTTTTTCATTGAATGGATTTGGCTTCTTTGTCAAAAATCAAGTGACCATATGTGTGTGGATTCATCTCTGGGTCTTCGATTCGATTCCACTGATCAACCAGCCTGTTGCTGTGCCAATACCATGCTGTTTTAATTACTATTGCTTTATAGTACAGTTTGAAATCAGGTATGGAGATTGTTTTAGCTATTCTGGGTTTTTTGGTTTTTTATATGAAGTTCAGAATTGAACTTTCAATCTCTTTAAAAAATTGTGTAGGTATTTTGATAGGGACTGCATTGAATCTGTAGATTGCTTTTGGTAGGATGGCCATTTTTACTATGTTAATTCTCCCGATCCATGAGCAAGGAAGATCATGCCATCTTCTCAGGTCATCGTCAATCTCTTTCTTCAGAGTTTTGAAACTTTTTTCATACAAGTCCTTCACTTGCTTAGTTAGGGTAACTCCTAGATATTTTAAATTGCTTGTGGCTAATGTGAAGGGTGTGGTTTTCCTAATTTCTTCCTCTGCAAGCTTGTCATTGTGTATAGGAAGGCTACAGACTTTTTTGAGTTAATTTTGTATCCAGCCAATTTGCTGAAGGTGTTATCAGCTTTAGGAGTTCTCTGGTGGAATTTTGAGGGTCACTTATGTACACTATCATATCATCTGCAAATAGGGATAATTTGACTTCATCCTTTCCCATTTGGATACCCTTGATCTCCTTTTGTTGTCTTATTGCTCTGGCTAGAACTTCGAGTCCTATATTGAAGAGATATGGAGAGAGCGGGCAGCCTTGCCTATTTCCTGATTTTAGAGGAATTTCTTTGAGTATCTCACCATTTACTTTGATTTTGGCTATTGGCTTGCTGTATATAGCCTTTATTATGTTGAGGAAAGTACCTTGTATCCCCGATCTCTCCTAAAACTTTAAACATGAATGGGTGTTGAATTTTATCAAATGCTTTCTCTGCATCCAAAGAGATGATCATGTGGTTTTTTATTTTCAGTTTGTTTATATGGTGGATTACATTGATGGATTTCCGTATATTAAACCATCCTTGCATGCCTGGAATGAAGCCTACTTGGTCATGATGAATGATATCTTTGATGTGTTCCTGTATTCGTTTTTCAAGTATTTTATTTAGTATTTTTGCATCTATGTTCATAAGAGAAATTGGTCTGAAATTCTCTTTGTTGAGTCTTTGTGAGGTTTAGGTATCAATGAGACTATGGCCTCATAGAATGAATTTGGTAATTTTCCATCCATTTCTATCTTTTGGAGTAGCTTGAAGAGTATCGGTATTAGCTCGCCCTTGAAGGTCTGGTAGAATTCTGCACTTAAACCATCTGGCCCTGGGCTTTTTTTGGTTGGGAGACCATCGATGATTGCTTCTATTTCTGTAGGGGAAATGGGACTATTTAGCTTGTTTATCTGTTCTTCATTCAACTTTGGCAAGTGAAATTGATCAAGAAAATCGTCCATTTCCCTTAGATTTTCAAATTTTGTGGCGTATATGCCTTCAAAGTAGGATCTTATGATTCTTTGAATTTCTTCAGTGTCTGTTGTTATGTCTCCCTTTTCATTTCTGATTTTGTTGATTTCAATACTGTCTCTCTGTCTTTTAGTTATTTTGGCTAATGGTCTGTCTATCTTGTTGATTTTCTCAAAGAACCAGCTTTTGGTTTTGTTGATTCTTTGGACTGTTTTCTTAGTTTCTAATTTGTTAATTTCAGCCCTGAGTTTGATTATTTCCAGGCGTCTACTCCTCTTGGGTGTTTCTGCTTCTTTTTTTTCTATGGCTTCCAGTTGTGTTGTTAAGATGCTTATGTGCGATGTTTCTAATTTCTTTTTTAAGGCACTTAGTGCTATGAATTTTCCTCTTAGCACTGCTTTCAATGTATCCCCCAAATTTGGGTATGTTGTTTCATCATTTTCATTGAATTTCAGAAACTCCTTGATTTCTTTCTTTATTTCTTCTCTGACACAAGTGTCAATTAGCAGAAAAGTAGTTTAGTTTCCACATACATGTAGGCTTTTTGTTATTTCTGTTGTTGTTGAATTGCAGCCTAAGAGCATGGTGATCTGATAGGATACAAGGTATTATTTCAATCCTCTTGTATCTATTGAGGCTTGCTTTGTGACCTACGATGTGATCAATTTTGGAGAAGGTTCCATGGGGTGCAGAGAAGAAGGTATATTCTTTCTTGTTTGGGCAAAAGGTTCTATAGATATCTGTTAGACCCATTTGACCCATGGCATTGGTTAATGATGTTATTTTTTGGCTTAGTTTCTGTTTCAATGACTTATCCTTCAGTGAGAGTGGGATGTTGAAGTCTCCCACTATTATTGTGTGGGGATCGATGTGTGGTTTAAGCTTTTTTAGGAGATCTTTTACAAATGTGGGTGGCCTTGTATTGGGAACATAGATGTTCAGAATTGTGAAGTCATCTTGGTTGACTTTACCTTTGATGAGTATGACGTGTCCTTCCTCATCCCTTTTGATTAATTTTGGTTGAAAGTCTATTTTGTTCGATACTAAAATGGCTACACTGCTTGCTTCTTGTGGACCATTTGCTTGAATATTTTTTTCCAACCTTTTACCCTGAGGTAATGCTCTTTCATTATGGGTGAGATGTGTTTCTTGAATGCAGAAGAATGTTGGATCTTGTTTATGTACCATTCAGTTAGTCTGTGTCTTTTATTGGAGAATTGAGGCCATTGATGTTGAGAGATATTAATGACCAGTGACTGTTAAGAGTCTTAAATTTTGATGTTGTTTCCAGTCGAGTGTTTTGTGTAGTTGTGTTTTTGCCATGGGATAGTTATCTATTTCCTGGGTAGTTTTGGTTGTAGCTTGACCCTTTGGGATGGAGTTTTCCTTCTAGTACCTTCTGTAAAGCTGGGTTTGTGGATACATACTGTTTGAATTTTGTTTTTGTCATGGAATATTTTGTTTTCTCCATCAATGGTTACTGATAATTTTGCTGGGTAAAGTTGTCTGGCCTGGCATCTGTGGTCTCTTAGGGTTTGCAGGATCTCTGTCCAGGCCCTTCTGGCTTTTATGGTCCTCTGCTGAGAAGTCAGGTGTAATTCTGATAGGTTTACCATTAAATGTTATTTGGCCCTTTTCCTTGCAGCTTTTAATATTTTTTTCTTTGTTCTGCAAGTTTTGGTTTTTTGATTATATGTGGCGGGCAGTTTTTCTTTTCTGGTCAATTCTATTTGGTGTCTGTAGGCCTCTTGTATGTTTATAGGCATTTCTTTCTTTAGATTGGGGAAATTTTCTTCTATGATTTTGTTGAGAATAGTTTCTGGTCCCTGGAGTCTGATGTCTTCTTTTTCTTCAATGACTATTATCCTCAGATTTCTTCTTTTCATGGTGTCCTTAATTTCTTGGATGTTTTGTGTCAGGAGTTTTCCAGATTTGGCATTTTCTTTAATGGTTGATTCAATACTCTGGGGCCGAACTGTCCGCCGAGTCCAATCTGGGTCCAAAGGCTCCACGCGACCCAAATCCTGCCCCGAGTCCTCTCTCCCCCAGCAACTCCCACCAGCCACCACACCAATTGCCTCCACCGGAAGGCTATGAGCTGCAAACCTCAGCCACCGCTGCTGGTGTCGCTGGTGCTGCTGCCTCTTCCGCTGCCGCTCCGATCAGAGAAAAACCACGCTCCTCCCATGTGCAGGGGCATGCAGGTCCTCCGCACCCTGGTCCCTCCGAACCGTGGAGCACTCCCGCTGCCGTGATGTTCGGACCTCGGTGTTCCTGCCTCAAAATCTGTGCAATTTTCTGAAATGTTCACTGGAGCCTCCAAACGCGGTCCACACTGCTCGCCGCCATCTTGGATCCTCTCCCTTCTTCCTTTCTTATTTCTTAGGTATTAAGCATGATCTTCATGCTTAGTACAGGGTCCATTAGCTGAGATGCTTGAGTACAGACTCTAAGGATGATTAATAAGTCATAACAACTACCATATCCAACAAAACCAGAAGGGGTGGTTTGTCAAGTTAAAGAGACTGAATCCTCAAAGCAGGCAAAGAGCAAAAACACTTTCTAGGATGTGCCAACATAATTTGGCTACATCCACATTATCAGTATTGTGAGTCCAAGCACTCAGGGGTGAGTCCATTTAATTCCAAACTTAATTTGCTCTCATTATAAAAAGCAGTCCTCACACAAATGTGATGGTAGTCGGCGTGTCATCAAACCTGTCTAAATATCAAGACTGTAACCTTTCCTAAATTGTTAAACAGAGCACATTGGCACTCCAGGTGATTAGAGAAATGCTACACACAAATGGATGCACTAATTATGATAAACAGGTAGGTGAGGGTGTGAGCAAACCAATGGGTGAAAAAGCAAAAGCCTAATAGACTCCTGTCCAATCTTACCTGCGTGGATACACTACCAGACAAATTAGAATTATAGCCCATGGGGTATTTGGGTTAGTTTGTACAAAAAGTGGATAATATTTAAAACCACCAAAGTTTTTCATTTGGGTTATGTGTCTCCTTGGTCCTAAGAGACCTCACTCCACTGCTGTTGGCTAGGTGCACACCAACACCTGGCATAGGAGCACCAAGACAGTGAACTATCCCAACCATTTATGCTATGCCACTTAGGTCATAATTGTTCTTTAGGTCACAGTCACTGCCTAGGTCATAGATACCTTCTCCCACATGCTGCACCCAGGGGTACTTGCTTCAGTAAGGACTAATACCAGTGAAGACTGCTGGAAAGAGCCAACTTGTCCAGAATTTCCTGAGGACCTGTAGGCTACCACTTCATTGTCTGTCACTTGCGTGCTGCTTCAGTCACTTAGTGATGCACCAAATTCTCTCCTTTTATTTGTTTATATTTTTCTTCAAGAATTACATTTCTCAGATCCTTCCCTGGAAATGAAGGCCTCCTGAATATAGCCTAAGAACTGAACTGATGAGGCTGCAGTTTCTTCTCCATTCCATTTCCATGGTATACTCATATCTCCTAAAACCACCAATATAAAAACCAATATCTAAATTTTACTTGTTAACCGATAACTGCCTATCTCAAGATTCTACTTGCCAGCATATAAGTGTTTGTATTTTAATTTTACTGCTTGGCTCTGGATTCTACCTGTCCATGTTTTTACACCCAACAAATAGAAATGAGCCTTTATATACCTTTATTTTTCTTTATACTTTAATTTTTTACCTTTATTTCTCTTTTTCCCTTCATTGGTGAAATTTCTTTTTTTAAATTTTATTAATTTATTCATATTACATCTCAATGGTTATCCCATCCCTTGTATCCTCCCATACTTCCCTCCCTCCCATTTTCCCCTTACTCCCCTCCCCTATGACTGTGACTGAGGGGGACTTCCTCCCCCTGTATATGCTCATAGGATATCAAGTCTCTTCTTGGTAGCCTGCTATCCTTCCTCTGAGTGCCACCAGGTCTCCCCATCCAGGGGACGTGATCAAATATGAGGCACCAGAGTTCGTGTGAAAGTCATACCCCACTCTCCACTCAACTGTGGAGAATGTCCTGTCCATTGGCTAGATCTGGGTAGGGATTTGAAGTTTACGGCCTGTATTGTCCTTGGCTGGTGCCATAGTTTGAGCGGGACCCCTGATCTGCCTATCATAATGTTCTTATTGTAGGTTTCTAGAATTCTCTGGATTCTTTTAGTTCCCCATTCTCCATTACTTCTCTCACCTAGAGTCCCAATAGGATGTCCTCCCCTCTGTCCCACTTTTCTGGTATGTGAAGACTTTCATGGGCCATGCCCCTTGGGCTAGTGTCCAGATATAAGTGAGTATATACCATTTGACTCTTTCTGCTACTGGGTTAACTCACTCATTATGATCATATCTAGCTCGATCTATTTGTCTACAAATTTTGGGAATTCCTTGTTTTTAATAGCTGAGTAATATTCCATAGTGTAAATGTACCACAGTTTCTTTATCCATTCTTCTACTGAGGGACACATAGGCTGTTTCCATGTTCTGACTATTATGAATAAGGCTGCTATGAACATGGTTGAACATATGTCCTTGTTGTGTGCTGGAACATTTTCTGGGTATATTCCAAGGAGTGGAATAGTTGGGTCTTGAGGAAGCCCTATTCCCAGTTTTCTGAGATAGCACCAGATAGATTTCCAAAGTGGCTGTACTAGTTTGCATTCCCACCAGCAATAATAACATTGGTGAAATTTCTTTTGGGAATATTATCTCACTTGACCAATCCAGTAGTCAAATGTCCATGATTCAAATATGTGCTGCCCACTGCATGGTTTCAAGGATTGACTAATTTGGACAATGAGGAATGAAGAAAAGGCAGGGAGACACATATATACATACAATCTTGGACTGAGTGAGATGTTTCTCTCTAATGAAGGAGCCGCTGCCACATGAAACCCAGAATGTTTATTATTTGAGCATGAAGGCAGAATTACTACAAATGAATGAACAAGAAAGCCCTGTATATGATATACAGCTGAATCAAAGAAGCAGCCTGAATTTATTTCGGTAAAAGCAATCAGTTTAGGCCAAACTAGTTATGTAAACACTTGCAAAAAAAGCCACTTGAGATTCTAAAAGTAGATATAATAAAAATCTTGAATTAAGCAATAATGTCTTCCAAAAATATAAATATAAAATCATTTAGATTCTTAAATTCAAAAGTTATATATATTATTGGCAGTGGATATTGTTATTAATCTAAATGAAAATGAACAAATGACTAGAAAAACAATTTTTGATGCATCAACACAATGAAATAATATGTAACTGGGATGAACTGATGGCATTTGGATAAACCTCAAAATAATTATCTGAGTAAAAGTAAACAAATTAAAAATATAAATATTGAAAAACTCCATAGCTATTACATCATTATTGCAGAAGATAATTGAGATGAAATGCTACACAAATAAAAGTATATGACATATATAAATATGACAGGCTATGAGAGAATAAAACTTAACATGCCCAAATGAACAGTTGAGAATTACTAAAGACCCAAATATTTTAAAATTGCAAACAAGGAAATTTCTAGGGTGAATATATGAACATATAAAATTTATAATAACTTGAAAAAGGTCAAAGTTCCAAGAATTACCTTTCAGTATTATGAAAGCAAAGGTATTAACACCATCCAAAAGACTGAGTGGACTAAAACAGAAGACTTAACTTTTCTATCTAAAAAACCTTGTTTCATTAGCAAATACACAGAAAGAAAAATTATGTAAAATAATATTCTAACCAAGTAGAAGTTAAAAACAAATAGAACAACTTTTCTCATATACGACACAGTAGATTTCAAGTCAAATTTTGTCAGAAGACATAACACCAAACCAACCGACAGATCAATAAGTCATGATATTAAATACATATGCACTAACCTTTGATTCTCTCAACTTCATCAAGCAAACATTGCTTGGCTCAAAGGGACAGCTATATCCATGTTACAGTAACAGTGGGTAACTTCAATATACTACTCTTATCAATAAATAGAATACCTAACCTTTCCCCCCAAAAAACAACAACAAAGATACATTAGATTTAAACTTTATAACACATTAAATATACTTTATATAAATATACAGAATATTGCATCTTATACTGATAGAATAGTCTCTTTGCAATTAATGAAAAGTCTCTAAAATCAATACTGTTTTAGTCTATAAAGTATTAAATATAAAAATATTCAAATAATTTTTTATTTTTCATTTATTTATTTATTTATTTATTTATTTATTTATTCTTGTTACATCTCAATGTTTATCCTATCCCTTGTATCCTCCCATTCCTCCCTCCCCCCCCATTTTCCCATTATTCCCCTCCCCTATGACTGTTCCTGAGGGGGATTACCTCCCCCTGTATATTCTCATAGGGTATCAAATAATTTTTAAATTTTTTTAAAATTTTTAAAATTTTATCATAACAAAATTACATAAAACTAGAAATCCATAGCAAAATAGAGAAAATAACCAAAAATTTAGATTGAACAATAGTTTTATTGATTAATATGCTATTGAAGAACTTTGAGTTACTTGAAACCAGAATCAAATAAAATGCAGTATAGGATCTTTGGAATACAGTTAAAGCAATATGAAAAGAGAAGTTTGTGAATATTAGTATCTACAGTGTTAAAAAATACCATTTACATAAAACAAATAAGACTCTTTAGTACATTCCAAAAGGAATAAAAGTTGGCATGTAATAGGGAAATGATTCGCAATACCACTTTGTTGAATTAATCAGTTGACATGCTTAGAAAGAATTAGCTAAAGAAAATATACACATATAAAATCGAACATTATCCACACACAAAATAAATTAACTTAGAAGAAAATTGCTAAAACTAGAGGTCATCTTGTTAAGCAAAATAAGCTAGACTCAGAAAAACATGTATGGAATTTTTCTCTCATATGTGATATTAACAGAGTCAAAATAGCAGAAAGATAAGGTGAAGCATCAGGTGATAATGGAAAAGAGAAAGAAGGATAATTAGAGAGTGAACTTTATCAAATAACAGTGTATACATGTATAAAAAGTCCCAATTAAAGCTAGTTTTATAATTATTATACACCATCAATAAAATGATGGCAAACAATAATTGATTCAAAATTATAAATATACCAAAATGACTAAACTTGATGAACCAAACATGACAAATGAAGCATAGGTAAAAATGAAATATCAAGTGTATTCATTCTATTAAATGTATTTTTGTTTTGCCTTCAAACTATTGTATTGTTTTTATCATCATCATCATCATCATCATCATCATCATCATCATCATCACTATTGGTTTTTTGAAACAGGGTTTCTAGCTGTTCTGGAACTCATTCTGTCAACCAGGGTGGCCTAGAACTCAGAGAGTCCCTTTTCTTTGTTCCCACCATACTAGGAATAAAAGCATCACTGCCTGGTCCTTCTGTTATTTATTCTAACAATTTTATTTCTCATTAATTAATTCATTTAATCATGTTAAGACCCTGAATGCAGCCTCCTCCCTTCTCTCCTCCTGGCCCCACCCTCCCTCCCTCTTTCCCCCTTTCCCCTCCTCTTCTCCTCAGAAAAGGGGAGCCTCCCCATCCATCCACCCTAGAAATCAAGTCTCATTGGGACTAAGCGCACCCTTTTCCACTGAGGCCAGACAGGGCAGTCCAACTAGGGGAAAGTGACTTTTTTTAAAAAGTAGGCAAATGTACCACACAGGGATTGACTCTGACATGAACTTTAGTGCCCCATATTTGACCACCTCCCCTTGGTGGGGAGGCTTGATGGCATTAAAAGAAAGAATAAGCAGGCTACCAAAATGAGACTTGATAACCTATGACCATATAGTGAGGGTGGAGGTGCCTCTCGGTCTTAGACCTAGAGGAGGGGAATAGGGTGAAAGTGGGAGGGAGAGAGGAATGGGAGGATACAAGTGATGGGATAACAATCGAGTTGTAATCTGAATAAATTAATAAAATTAAAATTAAAAAAATAAAATTAAAAAAGTAGGCAATAGAGTCCATGTCAGGGGCCTCGCATGAAGGCAAGGCTGCCCATCAATTACATATGTGCCAGGGGACTAAGTCCAATCCATACATGCTATTTGGTTGGTGCTTCAGCCTCTGTAAGCCCCCCATTGGCCTAGATTAGTTTACTCTGTTTGGTCTTATTGTTGGGTTTCTGTCCTCTCTGGGTTCCTCAACTCTTCCACAAGAGTCTCCAAGAACTGCCTAATGTTGGCTGTGGGTCTCATCATCTGTTCCACTGCTTCTGGGTTGAGCCCTTTAGAAAGCACCTATGCTAGGCTCCTGTCTGCAAGCATAACAGAATATCATTAATAGTGTCAGGAATGGGCGCTCTCCAATGGAATAGGTTTCAAGTTGGGCCATTCATTATTTGCCCCTTACCGCAATCTCTGCAAATCTTGTAGGTAGGGTAAATGTGGTTTTGTGGGTGGTTTGATGCACCCTCCCACCAAAGTAAGTCCTGCATGGCTATAGGAGGTGGCCACTTCAGTCTCTATCCTCTGTTGCTAGCAGTATCAGCTAGAGTCCCCCCCCCCCACACACCAATATCTTCCAAAAAGTCTACATCTTTGCAGATCTCCAGCTTGTTCCAGATATGGCCCCCCTTGATTTCCCTGCTCTCTCATAGCCCTATAGCCCTCTCACTTGCCACCCCTGCTTTCCCCACAACTGATCCCGGTCCTAGTTCCCTTCCCCAGACCCTCTACCATCTTGTTCCCTCTCTTCATCTACTTCCAATGCCTATTTTATATCCCCTTCTGAGTGAGAGTCAAGCATCCCCTCTTGGGACCTCCTTGTTACTTAGCTTTATTTAGTTATGTGGATTGTAGAATGTTTATCCTGTATAATATGGCTAATATCCACTTAAAAGTGAGTATATACCATGTGTGTCTTTCTCTTATTTTACCTTTAACATTAATTTTTATTTTTTCCTGTTCCCGCTGAAACTTTCACAGAACTTTCTTTTTTTTATTAATTTCAAATTCATTTTGTAGGCTGTATTATGTACAAATGTACTCATTGCACTCCATATTGTGGTTACTCACTAACTAAAAACTCCAGTAGGTGTCTGATTACTATTTTAAAAATGATCTAAACTCCATAATATTACATCTAGACCCTTCTCTTTAACTAAGTAAGCTATGCATTGTATCAATAAAACACTAAAAATGATACAGTTTTGGGTGTTTGATGCTGAGGCTTATGATGGTGTACATGCTGCCTCAGAGGGCCTTGTTGATGGCTGTGGTCTGTACTGACACCAAAGACCATGCTGAGCTCCATGACACTTACTGATGAAGGAGATAATGTGGTTATCTGTGATGCATACTATCACAGAAACCATGTGGAAGGCCATGACACATGACCATGCTGAATGCAAAGGACAAGGAAGTTACTTTTGTAGTGGTATTGATAATTGCCCATGCACAGTTGAGAATGAGCAGCATAGAAGGCTTATGTGACAACCTCCTCCTCCTTCTAATATAATAGCTTAGACAGGAAGCCATTGAAGAAAACTCTTGAAAATTCAGATAAGGATGATGAGTGTAGCTTTCCACATCTGATGGCTTTTTGTAGGGATATTGATGTGGAAAGATATTAAAAAGCATGTCAAAGATCATAGCAACAGATTGAATGCACTCTTCAAAATATTACAAAAACTGTACTACACTTATAAACAATCCCAATTTTAAGCATTTATCAAAAACAACAAAATTTATTTAATAAAATACTTTATTTGAATAGTCATAGCATTATTCATTGTAAAAAATGGCTATAATGTGAAAAGCAAATCAAAAGAACTTTGAAAATATGGAAGAATATGAAAATTAGTGTCAGGACTAGATGGCTTCAGTGCAGAATTCTACCAGTCCTTCAAAGAGGAACTAATACTGATACTCTTAAAGCTATTCCAAAAGATAGAAATGGATGGAACATTACCAAATTCTGTCTATGAGGCCATAGTCACGTTGATTCCTAAACCCCACAAAGACCAAACAAAAAAAGAAAATTTCAGATCAATTTCTCTTATGAACATTGATGCAAAAATACTCAATAAAATACTTGCAAAACGAATACAACAACATATCAAAGACATAATTCACCATGACCAGGTAGGCTTCTTCCAGGCATGCAGGGATGGTTTAACATATGGAAATCCATCAACATAGTCAACCATATAAACAAACTGAAAGATCATCTCCTTAGATGCAGAAAAACCATTTGACAAAATCCAACACCCATTCATGTTTAAAGTTCTGGAGAGATCGGGAATACAAGGCACATACCTAAACATAATAAAGGCTGTATACAGCAAGCCAATAGCCAACATTAAATTAAATGGAGAGATACTCAAGAAAATCCCTCTAAAATCAAGGACCAGACAAGGCTGCCCACTTTCTTCATATCTCTTCAATATAGTTCTTGAAGTTCCTGCCAGAGCAATAAAAAATCAAAAGGAGATCAAGGGGATGCAAATGGGAAAGGAAGAAGTCAAATTATCCCTATTTGCAGGTGATATGATATTGTATATAAGAGAGCCCACAATTCCACCAGAGAACTCCTACAGCTGATAAACACCTTCAGTAATTTGACTGGATACAAAATTAACTCAAAAAAGTCAATGGCTTTCCTAACACAAACGACAAACATGGAGAGGAAGAAATTAGGAAAAATACACCCTTCACAATAACCACAAGCAATATAAAGTATCTAGGTGTAACTCAAACAAAGCAAGTGAAGGACTTATTGGAAAAAAAACTTTAACTCTCTGAAGAAAGAGATTGAAGATGACATCAGAAGATGGAGGGACCTACCTTGTTCATGGATCGGGAGAATTAACACAGTAAAAACGGCCATCTTACCAAAAGCAATTTACAGATTCAATGCAATCCCTATCAAAATACCTACAAAATATTTTGAAGATATTGAAAGATCAATTCTCAATTTCATATAGATAAATAAAAATCCCAGAATAGCAAAAACAATCCTATACAATAAAAGATCCTCTGGAGGAATCTCCATACCCGATCTCAAGCTGTACTATAGAGCAACAGTAATTAAAAAAGCATCATACTGGTAGAACAATAGGCTGCTGGATCAATGGAATCGAATTGAAGACCCAGAAATGAATCCACACACATTTGTTCACTTGATTTTTGACAAAGAAGCCAAATCTATTCAATGGAAAAATGATAGCATCTTCAACAAATGGTGCTGGTCTAACTGGAGATCTACATGTACAAAAATGCAACTAGACTCCTATTTGTCACCATGCACAAAACTCAAGTCCAAGTGGATTAAAGACCTCAACATAAAACCAGAGACATTAAATCTGTTAGAGGAAAAAGTGGGGAAGAGCCTGGAACACATTGGTACAGGAGACAACTTCCTGAACAATATACCAACAGCCCAGGCCTTAAGGTCAACAATTAATAAATGGGACCTCATGAGGCTGAGAAACTTCTGTAAGGCAGGAGACACTGTCAACAGAACAAAGTGACAGCCTACAGACTGGGAAAAGATCTTCACCAACCCTTCATCTGACCAAGGTCTTATATCCAAAATACATAAAGACATCAAGAAATTAAATACCACCAAACCAAATAGCCCAATTGAGAAATGGGGCTCAGAACTAAACAAAGAATTCTCAACAGAGGAATATTGAATGGCTGCGAAACACTTAAAAAAATGCTTGGCCTCGTTAGTCATCGGAGAAATGCAAATCAAAACAAGTCTGAGATTCCATCTTACACCCATCATAATGGCTAAGATCAAAAATACAAGCGACACCACATGTTGGCGAGGATGTGGAAAGAGAGGAACACTCCTTCATTGCTGGTAGGAATGCAAACTAGTACAACCACTTTTGAAATCTATCTGGCGCTTTCTCAGAAAAATGGAAATAGGTCTTCTTCAAAACCCAGCTATTCTACTCGTTGGAATATACCCAGAAAATGCTCTACCACACAACAGGGATTATGCTCAACCATGTTCATAGCTGCCTTCTACATAATAGCCAGAACATGGAAACAGCCTATGTGTCCCTCAGTAAAGAATGGATAAAGAAACTGTGGTCCATTTACACTATGGAATACTATTCAGCTATTAAAAACAAGGAATTCCCGAAATTTGTGGACAAATGGATTGAACTAGAAATTATCATAATGAGTGAGTTTACCCAGAAACAAAAAGAGATAAATAGTATATATTCACTTATATCTGGACACTACTCCAAGGGGTATGTCCCATGAAAGACTTTACTTACCAGGAAATTGGGTCAGACGCGAAGACATCCTATTGGGACTTTAGGTGAGAGAAGCATGGGCGAATTGGGAAATAGAAGGATCCAGAGGGTCCTGGAAACCTACAAGAAGAACATTATGACAGGCGGATCTGGGTCCTGGGGTCCTGCTCAAACTATGGCACCAGCCAAGGAAAATATAGGCAGTAAACTTCAAACCCCTACCCAGACCTAGCCAATGGACAGGACATTCTCCACCATTGAGTGGAGAGTGAGGTCTGACTTTCATACAAACTCTGGTACCCCATTTCTGACCATGTCCCCTTGATGGGGATGCCTTGTGGCACTCAGAGGAAGGATAACAGGTCACCAAGAAGAGACTCGATAACCTATGAGTATATAAAGGGGTCCCCCTCAGTCACAGACATAGGGTAGGGCAGTAGGGGGGAATTGTGAGGGAGGGAGGAATGGGAGGATACAAGGGATGGACTAATAATTGAGATATAATATGAATAAATTAACAACAAAAAAAGAAAATTAGTGTAACTATGAACTGAAACACTATTCATCACTATAGAGTAATATATTATGCACATATATGTACATATATATACATATTTCATGTATATTTTCAGAGAAACAAATGAAGCTAAAGTGTATTTAGCAGAGTATAAATATACTCAAAAAGTTACATGTAGAACTGAGGAGATGGCTCAGCAGGTAAGAAAACATGTACTGTGCAAGCATGAAGACCTGAGTTCAAATCTTTAGAACTTATATCAAAAGCCTAATGTGATTATGCACAGACTACTTACCCTAGCACTACTAGATGGCACAACCAAATGAATGGCTAGAACTTGCTGGCTACCAGTCTACTATAGATTTAAATCCTCTGTCTCAATAAATTAATGTGGAGAGTGATTTGCAAGGTACCAGATACCTTCCTGTTGTCTCTCTGCCTTGCATGGCCACACACTTAAACACATATGTGCTCATTACACACACATACCTGCACACCTCCTACACACACTCCAGAACAGGACCAAAAATTTTTGTACTATTTTTATATTCATAATAGTTTTATAAAAGAATCTAAATTGCAGCATAACAAAGTACCCAGTTGTTTCCAGGTAGTATGCCTAGGGACAGATATTGAATACCAAAAGGTTCAAGACATTGATAAGAAAAGTTGGTGGAACCTTTCTGTGTTTTGATTTCTGTCGTGGATACCTGGACGTCTTTTTTTCCTCTGGGTTCTACACTAAAAAGTCTGAATCAGGAAATGTTTTTCATATAAATCTTACCTTTTCTAAAAGTGAAAATAATACAAGGTGTTTTTTTAAAAAGCGAGTCTAATAAACAGTGTTGCTGCATTTAAAACCTCCCCTGGCTTCCCAGGTCATTAAGAATATAAACCCAGGCCTCTCTTCTTTCACTTCAATAATTAAACTCCAGCTACACTGGTCCCTTATTCTTTCTTAGATATGTCAAAGATGTTTCTGCCCCAGAGTTTTGAAATTGCAGTTCAGGCTTGAACACACCAAACCCAGATAGCTTCAAGACTTCCTCCTATAGTTCTTTTAATTCTTTCTTCACATGTCAAATCTTCATTAAAACTTGATTTTCAGCTGTAACCTTTCCCTGCTGATACTCTACACATCTCTTCCATGTTTTTACTACACAGAAGTTATCACCATATGGCAACTTCAATGTTTTATCTACTTATTTTTGTTTATCTTCTCTTTCTTACCCACTTGGATTCATCTAAAATGAGGTTAAAGTAGTTTCCAAATCTGTTTTTCCTTCTGTTATGTCTTCATCATTTGGCAAACTGTCTTTCACTTAGTAGATATTTGACCAATTTATGTTGAATAAATGAATAAATAAATTTGATGTATGACAAAGGATACTAATGAAACATGGAAGAAGTAAAATTCCAAAGCACCAGATTGTTGGCGACGTAGGAAGATGATAATAAGCTTGAAAACTATTATAGGAGAAATAAGCATTGTGCAGGTTTGAGAAAAAAAGGATGATGAATCTCTGAGAAGCCAGTCTGACTACATTGTTAAGATTCAAGATTAACAGGGTAGATATAGGACAGGATGCTTCAAGACTAGTTGAGCATCCCTTTCTTGCCCTCTATGTGAAGAAATAGCCATGTGACCTAAATTCTCCTGCTTTGCTTCAATTCAGTAGGTATTCAAGAGCCTCCTGTGACTGATCTCTCTACTGTCCACTAAGAACTCCATTTAGATTTTTCCTAATGCCAATATGAATCTATGCTTATTGATTGGGCAGTCTTTAAAATGTTTCCTTTGGCTCTTCCAAATCTCATCGTTTGTTCTGCTGGGAAAGAGACCATATCTTTTGTTCTGTAAGTGCCCTTCTACACCACAAAGTACTATGTTTAGCATGAGTACAGAATTTATTTTTATTTTATTTTTATTTTATTTTTTTATTTTTTTTTATTAATTTATTCTTGTTACATCTCAATGTTTATCCCATCCCTTGTATCCTCCCATTTAAATGTAACAGTAAGTTTTAAGCAGTCAGACAGATAAAGGGAAGATTTAATACATTCCCAAAGATTTGGTCTTTGTCATCGTGGTTCATGTAAGGCTCATTTCTTTCATTCAGTTTTCTTCTTCTTCTTCTTCTTCTTCTTCTTCTTCTTCTTCTTCTTCTTCTTCTTCTTCTTCTTCTTCTTCTTCTTTGTGTGAGCCTTTGGAAATTTACCTTGCCTGTTTTTCACATGTGTCTCTCTTCATTAGAAAGGTGATATTAAGATTTTAAGAGGATGGATGCAGAAACTGGGATCATTTGGAAATCTAGAAAGTAAGAAAATGAAGTTGTTTGCCCTCATTATGGATGAATGGTCTTTCAAATGCTACTTTCTTGTTACATTGCAGAGATTGTGTAGAGGTAGAAATTTGATAAATACCAACTCAGGAAAAAAAGATCTGGAATCTATAATTTCATTTCTAATTGACAGGAGATTGGAACAAAATGTTTTCTGATCCAGTTACATTTGTCATTTTTGATGCTTTATTGGCATAAGACCTATAAACACCAGCCGGTCATAATTAGAAGCTTGTGAACTGGATGACATTCAGTTTGCCATCAACTCTCAGGCACTATCTGATCTGGTAACTTGATCTTACACCCTTAGCCAAGTCCAAAAAGCAGCCTCCTCTGCAGAAGAGGGTGATCCATATTAAGTACAATAGTATGCAAGAACTTAGCATTTAGAAAGCCTAGCAAAAACAGAAAAGGCTCCCACTTCATTGTTTCAGGAGGAAGCAGATTGTGAAACCAAATGACCCCATAAAGAAGTGGTTTTCCCTTTGCTCTTCAGTATAGGCACTATCAGAGAAGCCAAATGTGAATAAGAATTAGCCTAGAAATTAGCATTTCAAAATTAGATAAACTCCACAGGTTATCCAATTAGATATAGTTCCCGGCTTATATGCATAAAGAAAAGCAGTCACCCAGAAAAGATTTACTGTGTGTGTGTTCAGAATGTGCCAAAGAATGTGCTTGGCACTACTGAGACCAGGGTGAGAAGGAAATACAGTGTGTTTCAAGGATCCTTATGCTGTCATGAAATAGAATAGCTCAAAAAAGATTAAAGAGCCAAACCACATAGAGCTAAATGTACATAAATATACTTTATGTAGGAGAAGTGAAACCTAACCAAAAAAAGAGAAGCATATTTCTGCATTTACCTGAGCTGTCAAGGATTTTTATTTTGGAATTCTACCCTAGAGATGTATAATGAAACTCTACTGACCCACATTTGAGGATTGCACACACTTGTGTTTTACTTGACAGTTTAGACCGGGACTCTTTTTTAAAATGACTGAATGAATTTTAGGACAACTTCCTAGTTCCCATTTCAGTGCTAAAGATAAGACCGATATTCTTACAGACAGCCAATAGACATACACACCTAAACTACCCACATATTTACTCTTTCATGCTCCCCTTCTGTTAACAGCACTTACCATAACAGGTTATAAGTGAAGAGACTAGGGAGAGGAAACAAGTAGAGACATGCTTAGAAAAAACCTAAGCCGCAGTATTGAATATCATATATTATAAAATCAAGGACTGAAGTTATTATTTTACATGTTGGACTCTCTGACAAGTTCATGAGCAAATGAAACATATCATAAGTGAAGAAGCATGAGTAATGAGTCTCATCAGAACTTACTATTACATCTGACTATCCATTTGCTGTTAGCGACTCTTCAAGTTTCAAGAACAAGGATTGCTTTTTCAAATTTCATGTGATTATTCTCAGGGATTGTACAAATATATTTCCCAGAACACACACACACACACACACACACACACACACACACACACACACACACACACGTATGCCTGCCTATAATTTTAATGTTACCTGTATCTCAAGTACATTTAGAGTACAGAAGGTAAGAAAAGCATGTTTACACATTTGTGGTGCTGGAATATTTGCCAGTGACGACAGGCTGTGGGCTGTCACCCAGCCCTGAGGCATGAATCTCTAGTGGTCATTTTAGTGCTTGTGTAACTCAAAAAGACTGTGGACTTAAACTGGAATTTCAAAATGATTAGTCCATGTTTGGCACTAAAGTAATTGCTTCAACTATTATAAGGGGACAACTGAGAGCATAAAGTCCCCAAATGACTTACCCCATATACTGTGGAAAGCCCAACAAAGCTTCACCAAGGAAGCCACTAATATTTAACTTCCTCATTCAAGTTGCCTGTTACCTGAAAGCTCAGATAGAAATACTGTTCTAGGGGGAACAGCTTATAATGACCTCCCATGAATATAGCTTGAGAAGTTCTAAATAAAACTTGGTTTTAATTCCATGAGGGAAGCATCAAGGGGAACACACATCTTTAGTAGTCCAAGAGTAAAGCCTGGGAATGGCTATATGAATCTACTTCTGATACATAAAAGTTGTTAGAGACTTATTAAAACAGCTTTTCTAACTCAAGCACTGGTCAAATTTTAGAGAATAATCAAAGCCTAAAATAGTTGCCAAAAGGTTGTATGAGTTTATTTCATGAATAAGCTTCTGGCTACAAATATTGATGGAATTCTAGTAAATGTGTAGTTTCACTGATAGTGTTAGAAAAAACACAGCTGATAGATACACTACCATGAAGGCAATCTAAGTGATTAATTGATATTTTTAAACAGCGTGATTAGGAAGCAGAAATAGGCTGATGCAAGTTCTCCAGTTACATAAAGAAACTGAGTCACAGAGAACTTGTGACTTTTCCAGCTCACACAGTTAGTTGGTGATATTTCAAAAATTTTTTTCATGGATGGTATTTTATTTTATTGCCCCAACAGGTCTCTAAATAAGTCAGTGAAGTTTGTAATTTTCTTTTTCATTTTTATCTATATTGACTAGGTTACATTTGTTCATTCATTTGCTCATTCATTCATCATTTATTCAGTTTCTTAAAATATAAAAAAAAAATCTAATAAAGATAAAACAGAAGCTATCACTTTGGAGTTTGCTAAGACAAATCAACAAAAGGAAAAAAGCACAAGAGAAATCACAAGAGTCAGATACTTACTCATTAGCATACTCAGGAATTACATAAAAACACTAGACAGGAAGTTTTATGTTATATACACAGAGGACCTGGTACAGTCCCTGTGCAGGCTTTGTGCATGCCACTTCAGTTTCTGGGAGTTCATATGATTTATTTGCATGTTGATTTAGAGGGCCTTGTTTTCTTGTTGTCCTCATTCTCCTCTGGCTCTTACACTCTTTCTGCCTCCCTTTCCACAGGGTTCCCTGAGATCTGAGGAGAGGAGTTTGATGGACACATCCTCTTTAGGGCTGAGTGTTCCATGATCTATAATTCTCTATATAATGTCTGGCTGTGTGTCTCTGTATATGATCCCATTAGCTGCAACAGGAAGCTTCTCTGATGATATTTGAATAAGGTAGTTGATCTGTGGGAACAGAAATTATCACTGGGAGTCATTTTATGGCTGCATTTTCTTTCTTTTATAGATCAGTCTTATTTGGTTTTCCCCTAGTTCCCTGAAATACCTAGTCTCAGGTTGTTGGCCACCCTAGCAGTATTGATATAAATGAAATAGCCAAATAATAGAGTAGACAGAATTCCAAATGGCCATCTCTTTTCCCCCAACAAAGCTTTCAGTACCTAGATTGCATTACACCTAATTGAGTTGTTTTACAAAAGGTTCCTATGGGAATCTGCAAAGAACTCAGGTTGTCACTAAGACAATAGGTTGCTCTCTACAAACTGGTGGCAAGGCCATAATGCTGAAGACAGCACCTATATAACTCATTGAACATGGAGAAGTGGGTCTGGTGCCTACATAGAACCTTTACACCTTCATTCTGTGATCTTTGGTAGAGAATGATACTCTGCATAGTACCAAAGAGGAAATATAAACAACAAACCTTTATCGACAAGGGTGCATTCTCTTCAAGATATGCTAGGGTAATTGTGGCACAAAGCTTGTGGAAGTAACCAAGCAATAACTGACTTGAGTTAAGGCTGACTCTGCAATATGTAACTCAGTTTGCAGTTTTCATTGGAGAGAAAAGAAATTAAAACTTAGAGAGGATACATTCATTGTGCCAAAATAGATGTTTTTAAATGACTTTGTTCTTCTGAGTCTAAGTATATGCACTTGTACCTGACAGCAGTTAGTAAGGGAGCTAAGCAAATATTTTGTGGATTTTTTTCCAATTTCATGTTTTACCCAACAAACATAATTCTAGCTCATCTATGCAAGGTAATCTTTAGTATATTTGTTACCTTACACACAATTAACAATGATGATAATAGTTATTATTTACTCAGTCTCTGGCTTGAATAAAATCACTGTCATAAACTCATCAAGTATGTATTTATTTATGCATTGTTCACTAAATCAATCTGAGAGATTAACACTATTTCCATGCTTATTTTTTTAAATAGACACATTACAGTAAAAATCGGCTAAGAAATTTTTCCAAAGCCAAAACTTGGGTGTAGGCAATCTCAGCTGTATTAGACACAATTATCTCTTCATACCTAAGATGCCATCCCAGAGACCTAGAACTTCTTTAGCCTTACCATACTGACCATATTCTTCAATCTGTGTTCATTTTCTTTGTAGTCACCCATCCTAGCACAGAGTGCACCAAGACACCAGACAGTTCAGAAGGAGTTACTTTGATAAATAGAAACATTGACATGATTCTAAATAAGCTATGAGAGTCTCCTTCATAAAATTATTATTTTATGAAATGTTCCTAAATAGAGCCATATGAAAAAAAACAAAACAGAAACTTTAACAGAAACATCCTATGTTTTTTCCCGTAAAACTGGCCTTTCAAAAATGTTGGGCACATGTAACTGATCAATAATAACAGTGGCAAAGGGAAGCTAAATTATGTATCTTGGGGAAGAATGCAGCCTAAATGAAAGACTTTCATATAATTCAGGCTCAGTTGAAAGGATACACCTGTTGCTATCAATATACACAGATATAATTTAAGTGATTATCAAATAGTGATTGCCACAGAAACAAAATCAACAGCTATAATTTAACTGATGAAGAGAAAGTTTGAGTAAGTGAGAATTTTAGTTTTTTTATGGCATTATGATAGAAGCAAGATGCTCCTTAATTGTTGCCTTCCAGTATACCATATAGTGTGCTAGGTTAACTCAGTAGAGAAAAGAAGAACCTTTCTTTGGTTGCTTATTTCTATTTTAGGAAGAATAGCATAGTTGTATCTGCTACAGTCTCTGATATAGCCATCATCTGTGATTTTCTACTCCTCCTTATCTCCTCTCTTCTGCTATTACTTTTTGTTTTTCTCCTTCTTTTCTAACTTTCCTTCAACAAATGTGCTTTAGAATGCACTGGCCAGGAAACAGACATGCTGCTTTCTCCCATTTAGCTGAGAATCTGACAATAAACTCTGACTTTTATTTCTTAAATTATACTAATGAATGGGTAATCGTAAATGGAAGTATGGATACTAGGGGAGTGAATTGGTATGGATATATCTAAGACATTGCCTCAGAATATGCGTAACAACTAGACACTATTGTGATTTGAATAGAAGTGGCTCTCATAGACTTATGTATTTGAATAGTTGGCAGATAGGGAGTGACACTATTAGGAGGGTGGCCTTGTTGGAGTAGGTGCGGCCTTGTTGGAGGAAGTGTATCACTCTGGAGGTAGGCTTTGAGGTTTTATATGTTCAAACTTGTCTAGTGTATCACTGTTTCTTCTGATTGCCTGTGGATTCAGATGTAGAACTCTCAGCTACCTCTCCATCACCAAGTCTGTTTGCATGTCAACATGCTTCCCACCATGACAATAATGAACTAAACCTCTGAACTGTAAGTTAGCCCCAGTTAAAATTTTCCTTTTATAAGAGTTTCTGTGGTCATAGTCCTTTTTCACAGCAATAAAACTATATCTAATATAGGCACCATGTCACATATGTTTTACCCTCTGATATTAAACAGTATCTGTTTCGTTTGAAAGTTAAGGGAACACACAGAATCTGTTTTCAGATATTCTCATTTTTCTTTTAATATTGGCCAGAGAAATATTTTTTAATACCCAGGAGTCTTGATGTTTTCACAGGTAAATGTGAAGGCATAAAACACCTACATTGTCATTCAACAAAATCACATTCACATGACTATACTGCATATTTTTTGTCTTCAAAAATTTATGTGTAGAAACAGTTGCACAACACTGAGACTCAAGGCTTGTGCTGAGCAGAAAGTCAGCCATGAATGACCCAGAAATCCATTTGTATAATGTAAAACTTTAGTTACTCGTGCCCTGTATTGTCAGTGTTACCGACCGCCTAGTAAGCTTCTGTGGGAAGCTGTCTTCAACCAGTATAGACAACTTACCTATCTCTAACTCAGGTACATGGCTCATAACAACACAACAGAGTTTTAAAACTATTATAAATTCCAATTACAGATTTTAAAACTCCCCATGAGAAGAAGAAGATGGCTATCTAGCATACACTATGGACTACTGAAGCATATACATTTGACAGCTGGCACAAATAGGGAAGCTAATAGCTATCAATTTGAAGTGAACAGTTAGCATGACCACCCACTGAGTTTTAGAGTCTGTATTATATACCTAAGGGAATATTCCTATATAAAGGATGAAAAGGCAAGATCACCCTGAGAATCCTATTGGTGATCTAGTCAAGTATATTCCGTGGTCAACAAAAACAGACAAACAAAATAAACCCAAATAAACAAACAAAAATGGCATTGTCTCAATAAAGGTAGAAGGCAAAGTAGTACACCTAAATTTATTCTCCAACTTCCATATGCACACATATAAACATATTATACACATACACATCTTAAATGAAACTGTGAGAATTACTACTCTAGCATTAATGAGGGCAAGTCTAATATGCAGAAGTTCCTCTACTATGCAGCTTACTACCTTTCTATATGTTATTCTGTGAACTCTAGCTACTTTAATGAGTTTTGAGTCTTGTTTCTCTCAGTTCAGTTCTATGGAAGGGCTCTGCCTCGAGTCTCTTTTTTTGATCTCTACTTTAGAAATACATCAGGTTTCATAAGGTTCATCTGATTTACATCTTACCCTTTCGAGGTCACTGTCGTTTGTTGTGTAATCCTAAGTATCATGACAAGATACTTTTTTTCTATCCAAGACTTTTGTTTAATTTAAGTATACCCTGTCCCTGTTACTCAATCTTGACAAAATTCTCACTCTTCTGGCTTCCTTTGTAGTCAAAATCTGTCACCATGTGAACAGTTTTTCTAGAAAACAATGAAATGAAATTTCCATTACTCAGTTATTTCCTAATTTTAATAATAGAGACCAATGTGAATTATCACATTATATATGTAATCATATTGACTAGTGAATACTCAGAGGGTATTTTGAAGAGAAAACTGAAAAGATAGACTAGGCCAAATTTCTCATTCAGTTCTAAGTAAAATTATACTAAATATTAAATATTTAAGTGTCTCACAGGTTAGATTTTCTGTCACACTTCTTTACATATATGGTTTTATATCTGTGACTCATTTACATGCACTTAGCACCTTCCTCTGCTCCGGGATAACTAAGTCAAAATCACTGGGAAAAACTGAATAATTAGCTATTTGAAAAGAGCATTAGAACATTTCTTTCTTCATTTTATCTTAATAAATTAGCAATTAGAAAAATGTTATTTAGTATTATGTGAATAATAAGTCTGAAAATATGAGTTTTAATTTTTCTAAGAGTGGGATGGATGCCAAAAACTGCATCAGAATAAAAAGCAAAGATCATGTAAGTAATTCAGTTTAATTTCACTGTTAAACATAATAGTTTTAACCATATTAACAAAAGGTAGCACTTGTTTACTTTGTGGATGGGAACAAGGGAGATGCCTCAGTAGAGAAAATATGTGATGTAAAGATTGAGGGTTTGAATTTGGATCTCTAGTGTCATGATTTGGGTTTTGTCGCTAGGATAAAACACCATGCCAAAAAAAAAAAAAAAAAAAAAAACAACTTGGGAATAAAAAGGTGTAATTCACCTTACAGCTTATAGTCAGTCCATCATCTATGAAAGTCAAGATAACAACTGCAGGAAGAAATGTGGAAGCAGGAACTAAACAAGTGACCCTGAAGGAATACTGCTTCCAGACTTGCTCCCATTGGTATGATCAGCCAGCTTTCTTATACAATCTGGGCCATTAGTTCTGGAGTGGCATTGCCCACAGTAGGATGTGCCCTCTCATGTCAATCATTTGAATTTACAAAATGCACTATGGCCTCACCAACAAGCCAATCTGATGGATGTATCTTCTCAATTGAGGTTTCTCTATCTAGAAGAATCTGGTTTATGTTAAGTTGACAAAAAGTTAAGCACAGCACCTATAAACAATGTAAAAATCAGGCATGATAGCATCTGTAATCTTAACATTGAAAGGTACAGAGTGGATGATCCTAAAGGATCACTGACCAGATAATCTAGCCGATTGTTGAGCACCACTTTCAATGAGAGGCTTTGTCTACAAATCAAGACAAAACACAATAGAGGAAGAAACTTATCATTGATGTTTGCTTGCACACATGCATGCATGATCATCTATACAAGACAAGACACATGAACACACACACACACACAATTCTATTTTGAAAAATTGTGAAGGGTTAAAAATCAAAATCAATGACTTATGAAGATATTGTATTTGCTCTGAATTCTTATTTCCATGCTCATGTGACTACAGATGGTAGTGTGTGAAGGAAAGTTTTACTTTCAGAAATGAGATAATAGTTTATGCTTAAAACTTATCACTGTAAGTTCTAGATATTTGAGTTTCTAAGTAAGCACTAATGAGGTCAAACCATGCTGCTTCAACTTGCATGATGATAATCTACAATATGTCATTTGTGGAAATAAATGCAGGGATCTGTGTTTTAAAAATGCTTAATTTCACAGCAAACACCATGATTCTTTGGATATTGCAATCTTTCTGTCCCCTCCTCTGTAATGTTCCTAGAGCCTGAGGTGTGGGAGTGTTTTATAGATATATTCATTTGGACTAGACTTCATACCCATGCATTTCATTTGGTTGTGGGATTATGAAATGGTCTATACGTGAAATAAATAAGGATAACAACAATATACAAGTCAAAGTGGACAGGAGAAAGTCTAAATGGCCACAACCCTACATAAATAGCTACAGGCAACTTAGGGATGCTAACAGTGGGAGAAGTAGGAAATAGTCTTCTCCAAGGAATAACATACTAATTAATTGTCCAATATTAAATGGTCAACCCTGAAAGCATAGATACAAGTAATACTATACAAACTGAGAAAGCTGTCTTTATGTATTTATGAATATATATGTGTATATATATATGTATATATATATATACATATATATATATATGGTGTGTTGTATGGAATCACTTAGGTGGAAGAGAAACAATGTAATTATATTATAATCCCCAAAATAAAATAAAAATAAAAATAAATAAAACTTACAGTGCTTAAAATTTTTCCCATTGTCTCTTCTACCCAGGAAAATTTTTTAGCTAATGGATTGTGGTAATGGCTATGTAAATTCAGTTTTGAAATGTAGCAGTTATTATTAAAGATGAACTATTTTGTCTTTCTATGGTGCTGGGAATTTTTCTTCACAAAAATTAAAATAAGGGGAAAATTATTACCTGCAAAATAAGACTTTTTGTCTCATTAGCTGTATCATTTTAGTTTCAAAGCATCTATTCTGACCAAGACACTGAATGCAATGGACAATAAACTAGATTTAACTATTCAAGTATTTATTTAGCTATCAATGTGTTTGTTGGTGACAATTTCTGTTTGCTGCAAAAATAAAATCAATCTATGCTGCTGACTAGGATCTACTTTTATCTCACTCTGAATACATTAACTGCTAGTAAACATCTTAACAAATGCAAAGAATTTGAGTTTTTAAAATACACATTTCATGTTATTTGTAGGTAAAGCATATTCTGAATAGAATGTCCTATTTACTGTGCTTGCAAGTATTACCAGTACCATTGTCACAATTATCCACCACTTGTTCATTTGTAGTATTTGAAGTAGTGAGAACAACACCCTATGTGCAACACAGATAAATTATAAACCACATGATATATCATATAGATTAACAAAGTAACTTGGTTAAAACAAATCTTCTCAAAGATTATGAAACAAAACTCTCAGTGATTCTGTCTGAGTCAATGCTAAAGTGATCCATGTGCAACAAATATGTTGATAAACAGTGAAAATCACCTTAGCCTTACTCAGTTTATATAACATTATTCAATGGTCCTTTGTACTAAAGTTATATGATTAATCCATTAGTCATTGAGGAAATGTTAAAAATCTACCAGTGTCAGATTTTAAATGAGATATGAAAGGTTGATGTTACTCATGGTATTTTCTTTATTTTTTAATTGTCAAAATTATTTAATACCTCTTTGTGTATGTGTGTGTGTGTGTGTGTGTGTGCATGTTTATGTGTGTGTATTTGTGCCCAGGCACATGTGCATATTCCATAAAGTGTATGTGAATGCCACAGAATGACTTGCAAGGGTTTATGCTCTACTTCTATCATATAAGGTGTTTAACTCAAGTTGTCAGGCTGAATAACAAATATCTTCACTGTAGACATTTTATTATTCCAGGATTTACCTTTTATATGAACTAAAACTCATTTGTATTTTGTGAAATTTTGGGTGTGTTAGACTGAATAAAGGACCATTCATAAACATTGCCATTTACACAGTATCTTTTATATATTGTGATTCAAATTGGCTTTCTTTAAAAGGTTTTATTTTAGTATGTTAGGTTCTGGCGTTGACATACATTTTATATTTAGAAATATTATTAGTTCATTCATCAAGACATGAAAATCATATATATTGTGGTGATTTGAATGAGATGCCACCCATAAGTCTTGGGCATTTGAAAAATTGGTCCCTAGTTGATGGTTGGTTGAAGTTAGGGTTAAGAGGTGTGTCCGTGCTAAAGGAATTATTTCATTGGAGGGTCTTTCAAGTCTCAAAAGAATCTTACCATTCTTTTGGCTTACTGTCATCAAAGCAGCACTTTCTGTATTTTGTCTAGAGAAGTTCTATAAGTGTTAAAATGTTTTCTTTAAAAAAACAATCAAATTTGTTTACAGACAATCTCACACATGTGTACAATGTATGTTGACACTTTTAATACCATACTTTCTCATTTTGTTTTGTCATCTACTGATATTAACCAGTACTGTTGATGTGGTCTTGGCTTTGTAGTTATCTGTTGGACCCTAGTGGGCTTAGCAGTAGATACAAAACTAAAGACAATGATTACCACTCCCACAAAATCTATCAATATCCAACATTTCTGGGGTAAACAGTAGGGTCCTGTGAGCCCCTCCCTTATCCTCCACTCATATATATGATTAGATTCAAAGTTTTAAGTCACTAAGAATTGTAACATTTAAAGTAATTTGAAAATGGAGGAGAAAGATGGAGAGAAGAAACAAAGCACAGTGTTCTAAAATTCTTGTATGTAGCATTTAAAGCAAAAGCTGTATAATATTTTTAGTATCATTAATTATATTAACTCTTTTTCATGTGATCATTCAAAAGTCTTCTGGAAATCATTTCTATATAGTGGGAGTTTAATTTAAGCTAGTCTCCTTGTCTTTCTCTTCTTTTTCTCCCAACCCCACCCCACCCCCATTTCTGTTTCCCTTTCCTTCTTCCTTTCCCATAAATTCCATATAATATGTCATGTGGGTTTTTTTTTTGTTCTATGTAACATGTCTCTCATGATTTCTTACTCTATGACTATATAACTTCTCATAACCTTTCTTTGTGTTGATATATTATAAGTTATAAAATCATAATTGTATGTAACAACTTCCATTTCTTTATCTCTATAAAACTCCAATGAGTTTCTTAGGAGGAGGGAAGAAAATTTGGTTCTAAAGAAAAGGGAGTAAACAGGCATTCCGACTTATATTTCCCTTCTAATAGATTAACTGTGAAGCAAAGAGAAAAAGCATACAGTCATTGCATGGCCTTTCTGTCCAACTGTCCTTAGTGTGACTTGAAACTGAAAGCATTTATTATAGTAGAGAAAGCCAACTCTTCTTTTATACCAAACTTCTAATTAACTACTTTAATTATGCCCAAAGGATGTGCAATGATGGGTGCCATTTGTAAATTCAAAAAAGAAACATATATACCAATAGAATTGATGATAATAATTACTGCTGATCAACTCATTTGACTCTATTATGATTTTATCTGTCCTAGCTGATTAAAGCGGAGGGTTAGAAACTGCCACTGTGGAAATCAAATGGTTTTTCTTAACAAGACATAAATTATTTTCACTTCAAGGATTATCCTTCCAACTGTTCTTCTCTTCCAGAGGAAATTTAAAACTTATAAAATGATTCACAAAAAATAGTTTTTAAAATAAAACAATTATACTTTATTGTGTGCCACTGAAGGGATGCATTGGCATACAGCTACTATACAGGGAACACTTAGAAGTCTGTAGCATATAGGATAGAGATGAAACTGGATAAAGGCAGTCAAAAACATCAATGTCAGAAAAGAAAGTGTCTCTTCATGATCAAGGAAGTCCTCGTGCTTACAAAGACTAAATATGCCATACTATATCAGCAGCACTGGGGAAAACTAAATCATAAGTGTCCTCAGAAATTTGGTTCCTGCCTCTCAGCTATAGTACACAGTTTTAATGACAACATTCTCATTAGCTCAACCTTCCTGGACTCTTTCAAGCATTCATCATCTTATGTGGATAACAGCATAGGTCATGTGAAATTAGTGGAGGGGGGGATAAGGAGGATTAAAAAGGTCTTGCTGCTTAAGGGAGTAAAAAGCAGTTGTCCTAAGATCTTCATCCAGTCCTCTACATTTATTAAGGACAAAACCATTTATCTTTCTACTTATAAATGGAACTGATACAGTGTCTCTCCCCTGAGTCTCTGAAGTCACTGGGGAAAGCTAGATTAGGCCTAGAAAACTGATGCAACCTAATGCGCTGGGTTACTTCATGGAGCAGTAAGTTAGCAACACAGTTTGATTCCAAATATTTTTAATACGGTTTGTTACACATGCACAGAGGGAAGCTAGACTGTAAAAAGTGGTTGCCATTACCTATTATGTACTGTCTTTACTGTAAGAATTGTGTCAAGAATCTCCTAAAAGGACATGGGAAACATATGTCACAGCTACAGGCTTGCTTCTTTGAGCCTGCCTGGGAAAAGAACAAAAAGCAAAAAAAACCTCAGGACTGGAAAGAGCAGAAGTTTCTATGTAGAACTGCATTGTTTTTATTCAAATGTCAATTAGGCTCTAGCTTCTTACCACTTTATTGGTCACTTTCAATTTTCCTCTTCAGGACTGCTCGTTCCTGAGTTCTAAGAAGAAAGTGTATCGTTCAGCTTGGCTTGCGGTAGCTGGTACAGGCTAATTTGTCCTATTACATTTTTAATTTCAGGATTGATATGTTGGCTTTGCAAGTAACTGTCAGAATAATTCATATACACAGTATTAAAAATAAGCATGTGGTGGTTTTATTAATGTACTCTTAAAGAATAATGAAACCTTCGGATGTGCTCTAATGAATTCTGATGAAGTGTAATGCTTAAGAATGATGTTCTTTGTACAGATTACTCCTCATTTAAGAATGCAAAATATCAGCTCAAAGGGCCAACATTTCACAGAACAATTTGGAAACTCTTTGTGAATTAGTACTTTTATCTTCGTATTAAGTCATTGTACAAAAATAAACTCAAAGATTTCCACTTATGTTTAGAATGTAAAACAAAAAGGATAGTTTTTCTGATACTTTAGAAATCCTTCCTCATCCCTGCTCTCCCACTCTCTGACAGCATGCATATATTTAGAATGTATTTTTGAATGTAGCTTGCTAATGTTGAGAACACTCAGCTACTCTGTTTTAGTATTGCTATGATACTGTCGATGTGACACACTGTTCATAAAAATCCTGGTTATATTTACTGCACTTATATCAATATCAGGAGTGACATGTTATAAAAATCATCTCCTTTGATTCTTTAATGCATTGGTCAGTTTTGGCAGAGTAACTATGGTCAGATATTTAAAACACATGTGTATGAGAGAGCCTTTTTAAAAGGAAATTGGGATAGATATACAGACAGATTGATGAGTCATGTTTCATCATACTTCCATTGTTGTAGGCATTTTTGGTCACTGTGACATTGCCCCATCTTTATCATATTTTAATTTTACATTATGGTATTAATTTTATAGATAATTCATAACCATACTATCTAAAAATAAATATGCATTCATATGATTAGAAAATCACCACGTGAAACTTATAATCTCACTAACAATGGGAGTTAATGTTTTAGTAATAGTAGAATGTAGATTTAATTTTTGTCCTTAATTATTAGGTGGCTTTGGAATCAGCTCTACTTGGCTTGGACATGAGCTCATGCACTTACAAGCTTTATGATGTGTACTACTTAATGTCTAACTTTCTCACTGTTAAAGACATAACAACACTTGCTTTAGTTGGTTTAATGTATGAGATAGAACATATAACTGCCTGATTGCCTGGCATAAGATGGGTACATTTCTTTTCAATTTCATATGGATAGATGCATACATAGATAGATTTATAAGTGGTTTAAAGACATTGTTTGATTAATTTTCACAACAACCCAATAAACTATTTAACACTGAAATACTATTGGCAGATGATTTAGAATCTAAGGTCTGCACAGTCACTCACTATGGTACCAATCCAAGTGATTGTTTCTAAGACTAGTATCAAGTTTGGCAAGAGAAATCTTTCTGGTGCATTTTGTTTAAATACAAACTCACAGTAGAACATTTATGTGTGTTATCTAGTCACATATTTTACTCTGAAACATCTTAAAGCTAGAAAATGCACTGTTTAAATTATTGAATTAATGATCCAACAGCTTCACATTCATGTGAAGTGTTATATGTAAAACACTTTGTTGTAAAAGCAAAGAAAATTCCTGGTGGAAAAATTCAAACCAAACTAAAACATTTCTTAGCACTCTTCCTTCTGTGAAAGCACAAAGCAGTGGAACATCAACACATGAGGAGGATGGGTCAACACACAGACTGTCTCAACTTAACATTTTCTTCTTAGTGTGGCGTGAAAATGTTGCAAATACAAAAAGAAGTTTCACCCCCGGGAACTCTCAAACTCCAAGCTGGCAGTTCAGCATAAGCAGTTGACAGACTTAAAAACCTCAATGCAGTCCTGCTAGTGCTCCCTGGCTTACAGCTTAGATTTAACTACTGTCTTTCCGAAGTATCCCTAAGGCTATCACTGACTTCCTGCTCTGAGGCTTGTCCTTGTCAGGTAATGGTGACTACTGAGACAAATACAGGCTTGTGACATGCCAACTCCCTACATGGGTGCTCTGTACCACCAAGATGAGACACCAACACAGATACCTGCTGAGAAGACAGTATTGTTTGCAGCACTCAAGAAACAATGGTAAAGAATATGGTATTGCATAAAAGTAATTGGAATACTGTAATTCTTTAAAATTTTTCTTCCTTTACAATTTTACTAAAAAAGTACTGGGAAGGTATTGACACAGCTTTATATTTAACTAACTTCACATATTAGTTCCCTTGTCTGAATAAAGAGAAAGGTTAGCTTCTGATTCTTCTTAGTTTTTTGACCACAAAAGTCAAAATGAATGAAAATATATACTGAGACACCTTTTGCACCCACAAGACAGTGAAACATCCAGTCTGCCTTCCACCATCACAAATGTTAATATCAGCTCCCCTCATTAGTTCATACACCTCTGCAAGAACCAGAAAATAGCTTTTGTGTTGCTCATGAGATCATCACTGTGTTTCTGTGTATTCCAATCATTTATTATAGCCATGGAATTAAACAAATGCCAAGAAAATAAAGAATGGACTTGTCAACATTGTGTTGTGACCTTTTATTTTATTTTTTTCTTAAACAGATAGTACATGTGTGTTCATGTTTTCAAGGAGAAGATGTACAATGATTTAGGTGATTCAAAACAGGGACAATGAAGGCACATGTCAGAAATATACTTGTAGAATTAGGAAATGGTAAGAAGTATGCATGCATTGCCTGTTGTATGATTTAATTCCCAATGTACCATGAAGTATTAGATGTTAATGATCTTTATTTTAAAATGTGTTACTAAAGGATCAGGAAAGCTTAGACACTTGCCCAAAGATACACAGTAAATAATTGTGCCAAGTGTCAGTCAATTGTTAGATTGAAAAACAACATCAATGCTTATTCTGTCATCACACAAGTATCTTTTTCTCATGACTTATAACCTTTATGTTTAACAGGAAGTGTAAAAGCCAGAAAAAATCATTAGGTACAGAAATGTACACAAAATTAAATAAAATTGGGAACATTATCCTATATTTAAAATTAGAACATTATGATAGGCAGATTTGGGCCCAGGGGTCCCGTTAAAACTAAGGTACCAGCCAAGGACAATACAGGTGGTAAACTTTAAACTCCTACCCAGATCTAGCCAATAGACAGAACATTCTCCACAGTTGAGTGGAGAGTGGGGTATGACTTTCACACATACTCTGGTGCCTCATATTTGACCATGTCCCCTGGAGGGGGAGACCTGGTGGCACTCAGAGGAAGGATAGCAGGCTACCAAGAAGAGACTTGATACCCTTTGAGCATATACAGGGGGAGGTAATCCTCCTCAGTCGCAGTCATAGGGGAGGGGAATAAGGGGAAAATGGGAGGGAGGGAAGGAAGAATGGGAGGATACAAGGGATGGGATAACCATTGAGATGTAACAAGAATAAATTAATAAAAAATAAAATAAAATTAGAAACAAAGAAGCAATAGTAAATGGAGGCAAACTGGACATGCTAACATACATTTGTAGTTTTAAATATTAGGAAGTTAGCACTTCAAAATTTTATTCTATCAATGGAAAGTAGAAAAGTACCTCTTTATATTAAATTCAGGAACTGTTCCCAAATTTAAAATTCCTAAGGTGTCTATGAAAGTGTGAAAAGCCTCAGGCTGACTGAACACTATCATTCAATCAAATAAACATTAATAACTAGTATTACAAAGCAATTGCCATGAATTCTAGCATCTTTATCTTGTAAAATATTTTGAGCATTAAGATTAATTTTTTACACTTAAAGGTATCTATTATGCTTTGAACATGTAAAGACTTTCTGGGTTCCTAAGAAATATTTTACTGCATAATAGCACACATTTCTGTTTAAAACACATAAAATATGTCAATGAATTAAAGAATCTCATTTGCATGTGATTTCATAATCCACAAAGGATAATTCATCCTTGTTAATTTTATAACTTGAAATATTTTATTTTATGAACTTGGGATTTTATATAGCCTATCAATTACTCAATTACCTAGGATGGATAAGGATGTCCCACAACTTATTTAGAACCATACCATTACAATAAATGAGTAAAAGACACCTACATTTATTGAAAATTCCAATATCAACCATGTCTGGATTTGATTGTCCCTCAAAACAGCATCACATAACACATTTTCTTTTCAATTCCAAGTATTTTATTTTCTCAAATCATCAAAGTGTTATAATTCAATTCTTTCAGCTGTTTTTGCATTTGTTAATATCAGCCTTACCAAAAATTGGTAGATTGTTTAGTAGGAAGATCCAGTTGATGATAAACCATCAGATCATCAAGTATTATATCTCTGTTTACGCCTCCTGATAGAATCAGCAGATATAGAGAACTGTGTGACTAAGTTAAATGCTGTTTTATTTAAAGTGAAATCTCATTTACCTCAGACAGTGTGCTTATTTTATTGTTAGCTATTTTAAGTGTCAGAAAGAGATGTAGTTTAATGTCAAAGAAAAGATTTTTATGTCACATTTAGTTGCTACTTCCAGGTCACTATCCATAAAAGCAACCAAAATCAGCTATCTGGGATAGAAATTACATGCAAGGATCTCTCTACTTTATGTGTTATAGGAGTCACTTTAAGTTACTTGGTTCCAGGTTGGGGTGGTGGTGGGGGGAGAGTTTGTGTCTAATGTATTGATTGCCCTCTAGTGGATGGAGTGTAAAGTTTATTTTGTTTTGTTTTGTTTTGTTGTTGTTAATGATGATGATACATAATGAACCTAAATAACAGTCTTGGGATAGCATAATGCTGTCTACACAGTTTTAAAGGACAAATGTGACACCTACTTTGATCTTTATACTTAGACCACAACTTTAAATCACTCTATTCCCATATCATACTTTATAGGTTGCTCTCTGTTTTTTGGGGTTATGAAGACAGCAACAGGTATATTTGAAAGGCCATTATATACAAGTGGCCGTGACTGAATCTTGAAGGAATAAGCAGAAGCATGCTATGGTCTATAGCTTTATAGAGTGCACAGTCATTACATTCATCATAGATGTGATGTGTGCACTTGAAAAAACAGCACGGAGTTTCTTGAGTAGTGGTGAATGCTAATTGTATCCTTTAAATAAAGAAGCTTATTAGGTTTAGAAAAATAGTCCTTTCACATTTTTTATCATTATGTAGCATTACCAGATGGTCTCCTCCTCCTCTTCCTCCTTCTACTCCTTCTCCTTTTTTCTTGAGATATGGTTTCTCTCTATAGCCTTGGCTGTCCTTGACTCACTTTTGTAGACAAGCATGACCTCCAACTCACAGAGATCTGCCTGTTTCTTCCTCCCAGAATGCTGGGATTACAGGCATGTGCCACCATGCCTGGATGCACTGCCAAGTCTTAACAGAACTTTTATAGTTAATGAACATAGAATATAATGGAGTCACGACTTAAGGAAGCCATAAAACTGGAGTCTGGTAGATTTATATTACATTCATTTACCTTAGTTCTGAAGACTTCTTTTAATAATTTTTTTTCACATCTTGGAGTAGAAAAGGCTCAGAAACTCAACACTGGAAAAGTGTCTTAGAGGCGATAATATGAAAAAATATTAGGGCATAAATGACAGATTATATTTGGAAGAGTACTTCATCTTTACTAATCTATTTACTAGTCTCCTATTTGATTCACTAATCATTAAGAGCAAGTAGATCTTAAGAACACAAACCAAAATTACTCTTTTAGTATTAGTAATTGGGGGAAGACCATGTTGCCACTATTTCACAAAGCCTATCAGAATATGAACAAAGTCAAATTAATCTATGCAGTAAATTATCGAATTATTGAGGTAAAGAATATGATGACCTTTTTACAGAAATGGTATTGCAAACATTCCTTAGAAAACTATGTCTTATCATTAGTCTGATGAGGAGAGTAGTCTGTATGAGTTATAAAGCTTAAGGGAAAAAGCCCATGCTTTCAAACTATAAATGTGGTAAATAAAGAGATTCACAAGAATCACACTGAAATCTTCATTTTTGTGAGCAGATACACACAAACCAGACATCAGTTTTAATGTTAGAACTCTTTTATATGAACACTCTGTATAGTAGTGCAATGCAAAGCAGTATTTAGGTGATTGCTTCTAGAATGTAAATTAACAGAAACATAAATCAAAGAGTATAAACAAAGAAGCAGAACATTTCAAAAAATATTTAAAGAATAAAAGAAAAATCTACTAGGACACCAGAACACTGGGCTAATAGTTATAGGAAAATAAAGATATATCTACACATTGTTAAAATCTAAATGTATGTGAGATATGAAAAAAAGAAGAAAGGTAAAGTTGAAAAAATAAAAGTAGCAACATACATTGAAATGCATTTATGAAATCATATTTTATCTTTAAATACAATGAAAATGTCTGAAAATATTAAAATATACATTGAACATTCATTCTCTGTATCAGCCCAAATGGGAATACTATATAGGCCCCAGGCAAGACATAAAGAAATCTTTGTGAGTGTAAAACTGAATCATGGCTCTCCATTTACCATTCTTTACATACTATATACACTGTCATTACAAAGATAAGAGATTTCTAGTTTTTCTTTTCAGTGTCAGCAGGTGTCAAACCCTTGGTGAAAGTCACAGTATCATAAAAAACACGGTAACATTCAATTTAAAAAAAAATGTTGATGACTGGCCTAGATACCTCTCACTTTCTTTCTTCCCATGCAGCACTAGGAAAATAGAGACAATTTGTTACAACTTTAAATTTTTTCCTGGCTTAATTTTCTCAGGTTTGTGTGATGGCTCCATAACTACTAAAGGCACTTGCCACCAAGCCTGAAGATCCCGAAAACCCGTGTAATGAAAGAAGAGAATTTTCTAAAATCTAACTAATTATTTGCACTTTGTGTTATAAAAATATATAATTAATATGGTAAAATAATTTCATGTATTTTCCCTGAGAAAATAACTTACGTAAAAATTATTAAATGTATAACACAATGACTTACAAATAAAAGTGGTTCCCATGAATTCTCTAATTACTTAATTAAAATACCACATGTTGACTGTTTGAAGACCTCTCCTCTATTATCAATCACATAAACTAACATCAGAGTCCTTTCTTCCTCTAAAACATGCTATATTCATATATAGACAGTATGATTTAATATAAAAGTTTATTGGTTCCTGCCCTCTACACCAACTATACAAGGCACATATAATCTCAATGAAGGAGCAAGCACAGAGCCTATACAGGTTTGTACTAGGTCCTCTGCATACATATTATAGCTGTTAGGCTAACATATGTATTTTTACGCTTCTAATATTTTTATTTTTAAAATTTTATTCACTTTACATCTCAACTATAGCTACTTCCTTGTTTAGTTCCAGTCACACACTCTGTCCCACTTTCTCCCATCCCCCTCTCTTAGTCCTCAGAAAGGGGGAGACCTTCTCCTTTACCAACTGACCTCAGGCTATCAGTTCTCATCAGTACTGACTGCATTCTCTTCCTCTGTGTCATGATAAAGTACCCCACCACGGGGAAGTAATCAAAGTGCAAGCAACAGAATCCATGGCAGGGAGAGCCCCTGATCCCCTTAATAGGGGACCTGTATGGAGACTGAGCTGCCTATAAGCTACATCTGAATGGGACACCTATATCTTAGAAATGCATGGTCCTTGTTGGGTGCATGAGTCTCTCCTGTACCCCTTGGGCCCAGATTGTTTGGCTTTGTTGGTCATCTTGTAGAGCTCCTGTCCCTTCTGGGTCCTTCTATCCCCACCCTCATCCATAGGACTCCGTGAACTGTGCCCAAAGTTTGGCCATGAGACTCAGCTTCTGCTTTGATTCCCTGCTGAGTGGAGCCTTTCCAGAGGACATCTATAGTAGGTTCCAGTCTTGTTGCTTCTCTTCAAGTGTTTCCAGTTTCTATTCTATTTGCCCTTCAGAATAAGAATTAAGCTTAGTCAGGGGCAGCTAAGGCTACACAGAGAAACCCTGTCTCAAAAAAACCAAAAAAAAAAAAAAAAAAAAAAAAAAGAATTAAGCTTACCCCCCTAGGGTCTTTCTTGTTACTTAGCTTCTTTAAGTCTGTATATTATAGTGTGGCTATCCTGTATTATATTGCTAACATCTTCTTATAAGTAAGTATATACCATGTGTGTTCTTTGGGGTCTGAGTTCTTCATTAATGATGATCTTGTCAAGCTCCATCCATTTGCCTGCAACTTCCGTGAATTCCTTGTTTTCGTTAACTGAATAATATTCCATTGTGTAGATGCACCACAGTCTCTTTATCCATTTTTCCGTGAAGGGACATTTGGGCTGTTTCTAGTTTCTGGTTATTATGAATAACACTGCTATGAACACAGGGACAAAACGAGGCTGTCCACTCTCTCCATGTCTTCTCAATATAATACTTGAAGTCCTAGCTAGAGCAATAAGACAACTAAAGAAGATCAAGGGGATACAAATTGGAAAGGAATACGTCAAAGTATCACTATACAGATGATATGATAGTATGCATAAGTGACCCCAAAACTTCTACCATGGAACTCCTACAGTTGATAAACACCTTCAGCAAAGTATATAGATACAAAATTAGCTCAAAAATCAGTAACCCTCATGTATATAAAAGAGAAATGGGCTGAGAAGGGAAGAAACACCATTTACAATAGCCACAAAAAGTAAAATATCTCAGTGAAACTCTAACCAAGCAAGTGAAACACTTGTATGAAAAACAAAAAAACTTCAAGTCTCTGAAGAAAGAAATTGAAGATGTCATAAGATGTAAAGATCTCCCAATATTATGTATCAGTAGGATTAACATAGTAAAAATGGCCATCTTATGAAAAGCAATCTACAGATTCACTGCAATTTTCACAAAGATACTAACACAATTCTTTACAGACCTTAAAGAAAATTCTCAGATTCATTTGGAAAAACAAACAAAACCCTTTAATAGATGAAAGAATCCTATACAATAAAAGATCTTCTGGAGATATCTCCATCTTTGATCTCAACAGTAGTAAAATCTGCATGGTACTGGCATAGAAACAGACAAGTTGATCAATTGAATTGAATCAAAGACCCCAAATAAATACACACACCTATGGAAACTTGATTTTTGTCAAAGAAGCCAAAATGATTAAATGAAAAAAAAAGCATCTTTAACAAGTGGTGTTGGTCTAGATGAATATCTATATGTAGAAAAATGCAACAGATCTATCTCTATTCATCACCCTGCAAAAAACTCAAGTCCAAGTGGATCAAGAATCTTAATATATGACCAGAAACACTAAATCTATTAGTAGAGACAATAGAGAAGAATCTTGAACTAATTGGCACAAGAGTCATCTTTCTGAACAGAACACCAACAGCACAGGCTCTAAGATCAACAATTAGTAAGTAGGACCTCATGAAACTGAAAATCTTCTATAAAACAAAGGACATTGTCCATAAATTGGAAAAAGATCATCACCAACATTAAATCTGACAGAGGACTTATATCCAAAGTATATAAAGAACTCAAGAAACTAAATACCATTAAAAATTATCCAATTAAAAAATGGAGTACAGAGCTAAACAAAGAGTTCTCAAAGGAGGAATATTAAATGGCCAAGAAGCACTAAGTCATCAGGGAAATGCAGCTCAAACAACTCTGAGATTCCATCTTATACCCATCAGAATGGGTAAAATACAAAACTCAAAGGACAGCACATTTTGGCATGGATATGGAGAAAGGGAAACACTCCTCCATTGCTAGTGGGAGTGAAAACTTGTTCAACCATTTTGATAATCAATATGACACTTTCTCAGAAACTGGGGAAACCACTCTTCTTCAATACCCACCTATTCCATTCTTGAGCTTATTTCCAAAAGATGCTCCCCTGTGCAAGAACATTTGTTCAACTATGCTCATAGGCTAATATTTTTATGGAACTCCTGATTGTGAGAATGAGTGTGCCTCTGACTCTTTTGCTTCCTCTCAGCACCTTTTCCTTCTGTTGGTTTGCCTTGGCTAACTTAGATATGAAAGATTTTTTGATTCATCTTACTAAATTTTACTTTGTTTTGTAGTGATGTTTTAGAAACCTTTTGTTTTCTAATGAAAGACAGAAAGATAATTGATCCAGAGGGTAGGGGAAGGGTTGAGGAACTGTTATGAATATAAGGAGAGGAAGCTATAATCAAGATATATTGTATGAAAAAATGATGTGTTTTCAAGAAAAGAAATTTTAAATAATCGATTCAAAACCAAGAAACAATATTACACCTGGACTTCTTGGAATAAATTCATTCTGTTTCCTTTTCTGTGAAACATTATAAGAGGCATTGGGGAAAACCAACGAATAAAAGAAGGAAAGTAGAATGCAGACTGAATAAGTAGCAAGCTCCACTAGGCATATCCAAGCTGAAGAACATCGGCCTCATGCTACTGTAAGCAGAGACTAGCTATGAATTAAGCCCAGTATAAATTTTAAGCTTATTTAAAATGTCATGAGGATTATTTTGAAAACAGTAGCACCATTACAACATTCTTGCTTGTGCATTTTGTAGATGACAATGTTAAAATATTGGACAGACTGTCTGCAAAAGGTTCTAAGTTTATGAGGGAAAGGCTTTATTTTTATATCCTCTTTTGGACCTAGTCAGTGCTCACCAGAAAGTGTATCTAAATCCATAGTGTAATTAACAGAATCTCTTGAATATAAGTAAATAGTTCTACTTGTGCTTCCAAACATTTTCTTTAATTTTTCCTTGTAGGAATTCCATTGTACGTAATGATGGTTATGAAGACAATATAAGTATATCTCATGTAGATTTTTATATTCACCTCCCTCATTCCCCCTCCTACTTCTGGTTAGTTTTTTTTAATTGATATTTCTTCAACATGCAACATATGTGTGTATCTGTGTATCATATATATCACTATATATATATATATATATATTTGTAATATTTGTATATCTACGTAGGATCCTCTACTAGGATCCTCAAGATATTATGTATCTATTTTGAATGCACAAATGAACAGAAACATATTTTTCCTTTTGAGTTTACTAGTTCATTTTGTTTAATGTGATGATTTCTACTTGCATACACATCACAGAATCTCATCCCATTTTTATAGAGGAATATATTGTCACATAAATATATATCCAATAAAATAAAAACCACATTTTCTTTTTCCATTCATCTGTTGAAGGATTCCTAAGTAGGTTTCATAATTCCACTATTGTAAATTGTTCTGGAAAAATAGCATGGATATGCAGGTACCTTAGTTATATGATGACTTTGATTCCTTAAGTTGTGTGTTTAAAGGTCATCTCACACCGTTTAGCTACTTTTCTTTAGATGATTCTTTCTAGGGTTGAAAGGAAATGTCACAACTCTTTCTAGTATCTTTGTAGGGCATAAATTCTGAAATGGAAAACATTCCAGAATGTCTCTTTTTCTAGTTATATAAGAATCCTCTGAGGAAATTGGTTCCTGATTGCATTCCATAAACTTCACTGGATGCTTCTGTAGTGCTCAGATTCATATGAAAATTCTCATTTCTTCCATAAGCTTTTTTTCCAGAAAGATCATTTCTTTCTGTGTCCCTTCTAAGTAAAACTCTTACAACCCAATGGTATGATACTCAAATTGGAGTTAAGTGCAGCAAAGAAAACAGACTTTAAATGTGACAGTGCTTTGCTGATGTTTCATATGTGGCAACAAGCAGCAAACTCCATCAAGCCTTTGATCTCTACTCTGAAAGTATGAAATACATTTATAGACACACACTTTTATAGCCACAGAGGCAAAAAGCAAACCAAATCAAAGTACTATGTAGAATTTGCTCATTAGGATATATATCTTCCTCTTTAGTTAGGCAATTTTCTCCCTTCTTATTCTTTTGTGACATTTCAGTAACTTGTCTCTCAACTTTATAAATCTGAAGAAAAAAGCCAGCAACTCTGCAAATTAACTGTGGCAAAGAGAAATGAAAGAAAAACCTTCCCTGATATTTCTTCTTAAGTTCCTCAAGAGACACGTTTCACTGTGTTGTGCTGTGTACATCATAGTGGCCTGAAATCTTTCCTCAAAGCATATCAGGAACATAAAAAGTAGGGATGTACCTATCTAGCCTCTGCACCAGGGACAGTAGGAAACAGTGACCAAAGAGGTTTAACTACTTTTAATCAACAGTAAATACTCTTAATCCTGAAATCCAAGAGAATCCACACTGTTTAAAAGTAAATGAGTGCTGCATATGAAAAAATGTTTCCAACAGGATTCTAAAGAGATTACACCCTATCAAAGGAAGTAGTACATAAAAGTAGAAAGTGTCAAAGGATCCTGGGGAAAATTGCAGCTTCGTGGTAAAGGAAAAACAGGTTTTTTTCCTATGTAGCTGTATTCATGGCATGAGGCAGAACTGTTTTAATGTTAAAACACTTCCTAATGCTCTAAGAGCCTGTGCTTCTCAGCTTGTAAAACTTAGTAAACATGCTGGTCTAGAAGGATTCAGGTGTTCTTATTCACACAGCTGCTTTAGAGGGACTGGCTATAATGGAGGAAGTATCATCTTGTAAGCCTCAGGGTATCTATGAGTGAGGAAAAACCAAGAGGGAGTCTTTTATTTTTTTCTTACTCCTACAAGGAGAGTAGGATGAAGTAAAGGAAAACATGCAAGAATCTTGCACAAAGGGAAAAACAAACAAACATGAAACAGCCCTGACTCCTCTGTTTTCTCACTGCAGGTTTTTCTTTCATTATTCAGAGAAAATGGATTTTTTTTTTTACTCTAAACTTGTGAATATTTATGACCTTTCCCCCTGGATAGGAAAACCAGCTTTATTATGAAAATTGAAGAGTGTCTGTAGAAATTACAAACAAAACAAAGTATATTCCAAATGCCTTATAGGTGATCTCATTATAAATGGGAACTTGTTTTCAATGGTAGCAGGCAAGAATATATTTAAAGCATAACAATTTCAAATGTCAATAGATAAATGTTCCAACAAGCACTGAATTCCAGGTGCCTCTGCAGGAGCCTTCTGAGAAGGATTAGTAGCTAGAATAAGACAGCAGAAGTTGAGCCGAGCAGATAGAAGGTTATGTAGTCAATACAGGTATCAGCTGAGCAAAAAGTGACCACTAAGTTAGAACAGGCCCCGAATGAATGTCATACTCTTAAGTAATACAAGCAGAATGAATGTTCTTTAGAAAGGTCACATAATGTGAGCGTTTGTCTCCTGTGTGACAAATTGCACAAATACTGCTTGGAGGTGGCATATTACATTTGCCCCATTTGGCTTCCTGTACCACTTTCTCACTGTTGTGATAACAAAAACCTTTTAATGCATCTTGGCTGCAGATGGTCCTCTTGCTTTTGTATCTCAAAAGGAACAGCTAAAAACCTGCCAGAGGCACTGCTTGCCTTGCAGGTTTTTTTCTCGTATCATCCATTTTAGCTGATGTATTTGTACACCTTATATTTCTGTACCATAGCTCATTTCATCCAGAAGGTATTTTGAGGGAATGCATGTTGTGTCAAGGGAACCAAGGACAAATTGAACAAAATGAGACTAATTTTATCATGTAGGGGATGTGGCAGCTGCAGCAAAGAAAAGAGATTGTTGAACAGTATGTTATAAAATGGCAAGCCTCTCCTTTGGGGGACTATGTTTACACCTTACATTGAGAATGTACTGATGGTGTCCTCTGCCCTTTAATAGCAGTGCTGTGACTTTTTGACATGTTGCTTTGGCCCTGAAGAATCAGGCCACATAAAACAGGAATGCTCTATACTTAAGCAGTACCTTTCATCTGACAGGCTAAATCTCCGTTACAACCTCTGGTTGATTAACTCTCATGATACCATCCTGAGGTGACATGTATAAACCCCATGCTTTATAGATGGGGTAAGAGAAGTCTCAGCAGTTAGCTGACTGACTTGGAATGTTACAATATATCTTTTTTTTTTTTTTTTTACAATGGCAATTGATTGTGGAGCTCTGTGCTCCCAAGATATAGACATAACAATTCCCAGGGAAGTGGCTTATGAACCTAAAATGCCACTGAAATGGCATTCATGCAACTACAGGGGCAAAAGAGCAATGCTTGTCCTGTATCAACAACATTATACTAGCAGAAACTTTGAGCATATGCATGAGGTTGACATTATTGTGTCTTGAAGACACTTTCTCAAGCAGAGACTGACATTAATACACGCGCTAGTATCTGGCAGTCTCAGTCTGATGAGCATGAGTGGATAGAGAAAGAGACTCAGAACATGCCAGGTCATTGATGTGAACATAGAAAACAATCACAAAGGCAGCATCTAGGACAGTAACAAATATCCGGGAAAGGAAAAGTAAAGACTTTTATCTTTAAGACCAACTCCTAGGTTGAAGCCAAATTAAAAATCAGTAGGAAAAAGTTGCATAAGGGTTAAAAAAAAATAGAGAGAACTCTGTAATGACTTAGATAAAATGCATCTTTGTCTGTCATTTCTAAAGTCTGAGCAAGAGAACAGTGCATGCATTTGGTCTTAGATGTCTTCATAACCACCACTACAATACTATTATTTTGTCTTTTATTATACTGATTTGTTAATATTTTGGTAATATCATAAAATGTATTTTTGTCATAATTTCCCCCCAAATTCTCCCTTATCCACTTCCACCTCATCACTTCTCTACCTCATGTCTTCTTTAAATTTAAAATACCACTGATTAAAAATTGTGCATCTTATATACCACAGTAATTTTATCATCCAAGCAAGGGACATACCCAAAAAGAAAGTCAATTTTCTTTCCTCAAGAAGCCATAAACTGGAAACAGTTTCCCAATTAAGGTGCTGTCTTGACTTCCCCTTTCAATTCATACTCAAATGACCGGCTTGATTTTTAAAAAATTATTTTAATTTATTCATATTTTACCCCGAATATTATCCTCTTGCTTGGATCTTCCCATTTCTATCCTTCCTCCATCTTTTGCCCTATTCCTTTCCCTTATACCTCGGACCGAAAGAGACCTCCTCCCCTACCATATGACGTGCTTCCATATGATTGCCTGCTTCCAGTGCCAATGGGCCTCCCCACCAAAGGGAAATGATCAGATTGAGGGCACCAGAGTTCATGTCAGAGGAAGTCCCTGCTCTTCCCATAACCATAGAGAATGAGCTGGCTAGATCTTATACAAGGCTTGTGCAAGCAGTCACTACTACTGTTAACTGTCATAGGATATCCAGAAAGTGCTGTTTTCTCTGATACTGGCCATCCTGATGATCTTAAGCCTTAGGGATATCCCATTTATGGTTAAATGCTTCACTGACCAATAGTCTCTTAACTTGACTACTTGTTTTCTTTGCTAAATATTCTCCATGGCATGAAGAAGCTTCTGTGATGAGGTCTTAGAGCTGCAATAATCCACAGGTAGAGAGCTACAAATCTGGAGGCCAGTTCAATGCTATGCTAATATACATACATACATACATACATACATACATACATACATACACACATACACACATACATGCACATAGATGCACACACATGCTTATATACATATGTGTATAATTTCATATCCATTTATATATCAAAGTGTAAACTGTCAGCTTCTTCTATCTGGTAATAGAAAAAAAGTATCTGCTTCTTGCTAGGTACTGCATAGGCATTCCACCTCTGTAGAAGTTTCAAAACTTTTACTTATCATGCATTCTTATTCTTTTCTACTTCATGTTTAGTACAGTACATAAACATGCCTTAAAACAACTGTTGAAAGGTTAGTTGGAGAAAACAATTGTTCTGAAACAAGGGAAAGAAAGGAATGAGTTAGAAGCTGCCTGATTCTTTGATTCCTAGGGAATCTAATTTTCATTCAAGAACAGGCAATTGGAGGTTTAATGAGTGGAGAGAGCAAAGAACCAAAGAAAGAAGGACAAAATTTAATATTTATATGCGTTCGATGTAATTATAAATATAGCTTTTGATAGTGCTCTTCTAAGTGGATGTCTGCAAGTAGAAGAATAGAAATTGATCAGGCACTAAGATCAACATTTAATAAATTGGACTTCATGAAATTGAAAAGATTCTGTAAGGCAAATAACACTGTCAATCAAAAAAAGAATTAGCTTACAGAATGGAAAAATAGAGGACTAAGAGAGGACTAATCTCTAAAAATACATAAAGAACTCAAGAAAGCTGATTATCAAAAAAAAATTAAAAATGGGGTTCAGATCTAAACAGAGAATTCTCATTAAACAACTTCAGTCAGCTGAGAAAAATTAAAAGAAATGTTCAATGTCTTTAGCCATCATGAAAATGCAAATAAAAACCACCTTGAGATTCCATCTTACACCTGTCAGACATGCTGATAAGGATGTGGAGCCAGGAGAATATCCTTTTTTTCCTGGTCAGAATGAAAACTTTATACAGACACTATGCAAATCAATATGGAGGCTACTCATATTTGGAAAAATTGGAATGGGACGGGTCTACCTCAAGACCTAGTTATACCGCTCTTGTGCATATATGCAAATGACAGTTCATCCTACCACAAGGGCACTTGATCAGCCATATTCATTGCAAATTGACCCATAATAGACAGAAACAAAAACAAATTAGATGTCCTCAAAGAGAAGAGTGCATAAATAAATTATGAAATAGTCACAGAATGAAATATTATTCAACTTTTTAAAATGATATCATGTACTCTGGTGCCTCACATTTGACCATGTCCCCTGGAGGGGGAGACCTGGTGGCACTCAGAGGAAGGACAGCAGGTTGCCAAGAAGAGACTTGATACCCTATGAGCATATACAGGGGGAGGAAGTCCCCCTCAGTCACAGACATAGGGGAGGGGAATAAGGGGAAAATGGGAGGGAGGGAAGAATGGGAGGATACAAGGGATGGGATAAACATTGAGATGTAACAAGAATAAATTAATAAAAAAATTTTTGAAAAATGACATAAAATGTGTAAGCAAATGGATGAAACCAGAAAAAAAATCCTCCTGAGTAACGTAACCCAGACCTGGAAAGATAAATATGGTATTATTCTATTATAAATTAAAATTAGCTATTGAATAAATAACAGTCAAGTTTCAATATGTACACAGAGGAATTAGGTAAAAGGAGGGTTCTCAGTGGAGAATATATGGATTTCCCTGGAAAAAGGAATTAGAATATATTTTGTAGGGTGACTAGGGGCCAATGGGGATGGGAGCAGGAGAAATCAGGATGAAGGGAAGATGTAGTGAAGGGAGAGACTGGGGGAAAGATAGCTGTGGTTGGGAGGGGCATTTGGGGTGTATGTTGGAAACCTAGTGCAGTAGAAACCTTATGCAAATCATGCTAGAGTTATGCTAGGACTAGTGGGAGCAGACAACGAATGTCTGATTTGATCTAAGGCACATTTTAGAAGAAGGTATCCATATCTGATACTCCTTGGGTAACCAAGAACCAGAGACTAGATGGCCTAGTGGCCTGAGGTAAAATAAAAAAACATGAGTCTAAAATAATATATAAAATGAATTGTGTTATTCTGCTATACTCATAAATAAGTGTCTTATCCAGACATCATCAGAGAGGCTTCCACTGGCAGCAAATGGAAACAGATGCAGAGACCCACAACCAGACATTACGTAGACAGAAAGTCTAAATTGGAGGTCTTTCTGAAATCCCTCCTCTCAGAGCTCAGGAAATTCCATAGAAGAGGAGGTAGAAAGACTAATGGAGTCAGAAGGGATAAAAGTCATGAGGATATCAAGGCCCTCTTCATCAACTAAGCAGGGTGCATATGAGCTCACAGAGACTAAAGTAGCAAGCATAGGGCCTACACGGGTCTGTACCAGGTCCTCTGTGTATTTACTATAACTATAGCTTACCATATCTCTGGAACTTCTGACTGTGAGAAAGAGTGTGTCTCTGACTCTTATGTGTGCTTTTGGGATTCTTTCTCTTGTTGGGTTGCCATGCCCGACTGTTATGATAGTTGTTGCTTCATTTTATTATATTTTATTTTGTCAGGTTTGTTTGTTACCTCCTAGAAGTCTGTTCTTTTCTAATGAGAAACAGAAAATGAATGAATCTGGAGGGGAGCAGAGGCAGAAAGGAACTTGGAAAGAATAGAGGAAAGAAACTATAATCAGGATGCATTTTTGAAAAAATAATCTGTTTTTTTATTTTATTTATTTATTTTTTATTAATTTATTCTTGTTACATCTCAATGTTTATCCCATCCCTTGTATCCTCCCATTCCTCTGTCCCCCTCCAGGGGACATGGTCAAATGTGAGGCACCAGAGTGCGTGAGAAAGTCATATCACACTCTCCACTCAACTGTGGAGAATAATCTGACCATTGGCTAGATCTGGGAAGGGGTTTAAAGTTTACCTCCTGTATTGTCCTTGGCTGGTGCCTTAGTTTGAGCGGGACCCCTGGGCCCAAATCTGCCTATCATATTGTTCTACTTGTAGATTTCTAGGACCCTCTGTATCCTTTTCTTTTGCTATTCTCCCATGCGTCTCTCATTTAGAGTCCCAATAGGATGCCTTTCCCTCTGTCCCAGTTTCCTGGTAAGTGAAGGCTTTCGTAGGACATGCCCCTTGGGCTAATATGCAGGTATAAGTGAGTATATACCATTTGATTCTTTCTGCTTCTGGGTTAACTCACTCATTATGATCATTTCTAGCTCAATCCATTTATCCACAAATTTCGGGAATTCCTTGTTTTTAATAGCTGAGTAGTATTCCATAGTGTATATGTACCACAGTTTCTTTATCCACTCTTCTATTGAGGGACACTGGCACAGGAGACAACTTCTTGAAAAGAACACCAACGGCCCAGGACTTAATGTCAACCAATAATAAATGGGACCTCATGAGCCTGAGAAGCTTCTGTAAGGCAGGAGACACTGTCAAGAGAACAAAGCGACAGCCTACAGACTGGGAAAAAAATCTTCACCAACCCTACATCTGACAAAGGTCTAATATCCAAAATATATAAAGAACTCAAGAAATTAAACACCACCAAACCGAATAACCCAATAGAGAAATGGGGCTTGGAACTAAACAGAGAATTCTCAACAGAGGAGTATCAAATGGCTGAGAAACACTTAAAGAAATGCTCAACCTCCTTAGTCATCAGGGAAATGCAAATCAAAACAACTCTGAGATTCCATCTTATAACCATCAGAATGTCTAAGATCAAAAACTCAAGCGACACCACATGCTGGCGAGGATGTGGGGAGAGAGGAACACTCCTTCATTGCTGGTGGGAATGCAAACTAGTACAGCCACTTTGGAAATCTATCTGGTGCTATCTCAGAAAAATGGGAATAGGACTTCCTCAAGACCCAGCTATTCCACTCCTTGGAATATACCCAGAAGATGCTCCAGCACACAACAAGAAAATTTGCTCAACCATGTTCATAGCAGCCTTATTCATAATTGCCAGAACATGGAAAAATAATCTGTTTTAAATAAACAAAAAATTTTAAAAACAAATTATTGAAGATACCAACTGACAGAGTGAAAAACAGTATTAATCACAAATTAATTATCATGGTGTAGTGTGTATCATATCTTATATGTGGGACATTTATATTGAAATACATACTGACTCCCAAGAGAGTAAAAAGGTTATGAGTATTTTAAGATCAAGCTGTTCTTTGTGTTGAAAATTGTTTCTGGCATGGGATAACTGCAAAATAATACCACCTAATTCATAAACTTAGTTTTGCATTTGCTGTGTGAAAGTATCTCTAAGGAATTGAGATTGCTGTTCTCGGGGCACTCTGAAAATTTATGCAGTTGCCTTTTTTGTTTTACTGTTTGGTTTACATTCACCCAGGAGTCATACGAGAGTGATTTAGAAAAGTTATGTCTCCAATGTTAGAGTGCTGCCTCTAGTGACATTTGACATCTTTGTAATATTCTGGAAAAGACCCATATTCAAGTCTGCACTACAACAAAGAGAAGTCTGTATGGCCTGCATTCTTAGTGACAGAATAAAATATTCTAACAAGCCTTGTCAATAACATGTGTAACATGTCATCTTGATTTTATTCTTGTTTCTGTTTTATAGGATATGTTTTTCAAATTATAAAACAACATATTGTAATACTTCGAAATTTTAATTGCAAGTTCAGTGAAATTGTATTTAATATAAAATTATGTAAATTATCAGCCATTATTGAAACCTCAATGATTATTTAATTACTTTGTCTCATAGTTTTTTTTTTAATGAAAACTTTAAGTGATTGAGAGTGATAGCATAGCTGACTGACACCAAAGTTTTATTTAATTTTTTTTATTAATTTATTCTTGTTACATCTCAATGTTTATCCCATCCCTTTTATCCTCCCATTCTTCCCTCCCTCCCATTTTCTCATTATTCCCCTCCCTTGTGACTGTTCCTGAGGGGGATTACCTCCTCCTGTATATGCTCATAGGGTATCAAGTCTCTTCTAGGCAACCTGCTGTCCTTCCTCTGAGTGGCACCAGGTCTCCCCCTACAGGGGACATGGTCAAAGTTTATTCACCTTCAACTATTAGATCAAGCAATGACAGATATCATTTGATTTTCATTTTAGACAATAGTTACTTGCATTTTTCAACACATTGGTTAAAATATGAGCTGTCAACAATTATATATTATCTGTGGTTCTAATGAATAATTTTATCCTAATTTGTCATGAACTAGAATTTGAATACAAGGAATTAAATAGTTAAATTAAAAGATTAGTTTTTAGTAATGCAAGAGCAATACATAGCAATGCACATGAATTATAAAGGAATTAACTTCTTTCGATTGTCCTATACCATTGCCCAACCAAAGCTTTATTCTTTTCAAGAGATTTTTTTGTTCATTGTCTTTCCTGGTTTCTGGACAACAGAGGCTTAAAATAATCATTTCTTTACTAAAGGAGATTGCTAATGATTTCCTGACTCTTAATGATCTATTTTCACAAAATTAGTAGAAAAGGTCTCAAGAGCACAGCCTAAAATAAACTTAACACCTCTACAGTCTACACACTGGACACATTTCATTAAGGAACTAAGAAACCTCCAAGTGCATCATAGGAATGCAGTATACAAAACAAAGGAATCTTCACAATCATGTCTAATCCCTTTTAACTAGAGAAAAAATATTTTTAAAAATTCCTTCTGAGGCCAATTTCTCCTCAATATTCATGTAAAAAAATCAGCATCAGCCCTGAGATGACATTGCTGTTCAGTTGAAAGACTTGTAGTTTTCTATAATGTGAAGTACCCTAGAGTAAATGCAGCATTACATTTTATAAATAATCAGAGCTGCTCCATTCTAAAGAGGGTAAAAAGTAGATATTTACTTTGAACAATTCAAACCATTGAGTTCCACAAGTTACATCAATTTAGAGTTCTGGACATCATTCTAAAATCCTACAATCATTTTTATTTTATTCTATCTAGTTCTGTTTTAAATCGGTATTTTTGTTAGTTACTTGCTGTAAAATGTAGGACTATCTCTTTATAAAGCTCTCCTCAGCCTCTGGATGATGCATACATTCTGGAAACCACAGTAATCAGGTGTCTATTCCAATTCTGGGAGGATACTTCAGAGGAAGCAGATTTTCCAGGCATTCCAGGCACTGCACTTCTTTAAAAGACTGCCAAGAAATACAGCATCTTCTTCAGTAATACAGTGGGTATATAGGTCCTTGGGCAGGTAGATAAACCTTGGGTTTCCTGATGTGTGGCTGATTTGAATAAGTGTTCTAGGAAAACTGGTGAATGAAGCACTCAAGGGAAAATCTGCATGACTAATGGATGCATTTTTGTCGATTCCCACAAATGTACTCAATAAGGAACAGAGGGAACAAGATTTTTTGTCTCATTCTTTTGAGTATCTCTGTATGTATCTATAACTATTGGATGAAATGGTGTCATAGAAGAATATCAGAAATAGCACAAAAAGAAAGACTATGAATATCTCAAATAGTATATATTTAAAAAGCAAGAAATAAAAATATCATATAACACCTCCTAATTTTATGAAGATAATATTTCATTTTTAGTTAAAATAATCTTCATCCTAAATATCTACTTCATTATTATAATCAATAGAATTAAATATATAAATAGACAGACAGACAGACAGAATATATACAGGTAGAAAATAGGAACCATGCCAGATGTCACAGATAAGTTTTTAGAATATATTCATAAATGTCTTGTTTTCATAAAATTTACCTTCAATTTGAAAAAAAATGAACATGTAAAAAATGGACATGAATTCCTTGAAATTTATGCTATGAAACAAACAAGTGACAGAACACATAGTTAAAGCAGAAGATTTCATGTAAGTGATGTGAAGTACGAGTATGGGCAAAATACAGAAAATGTCAAAGAAAAAGTATGCAAAAGAGGTAACTACCCTGATGTACAAGGAACTTAACATTCTCAGTTAAAGTAAAGGAATCTTATGTAAAATTTAAATCCAAGTCAGTGTCCACTTAGCCTAGAATTGAAGCCTATGTAGATTTACTATAATATTAAATTGGGGTTAGAAGTGGGGTATTGTTATAATAAGCCTGATCATAAGTTTTGGTGAATCAAGATAGAAGGATCTTGGAGCTTACTCCTAAGTCAATTTAACTGAACCAAAATAAGCATCTGTGACTTCCCTAATATCTAAATAACTCTGTGATCAGCTATTTTTCTCTCCTAGAACTTTTACTGAAGAGAAATGTAATAATCTATTTCTCCAAAATACATTGCTTTGTTGTAGTGGTAAGTGGTATTTCAAGATTGTTGTTCAACAGTCTTGTAATGCAGATATAAGTGAGTATATACCATTTGATTCTTTCTGCTTCTGGGTTAACTCACTCATTATGATCATTTCTAGCTCAATCCATTTATCCACAAATTTCGGGAATTCCTTGTTTTTAATAGCTGAGTAGTATTCCATAGTGTATATGTACCACAGTTTCTTTATCCACTCTTCTACTGAGGGACACTTAGGCTGTTTCCATGTTCTGGCTATTATGAATAAGGCTGCTATGAACATGGTTGAGCAAATTTTCTTGTTGTGTGCTGGAGCATCTTCTGGGTATATTCCAAGGAGTGGAATAGCTGGGTCTTGAGGAAGCCCTATTCCCATTTTTCTGAGATAGCACCAGATAGATTTCCAAAGTGGCTGTACTAGTTTGCATTCCCACACGAAAGCCTTCACTTACCAGGAAACTGGGACAGAGGGGAAGGCATCCTATTGGGACTCTAAATGAGAGACGCATGGGAGAACAGCAAAATAAAAGGATCCAGAGGGTCCTAGAAATCTACAAGTAGAACAATATGATAGGCAGATTTGGGCCCAGGGGTCCCGCTCAAACTAAGGCACCAGCCAAGGACAATACAGGAGGTAAACTTTAAACCCCTACCCAGATCTAGCCAATGGTCAGAATATTCTCCACAGTTGAGTGGAGAGTGTGATACGACTTTCTCACATACTCTGGTGCCTCACATTTGACCATGTCCCCTGGAGGGGGAGACCTGGTGGCACTCAGAGGAAGGACAGCAAGTAGCCAAGAAGAGACTTGATACCCTATGAGAATATATAGGGGGACGTAATCCCCCTCAGGAACAGTCATAGGGGAGGGGAATAATGGGAAAATAGGGGGGGGGGGGAGGAATGGGAGGATACAAGGGATGGGATAAACATTGAGATGTAACAAGAATAAATTAATAAAAAAAAAAATATATAAAAAAAAAAAAAAAAAACAGTCTTGTAATGTAATTGTTTATGGAACTTTTCAATAGAGATAAACAGATATATATAATACAAAATTAAATGTATAAGCCTATATCATAATTTTGCATATTAGATGTTTATGGTTCCCACTATTTTTATATAAGTTTGAGTCAATATTGCAATTCTAATTAAGTATATGAGATTTATCTTTTGCTATTACATCTTATAATAGTTTTCCACATGAAATTTATCTTCTTGAAAAACAAAACATTTCAGGCTAGATAAACAGAGATGATAGATAACTAGTAAGGGACCAGGGTGTAGAAAGAATTCTTTAAAAGAAGGAAAATAGTGTATAGTATTCTAAAGATATAAAGGTTGAACTAAGAGAATTGAGTGGAAGAGCAGGGTATAGGAGGGATTATGGAAAGGGAAAACTAATGGCCTTTTGAAAAGACACAGGGAAACTTATCAGTGTAGAACCTTCCTAAAATATACACAAGTGTGAAAGGAGTTGCTAAATAAGTAGGGAAATTAGCATTAATGTTGCTGGACGTATATCTTATGTTAATGGAGAAGGAAAGAAATCACCAACTTCATCCAGCTACAGCAAAAGCCTACAGGCAGAATAAACAGGTTGAATATGAGCACAAATATTTCAGTGGTAACCAACCACATATTTATTGGGTTTAAGGCCACTCCATGAATGGCACTGATAAAGTGAACAACTAACCTATGACTAGACAGATTATGGGGTTAGAGTAATATCTATTCCTGTTATTCTGCTAAGGCAATATAGAAATAAATTACTACTAATGACATATTGCTATAACCATATACCAGTGTTTCACTCTGACCTCATCCATGAAAATTCTTCTTGCAATATGTGGTCATTAATAAAAAGAACCACTAATGAACAATGTGCAGAGAGTGAGATCCCTAAGTATGTTGTGCTTATCAAGCCTCTTCACTGAAGTATGAGGAGTCTATGCCAGAGAGAATGTGGAAAGGTTGTAATTCAGAGGTGGTGTTTGACTCCAAGAAAAGTTTGTCTCCCAGATATAACAGGAATGTTATGCATATGAACTCAGAGAGATTGTGACATCACAAACAAGAGCTGCACAACTTCAAATCAAATAAAATACTCAGCTATTAAAAACAAGGAATTCCCAAAATTTGTGGATAAATGGATTGAGCTAGAAATGATCATAATGAGTGAGTTAACCCAGAAGCAGAAAGAATCAAATGGTATATACTCACTTATATCTGGACACTAGCCCAAGGGGCATGTCCCACGAAAGCCTTCACTTACCAGGAAACTGGGACAGAGGTGAGGGCATCCTATTGGGACTCTAAATGAGAGAAGCATAGGAGAATAGCAACGTAGAAGGATCCAGAGGGTCCTAGAAACCTATAAGTAGGACATTATGATAGGCAGATTTAGGCCCAGGGGTCCCACTCAAACTAAGGCACCAGCCAAGGACAATATAGGCGGTAAACTTTAAACCCCAACCCAGATCTAGCCAATGGTCAGAACATTCTCCACAGTTGAGTGGAGAGTGGGACATGACTTTCTCACGTACTCTGGTGCCTCACATTTGACCATGTCCCCTGGAGGGGGAGACTTGGTGGATCTTAGAGGAAGGACAGCAGGTTACCAAGAAGAGACTTGATACCCTATGAGCATATACAGGGTGAGGTAATCCCCCTCAGGAACAGTCATAGGGGAGGGGAATAAGGGGAAAATGGGGGGAGGGAGGGAAGAATGGGAGGATACAAGGGATGGGATAAACATTGAGATGTAACACGAATAAATTAATTACAAAATAATTAAAATTCTTATGTGTGAATGTTAATTTTTTCATATTTTTAATACTTTTTCCCAAGGGGTAGACAGTGTCTCAGACAGGATAATAGCAATCTCATTTTGAAGAGTTTGCAGTAAATATTAAAAAATTCTACATACTGAATACTGGACAATTATCCCTATTTATTTGTCAAGTTATGACCTTAATTGTTTTTGATTTATCACCATTCTCCTGGATGCAAAGCTGTATATTATAATTTCTTTTTTTTAATTTATTTATTTTTATTAATTTATTCTTGTTGCATCTCAATGTTTATCCCATCCCTTGTATCCTCCCATTCCTCCCCGCCCCCATTTTCCCATTATTCCCCTCCCCTATGACTGTTCCTGAGGGGGATTACCTCCCCCTGTATATTCTCATAGGGTATCAAGTCTCTTCTTGGCTACCTGCTGTCCTTCCTCTGAGTGCCACCAGGTCTCCCCCTCCAGGGGACATGGTCAAATGTGAGGCACCATAGTACGTGAGAAAGTCATATCACACTCTCCACTCAACTGTGGAGAATATTCTGACCATTGGCTAGATCTGGGAAGGGGTTTAAAGTTTACCTCCTGTATTGTCCTTGGCTGGTGCCTTAGTTTGAGCAGATGGCTCAGCCGTTAAAGGCTAGGCTCACAACCATAAATATTATAGTTTCTTAAATGTGACATTTTATTTTCTTGTGGCATGAAGTATTTTTGAAAAAATTCTGATGATGTTTTAATTTCTATCCCTTTAAGCCATATATTCCTGTTTTATTTCTTTGTCAAGGTTTTTTTTTGTTGTTGTTGTTGTTGTTTTAACATTTTGTATGCTTACTAGAATCTGAGAGTAAAATTGTGTCATGTTCTCTTTCTCAAGTGGTTCATGGTGTCCCAGGCAGAATAATATCAATCCTATTTTGAACAGTTTGCAGGAAATATTAAAAGAAAAATACATATAAAACCTTTTTATGTAAAATGATTCTATATGCTGAATAAATGACAATTATCTCTACTCCTTTGTCAAACATATGGCCTTTGATTTTGTCACCATGAACATTCTTTTTTTTAATATTTGGCAATTCTAATTACTAAATATAAATTTTTGTGTCCTAGGGAAAATCAATAACATTTAGCATATTCATTATTTTAATTAGAAACTTGTTTACACTTTTGCTGTCAACCATAATCATTTGTTTATTTGAACTAAAGTCACCTGACTTCATTAGAACCATCAGTTGCTGTCAGTAAATGAAAGTGTGCTTGACTTTCATAATTAACTGTAAGTTTAAGAGGTTGATTTCTAATAGGATAGGCAATATTTTAATGAGATGACAATGGAAATCAAGGACAGGGTCTTGTTTTAATTTAGCCTGTGTGATAAAGTTAAACAGAGGACACTAATTATATGGACGGTGTTTTCTGAAAATGCTACCCTTTTTCTATTAAGTCTCAAAGTTCATTGGTTAGCCCTTTCATTTTCAAAAGAGAACATACTCAAATGAATCAAGAAAGGACCTGAAATAATGTTTCCAAGGGTGGAATTTTACTTTACTAGTTCAACTTTAAAATAACATGAACCAAAACTTCCAGTTCAGTCATTGGAGGCTGGAGAAATGACTTAGCAAGTCAATATGCCTTTTATCACGTCTGATGACTTGAGTTAAATTCTCAGGGACTACATAGTAAAAGCATAGAAATTATTTCTTTAAACTGTCCGGTAACCTCCACACACATAGTATGGCAAAAGCTCACATACATAAACACGCATGTACAAACACAAACATATATATATATATATATATATATATATATATATATATATATATATATATATATATAATTAAATATAATCGTTTAAAATTAATGAATGATTTGAGGTACATAGTCTTAAAGCTTGATGTCTAGTTCTATTATGCACAGAATAAGTTTCAATACTCTATTTTATTTTACTTTATTTTTGTTTTCAATACTCTATTAAGCTTTTCTGTTTTGTATATTAATATCATAATCAGAAAGTGGAAGTTGATGACATATTTCTTTTATCTCAAAAAAGTAAAGAATAAAGAAATTTGTTTAAGCAGTTAGATGATAAGCAGTTTCTTTGTATTGTTTGCTATGTTTAAGAGTTCATATATAATGAAGTTTTGTATTAAACCCAGTAAATTTTTATTGAGTGTGCTTATTATAGGACTTGTTAAAACATATTTTGTGTGAGTATATCACACACTTGACATTTCAACACTATCTTAGGTGTGAAATGGATAGGAAAGGAAAGGAGAAAAAAATTAAAGTTCCTGTATTCATCTTTTATCCTAGTAGCGATATTAGTTTAGTTTCATTTTGAATTAGATTGTCTTCTGTAAACTAAGAAATCACTTTCTAAATGTGAATGTATTTATTCTTTCACCCCAGTAATTACAATTTAGTCAGCTGAATTGGATATTTTCATTAATGGGTTGGTACTGTTCAGTTGCCTTAGGCTTATCCTTGTTAACATCATCTCTTGCTGATATAAACAGTACCTACCCGCCAACAAAATTGTAAAGAAGCCAAGTTTAGTTTGGACTATTTTCCTTCATAGTGACCACCATGTGCATTCTATTGGCATGTCCTCTTCCCTACTCAGTTGCCTATTTCCATGCCAACTTATATTGTCACCTGGATGACTGACTACTCAGTGGGTAGGTAATGATAGTGATGGAAAGTACACAGTTAACAACTATAACCTCTCAATATTTTTAATTTAAAAAGAGATATATGAAAATGAAACAAACAGCAAAATATAGTATTGAAGTTACTGTTAGTGAGAGGCATTATATGAGAAATCAAATACTCTGCTCATAAATGTCTTTTTTTATATATGTACAAGAATCAGATGTTCAAGTCTGATCAGGTCAAAACAAGAGAAACATTAAAATTAAACCAACAAAAGTTATAAAACTCTGATATTAATTTATTGTTAAGTTTCTTAGCTTTGACAGAAATGTATCTCATTCTAAAAGGTGCATTCAATGGAGGCACTGATTTATTGGGTTCTTATTTACTTTAGTTTAAATGTAAATAAATGATATAATCCTAGCACTCAGAGAGGCAGAGAGACAAGTGGACCTCTCTGAGTTCAAGGCCAACCTGGTCTACAAAGTAAGTCTAGGACAGCCAAAACTACATGAAGAAATCTTGTCTTGAAAAAAAAAAAAAAGACTAATTACTAAAGACAATTGAAAAGAGAAAGTAGATATGGATGCTACCAAAGGCATAAAAGAGAGTATTTGTAAATCAAAGAAAAATATATCCATTAATAGTATCTGAATATCTTTCAGTATCTTCTTGGAGATAAAGTTATCATAGTTTATATTTTATTATTTAAAATAAATGGAATCTAAAATGTAGTCTTAAGCAAAATAGACATGTTTGGAACTTAGACATTGGTTACTAGTATTTTACCTTATAGGAAGCTTCCATTAAATGGGTTATAATTCTGGAGCTAGTTTCATAGACTCTCACATTGCATTTTATTGTTGGCACTGTCAAAGAGAATAAAGGGTACTGTATTTTTGAAGTCTGCTATAATATGTGTGAAGGTGCATGAATGTAAATATTATTAGAGATGCAAATATTTCTCCAATCTTCATCATAGATCAACTTTATCTACAATATTTGAGAAAATCTTAACTTTCTTTCACATCACTTTCCAAATTATCCACTTGATATCTACTTCTTAACTGCACGCATTGTTCCATTTTACTCTTAATTTTGCTGAGTAGAGTCTTCTTTGTTATATGAAATATGTAATACTGAGACTATTTACTTATTCTTTGATAAGATTATGTTTATTTTCACCTTTGTTTAGTATATACTATGTTAGAATACTTATTAAAATATACATTAACAGACTACAGTGCAATAGTCTAATAAAATGTAATTATAATATTATAAAAAATTATAAGAGATAAATTGAATGTAACTGTGAATAGGCTAGGTGAAAAATACCATATGTCTTTTACTTATTTTCATTCATGATTCTGAGTAGTTCAGATTTTTGTTTTAAGATTCAGCTTTTCTAGTCATTCCACATTAGAAAAATTTCATCCTTGAAAAATTCATGATAATAGTTTTCAGTTGACTCCTCCACCACAGGGAGAGCCTATTCTATCTGTGGACTACATTTCTTTAGCAAAGATTCTCTCCATGACTAACACTAGCACAAATGTATAGGACATAATAGTAGAGTTATTTTGGGTCTACTGTCATGGATGAAGTTAATAAAATATTTGGGTGAGAAACACAAACTCTTTAGCAGAATAGTCAAAGATAAAATTTAAAAAAATATTGCATGATCTGGGGTGGATTGAAAGTGGCGTTCCCCTTTGTGAGGAATAGGGGAAAAAGAGAGGGTATAGGAAGTTTGGCTGTGACTAGGAGGTGAAGATAGATGGAGCTATGACCAGGATGTAAAGTAAAGTAAGTAGGTAAAATAATTATTAACAAAAAATAATAGCAGGTTATAGCAAAAATAAAAAATATTCCATTTCTGTCTCTCTTTCTCTGTCTCTGTGTCTATGTGTGTGTATGTGTGTATGTGTAAATCAGGTAACATGTACATGGAAGGTAGAACACAATTACAAGTGTAAGTTCTCAGTTTCTACAGTGTGGGTCCTAGAGAACAAAGTCAGGTCATTAAATTTAGCAGCAGGCACCTTTACATGATAAACCATCTTGTCATCCCCAAAGTTGGCTTCTTCCTTCTAAAACGAAGTTACATAAGGTTCTTCCCTAAGAGAAAGGTTAACATTTTGCTTCTTTTGCTTTTATGATTATTAAAGTCTAACAGTTACCCATAGCTCAACTACTATATTGATCTGCTTTCCTTACTATCTTTTTACTTCTCTCCTCTCTTTTGCATACACAGAGCTAAATTATAACTCTCAGAGATAATACAGTCTAGATTAATGTTAATAACTGAAATGTATATTTCAATGGATTCTGTCAATATAACAGTGTAGAAAATAGTTTAGAGTAGTATGTTTTATTGTTTCATTATGAATGTATATTCATGTTGCTGATATTGTTTATATTATTGCAACATCTAACAATTATCACTCCTTGCTGTCTTCATTCAATGATTTCTTTTGCTCATCTAGTTTCATGATGTCAAATGGTAGAAACCATAGACTGTTATATTGCTCACTCAAAACAACAGAATCATCCACTCTTATAGTCTATCTTTTGACTACTTAAAGATCTAGAAATGCTTCTGGATTATTCTTTTTATTTGGCTTAAACCAAATTCTTAGGAAATATAATGTTGGGCAAAGGAGAGGAGAGGTTATACCTTAATTTCAATCAGTCTGTTTTAAGCAATACAAAGATTTATTAAGTATGAGATCATAGAAGTTTGCCAAGGTCAGGATTTATGAAACCATTATTCTCTGAGTTACACTTGCCTTGTTCCATAAGTGAATTCGTGATTTGGTGAGGGACTTTGCGAATACATTCGTACTTAAGTCATTATATTAGCCATACTTGCTGCCACAGACCCCATATTACTATAACAGTGTTTGCACTTCACTATGATTATTTAATTATTGAACTAATATTACCTTACAGATTGTCCCAAGAAAAAGCAATTATGTTTCATAGTACTTGGGAACACAGAAATTGTTCACCAGAACATAAAACAGTATTTAGGTGGTACCATCTGTGCCTATTATTTTCTAACCAAAATATTTCCCTTTGTATGCTATTGCTTAAGTCTAAGGAAAGAAATTTAGTGTTTCAAAATGAGGATACTAATAGCAGATTCATTTCTAAAGTCAGAGAAGGCTATGCAAGATTGTTACTTTTGAATCTTCTCAATCTCTGCCCAAAAAAACAAAACAAGAAAAACAACAACAACAATAAAACCCAGCAAGCTATATAGTGGCAAGTAATCCATGCTAACTCCTTTACTTTGAGAAATTGGAGGGGGAGACCTGGTGGCACTCAGAGGAAGGACAGCAGGTTACCAAGAAGAGACTTGATACCCTATGAGCATATACAGGGTGAGGTAATCCCCCTCAGGAACAGTCATAGGGGAGGGGAATAAGGGGAAAATGGGGGGAAGGGAAGAATGGGAGGATACACGTGATGGGATAACAATTGAGATGTAATATGAATAAATTAATTTAAATAATGAACAAAAAAAATCAATGATTCTCTGGTGGAATTTTGGGGGTCATTTATGTACACTATAATATCATCTGCAAATAGGGATAATTTGACTTCCTCTTTTCCCATTTGGATACCCTTGATCTCCTTTTGTTGTCTTATTGCTCTGGCTAGAACTTCCAGTACTATATTGAAGAGATACGGAGAGAATGGGCAGCCTTGCCTTGTTCCTGAATTTAGAGGAATCTCTAAATTAAATCTCACCATTTAATTTGATTTTGGCTACTGGCTTGCTGTATATAGCTTTTATTGTGTTGAGGTATGTGCCTTGTATCCCTGATCTCTCCCAAACTTTAAACATGAATGGGTGTTGGATTTTATCAAATGCTTTCCCTGCATCTAAGGAGATGATCATGTGGTTATTTATTTTCAGTTTGTTTATATGGTGGATTACATTGATGGATTTCCATATATTAGACCATTCCTGCATGTCTGGGATGAGGCCTACCTGGTCATGGTGAATGATATCTTTGATATGTTCTTGTATTCGTTTTGCAAGTATTTTATTGAGTATTTTTGCATCAATGTTCATAAGAGAAATTGGTCTGGAATTTTCTTTCTTTGTTGGGTCTTTGTGAGGTTTAGGTATCAATGTGACTATAGCCTCATAGAATGATTTTGGTAGAATGCCATTCATTTATATCTTTTGGAGTAGCTTGAAGAGTATCAGTATTAGCATATCCTGCAAGGTCTGGTAGAATTCTGCACTGAAACCATCTGGCCATGGACTTTTTGTTTGCTTGTTTGCTTGTTTGTTTGGGAGACTCTAAATGATTGCTTCTATTTCTATAGGGTGAATAGGACTATTTAGCTTGCTTATCTGTTCTTCACTCAGTTTTGGGAAGTGGAATTGATCAAGAAAATCATCCATATCCCTTAGATTTTCAAATTTTGTGGTATATATGCCTTCAAAGTAGGATCTTAGGATTCTTTGTATTTCTTCAGTGTCTATTGTTATGTCTCCCTTTTCATTTCTGATTTTGTTGATTTGGATGCTATCTCTCTCCCTTATAGTTTGGCCAATGGTTTGACTATCTTGTTGATGTTCTCAAAGAACCAGCTTTTGGTTCTGTTGATTCTACTTCAATTGATAAACTCTTTCAGCAAATTGGCTGGATACAAAATTAACTCAAAAAATCATTATCCTTCTTATATACAAATGACAATCATGTAGAGAAAGAAATTAGGAAAACTACACCCTTCACAATAGTCACAAGCAAAGGAAATATTTAGGAGTTACTAAACCAGGCAGATAAAGGACTTGCTTGGAAAAAATTCAAAACTCTGAAGAAAGAGATTGAGGATGACATGGGAAGATGCAATGATCTTCCTTGTTCAAGGACTGGGAGAATTAACATAGTAAAAATGGCCACCTTAACAAAAACAATTTACAGATTCAATGCAATTCTTATCAAAATGCCTACACAATTTTTTAAAGATATTGAAAGTTCAATTCTCAGCTTTGTATGGAAAAAAAGGCCAGAATAGCTAAAAAAAAAAATCTTGTACAATTATAGATCCTCTGGAAGAATTTCCATACCTGATCTCAAGCTGTACTATAAAGCAACAGTAATTGAAACAGCATGGTACTGGCACAGCAATAGGCTGGTTGATCAGTGGAATGGAATCAAAGACCCAGATATGAATCCACACACATATGGTCACTTGATTTTTGACGAAGAAGTCAAATCTATTTAATGGAACAAGGATAGCATCTTCAATATATGGTGCTGGTCTAACTGGATGTCTTCATGTAGAAAAATGCAACTGGACCCATATTTGTCACCTTGCACAAAACTCAAATCCAAGTGGATTAAAGACCTCAACATAAAACCAGAGACACTAAGTCACCTAGAAGAAAAAGTGGGGAAGAGCCTGGAACATATTGGCACAGGAGACAACTTCCTGAACAGAACACCAACAGCCCAGGCCTTAATATCAACCATTAATAAATGGGACCTCATGAGGCTGAGAAGCTTCTGTAAGGCAGGAGACACTGTCAACAGAACAAAGTGGCAGCCTACAGACTGGGAAAAAATCTTCACCAACCCTACATCTAAGAAAGGTCTAATATCCAAATCATATAAAGAACTCAAGAAATTAAACACCACCAAACCAAATAACCCAATTGAGAAATGGGGCTTGGAACTAAACAGAGAATTCTCAACAGAGGAGTATCAAATGGCTGAGAAACACTTAAAGAAATGCTCAACCTCCTTAGTCATCAGGGAAATGCAAATCAAAACAACTCTGAGATTCCATCTTACACCCATCAGAATGGCTAGGATCAAAAATTCAAGTGACACCACATGCTGGCGAGGATGTGGGGAGAGAGGATCACTCCTTCATTGCTGGTGGGAATGAAAACTAGTACAGCCACATTGGAAATCTATCTGATACTTTCTCAGAAAAATGGGAATAAGGCTTCCTCAAGACCCAGCTATTCCACTCCTTGGAATATACCCAGAAGATGCACTACCACACAACAAGAACATTTACTCAACCATGTTCATAGCTGCTTTATACATAATAGCCAGAACATGGAAACAGCCTAAGTGTCCTTCAGTAGAAGAATGGATAAAGAACCTGTGGTATATTTACACTATGGAGTACTACTCAGCTCTTAAAACAAGGAATTCCTGAAATTTGTGGACAAGTGGATTGAACTAGAAATGATAATAATGAGTGAGTTAACCCAGTAGTAGAAAGACTCAAATGGTATACACTCACTTATATCTGCATATTAGCCCAAGGGGTATGTTCCGTGAAAGTCTTCACTTACCAAGAAAGTGAGACAGAGGGGAGGACATCCTATTGGAACTCTAGGTGAAAGAAGCATAGGAGAATGAGAAAATAAAAGGATCCAGAGGGTCCTAGAAACCTACAAGTAGAACATTATGATGGATATATCTGGACCCAGGGGTCCTGCTCAAACTATGGCACCAGCCAAGGACAATACGGTAAGTAAACTTCGAACCCCTACCCAGATCTAGCCAATGGACAGGACATTTTCCACAGTTGAGCGGAAAGTGAGGACTGACTTTCACACGAACTCTGGTGCCCCATATTTGACCACATCCCCTGGTGGCACTCAGAGAAAGGATAGCAGGCTACCAAGAAGAGACTTGATACCCTATGAGCATATACAGGGGAAGAAGGTCCCCCCTCAGTCACAGTCATAGGGGAAGGGAGTAAGAAGAAAATGGGAAGGAGGAAGAAATGGGAGTATACAAGGGATGGGATAACATTTGAGATGTAATATGAATAACTTAATAAAATATATTAAAAATGAAATGCAGTTAATTGAAATACAAAAATAAATAAATAAATAGTGGGGCTGGAGAGATGGCTCAGCAGTTAAGAGTGCTTGCTGCTCTCAAAGGAGACTAAAGTTCACTTCCCATTGCCTTTATCAAATGGCTCTGTAACTCTAGCTCCACAGAATTCAACCCTTTTCTTGCCTTCAAGAAAACTCTCATACATAATCACATATATGCACAGAAACACTCCTACACATAAAGAAATATGCATATTAAATGAAAAGGCCATACAGGAACAGGGGAAAGATAATTAGAGATTTACATGATCATATTCCATTGTGTAACTGTATGGAATTCTAAAGAGTTAGGAAAACATAAAAAGATCAAAATGTATTTAAATATAAAGACTATTTAACTAATTAAATAAATAATACACATAAATTAAAAAATAATATCAAATTAGGTTCTATTGTTTAAAATGTGCATTAATGACAGTGAAATATCATCTATAGCTCCTGTATGTCTGATAATGCCCATTAATATAAATAAGTCAGGCAGATACAGACTGATAAAAGAAACACTAAAGTATATAGGTGCTTAGATGTACTTTTAACAAGAAGATCCTCACCCTGTTAAAGCAAGAGGACATAGTTTGGATGTAAAATGTCAACCCAAAGATACTATGTTTGAAGCCTTGTACCAAGAGTATGGCAATAGTTTAGAAAGTACTAGGAATATTACTTTGTGGCACTTGACTGGCATATATAATGTTGTAAGGGTAAGACTTGATGATTATGAGTCATCTCTTCTGTGCAGAATTCTCTACTTTCATCATCCTGTAATAAGCAGCTGGTGCCCATTTCTACCACCACTGGCACAATCCAGTCTCCCAGTTGTCTTAATAGCTATGATAAACTATATTCCATGGATGATGTGCTAAAATAAACCCTTCGTCCCTTGGGTTTTTTTTTTTTTTTTTTTTAAGATGTTTTGTCACATCAATGGAAAGGTACCTAATAAAATGTACTAACATGAAAGGTGATTATATAATATATTGTTGGTGATAATGGATATTGTTCCAAATCTCTTTGAAGTGTTTGTTCCTTATCCTTATTTTATATCAATGTAAAATATGAAATGTAATCAGTACTACAAAAAAGTTTCTGTATGTTTATATTTATATTACTTTAGGAATCAAGAAAATAAAATACTCTATGAAAATGAGTAAATAAATTTGCTAATAAAACTCAGGGGTCAGAAGCTTTCTGCAATGCTGTCCTGGAAGCTGTCCTGTTCTGATGGGTAACAGCAACTGAGGCACCTTTGGCTGAAACATGAAGGATGCAGGATGTCAGCATCTAGCATGCTGAGAGGAATGAATCCTGTCAGGTCTGATCCAGCGTCAGTTTCTCATAAGCATTATATAGTTCTAACATTATAATTGTATGAGGTATGTGGCATGCACAGAACATTTAAGGCTGGTTCTCTGCTCATTGTATGAACAGAAGTAAGACATCTACAAATCTTCCTTTCTGCCATAATAAGAATGAGTCTAATAATAAGTCACAGAGAATCTGTGACTAACATGAAGAATTGTCTATGCATAGACATTCCTATCTCAGCCAGTCTCAGAGTTGTTCCCATGCAATGGGATTAGCAATATAAGTTACCTGCTTGTTCTACAGTTTGCATTCTTTATACATCCCAATTGCAGCTCCCTCCCTCATCCCCTTTCCATCCCTCCCTTAGTCCTTAAAATGGGGAACCCTACTCCTTTAACATCTGTCCTCAGTCTATCCAGTGTCCTCTGTGCTATAAATAACCTTTTCCTCTGTGGCCTTGTAAGGCCACCTTGCCAGAGGGGAAGTGATCAACATGACTCCAGGTGAAAAGCAGCACCAGGTTAACAAATAGTTCTTTATTTCATGACACATTTTTTCTACAGTAGGTACTTCATAGCTCTGATTCTTTAATATCTATTAATTTTACAAGCACTAGTTTCATTTTGATCAGTTACATGTTCTCCATTTGAAACAATTGTGTGAAAAAGTAATCAGTGTCAAAAGACAGACCCACCTGTAGTTAAAGGATGATCACATACTGTGGGATTGGCTGTTCCCCCCTTAGAACTTAATTCAAGATGAAAAACAAAGACACATAAAATATTTGGCACTCATTTATCTTAACAGTTGCTGGCAGGATAAAATGAGTGATAAACATTTCTGGATCTCTTGCAAAGTCCCAAGGTCTCATTTTTTTTTTTTTAGAGCCATACAAATTTTATTTATACAACACATACATTTGATCCTGGGGGTCCATTCTCCATTTTGTTTCTACCCATAAAGAGGATCAAAATAATAGTAACACATAATACAATCTTTTCATTTTGCATTTGTTATTCTTTTGCATTTTTTCCTGTCCTTGCCCAAGGTCTCATTTTTAATTTTGTTATAACTGATACAGAATTCACATGATTCTGAAAGTAGTCACCCTTACATCCATGTGAAGGCATGGGATCTAGTTTGTACTGAAGATATATGAAGAGAGTTAAGGTGCATAATTTTGAAATGATGTCTTTAATCTGACCAACACCTTTTTAATCCTTCTTTTCTTTTCCCTACTTGGAGTGTTAGCAACATGACAAAGTTTCTTGTGGCATGTTTAAGGCAATACATTAGTAAGGGTAGAAAAATAAGATATAATTATTCTGGGTCCATGAATGATACTTATTAGGAAAAATAATAGATGTTGTTGTATTTACTTAGGAAATCAATTGAACAGCATCACAGTTTAAAAATTAATGATGAGTATAACTGTAAAATAATAACAGTAAAATATTTTTGATGCCACAATCCACATTAGCCACCATCCCAGGAGGCCTGTGTGGCACCCAAAGAGTTTTGGGCTTAGATCTCTCTCTGCCAGATCCTCAAAGGTCTAGACCATCAAGGACACAGACAACAAAGCAACAGAGGTGAGATGGGCATAGTCCACAACTCACATTGCTGACCATACTGAGCAGACCTGTTGGGAACAAGAGCAGCATTCAGCTCAGAGCTCTCTCAGTCTTTTTCTTGCCTGCCTGGTCCAACTGAGAAACAGAGAGTGGACCCAGCTGAGCTGAGCTGGGTGCAGACTATAGCCCCCATTGTCAGTCATCCTGAAAAGACCTCTGTGGAGCCCTAGCAAGCATCCTTCAACTTTTAGCTCTCTCTGCCTGCTCTCAAGCTGCCTAATCCACCTGGAACACAATGACCACATCAGAGAGACGTCCAGACCTGCTAATACCAGAGACAACCAGATGGTTAGAGGCCAGTGCAGGAACACAAGAAACAAATCTTAGATTCATATGACAGCACTGGAAACCAGTGGCCGTAGACAGCAAGCCATGGAGATACTAACACTGACAAAGGACAAGAAGATTTTAAATCTGAGGTGATGAAAATAATAGAAGCCTTGAAAGAAGAAAACAAATCCCTCAAATAAATAAAGGAAAATATATTCAATCAGATGAAATAATTGAATAACTTTTTAAAGAATTGCAGGAAAATACAAGTAAACAGGAGAAAGAAATGAATAAAACTATTCTAGACTTAATAAGGAAATAGAAGCAACACATAAAACACAATCTGAGGCAGTTCTGGAGTTAGGAAATGTAGGAAGGATAACAGGAACTGCAGACACAAGCAACACCAACAGATGACAAAAGACGGAAGAGAGAATTTCAAGTGTAGAAGATACTGTTGAGGTAGTCTGTACAACAGTCAAAGAAAATGTTAAAACTAAAGAGTTTCTGACATAAGATATCTGAGAAATTTGGGACACTATAAAAATGCCAAACTTAAAAATAATAGGGATAGAAGAAGGACATGACTCCATGCTCCACATCCCAGAATTTTTTTCAACATAATCATAGAAGAAAACTTTCCCCCAACTTAAAGTAAGATATGCCTATAAACATACAAGAAATCTACAGAACTCCAAATACATTTGACCAGAAAAGAAAATTCTCCCATCTGTAAATAACCAAAACACTAAATATACAGAACAAATAAGAATAATAAAAGCTGCAAGAGAAAATGTCCAATTTACATATAAAGATAAAACTATCAGAATTCAACAGAGACTATGAAATCCAGAAATTCCTCGACAGCTGTCATGTAGACACTAAGAGATCACAGATGCAATCCTATACTGTATGCAAACTACTATACCCAGCAAAACTTTCAACCACCATAGATGGAGAAAACAAGATATTCCATGATAGAACCAAATTTAAACAGTATCTATGCTCAAATGGGCACTGCAGAAGATACTAGAAGGAAAAAATCCCCAGCCAAGGTAGTTAAGTACAACAAAGAAAACACAGGGAATAATAACTCCACATCTGAAAAACCAAAAGAAAGAACACATACACACAGACACAGACACAGACACACACACAGATACACAGACACACACACACACACTACCACCACCACCACCACCACCAATAAAACTTAAAAAACAAACAAAAAACCCAGAAACTACCACTAGTAATTGACATCTCTCAGCATCAATGGCCTCAATACCTCCCAAAAAGACATAGGCTAACAGAATGGATGCAAAAATAGGACCCATCATTCTCCTGCATACAAGAAACACATCTAAGCAATAAACCCACACATGTATGGATACTTCATTTTTGAAAAAGTGGCCAAAACCATATACAATGGAACAAAAATTCGCATCTTCAACAAATGGTGCTCATCTAAATAGATGTTTACAGGTAGAAAAATTCAAGTAGACCCTTATTTATTACCTTGCATAAAACTCAAGTCCAGGTGGATTAAATGCATCAACATAAAATCAGACACACTAAAATTGTAAGAAAGAAAGTGACGAAGAGCCTTTAGCTCATTAGCACAGGAGACAACTTCCTGAAGAGAACTTCAAAAGCTCTGTATCAAAGATCATCAATTAATAAACAGAATCTTATGAAACTGAAAATCTTGTGTAAACAAAGGAAAAATGTCAACAGAACAAAATGAACACCTACAGATTGGGAAAAGATTCCATTCATCCACCTGTCTGTTTATATGCCAGTACCATGCCATTTTTATTATTGTTGCTCTATAGTACAGCTTGAGATCAGGGATGAATATTAATGCAGGAGATCTTTTATTGTACAGGATTGTCTTAGCTACTCAGGGTTTATTGTTTTTCTATGTGAAGTTGATAATTCTTCTTTCAAGGTCTGTAAAGAATCGTGTTGACCATCCCCTGGATGGGGAGACCTGGTGGCACTCAGAGGAAGGATAGCAGGCTACCAAGAAGAGACTTGATACCCTATGAGCATATAAAGGGGGAGGAAGTCCCCCTCAGTCACAGTCATAGGGGAGGGGAGTAAGGGGAAAATAGGAGGGAGGGAGAAATGGGAGGATACAAGGGAGGGGATAACCATTGAGATGTAATATGAATAAATTAATAAAAAATTCAAGAAAAGGAATTGTGTTGACATTTTGAAGGGAACTGCGCTGAATTGGTAGGATGTCACTTTGTTCTGTTGACAGTGTCTTCTGACTTACAGAAGCATCTCAGCCTCATGAGGTCCCATTTACTAATTTTTGACCTTAAGGCCTGGGCTGTTGGTGTTCTGTTCAGGAAGTTGTCTCCTATGCCAATGAGTTCAAGACTCATCCCCACTTTTTCTTCTAAAAGATTTAGTGTATCTGGTTTTATGTTGAAGTCTTTAATCAGCTTGGAGTTGAGTGTTCTGTGTGGTGATAAAATATGGATCAACATGCCAGGAAAGCTGTGGCATTTTGCTCAAACAGATTAACTGGCAAATGTTCACTGCAATGAGTCATTAGTCTGTTTCAAGACCTCATGGCTTCTACTACACCATCAATCCTATATCATCACTGGTACTCCTCTCAGAATCCTGCCATTGCCCTGTGTCATAGAGATCCTGCTGCTTTGGTTATGTGCTACTGGTCCATTCATACTCTCTGGCAGTTCATACATAGGGTTCATGTTATGGTGGGGCAACTCAAAGCCCTGGATGTGGGCTTGGTAGGTAGTCAAATTGGTCAACCCACTCACTCTTCCAAGCTTATGCTTTTGGGGCATCTGTGCCCATACCTCAAGGCCAACGATATTGTGCTGCCCAGGAAAGGTAGGGGGAAAATGCACTTCTAAGTAACTCAAAAGTTAAATTAAAAATATTGTTGCTAGAATGCTATAATGGAAACAGTAATGAAAACACTAAACAAATAAATAATTTGTAGAAATGCTTTCAACCAATAATGATACATTAAATTATGGTAATACAAAATATTAAACCTTTAATAATTTTTGTTTACTTTTAAAATATATTTATTAATTTATTCATATTACATCTCAATTGTTATCTCATCCCTTGTATCCTCCCATTCCTCCCTCCCTCCTATTTTTCCCCTACTCCCCTCCCCTATGATGGTGACTGAGGGGGACCTCCTCCCCCTGTATATGCTCATAGGGCATCAAGTCTCTTCTTGGTAGCCTGCTATCCTTCCTCTGAGTGCCACCAGGCCTCCCCATCCAGGGGACATGGTCAAATATGGGGCATCAGAATTCATGTGCTCAAACTATGGCACCAGCAGTAAACTTTGAACCCTTACCCAGATCTAACCAATGGACAGGACATTCTCCACAGTTGAATGGAGAGTCGGGTCTGAATTTTTGTTTATTTTTGACCGAGAGGTAAAAATTATAGTAAAATTGTAATGTTTCCATTTTGTCAATTCTGTATTCCTTCTTATCTTCTTTCACGATCGTTTCACATATCTACTTCATTGTTCAGAATTCTGGTGAAAACAAGAGTATGAACATTTATTAAAAGTAATTATGTTTCCATCATTATAGAGGCAGATGAGCTGTAAGATTCTCAAGTGTTGGACTTTCTGCAGATCAAGGAAAGCTGATGGTGCATTTTCAGTCCATAAAACATGCACTATGGGATTCAATTCAAACAATAAAGCATGAAAAGTCTAATGCCCCAGTTCAAAGACAATCAAGAAGTAATCAGAATATCTTACCAGAAGAAAGGCCAACCTTTTTGTTCTGTTCAGATCCTTCTGATTATCTAACAAAGCCTACATTATTCAACTTGCTATGTTTTTCTAATTGTTTAATACATTTGTACATACATATAATGTGTTCTATTAAAATCCAATCCTATTTGATTCCCTTCCTTATTCATACCAAAACTTTCTTCTCCTAATATTATCTACCTATTTTTAAAAGAGAAATGGAGTCCATGTAATGATGTTTGTACATGCCTGGACATTAGGCCATATACTGGAACATGCAGGCTTCTTCAGGTTACATCTCTGAAGAAAACAGAGTTTCCTATCATGTGGAGTTAATACAGGACTTTGGTGCAGCAAATGGCACTACTAATCTAATGGAAAAACCTATAGAACAAGAAAGTCTTCACAAACTATACAGTCTGAGAAAAAGTTAGAGTCTTAAAATACAGAAACAAAACTGAAAAACTCTGGTGTGGTGGTGCAAGCTTTTTTTCTTGAACAAGAAAGAAAATTTCTTCTGAAACTGGACATAATGTGTAAAAAATTATAGAATTCATCTTATTACACCAACCAAACAAACAAACACAAATCTTACATAATCCTTGGTACAGATCACAGCCTGGCCCTTTACTAGAGCCAGGTTCCTTCAAAAACAATTAAAGCCTTTTTTGTTATACAGAATGCTTGTCGCAATCTTGTTTCTATCACATGAGTGGCAATGTTCTTGGAATCAAGATAATGTTAGTAAAGACAGATAAAGTATTTAAAAGAAACAAGAGAGGTGGTTCAGAGTCTAAAAGTGCTTATATACAAGTTTGATGACCTATGTTTCATCTATAGAACTCATGGTGGCAGGATAGAACTTTCTCATCAAACTGTACTCTGAAATTCCCATGTGCTACAAGAAAATCACATGCCCTTCTCCCCAACAGGCATACACAGAGACAGAAAGCAAAGTCATAATAAAATATATGCTACAGAAGCAACTAAAAATGAACCATTGAAAATTTGAGTTAAAATTTCAATCTCTGAAGTATAAAAATTAAATGTGATGACCAATAGATAATTTGAGCAGAAATAAGAGAGAATAAATAAAATCAAAATTTTCATATCAGTAGTAAATGCTGAAAAAATAACAAAACATAAATCGTAGGACAATATCTCTTAAAACTATCAAAAGGTCTGTAAAGTTAAGAGTCGAAGGAGAGATAAGAAAGATGAAGAAACAAAAAAAAAAATGAACAAATAATAATTGTCCTTTTTCTAAATTTGATTGAAATGCTTAATCTATACACCCATGGAGCTAAATGAATTTTATAAGATGGAAACTGAAAGCTGTATCTACCTAGGTTCATTATAATCAAACGTTGAAAAAAAAAACAACATGAAATCAGGAAGAAAATAACAAATTACACATGTAAAATCTTTAATAATCATGACATCAGAGACAGCATAATCACATATTTAAAATATTCAGCAAAAGACAGTCAAACAAGAATGTTATTTTCAAAGAAACTGTCCAACATAAAGGAAAGACAATTTAAGACACTTACTTACTTAAAAACAAAAATAATAGAAAAACTGTCACCACCTCTGGAAGAAGTACAGGGGGTTTGTTCATCATAAATAAAAAGATGTAGATGATACCTGATATTTACATGAAGGAATAGTGAATGTACATAGTTGTAAACACATCAGAAATAGAAAATGAAGCATAAATATGCTTTCTTTGTTATCAATGATTCCACATTTGATTTTTAAGATAACCACATATGCAAAAGCCAAAACTATGTATAGATGGGCATGTAATTTAAATATATGCTATTTATAATATATATATTTATATAAATGAAGAGAAATCAAATCACTTTTGTATATACTTGCCATCAAGGTATCATTTATTCAACTAAAATACCATGATTTATGATGCTACATGTAATCTTCATACTAATTTCAAAGTAAAGTTTGTAAAAATAGAACAATAAATTAAAACTTGCAAACATACAGTCAAAATATTAATTCAAGAAAAAGAAGAAATTAATAGAGAACTCAGGAAATAAAAATAACTTAAAACATAGAGAAAGCAATTCAAAAATACTATATAAAGTCCTAGCTTGTTAGTAATTATGCATACTAAGAATGCATTACATAATATAGTTAAGTAATAAAAATAGCCCATGATAAAAAGAAACAAAAATGTGATCCAATTAAAAGAAATCAAGTGCAGAGTTGAAAATATAAATAAATTGAAAGCTTTATACACAATCCAAGAAAGAAAAGAATTGATATACAAGGACAGTACTTACAAACCTGTTAATTTAAGAAAAGAATATGATAAAATGGTTTCTGAAATATGAGTAAATTTAAACAGCTAAAATATTCAACCACAATTATTTAATATGTAAATACTCAATTTTCAGAACTAAATTGAAAAATATAAAATGAAGATCAAGAAATAAATGACTGATTTTAACATTATAATTCAAGTAAGAAATGGAAACATCCATTGGTGGTGGGAGTGCAAACTTGTACAACCACTTTGGAAATCAATTTGGTGCTTTCTCAGAAGATTGGGAATTATGCTAACTCATAACCCAGATATACCACTCCTGGGTATATACCCAAAAAATTGTCTATCATACAAAGAGGAAACTCGCTCAGTTATGTTCATAGCAGCTTTAGGCACAATAGCCAAAATTCAGTTAAGAAAATAAGATCATTAATGTAATAATTGAGATATCTCATTGAGAACAGATAATATGAATATAATTAAGAGTTTAGAAAACAAGACTAAATATTACGTCAACTTTTTTCACAGGATGCCTAAATAATTATTTGAGAAAAGTAAAATATGTTTCATGAAAAATGTTGCTATAAATTATATACAAAATTTATTACAAAATTGATAAAACTCTTAAATATATTCTTTTTAAGACTTTAATCACTAAAATATAATATAAACATAAAATCTTGTGTTTATTAATTTGACAATAGTTTCTTACATATGAGAGCTGACACCAATGTCACAGAAGAAATAATAAATTGGTGGTAACAAAAACATTTTAACTGTAGGTTTCATAAGTAAGACACTATTAAGAAAGTAAATTGAGAAATGTCAGAAAAGGGGAGAGGATATATACAAATTGTGTATCAGATACACATTATAAAGAACACTTATAATTTCATATAAAAAGAAAAATCTTTAAAATGAACTAAGAATCTGATTATACATTTATCTGAGCATATATCACCATTAAACATGAAAAAATTTCAAAACTCTGTATGCATTAAGAAAAGTAATTTTTAAATAATGGATTACCACTTCTTAGACAGTAGAATTCATCCAATTAAAAAGATAGAAACATTAAAACTTGGTAAGGGTATGGAGAAGTTGGAATTGATATTTGTTGCTAGTGGAAATGGGAACTGGGTGAGGCACTTTTGATTTAATTCTAGTACTTTTCAAAAAGTTAAGCACAGACTTACTAAAAGACAGGGCAGTTACAGTCTTGCACATATTTCCAGGAGGATTGAAAATGAATATATCCTCCCACAAATGCTTACACGTAAATGTTCATATTAGTATTAATCGTTCCTGACAAATAAAGATTATTGATAACACATTGTGTGAAATGTATATTCATTTTACCTGGTATCCCTTTAATATTTTATAGAATCATTGGAATATTATTTTAAGGGGGAAAGGCAGATATAAAAGTCTACATATGAAATATTCAAATTGCTAAGCTTCAACATAGTCACAATCAATTAGCTTTTTATCAGTGATGGAAGAGATACAGAGTATAGATTAAAACGACTGAATAGGAGCTTTATTTTAGAATGATAAAAATGTTATATAAGTAGGATAATTCTTTCCCACTAGAAATGTTAAAATTCACTGCATTTTGCAAAAAGAAATGATTAATTTTAGTTCATATCAAAAAAGTTTCATTAAAGTTTCTGCCAATATTTTTTGATATTTCAACTTTGTTCTTCCAATGAATTGGCATAAACATTCCATATTCATATGTTTATTCTGAGAGTTGGCTTTTGTTTTGCTGTATTATACAAGAGGAGTAATATGATTTCCATTTCTGATCACAGAAAACTCAGTTCCTAGTCCCACTCATTAAAAAGTCTTCTATATTTAAAGGGGTTTGTAATTCTGCCTACTTTACTTAAATATTCTCACAGAAATTTCTTTAGAGTTTGCTATGTATGGCATTAATTGAAACCGTAGTGCTTTATTGTCTTTTGTTATTGCAGCTTGACATCTATTGCGCAAATATTCAACATTTTTCCAAACTATTATTCCAAATGTGGCTTTAGAAATTGTTAATGATTAAAATTAGAATTTTGACTGAAATGACATTTAAACTATGCATTATTTTAGGACAAATCATGTGATTATACTATTGATTTTTCTGGCTCTTGAAGATAATTCATCTTGCTTATTAGAATAATTATAGTTACAGAATACAAAATATACCTCACAAATCCAAAGCAAAGTTAATATAAAGAAAAAATAATGAAAACCAGGACATTAATAAGGATTATAACACCTAGTATTTGTAGGCATAAGGTTGTTGGGTACTTTAAATTCTGATTTCCTGTCTAAATGTTGTATAAACTCTGCTCCCCAATCATCTCCCTGTTGTGTCAAAATACTCAAGTATTCTCATTGTTAGGAAAATATCAATTTAAAATTATAGTTTAGTATGTTTTCTAATAGTTGAATTATAAAAGGAAAACATACAAAAGTCACATTACAAGCCATTCAAAACTTAGAGCCAATCAATGAGCAAGTGAGTGAATAGAGCTTTACTTCCTGCCAACCAGGGGTGGATGAGGTAAAAGAGGAACTAGGGGATTGAGTGAGAGGATTTAGCTAGGGGTACAGGTCCAAGGAAGATCAGGACTAAAGAGCTGGACCCAAAGAAGGCTATAAAGTACAAGCATTGCTGGGATGTTTGCTGGAGGTATGACAAAATAACAGAAAGTTTTAAGAATAGACTTAAACTGCTCCAAGATTGTGTTGTGAAGCCTTGTATTATAATAATCTCCATGATCTGTGTGATAGCCAGGTTAAGAGAAAAACTAAGAGAAACAAACACTGTTTTATGACAATAATATTAACAAGTGTTTCTCTTTCCTACTGAAAATTAAATTCATGAATGAAAAATTGAAATAAATATATTTAAATGTTATAGCTTAGATTGTCAAACTCTTATTTTTAGTTGTATACGTAACAAAAAAGTAACATTTTCACAATTTATTTCGTTTTATTTGTGATCCCTCTTTGCAATCATCTGAAATTTTTGTTTAAAAATGTACTAATTAACAGTTTTATGCAAATATATATATATATAATTTTATTTTCCATACTCATTCTCCTTTTTTGTCCTCCTTTCCCTTCCATTGAAACTATTCTATTCTCAATAAGTTCTCCTTGTATTTTCCTTATTTTCTTTGTTTTTCTCTCTCTTTCTCTCTCTGTGTGTGTGTGTGTGTGTATGAGTGTTTGTGTGTGTTTGTGTGTGTGTGTGTGTGTGTGTGTGTGTGTGTGTGTGTGTGTATGTGTGGCTGGCTGTCCCATGGAATTATATTAGGGTTCCTTCCATGAACACAGAAAGTTATTTACTGGAGCCTGGGAAACTTCACAGTGGCTACACCACTAAAGAAAATAACATCTCTCAACCACTAACTCTTAGTGGTTTTGCAAGGAGAGGAGACCCATGAGATCATTGTTCATCCATAGTGAAATGGTGAAGGCCCCAAAGATGTGGTAGTCCTGTACAGACTTAGCCATAGCTGAATAGAATTCATACATTGGCAAATGTCTTTTCAAGACAAGAAGATATCTTTGTAAGCCATACCTCCTTATCTTCCAGGTCTTACAATTTTCTATCCTCTTTTCTTTATTAGTATGTTTTACAAAACATTAAATATGACAGTACATTCTTCTTAAACTACTTACATAAAAATTTGATCATGTCATTCTCTTGTCAATAAACAGATGTACTAAGTAATGTTTGTCACATATTATAATTATTCCAACATTAAAATTCCTTTATTTCTTTTAAATATATGTGAAATTTCAAATCCTGTGAAATTTCTTGATATGCATTCATTTAATGCAAAATTATGTTATATATGGCCTCTGTAAAACATAGGGTAACAGAAATAATGATTAAATAGAAATATTTGTAATGTAAATATATATGACTAAGAATATTAATACCCTTAAAGAATGTTCATGAACTGATGTGTAAGCGATAATGAAATCTTTAGGAGAAAAATAGTGTATACTCTATTTACAAAATACTCAATTATTCTGGTTGTTACTAAAATATCAATTTGAAATTATAGTTTAATATGTATTCTAATAATTAAATTATGAAAGGAAAACATACATAAGTCACATTTTAAACTCCATTCAAAATTTACAACCAAAATTATTCAAGATATTAAATGACTGATAGAATGTATGGAATACAAAATAGCCAAGAAGAGACTTGATACCCTATGAGAATATATAGGGGGAGGTAATCCCCCTCAGGAACAGTCATAGGGGAGGGGAATAATGGGAAAATGGGGGGGGGGAGGAATGGGAGGATACAAGGGATGGGATAAACATTGAGATGTAACAAGAATAAATTAATAATAATAAAAAACAAAAAAAAGAAAATATTTTCAAACTAGGATTTGAAATAGAAAACATAATCTGCATATCAGTTAAAAATATTAGGTAAGAAACAAGATACAGTGTAACAGTTGCACATGCTGTTTTGAAGTAATATTCTCAAAGTATTTTTCTGTGTTTCTAGCATGTTTAATAATATATAGTTCTAGAATTTTATGTTGCTTCCCTGAATATAAGTGTGTATTCTTCTCTTGACTATCCAATAACAATGATAAACCTGAGAAAAGACTCACATTTATTGAGTAGTTACTCAATAACTGGAACATTCATAAGGTCTCCTTGATTTCATATCATTTAATCTTCTAAACAATTCTATCAAGATATACCTCTATTTTATTAATGAGAATGTTTCTTTTATCTCAAAGACAGTAAATGGTAGAACAGAGATTTGACTATATGGTGTCTCAGTTTCCTTAAAGAAGTTTAAAGCTGAAGAAATGTGGAAAGCATTTTTTTTTTTTTTGCTGTAAAATGCCATCCTACACAATTTAGTAAAAAATACTGCACACAAACTCTCAGTCACTGATTCTATGAGAATAGCAAACAAAAGATTTACAGGAATAAATATCCCAAACAGAAATTACCATTTTGGAAATTGTGTAGTAGAAATAATTCTAAAATGACCATCAATCAACTTCACTTATCTTGCCCTTCTATTGATTGACTGAACATGAGGATATGAAATATTGCTCCCAGGATTGTATTATACATAGCAAGGGGATTTTCCAGTTGTGATTCAATTTACTATTGAATTAATTTGAATCAATCAAAGGGAAAAATTCTTGGTGGGTCTGCCCTAACTACATAACTCTTTTGAATCTGGGTCGTAGACAAAGGAAACCAGAGTTTTACAGCATGAGAAAGAATCGATAGTCTGGTTTTCAGGCTGATAGAATCTGTGTAAAAAAGATATGAATGATCTCCTGAAAATACAACACCCCTACTGTAGCAGTGAAACAAGAAGTTCAGTCTGATAGTCTCAAGAAACTACAATTTCTAATCATTATAAATAAACATGGAAATGAAAACCTTCACAGTCAAGTCTCCAGAAGGAAACACAGGCTTCAATTGACTTCAGTTACATGCATCTTCTTACACATATCCAAACAATGCCAGATTGAACATTTTACTTAGTTTTAAATTAAGAAATAGATGTTGGGATTCCAAGATGGCGCCGACCATTAAGCCACGTATTTGATCTACTCCATGAAGACCAGAGACATAAGAGGAGCAACAGATTGCTGGACTTTGAGAACTGTAGGTGAGTGGGGCCCCAAAGGCCACAGACCAAACAGGGGGCCTACGCCCCTGGGTCAAGCAACATCCCGGAGGTGCTAAACACACTCCTCAAACTCTGAAATGGAATCCACATGCAAACTGCAGCCTGTATATAAAGCACAGACTCGCTGTTTGGGGAAGGGTTTTTCCAGAGTCCCCAGCCAGAGGAGTCTCAGTGAAGAGGGTGAATCTGCCCTAGGATTCCTCCTTCCACACCACCCCAAACTGCAGAGGTCACCCGCCTAGGCCGACTGAAAACACAGGCAGCGGGACCCAACAGAGACAGTTATAATGGGACTACAGCTCGCTGGCCATCCCGCCTAGGCCGACTGAAAACACAGGCGGCGGGACCCAACAGAGACAGTTATAGTGGGACTACAGCTCGCTGGCCATCGGGGGCCAAACTTAACACCAATCGCAGCGGACTGAGCCTGCAAGCAGCGGCAGTGAGAAATCAGCTTGAACTGCTTCCACAGACCCTTCAGGAGATTTGGGTTTTACCTAGAGCTATAGCTGAACTTATTAGCCCTGCGAGAAGACCTGGTTCCGCGGGCTTCTGCCAGAGATCTGCAACCCTATTGTTCCTACCCAGCCACAAGGCACTGGTCCTATGCTCCACTCCCCGCTCCCTGCTCCTCACTCCCCGCTCCCCGAACGAGAGAGGCCAGCTGGAGATCCTGGCCCGAGCAAGGCAGGCACTCTCACTCTATTGGGAGACGAAAAGAGGGTCTTGCTTGCAGTGCCTAATTGCTGACCAAGAGCGACCTTGGTCCCTTCAGGCATATAGTACTGGGAGAGGTTGGGCACTGCTACAGGGTATAGAGGCAGAGCTAAAAGACAACTACACCTCCAGAAGATCTGATCTACCTGGGGTCTTGACTACAAATCCACAGGAAGGACAGGCAGCTGGGATCAACCTACTCAGCCAGAATGTTTGTGTGCAGACCTTATTCTAGGTCCCAAGACTGCTGATCTGAATTACAGCAGTAAAGTCCAAACAGATATCTACTTTGGCTGGCTCAGCCTGGAGCCCAGGGGGCAGAGGAAAATCACCAGGAGTGAAACCGGATCACCTACCTGTTCCACAAAAATACCCCCTGATCCCCACAGGCAAGAGCACCTGACCTATAATCAGTCATCAATTAACTACTCTCAACCAGCGAAGGTCACTACAAAATACCTTCCAACATCAGAGCCATCAAAATGACAAGAGGACAGCGTAAGAATGTTATCAAAAACCAAAAGAGTGTGGGATCTCCGGATCCCAACATTCCCAATGAAAACAACCTAGAGAACCTAACAGCAATGGATAGGCAAGAAAATGACCTCAAGTTCTTAGTAAAGAAGATGATAATGGAAGAAATAAATAAAATCTGTAAACAAATGCAGGAGGAGGCAAAAAAGAGGGCTGAAGAGTTAAAAGAGTCATATAAAGAGGCACTTGAAGAATTTCAGAAAAATATAAATAACCAGATGATGGAAATCATTGAAACAGTCCAAGACATGAAGATAAAAATGGAAGCTATGATGCAGGAACACACAGAAGAAAAACGTGATCAAGAGTCTGCAAAGAGGAAAGCAAGCATCTCAGAGGTGGCCTTATCTAACAGATTGCAAGAAATGGAAGAACAAATATCAGGACTTGAAGATACAATCGCAGAATTGGAAACAACCATTCAGGGAAATGCTAAATCTGACAAGTTCCTAACACAGACCATTCAAGAACTAAAAGACCACATGAAAAGACGAAACTTGCGAATAATAGGGATACAGGAGAGACTGGACAGCTGACTCCACAGCCCAGAACACATCTTTAATCAAATAATGGAGGAAAATTTTCCCAATTTGAAGAAAGAGGTGCATACAAGCATACAAGAGGCCTACAGAACACCAAATAGAATAGACCTGAAAAGAAAATCTTCCCACCACATAATAATAACAACACAAAATATACAGAACAAGGAAAAATATTGAAAGCGGCAAGAGAAAAAGGCCGAGTAACATCCGAAGGCAAACCTATCAGAAGTACTCCTGACTTCTCAGCAGAGACCATGAAAGCCAGAAGGGCCTAGACAGAGGTGCTGCAAACCCTAAGAGAACACAGATACCAGGCAAGACTACTATATCCAGCAAAATTATCAATAACCATTGACGGAGAAGACAAGTTATTTCACGACAAAAACAAATTCAAACAGTACCTAGCCACAAATCCGGCTTTACAGAAGCTATTAGAAGGAAAACTCCACCCCAACTGGTCAAACTACAACCAAAACTACATAGGAAATAGGTAAATATACCATTGCAAAATCACAGCCTCACAAAATCTCAACTGTTACAAATACCAAAAATGAAGGGACTTACCAATCACTGGTCATTAATATCTCTCAAAGTCAATGGTGTCAACTCTCCAATAAAAAGGCAGAGACTAATGGAATGGACGCATAAACATGACCCAACATTCTTCTGCATTCAAGAAACACACCTCAACCACTAGGACAGACATTGCCTCAGAGTAAAAGGTTGGGGAAAAATATTCCAAGCAAATGCTCACAAGAAGCAAGCTGAGGTAGCCATTCTAATATCTAATAAAATAGACTTTCAACCAAAGTTAATCAAACAAGGTGAGGATGGTCACTTCGTACTCGTCAAAGGTAAAGTCAACCAAGAAGACATCACAATTTTGAACATCTGTTCTCCGAATACAGGGGCTCCTACATTTGGAAAAGAGTTATTAACAAAGCTTGCCCCACTCATTGATACCCACACATTAATAGTGGGAGACTTCAACATCCCTCTTTCACTCAAGGATAGGTCTTTGAATAAAAAAATAAGCCAGGAAATAACCTCATTAACCAATGTCATGAACCAAATAGATCTAACAGATATCTACAGAACTTTCCACCCAAATGCAAAGGATTATACCTTTTTCTCAGCACCCCACGGAACGTTCTCTAAAGTTGATCACATAGTTGGTCATGAAGCAAACCTCAATAGATACAAGAAGATTGAAATAATACCTTGAATCTTATCAGATCACCATGGTCTAAGGCTGAACTTCAACAACAACAGAAATAACAAAAAGCATACTAACACGTGGAAACTAAACAACTTTCTACTTAATGACACATGGGTCATGGAAGAAATAAGGGAAGAAATAAAAGACTTCCTGAAATTCAATGAAAATGATGGAACAACATACCCAAATTTGTGGGACACATTGAAAGCAGTGCTAAGAGGAAAATTCATAGCACTAAGCGCCTTCAAAAGGAAAAAGGAATCATCCCACATAAACAACCTAAAAACACATCTGGAAGCTCTAGAAAAAAAAGAAGCAGAAACACCCAAGAGGAGTAGATGCCTAGAAATAATCAAACTCAGGGCTGAAATCAATGAATTAGAAACCAAGAGAACACTCCAAAGAATCATCAAAACCAAGATGTGGTTCTTTGAGAAAATTAACAAGATAGACAAACTGTTAGCCAATCTAACTAAAAGACAGAGAAACACTATCCAAATTAACAAAATCAGAAATGAAAAGGGAGACATAACAACAGACACCGAAGAAATACAAAGAATCGTAAGAACCTACTTTAAAGGCATTTATGCCACAAAATTCGAAAATTTAAGAGAAATGGACAAATTTCTCGACCGATTCCATTTGCTGAAATTGAACCAAGTCCAGATAAACAAATTAAATAGCCCTATTTCGCCTATAGAAATAGAAGAAACCATTGATAGTCTCCCAACCAAAAAAAGCCCAGGGCCAGATGGTTTCAGTGCAGAATTCTACCAGACCTTCAAGGACGAGCTAATATCGATACTCTTCAAGCTATTCCAAAAGATAGAAATGGACGGAATATTACCAAATTCCTTCTATGAGTCCACAGTCACATTGATACCTAAACCTCACAAAGATCCAACAAAAAAAGAGAATTTCTCTTATGAACATTGATGCAAAAATACTCAACAAAATTCTCGCAAAGCGAATACAACAGCATATCAAAGACATCATTCACCATGACCAGGTAGGCTTCATTCCAGGCATGCAGAGATGGTTTAACATACGGAAATCCATCAATGTAATCCACCATATAAACAAACTGAAAGATGAAAACCACATGATCATCTCTTTAGATGCAGAAAATGCATTTGACAAAATCCAACACCCATTTATGTTTAAAGTGCTGGAGAGATCGGGAATACAAGGCACTTATCTAAACATAATAAAGGCCATATACAGCAAACCAACAGCCAACATTAAATTAAATGGAGAGATACTCAAGGAAATTCCTCTAAAATCGGGAACCAGACAAGGCTGACCCCTGTCCCCTTATCTCTTCAATATAGTTCTTGAAGTTCTAGCCAGAGCAATAAGACAGCAAAAGGAGATCAAGGGGATCCAAATGGGAAAGGAAGAAGTCAAATTATTCTTATTTGCAGATGATATGATAGTGTATATAAGTGACCCGCAAAATTCCACCAGAGAACTCCTACAGCTGATAAACACCTTCAGCAAATTGGCAGGGTACAAAATAAACTCAAAAAAGTCAGTAGCTTTCCTGTATACAAATGACAAACAGGCAGAGGAAGAAATTAGGAAAACTACTCCCTTCACGATAGCCACAAACAATATAAAATATCTAGGAGTCGCTCTAACCAAGCAAGTGAAGGACTTACTCGAAAAAAAACTTCAAACCTCTGAAGAAAGAGATTGAAGATGACATCAGAAGATGGAGGAATTTACCTTGTTCATGGATCTGGAGAATCAACATAGTAAAAATGGCCATCTTACCAAAAGCAATTTACAGATTCAACGCAATCCCTATCAAAATACCTACAAAATACTTTGAAGATATTGAAAGATCAATTCTCAAATTCATATGGAGAAATAAAATACCCAGAATAGCAAAAGCAATCCTATACAAGAAAAGATCCTCCAGAGGAATCTCCATACCTGATCTCAAGCTGTACTACAGAGCAACAGTAATTAAAACAGCATGGTACTGGCAAAGCATTAGACTGGTGGATCAATGGAATCGAATTGAAGGCCCAGAGATGAATCCACACACATTTGTTCACTTGATTTTTGACAAAGAAGCCAAATCTATTCAATGGAAAAAGGATAGCATCTTCAACATATGGTGCTGGTCTAACTGTATGTCCACATGTAGAAAAATACAATTAGACCCTTATTTGTCACCATGCACAAAACTCAAGTCCAAGTGGATTAAATACCTCAACTTAAAACCAGCGACATTAATTCAGTTAGAGGAAAAAGTGGGGAAGAGCCTGGGACACATAGGCACAGGAAACAACTTCATGAACAGTACACCAACAGCCCTGGCCTTAATGTCAACAATTAATAAATGGGACCTCATGAGGCTGAAAAGCTTCTGTAAGGCAGGAGACACTGTCAAGAGAACAAAACGCCAGCCTACAGAATGGGAAAAGATCTTCACCAACCCTTCATCTGACAAAGGTTTAATATCCAAAATATATAAAGAACTCAAGAAATTAAACACCACAAAAGCAAACACCCCAATTGCGAAATGGGGCTTGGAACTTAAGAAAGAATTCTCAACAAAGGAGAAACCAGATTAACCAGATGAACTTCCAAAATGTTTGTACATGGTTGCTCCAGCAATGAAGGAGTGTTCCCCTTGCCATTTTGTGAGATGTAAGATGGGATCTCAGAGACATTTTGATTTTCATTTTTCTTCTTTCTTCTCCCCCTCTCTTATTTATTTATTTTTTATTATTGTTTTATTAAAACAGGCTTTCTCTGTGTAGCTTAAGCTGTCCTGGACTCACTTTGTAGACCAGGCTGGCTTCAAACTCACAGAGATCCACCTGCCTCTGCCTCCCTGAGTGCTTAGATTAAAAGCATGTGCCACATAAACCTGGCTAGTGAGGATTTCTTTAGGTGCTTCTCATCCATTAGAGATTCCTCTGTTCAGAAATCTAAGCTTATCTTTGTACCCCATTTGCAATTGGGTTATTTGGCTTGTTGTTTAATTTCTTGAGTCCTGTATATATTTTGGATATTAGCCCTCTGTCAGGTGTAGTGTTGGAGAAGATCTTTACTCAATTTGTAGGGTGTTGTTTTCTTATATTGACAGTGTTCTTTGTCTTACAGAAGCTTTTCAGTTTAATGAGGTCTCATTTATTAATTGTTAATCTTAAAGCCTGAGCTGTTGGTGTTCTGTTCATGAAGTTGTCTCCTCTGCCAATGAGGTCAAGTCTCTTCTCTACTTTCTCTCTTCTATTAGATTTAGTGTATGTGTTTTTATGTTGAGGTCTTTGATCCACCTTGATTTAAGTTTTGTGCAGAGTAATAAATATGAATCTATTTGCATTATTCTACATGCAAATATCCAGTTAGACCCTCACTGTCTACTGAAGATGCTTTCTTTTTTCCATTGTATGGTTTTGGCTTCTTTGTTAGAAATCAAATGTCCATAGGTGTGTTGGTTTATTACTAGGTCTTCGATTTGATTCCATTGATCAACCTATTTTTATACCAATACCATACAGTTTTTTCTCTGTTAGAATTATGTTTTATTCACTGATTGTATCAGGTTATCTCTTTTTTAATTTATTAATTTATTCAGATTAAAATTCAATTGTTCTCTCATCAATTGTACCCTCCCATTCCTCCTTCCCTCCTGCTTTCACATTTTCCCCTACCCTAGGTCTATGACCAAGGGGGGATCTACTCCCTGTCTATATGGTCATAGGCTATCAAGTCTGATCTTGGTAGCCTGCTTATTCTTTCTTTGAGTGCACTCAGGCCTCCCTACCCAGAGGAGGTGGTCAAATATGGGGCACCAGAGTTCATGTCAGAGTCAGGCCCCAGTCTCCATATAACTGTGCAGAATGTTCTGATAATTGGCTAGATCAGAGTAGGGGTTCAATGTTTATTATCAGTATTGTTCTTGGTTATTGCAATAGTTTGAGCAGACCCCCCCTCCCGGGCCCTGATTCACCCATCACGATGTTCTTCTTGTAGGTTTCTAGGACACTCTGCGTCCTTCTATTTCCACATCTCCTATATCTGCCTTACCTAGAGTCCCAGTGGGATGTCCTCACATCTATCCCAATTTCCTGGTAAGTGAAGATTTTCATGGGACATGCCTTTTGGGCTAGTGCCCACTTAAAAGTGAATATATACCATGTGAGTTTTTCTGCATCTTGGTTAATTCACTCAGTATGATCATTTCTAGTTCCATCCATTGGTCCAAAAATTTTGAGAATTTCTTTTTTTTTCTTTTTTCTTTCTTTCTTTCTTTCTTTCTTTCTTTTTTTTTTTTTTTTTTTTTTTTTTGTACAGAAAAGGTTTATTTGGCTTATAAATCCTGAATCATAATCTATTGAGAAACCAAGGCAAGAACTCAAAACAGGCTTCTGGAGGCAGGAGTTGATGAAGATGCTATGGAAGGGTGCTGCTTATTGCCTTGCTCCTCATGGCTTGCTCAGCCTGCTTTCTTTTTTTTCCCATTTTATTATTTTATTCATAGTACATCTCGATTGTTAGCCCTTCCCCTGTTTCCTCCCATTCTTCCCTCCCTCCCACTTTCCCCTTCTCCCCTCCCCTATGTCTGTGATTGAGGGAGACCTCCTCCCCCTATATATGCTCTTAGAATATCAAGTCTCTTCTTGGTGACTTGCTATCCTTCCTCTGAGTGCCGCCAGGCCTCCCCATCCAGGGGTTGTGGTCAGAAAAGGAGCACCAGAGTTCGTGTGAGAGTCAGATCTCACTCTCCACTCAACGGTGGAGAATATCATGTTTGTCGGCTAGGTCTTGGTAGGGGTTTGAAGTTTACTGCCTGTATTCTCCTTGGCTGGTGCCTTAGTTTGAGGAGGACCCGAGGACCCAGATCTGCCTGTCATAAAGTTCTTCTTGTAGGTTTCCTGTGGGTCCTACTATTTCCCTATTCTTCCATGCTACTCTCGCCTAAAGTCTCAATAGAATGTCCTCTCCTCTGACCCACTTTCTTGGTAAGTAAAGTTTTTCATGGTACGTATCTCTTGGACTAGTGTTTTGATATAAGTGAGTATATACCGTTTGTCTCTTTTTGCTTCTGGGTGAACTCACTCATTATGATAATTCCTAGATCAATCCATTTGTCCACAAATTTTGGGAATTCCTTGTTTTTAATAGCTGAGTAGTATTCCATAGTGTAAATGTACCACAGTTCCTTAGTCCATTCTTCTACTGAGGGACACTTAGGCTGTTTCATTGTTCTGGCTATTATGTATAAAGCAGCTATGAACATGGTTGAGCATATGTCCCTGTTGTGTGGTAGGGCATTTTCTGGGTATATTCCAAGGAGTGGGATAGCTGGGTCTTGAGGAAGCTCTATTCCCATTTTTGTGAGAAAGCGCCAGGTAGCTTTCCAAAATGGTTGTACTAGTTTGCATTCCCACCAGCAATGAAGGAGTGTTCCTCTCTTTCCACATCCTCACCAACATGTGGGGTCATTTGAGTTTTTTATCTTAGCCATTCTGATGGGTGTAAGATGGAATCTCAGTGTTGTTTTGATTTGCATTTCTCTGATGACTAACGAGGACGAGCATTTCTTTAAGTGTTTCTCGGCCATTTGATATTCCTCTGTTGAGAATTCTCTGTTAAGTTCCAAGCCCCATTTCTTGTTTTTAAAAGCTGAGTACTATTCCATAGTGTAAATGTACCACACTTTCTTTATCCATTCTTCAGCTGAGGGATGACAGTTTTTCCTGCCTTACAGAAATTTCTCAGCCTCATGAGGTCCCATTTATTAATTTTTGACCTTAAGGCCTGGGCTGTTGATGTTCTGTTCGGGAAGTTGTCTCCTGTGCCAATGTGTTCCAGACTCTTTCCCAGGTTTTCTTCTATCAGGTTTAGTGTCTTTGGTTTTATGTTGAGGTCTTTAAACCACTTGGACTGGAGATTTTTGCATGGTGACAAATATGGGTCTAATAGCATTTTCCTACATGAAGACATCCAGTTAGACCAGCACCATTTGTTGAAGATGCTATTCTTTTTCCATTGAATAGATTTGGCTTCTTTGTCAAAAATCAAGTGACCATATGTGTGTGGATTCATTTCTGGGTCTTCGATTTATTTCCATTGATCAACAAGCCTATTGCTGTGCCAGTCCCATGCAGTTTTAATTACTATTGCTTTATAGTACAGCTTGAGATCAGGTATGGAGATTCCCCCTGAGGCTCTTTTATTGTATAAGATTGTTTTAGCTACTCTGACTTTTTTGTTTTTACATATGAAGTTGAGAGTTGATCTTTCATTGTCTTTATTACCATTTCAATGTTTTTATTACCATTACTTTGTAGTACAACTTAAAATCAAGGATGGTGATATCTCCAAAAGTTCCTTTATTAAACATGATTGATTTTGGTATCATGGATTTTTTTTTAAGTTTTCCACATGAAATTAAAAATTGTTCTTTCAAGATCTGCAAAGAATTTTGTTGAAATTTTGATGGGAATCTCATTGAATCTGTAGGTTGCTTTTGAGAAGATGGTCATTTTTAATGTGTTAATCCTATAGATCCATGAACATAGGTGATGCTTTCACCTTCTGATATCTCCTCAATTTCTTTCTTCAGAGAGTTGAAGGTTTTGTCATACAGGAATTTCACTTGCTCGTGCTGAGTTACACCAAGATATTTTATATTGCTTGTGGTTATTTTAAGGCACCATGAAGAAAATTAATTGTAAAAGTTTAAGAATGAGAAGGGCAGTGGTGGCTCACATCTTTAATCCCAGAACTCAGGAGGCAGAAGCAGTTGTATTGCTGAGAGTTTGAGGCCAGCCTGGTCTACAACGTGAATCCAGGACATGCAAGGCTACACAGAGAAACCCTGTCTCAAAAAAAGTTTAAGAAAGGTGAAATACGAACAGAAAGCTTATTTAAAGAAATATATTCAGAAATTTTTCAAAGTTTACTGAATGATGTAATTGTCTAGATAAAAAAATGGTAAAGGGTCTCAAATCAAATTCAAAGTAAATAATATTATATAAACTCTTAAAATTAAATTGTCAACAGATGGATATAGAAATGAAAATAAGTTTTTGAACGTAAGACAAAAGGAAGAATTCCAAGTGAGTTTCATGAACTCAGAAGATACCAAGAAACAGAGGAGAGAACCTAACACACACACACCAACATAGAATACATTTTCCAACAAACCTTCCCTCTACTATCATTGTTATTATCATTGACATCATTTAATGTTTTTGAAACAGGTTCTCAGTCTGTAGCTCAATCTGGCTTGGCACTTCTATGGATTCCAGGCTTGCCTGGAATTCAATGACCAGCATGCTGACTTTTACAACTAAAAGAAATGAAAGATAACAACAAACAAAAGCTGAAGGAGTTCATCATCAGTAGACATTGTATTGTAGGAAATTATAAGATGTGATTCAAATTAAAAAGAGAGAGAATGCTAGTTTGTAACATTCAATTAAATGCAGGCATATAAGTCTCAGGCAAAAATACATATCCAAATTAAGAATAGTATAATATTATACTAAGGGTATGTAAATAACATATCAATATTATAAATATTAGCAGACAAAATAATTAAAATATAACAGTAATGATTTTAATGAATACAGACTAGAGGAAGTTATAAATCTTGACCTCAGAAAACATAAAACTTGTAAATGGTGTGGAATAAATCTGTAGAAAATTTTAATATAATTAATGCTATAAAAGTACTCCATTAAAATTGTTTAGAGTAACTAAAATAATTTACAAAAGATTTGTGTTAAACAAGAAAAACGAATAGAAGATATACAAAAATTAAAAACTAAGGAATTATAACATGTTACTAAAAAACCTAATCATGAGTAAGAAAGTAAGAGAAATAACTGGATAAAGTGAAGCTTGAAAACAGGAGTAAACTGATTAATGAAATGACAATACTTTTTAATAATTGTTTTCTTGATTATAAATGAATTAAATTCTTCAATCAATTAATAAAAGCACCAATGGAGATATGTCTCAGTGATTAAGAGTACTAGCTGCTTTTTCAAATGACCTGTTTGGTTCCTAACACAACATAGTGGTTGACCACTGTCTCTAACTCCAGTTTTAAGGGATCTGATTAATTTCTCTGTGTTCTTTATGAACATGTATGTAAATTAACTGTGTGTACAAATTTCAAAAACTTCTTGAATGACTAATTTCATATATAAGAAATGAGAATTAATAATAGATATTGAAGAAAAATTAAACTAAAAGAGCTCAGGAAAGATACATTTACATGAGATATAATATACTTTAGCAAATTACTGAAACATATAAAAGATATTATATAATGAGTACTACATAATGCTAAAATGATTTATTCATGAAGGTGTATTTTTAATATAAATACATATACTATGAACTTCATAGCAACTAAATATAAAAGCAAACATTAATATGCCTGAAAGAAATATGCAATTTCATAATGTAACAAAGTAAATAAATGTCATTATCCTTTCATAATTAAAAGAATTAACTTTCAGTTATAACCATTTATTCACAGAATATAAAAAAGTGTACTGTAGGTATAGAAAGTATATTTAACATTACTAATTATTAATGTTATGTAAATTAAAAACACAGTGTGATATCACCTCACAGTGATAGTATGGTTACTGAGGAAAAAGAAGATAGTTAAGTAAATGTAGAATATGCAAGTTTTTTGTGGAGACATAATAAAATTAGAACCCTTTTTTACAGTTTGTGGCATGCAAAACTATTAAGCTTCTACAGCAAAGAGCATGGGAGTTTCCTCAAACTAAACCAAACCAAACCAAACCAAACCAAACCAAACCAAACCAAAAAGCAGAACAACCATATGATTTAGCAATCTTACTTTTGGATACCTATGTTTAAAAAGTTGAAATCAACATATTAAAAGGATATTGAACCTTTCTGTATACTGAAGCACGACTTACAATAGCTAAGATATAGAAATAGTCCAAAGGCCCATCAATAGATTAATGGGCAAGCAAAATATGCCAGGTCACTGTGTAGTGCTGTGTTACAACAGAGATTAACCTTGAATAAATCATTAAAAGTAAGAAAAACCATTTACAGAAGAACAAATGTTTTGTGATTTCATTAGTTAGATTTGCTCAATACAGACATTATAGGCAAAGTTTGCTAAGGTTTAGAGGGAAAGATAGAGTCACCATCACTTGGTATATAATATTTGGCATTCTGCATGATAAACTTTTGTATAGTTATCAGTACTCTGTAATATATTTAATTTTTTAAAAAGATGGGGCTTATGTTATGTAGTTCTTTCAAAAATAACAAAGAAAATGATAAAACATTTATTCTCATATGTCTGTTTTGAGCTTATGTCTTTTCCACATTTCAGTTTTCAAAACACATTGCAAGTGGACTTTATAATGCAAGTACCAAACATGGCAAGAAATCATTAAGGATATTTTTCTTTCAACTGGAAAGGTATTAAAGTTCAAAAGAAATTGAGCATGGAACTTAGAATGTTTGTTAGACTAAAATCTTCAACCTTAATTTTTCATATTGGTACATACCATTGTAAAAAGAAACACAAATGAAACGGGATAATAAAAGAATAAATTCTCTTACGTAAGATCTTCAAAAGCCCCAGAGATACAGAATATGGCATTTAAAGATGTTTTATTATTATTATTTTAAAGATTCTTTGACAAGACAGGATAACTCCTGGCAACACCCAGTCTACCTCAAAGAAGATGGTGAGTATCAAAGAACCTCCTTATGGAGATGGCTTTAAATGCAGCAAACCAGCCACTGAACAAACTGTCATCATTTCTGCCACTGAAAGAATTCTGCCTAAAAATGGGCAAGCTTAGATGCAGGCAGAGCTGCCAAAACTCTGCCAAAACAGGGTAAACAAGTCCTCAATAGCTCCTCCCTCATAAATATGTCTGTCAGATATACTGGGCCAGAAGGCTGAAGATGATGTTCCAATGTTACAGTTAGGGACGATTTTTCAGGAAGCAAACTATGTCTGACATTTTTTTTTCATTTTGGAAGGTGCTAACCTGCACTTCTGTTTTACTCAGGTAATTAATTTTATTCCTTCTCAAGTTTCTGATGGGATTGAAGACCGATAGTTTATTCTTACAATGAAGCTTACTTGTTTAGGGTTTAAGATGTTTTTAGATCTAGATAGATGTTTTTAAGTTGATAGAGATGAGATATAATAGATATTGATTTTCATTGAGAATTTTAGATTCAACAAGATAGGAAAGATGTTTTCTACAAGGTTAACAAATACAAATAGCCAAAACACTATGAATGTAACATTTACATGACTCCTGATTGTTTTGTGGTTCTTCTTGCTGTATGTAGTTTATTTTATTTATATGTAATAATATAAACATATATGTAAAAATATAACAAAATTTCAAAAAAGAATACATTCTCTTTTGCTGAATCATAAGGGGAAGACAACTAAAGTAGTAAGATTTTTACATAAGCTACAGGATGTGGAGTTAGGTATTAATTGCATGTATCATTTTCTTGCCAAAGGATTTTATTTAGTTTCATGTATACAGTTTAATGAACCATATCATCAAGCTGACGCTATGCATGAAATTACATCAACAGATATATATCAGGAAAATAGACCTGGGAGGAGAACAGATAATCAAATTTCATATATTTTGTAATAGGCAGTACTAATCTGTGTATTATTTTAAAGCAGTTTCTACCACTTACATGGCTACTGTCATTTCTGATTTCCTTTACTTATGAGGGTTCTTTTAAGAACATATTTACTCTGGATTTGTTTGATATATAGATGTATAGTTTGTTGGAAATAAGTAGGCTCAAAAATTCAAACATATCTACAGACATCATTTTGCAATAAAACATCCCTGTGGTTGGCATTTGATGGCGTTTTCAGGCTTCCTACTTAAAATATAGTGAATATTAAAAACAGAACAAGAAGAAAAATACATCAGCTCAAAATATCCTGGAAATCACAAAGACAGATTTTTTTAATTAAATAATATCCTATTGTAAGCTCAAAGGTCCATGTTAAGCCTAACTTTGTTAATGGTTTAATATACATGAGGCATGCTTAGAAAATTGCTTGCACTTATTTTTGAATATATTTTATTAATTTATTCATATTACATCTCAATTGTTATCCCATCCCATTCCTCCCTCCATCCCATTTTGACCTTACTCCCTTCCCCTATGACTGTGACTGAGAGGGACCATCCTACCCCTGTATATGCTCATAGGGTATCAAGTCTCTTCTTGGTAGCCTGCTATCCTTATTACAGTGGATACCCACAGTGCAAATATATTACAGTTATACTGCAGTGTAACATTTTAGTTAAATATATCCCTATAGCCTAGGGTGTGTGTGTGTGTGTGTGTGTGTGTGTGTGTGTAGTATCCAATGCCTGCACTTTTAATGCTCTGTAAATAGAGCTAAAATGATTAGAAGTTCAAGGTCATCCACAGCTTAATTGAAAATTCAAGTGCAGACTGAGATATATGAGATTCCATTGGAAGGATAGAGGAAAGAACATTGCCATATAACTGGTAAGATACTATAGAAAGAAACCTGTAAAATGCTCCTGTGCATAGGAAATTAATCTGTGTTCAAAAGTAAAGAGTTTTGTGGTTAATGGCCTGGTTTGAAGACCAATTATTTTTAACAATATTTAATATACACATACTCCCCAACTTTAAGTATGTGTTTGCATGAAATATGAGAATTTACAAATTGTATACATATATTATACCCTCTTTGTTTCCTATAAAATTTTGAGCCAAAATGGTTGATGGCTTTTTGAACAAAATGTATTTTTTAAAAACTAGGCAGGTTATCACTGCTCTCTTGGTATTATAAGGACACTGCTTCACATTACAGACACAAAACATTTACAAGATAACATGTGCTTACTACCCACAAGCTGTTAATTTAATCAATGAAGGTGGGTTATATAGAAGACTCCTTCCAAGTACAAACATCATTATTATATCGTCAGATTATAATATTTGTGGGAAAGCACGTGATAGAATCTCCTTCACAGTGACTCAAATCCAAACCCTTTACCCCTTCCTCAGCATTGTCCTATAGGCACTGAAAACAAGGGACTGAATTATACCTGATCATTAATGATTCCTTTTCATAATAGCACTGTCAGCACAGCTGCACAACTTCGATGCTCTGTGTCCATACACAGATGGTCAGGCTGAAGAAAAGAGAGTGTGCAGATTTTTAGTTTTGTGCTCTCCTGGCTTCTCTACTAGTTTGGCTAGGATGTACTGACAGCTGCAGCTTTGCCAGCATTTAGCTAACATTCACCCATGTTTCCAAAGATTTGATTGTTGATACATTGATGTTTCTGTTTATGCATACGGTAGTTCCAGAATCCAGGTAAAAGAAAACACAGAACTCTTGAAATCTCCTCCAATGGCAGACTGACTCCACTTTTAATTGTGTTATACTCCATATATATTGTTTGTGTAAGTTACCATGATAAATCTAGCCTCTCCTAATTCAAGTGAGAAAGTTGAAGATTCACTTAGACTTTATAATTGTACCATAGATCTGCAATTCAAAACCCTTATTTTGAATGCTTTTGAGTCAGAAAACAAGTCTTCATGCTGTCAGCCTGCTTTGCAAAGGAAAGATCAGAGATTTACAGAACAGTTCAGAAAAAAAATCACAGAGAATTCTGGAAGCATTTGTCTGTTTCAAGAAATGACTTTTGTCTGACATAGAAACAGGTAGAACTTGCCATGCAGGACTAGATAAAGACAAACAGAAAGACTTTATTTTACTGGATTTTTTCTCTAACATTGCACAGGTTACAGCATTTGTTGGTTTGTTACATAGATTAAGATAAATTTTCCATGGGCTTACTGAGTATGGACAATATTTAGATTATTCTTGTTTTTAACTCTCTCCAATTTCAGTTTGGTCTTTGATGCTAGTTCTTCCATTTTGATGTAGTTCTTATCCAGTGACAGAGAAAACAGCAGCCTTTTTCATGTTAAGTTACTGATTTTAGGTCAAAATTATAAGTAGGTTTGAAAATTAATGAGGTAAATCCACTGCTTTTTATACTTCATAGAAATACTTTCTTCTGGCAATCAGAATAATTTAAAGCTCCAGTGCAGCAATTGTAGAATAGAACTTGAAATTGAAATATGATTTGTTTAAAAAACTGTTTTTATTGAACAATTTTGGTTTTCAGAGTATACTAATAAGATAAAATTGCAAAGCTGTAATACACTCAGGCTTGGCCTTCATAAGTCTTTCAATCAAAGTGGAGGCATAAAAATATATGCTTGGATAATTTAAAATGAAAAGATTTTTTAAGCTCATGAACACCAATAGAATTTTCACAAACATAAAGCATTAGTTTGGAAGAGCTTAATGTGGGTTACATAATGAACATCTTGAAACTTAGATATGAGTTCTATAGAGAAATTATACATTAATCTTATGAATTTGCATGTGGCAAAGTATTAAATTTTACATGTCATACACACCTTAGTATCTTTGTTTTCCACAAATGTCATCAAGATCACCATCAAGTCACATCCAAAAACAGCAAGTTACTGAGAAAAAATTTAAGACTTATCAAAGTATCACAGAAACTGGGGCACTGGCATGTTTTGTAGGAAAAGCAAAAAGAAATGAAAATACAGCATATAGCATTGTAGAATATGTCACTCAGCACTTTTGGTGCTTCATTTAGTATTACAAGTAGAAAAAAAACCAATGTGTTAGAAGGAGTAAATAAATGCATGAAAAACCATTTCAGTAGTTAATGAGGATAAATACTATATGAATCATCTCATATTTAATTTCCCCTCTGGTGGTAAAAATACTCTTCCTTTCAAGATAGTTCATTTTATTCTGTTAGAGGTTTAGGGCTTTTAAATATATTTTAAAATTAGTTTTTAGAAATGTATGTGTGTGCACCATGTATGTGCTTTTATCCACAGAGGACTAGCCTTTAGAGTAATTTGTATTTCCAGTGTGCTGGCTAGTTTTATGGCAATTTAGCATAAACTAGAGTCGCTGGAATAAAGGGAAGCTCAATTGAGAAAAATCATTCTCTAAGATTCAGCTGTAAAGTATTTTCTTAATTGGTGATTTAATAAGGGAGGGACCAAGCCATTTTGGATGGAGCCATCGCTGGGCTGGTACTACTGGATAAGAAAACAGGCTGAGCAATCCATGAAGAGGATTTCAGTGTGCAGCACTCCCCCATGGCCTCTGTGTCAGCTCCTGACTCCCGTTTCCTGCCATGCTTTCCTTTGATGATAAAATATGATGTAGTAGCATAAGCTAAGAAAAACTTTCCTCTCCAACGTTCTTTTTGATTATTGACTTTTTGTTACAGCAATAGAAACACTAAGACATCTGGAGAACTGAACATTTTTATTTGTGAGTGCTTACCAATTGGAGATATTTTCTGGGTTAGGGATCTAGACTTGTGTCCACTTCCATGTTCAGAACTGGGTCACCATCAGGCCAAGTTCTGTGCAGAAGCTGTGTATGCTGGCACAATCTCTGTGAGTTCATATGTGCATCAGTGACACTGTGTTTAGAAGGGCTCATTTTCTTGTTCATTATCCCATCTGGAGTTTTACAAACGTCCTGCATCTTCTTTAGCAGGGTTCCCTGAGCCATAGGGTGAGGATTGATGGAGATATCTCATTTAGGACCAAATGGCTCAAGGTGTCTCACTCTACACATTGTCCATCTCTAGGTCTATGTATTTATTCTCATATATTCTGCAAGAGGAAGCTTCTCTGATGATTGTTGAAGAAGACACTGACCTACAAGTATATCAGAATATAATTCAAAATCATTTTTTATTATATTTATTTAGTAGAACAATACTATTTGGCTATCCCCTAGGTCTCTAGCCTATTTAGACATGTTCTTGGCCAACTGATCAGTACTTAAGATGAGTTCTGTTTCATGTAATGGGCCTTAAATCTAATCAGATATTCGCTGGTTATTCCCACTAGCTTTGCAACACTATTGCACTAGAATAGCTTGCATACAGGTCACCATTATACAGTTTGTCACTGAGCTTGTGTTTATATTTCTTATTTTGAAGCATTTGGGGTACTTTTCAGTATCATACATACTAATCCATAGGGGTAAAGGCTTTGGGTAGGCACCAGGTTCACTTCTGAAAGTTAGATGAGTTGTGTAGGTGTTGTTTACAGCAACAGGACCCTAAAGACTAAGTTAATATTAATGTTTTATAACTCAGTATTCATGCATACTTAAAGCATCACAGTATTTAGCGTAATATATTTTGTTAAGCTTATACCAAGGCAAAAAGTTGAAGTACAAAATGACAAATCTAGCTTTCCATTTTTGGAAATACATAAACCTGTTGCAATTTTGTTTAGAGTTGTTTTAGGGAACTAAGTCTCTGTATTGCCTCAGCAACAGCTGATAGGCTATTACAATTCAGGAAGAGGGAACATGACAATAATATATTTTCTTACATTTGAAATGTAAGTTAATGCCTCTTTATGTGTTTCATAATGTCAGGTGGTCATGTCAAACCATCACATCCCATTTTATTTTGCAGATATTCTTCACTTTCAGAGGCATTTTAAGGATAAATTATAATGAAGGCACTGAAGGTAAACTGAAAACAAAGCATATCAATATATAATTTATGCAATGCCTACTCTGTTGTCTGTGTAGCCTCAACTCAGACAGCAGATTGAACTTTGATCTTTAATTATCTTAAAGAAAATTGGCATAGTGGTTGCTTTGTGTTGTAGCTAATATTAGAGTAACAGCATTCATTCTCTTCATAAGATTATTGTTATGGATAAATGAGATTCTATATATAATACTGATATCATGATTGTTAACTAAAATGAGGTAAGTTAATAGGTTATTATACCCCTATTTTATTTACATTTGCTACAGACCTCGAAGTATTTAACAATATAATCTGAATTTGAGTGTCTAGTTAGTGCAAATAGAAACAGGAAGAAAATGTGATTACTTTTGTAAAGCATACAAACGATCAACTGATGCTTGGAGAGATGACAGTGTTTTGTTCCAGGTAGAGTTGTGAGAGTGTGTACATTTTGCCAATGGGCTTAGCTTTGAAACCTTCCATTTTTGTACTCCATTTCATTTTATGGCATGTATTTTATTGATTAAATGTTTGTATTCTACCTGGCTTAGACAATTCATAAATGTTTCTTTTTAAAATAAATTGATGTTGAGGGTTTAAATAAAAATCCTTTTTAATCTCATTCTATGGTTCCCCTCTGAGCAGAAAACTCCCACTTGACCTGCTACAGTCTTCATTCAACATCACTGAAACAGAAACCCTGCAAAGCTTTTTAGAATGCAGGTATATGACAAGGAGTTGGGATGGAAGCTACTCAGGAAGGTAATGCTGCTGCTTGTGATGTGTGATGTTGGTGCTGATGCTTATAATGCTTGTGATGCTGTGATACTAAAGTGCAGTGCTACAAATACCATACTTCTCTTTTGCTGTTAATGAGTTATCAGTACAGTTTACAGTTAGAGCCAGAGCACAGCTCTGTTTGTGTCCTACTTTGAAAACCTGCAAACCTGAGGTATGTGATAGATCATTAGAGCTATAGCCCTGTCTTCAGACATTACCTCTGGAGTATCCTATATGCTCTTTGCTTCCCCTTTTATTAAATCAACTTCATAAAATATCATGTGGCTAGCTTAATCAGAAATGACAAAAGGAAGAAATTTCTGATCCTGTGAGAAAATGTGGACTGGGAGCTAAGAAATAATTTTTTTTTTATGAAAACGTGTTTGAATACTGTATGTAGTGCTTAGTTCTTGCTCCTATATTGATTTAAGTGGTTGGAGGAATCACCCAACTTGCTACACATCCTCAAGACTCCATCATTATTTTATACATGTGTCTCTCTTCTTAGCTATTCCTTTCCTCACATTTGTGCTGTCATTTAAAAAAATAAGGAGCATATCATGAGTTCCTCATGTGTTTGTCAAGTAAAGCCTTTCCTGTTATCAGTGGACAGAGGCCTCTGGGGAGTCAGGAAATGTACTTACTAACAAGCAACCAAACTGTGTTGAAAAGGAAAGTCAACTTCTTTATAAAACGCAGTTGTGGTCCAAAAAGAAGAGACTACTGCACAATACTTGGATATTGAAGTTTCTGTTTTGACTCCCTGTGTTAGCATACATTTATGAAAATGTTAGTAAAGAAAAATTTAGAAATGAAAAGAAATTCATATAATTAGGCATGTTTTAAAAGAGAATAAATAAAGTGGTTAGAAAATTGTCATTTTCCCAAAAACATTTGACAATTTTAGGAGAATTTTTTTTTTAATTTTCTGCAGAAACAACTACACAGTTAAATGCTAATAGTTTCTAAAGTATATGGTAGGTCCCTGATTATACAATCTCCCAAAGCAACGGAATAGTTATAGCTGTCCTGTAATAGATGCTTTCCCTCATTAGGGAATCAAAGGAAGGAATGAACTTTAAAATTCATAAATGTTTGTTATATACCTTAAGGGCAAAGCTAGGGTGAAAGTCAACAGGGCCCAGCATCATTGTCATCCAAGAAGAATTTCAATTACAATACAGATGCTGAAAACTAATAAAAGCTGCTTGTTCTCTGAACAGTTAAAGATCTTTATAAATTATGAGATGGAGAGAAGAAGGGAGGGAGGGAGGGAAGGAGGGAGAGAGAGAGAGAGAGAGAGGGAGAGGGGGGAAGAGAGAGAGGAGGGACAGAGAGAGACAAAGAGAGAGAGACAGAGAAAGACAGAGAGAGAGAGAGAGAGAGAGAGAGAGAGAGAGAGAGAGAGAGAGAGAGAGAGAGAGAAATGTAATTCTGTCCAAAGTAATTCAATGTGAACAGGTGAAATATAGAGTGAAAGATGTAGCAATACAAAGAAGAAAGAATTTCCACTAACCAAGTTTTGCATGTTTACTTATACTTTCAGCTGAAGATGTTCTAGCAAATTCCTCCTAATGACTAAAGTTTCCATTTGATATGTAGACAGGGTGAGGACAAAATCTATAACTCTTGTCTTTTTTATTTTTATATACAAGAAAGGCTGGGAGAGACAATAAAATGGACTTCTGTGGTTTGTTATTTCTATGAAATTACATCAGCCTCCTCTTTTGTCGTTTTTCTTGAAAAGATAAATTGAAAAAGCATACAGGAGGAAGGAAATATCAGTTGAAAGTGGCTAGAATACCAACACACTTGAACCTTTGCCCTGGTATTGAATTTAACCCAGCTATCTACACTGGAGAATTTCTAAAGTGAAAGAAAGTTCATTTTATATTTTGTTCTTGTTGGTATTATTTTATGTTGAGAAAGAGAATATAGATTAATAGAGAAAAATGAACATGGAAGTCAGAAACCTTGCATCCTCTGCCCTCTAAGGAAAAGACAAAGGAACATGTTCAAAGGTGGGAGATTACATTTAAATTAGACCTTTGAAGATCATGTAATTTGGACTATAACCCAAACCAAAGTGGCCTTAATTCACTTTTCTTTCTGCTCTATGTGCTTATATTACCTATTTTTTAATTGCTCATAATATCATTTGGAATTATAAAAGGACTAATGGAGAGCTAACATAAAAAAATACTATATATTATTAGTTTCCACAATGTATGAAACATTCATATGCCTTTTGTCTAGCAGTGGATTTGGAGTCTCTAATCCAGGAACTACAATACTGCTGAATAGCTGAAATTTCTGACATCAAGAAACATATCAATTTGAGGAAGGATAGGGGATTCAGGTCTAGGTATAATATGTTAATGAAAATATAATCTCCTAATACAACAACCAAAACAATCCCTGGGAGAATAAAGGGTGGCTATACCTCATCATGAGACAAAAATGTCAGTGTCTTGCTTTTTGTTTTTATCCAATTCGGCCAATGCTGAGATTAGGTGATAAGTAGCTGCATGTTACTTGCAAGTTAGAATTATATGCAACTGAAATCTTTCCTGTAGCTTTTCAAAAAAGCTTTTAAGAAAGTGAAAATAAACTCTGAGATTCCATCTTACACCCATCAGAATGGCTAAGATCAAAAATTCAAGAGACACCACATGCTGGTGAGATGTGGAGAGAGAGGAACACTCCTTCATTGCTGGTGGGAATGCAAACTAGTACAGCCACTTTGGAAATCTATCTGGTGTTATCTCAGAAAACTGGGAATAAGGCTTCCTCAAGACCCAGCTATTCCACTCCTTGGAATATACCCAGAAGATGCTCCAGCACACAACAAGAACATATGCTCAACCATGTTCATAGCAGCCTTATCCATAATAGCCAGAACCTGGAAACAGCCTAAGTGTCCCTCAGTAGAAGAATGGATAAAGGAACTGTGGTACATTTACACTATGGAATACTACTCAACTATTAAAAACAAGGAATTCCCAAAATTTGTGGACAAATGGATTGAGCTAAAAATGATCATAATGAGTGAGTTAATCCAGAAACAGAAAGAGTCAAATGGTATATACTCACTTATATCTGCATACTAGCCCAAGGGGCATGTCCCATGAAAGCCTTCACTTACCAGGAAACTGGGACAGAGGGGAAGACATCCTATTGGGACTCTAAATGAGAGAAGCATGGGAGAATAGCAAAGTAGAAGGATCCAGAGGGTCCTAGAAACCTACAAGTAGAATATTATGATAGGCAGATTTGGGCCCAGGGGTCCTGCTCAAACTAAGGCACCAGCCAAGGACAATACAGGCGGTAAACATCAAAGCCCTACCCAGATCTAGCCAATGGACAGAACATTCTCCACAGTTGAGTGGAGAGTGGGGTATGCCTTTCACATGAACTCTGGTGCCTCATATGTGACCATGTCCCCTGGTGGCACTCAGAGGAAGGATAGCAGGTTACCAAGAAGAGACTTGATACCCTATGAGCATATACAGGGGGAGGAAATCCACCTCAGGAATAGTCATAGGAGATGGGAATAAGGGGAAAATGGGAGGGAGGGAAGAATGGGAGGATACAAGGGATGGGATAACCATTGAGATGTAACAAGAATAAATTAATAAAAAATTATAAAAATAAACAAAACAAACAAACAAAAAAACAAAAAAATTGCGTGCCAAAGTACATCGTAAGTGAAAATTGTAATATCCAGGAACTGCTGACAGTTTCAAGATAAATTCCATCCCAATTGGTTCTTTTTATGGTTCTTGATAGCCTGCTATCCTTCCTGAGTGCTACCAGGCCTCCCCATCCAGGGCAGGTGGTCAAATATGTGGCTATGGACTACTACTCAGCTATTAAAAACAAGGAATTCCTGAAATTTTTGGACAAATGGATTGAACTAGAAATGATCATAATGGTGAGTTAACCCAGAAGCAGAAAGAGTCAAATGGTATATACTCACTTATATCTGGACACTAGGCCAAGGGGCATGTCCTATGGAAGTCTTCACTTACCAGGAAAGTGGGACAGAGGGGAGGACATCCTATTGGAACTCTAGGTGAGAGTAGTATGGGAGAAGGGGAAAATAAAAGTATCCAGAGTGTCCTAGAAACCTACAAGTAGAATATTATGATGGGTGGATCTGGGCCCCAGAGTTCCTGCTCAAACTATGGCACCAGCCAAGGAAAACACATGCAGTAAACTTTGAACCCCTACCCAGATCTAATCAATGGACAGGACATTCTCCACAGTTGAATGGAGAGTGAAGTCTGACTTTAACCCAATTGGTACTTTGATGTCATGTGTTTTCAAGAGGAGGCAGCACTTTTGTCTCACTGTATATGTTTCTTTTGCTATAAAATGGAAATATCAATGACTCTTTTACTTCATGAATGAAGTGAGGCTTTAGGTTTTTTTGCAGTGACAATTAAAACTGATAAGAATTCATGAAAATAAACCTCATAGCTCTACCATGTCATATATAAATGTAAAGAAATTACTAACTTTGGAAGAAAGAATTAGCTGAATGATGGCAGAAGGCTGTAAAGCAATGAATCATGCCTTTTTCCTTTCTATTTTATCATCTCACATAAACCTATATCTAGAACACATTTCTATATCACTAGATATAGAGAAATAAAGCTCAGTGGTTTCCTGTAGTTCTATGGCCTTTTGTTCCAATGAGAGTGATATATATATGGGAGGGAAGAGAAAATTGGAGTAAATATATATTGGTATATCCAATAAAAACAAGAATATGATAATGTCCTTAATAATATTTCCACCTACTTTTATAGCATAGAACCTGGAGTCAAATAGTCCTGAGTTGTTTTCTAGCACTGACACAAATTGTTACTGAAGTCTCTTTTCCTGCTATGCAATAGGAATTAATAAATTGTAGCATGTCTTATAGTCTGCTTCTGAACTTTACCAATATGGAAAATTAGATATTCAAACAAAAGCAAAGCTAAATTTTATCTGAAATAAAAACTAGGAAACATACCAGATAGAAGCACTAGTCAAATATAATAGACAATCATAAGGATAATAGTAGGTAATATATGGGATGAGATTATGCATCAGTTGTTTTGAAATGGAGTCAGAGGCAGACATAAAGTGCCCAGCCACTAAAAGCCCATGAGCAGCATGGTCACCTCATTATTTGTAGGGTTGGCTTTGATCTAGAAAGTCTTTATGCATTGCCAGGTTTCCTGCTGTTACTAGAAGTACTGGAGTGCCTTCAGTTAGTCTCTTAAGATATTTTCTCCTTCTTAACAACTTTTAATGGAAATTACAACAAAATCTCAAAAGAAAGCTAGTTCCCATGAGGTATCTAGCACCTGGAGGTTTGAAGAATTAAGAAAAGGTTCAGATAAAACTCCAAATTTCGGAGCTTTGCCCTTCACTAGAATTCTCTCAGCTCATCAAAGCCAGGTCAGCCTACTATCAAGTTTAACAAGCTACCAGTGGAGCAGTCTCTTTGACTTCGCTAAAACTTGAAATATCACTGGTGTGGACCTGTACTCTTTGTAATCAATTGAGGTTTTGAATTGGCCCTTTGTTACACTAAATCAGCTCCCCTGACTGAAGTCTCTAGATACTGCCCTACAGGTTGTGCACTTTATAACGCCAAGGGAGGCCATTCACAGTCTGTGATAGTATTGACCTCATCAGTATGCATAGACTGCTGTCGACATTTGGGACCACAAGGCAAGACAATTTTGCACTTGGCCTCTAATTTTCTGTAGACATCTCTATGTAGAACTTAAATGTTACACTAATTTTTACTTCCAAAAAAATAATGGGAGAACAAGGCTGATAAATAGAATGATACTTTCCCTTCTTGGGTATGATTTGGAGGATTAAACAAAAATTAACTAAGTTAAACGATAAGCCTAAGTAGGGAGGATGTTGACTTCTATTGATTTAACACATGAATAATCCTAGTGTGCTATTTTCAGCATATTTGGGGCAGCTTACAGTTTTTTCTCAGAAGTATTCAATAAGCCTATGATTTGAATTGGATTGGTTTGAAGCCAAAAGTTGTTTGAAGCGTATCTCCCTGTGGATGTGTCTCTTTAAAACCCTTTCTACCATAGGCCCATCAGGATGCATTGCAGAAATCTTTAAAGAATGGCATACATGTCAGTAGTGTCATGTGGATGCAAAAGAGGAGATAATGTCATACAAAGATCAATACAGTGAGAAAACAGAACAGAGAAAAAGGCTGAGAATGAAACCGACTCTGAATGAAAAGTTAATGCTGCAATAGTATTAACCTGGTATACCCATGTATTCATTTGCATTGAGTACACAATACACACAATATACTATGTTAGACAGACTGTTAGACAGTTGACACCAACTCTAAAATCATTCCTTTTACTTTAGAATATATTACTTTAAATTTGCATAATATTGTCTGTTTTACTTGAGCTCTGTAAGCCTCATCCTTATTTTTCTGGAGTAAAAGATGAAAATCATAAAAACAATTACTGATCTTAGCCATTCTGATGGGTGTAAGATGGAATCTCAATGTCGTTTTGATTTGCATTTCTCTGATGACTAAGGAGGTCGAGCATTTCTTTAAGTGTTTCTGAGCCATTTGATATTCCTCTGTTGAGAATACTCTGTTTAGTTCTGAGCCCCATTTCTCTATTGGGTTATTTGGTTTGGTGGTGTTTAATTTCTTGAGTTCCTTATATATTTTGGATATTAGACCTTTGTCAGATGAAGGGTTGGTGAAGATTTTTTCCCAGCCTGTAGGCTGTCGCTTTGTTCTCTTGACAGTGTCACCTGCCTTACAGAAGCTTCTCAGCCTCATGAGTTCCCATTTATTAATTGTTGACCTTAAGGCCTGGGCTGTTGGTGTTCTGTTCAGGAAGTTGTCTCCTGTGTCTATGTGTTCCAGACTCTTCCCCACTTTTTCCTCTAACTGGATTAATGTCTCTGGTTTTATGTTTAGGTCTTTAATCCACTTGGACTTGAGTTTTGTGCATGGTGACAAATAGGGGTCAAATTGCATTTTTCTACATGTAGACATCCAGTAAGACCAGCACCATTTGTTGAAGATGCTGTCATTTTTCCATTGAATGTATTCGGCTTCTTTGTCAAAAATCAAGTGACCAAATGTGTGTGGATTCATCTCTGGGTCTTCAGTTCGATTCCATTGATCCACTAGCCTGTTGCTGTGCCAGTACCATGCTGTTTTAATTACTGTTGTTCTATAGTACAGCTTGAGATCAGGTATGGAGATTCCTCCAGAGGATCTTTTATTGTATAGGATTGTTTTTGCTATTCTGGGCTTTTTGTTTCTCCATATGAAGTTGAGAATTGTTCTTTCAATATCTTCAAAATATTTTGTAGGAATTCTGATAGGGATTGCATTGAATCTATAAATTGCTTTTGGTAAGATGGCCATTTTTACTATGTTAATTCTCCCGATCCATGAACAAGGTAGATCCCACCATCTTCTGATACCCAGCTATTCCACTCCTTGGAATATATCCAGAAGATGCACTACCACAAAACAGGAACATACGCTCAACCATGTTCATAGCTGCCTTATTCATAATAGCCAGAACATGGAAACAGCCTACGTGTCCCTCAGTAGAAGAATGGATAAAGAAACTGTGGTACATTTACACTATGAAATACTACTCAGCTATTAAAAACAAGGAATTCCCAAAATTTTTGGACAAATGGATTGAACTAGAAATCATCATAATGAGTGAGTTCACCCAGAAGCAAAAAGAGTTAAATGGTATACTCACTTATATTGAGACACTAGTCCAAGGGGTATGTCCCCATGAAAAACTTTACCTACCAGGAAAGTGGGTCAGAGGGGAGGACATCCTATTGAGACTTTAGGTGTGAGAATCCTGGGAGAATGAGGAAATTGAAGGATCCAGAGGGTCCTGGAAAACTACAGGCAGGTCTGGGCCCTGTGGTCCTCCTCAAACTATGGCACCAGCCAAGGAAAATATAGGCAGTAAACTTCGAACCCCTATCCAGACTAGCCGATAGACAGGACATTCTCCACCATTAAGTGGAGAAGGAGATCTGACTTTCACACAAACTCTGGTGCCCCATATTTGACCATGTCCCTTGGATGGGGACTCCTGGTGGCACTCAGAGGAAGGATAATAGGTCACCAAGAAGAGACTCAATACCTTATGAGCATATACAGGGGGAGAAGGTCCCCCTCAGTCACAGACATAGGGGAGGGGAATAGGGGGGAAGTGGGAGGGAGGGAGGAATGGGAGGATACAAGGGATGGGCTAACAACTGAGATGTAATATGAATAAATTAATAATAAAAAAGGAAAAAAAACAATTACTAAGAAGGTTGTTATAATGATGGAGACATATGATACATATGAAGTACTGTTCCTAGTCCACAGTTCTCAATACACAGCTATATTATTGACAATAATTAAAATCCAGAATGTTTCCAGGTATGGTAGATCACACATATAATCCCAACACATGGGAAGCACAGGAAAGAAAAAAGTTTCACTTCAAGGCCCGGTTTGGCTACAAAGCAACTCGCGGCTAATCTTAGTTTCCCAGAGTTTTCCTAGCTTCCCTGTCTCAAAAATAAAATAAAATAAAGCAAAGCAAACAATACATAATAAGCAAAGACAAATGTCAGCATGCAAATTAGTTAAGACCTGTATTCTAGAACTAAAGTGGCTTTGAATCTGCTCTTTTACTTCTTCTTGGTGGCCTTGCATGAAGTAATGGCCACCTCATCTAGTTGTTCTATCTGGAAATTAAATGTGCTAATCCAGTAACAGTTGTTTAAAGTGCCAATTGGGTGCTTCAGTAACTACAGCAGTTGTTATTAGAGATCATAGTAATGTTTTGTTCTTCAGTGCACTGAAAGGTGTCTCCACAAAAGGTAAGGGAACACAAATCCTAACCAATTTTTGTTAACTATTCTCTTCTTCTGTACTCTGTATGATCTTATTTTTGAAATAAGCATCTTGAAAATATAATTAAGAATCTCAAAGTGTGATTTTTTGGTTTTATAATAGGCTCTAAATCTAGTGACTAGGTATCTTCCTTATTTAAAAAAAAGGAAAATAAAGCAAGCACAACACACAAGGAGGATAGACACATAAACATGGAAACAGAAGTCACAGTTATGTTCCCATAATCAAAGAGACCAGGAACCAGTAGAAGCTACAGCAGATTCAAATTTCTCCCCAGTGCCATGCGCTAACATTTTAGACCCTCTAATAGCATGGCCCTTTGTTACACTAAATCAGCTCCCCTGACTGAAGCTCCATGGTTTTGGAGTTTTGATCTCCAGTGGGAGTAGAGAATATATTTCCATTGTTTGAAACCGAAGAGTTTGTGGAGAATTTGTTGTGGTAGCCCAGGAAGCTAATAGATCTCCTATTACTTCTGTGTTTTACTGTTATAAACCAAGCCAAACAAAATCAAACAAACAAAACATAGAACACATCGAAGTAAATTTCAGCAAAACTACCTTTAAAATGCCAAGATTTTCACCATCATTTGGCATTTTTTGAACCTTTCACTTCCATTCACTTCCTGGTAGAAATATTTGGAAGCCTCCTTTCATTTATACAAATATACTTGAATATTTTGATTCAATTAATTGTAAATACTCTATACATTCAACAAAAATTTATTGAATGCCTACTATGTATTATAATTGTTCAAGATTTGATAATCCAGCAGTTTATCTGAATAGGATTATAGCAAAATAGTAGATAAAGATAATGAGTGCTTAGGAAATAATTTCTTTTAGACTCTTTCTAAGTTCCATTGCAGCTTATGAATCTTTGCAGAAAATGGTTTTCAACATGGGTCCCCTGTCAGGTCAACTGGGGACTTCCAGCTATGTGTATTGTTCTCTACAGCACAGTAATTATTGGACTGACATATTGGAATTACTGTTTTAGTCCAACTCTACCGCCTATGAAAATAACACATGTATAGTTTTCCTGTCAACTGTTTAATTCCTCTGCTTGAAAATTTCTATTGACATTTTCATGATTTGTGAGGCCACTGAGTCCGTTATTGCTGAAAAGTATTACAAAGGCATTTCATATATTGACCTGGAATCTAGTTCCTTTAGGATTCTGTTCACTGATTACAGTTCTACATTTTGGAAAAAAATGATGAATAACCAGTCTCTAATTAGTGGTCTTTTATTACTTGTGAATTATGTTCTTTCCTGCTCTATACCATATTCATCTATATTTCCCCCAATTAAATAAAATAGTTATAGGGAAAGGGGTTCATTCATTCCTTAAGACATATTTATGTATTAACTGGCATTTTGAGTCATTCTAATCCTTAAGGGATGAAAAGTGTACATTGTTGAACAAGGAGTGTATATTAATGAGCAGATATGGACCTTTCATAGAGCTCAACATATGAAATATAACAAAAGATATTCAAAGAAAGAGTGAATGAAGCAGTTTCTCAGAACAACACGTTACACACAAACAATAAATTAATGGGATAAGTGTGGGGAGATATCTTTAAAGAGTCTTTTACTCTCAGATCGGCATAAAATAATGAAACAAGACACATCATGTAGGAACATAGTACTCTTGGGAAAAATTATAGCAAATGAAGGTCCCTAAGTAGAAAAGCAGGATTCTAGTCGTCAAGGGATATAATAGATGTCACTGTCACAGGAGCATATTGGACCCAGAGAATGATACCATGTACCCAAAGAGACTGGCAAGGGCTTCATAATTCAACGCATTTGATGATAAAGTAAGGTTTTGATTTGCTTATAATTATAGTGGAAAGCCATAAGAAGATTTACATTACTTTACAGTCAACTCTGTATTCTGTATGGAGAACAAATTGTAAACAGATAGTAGGAAAAAAATAGAGTGGAATTTCAGCAGATATTTGCTAGAGCTAGAATTGGTGTAATTTAAATTATGATAGTAGGTAGATTCAGAATTATGGTTTGGAAAGTATATTTCACAGAATTTGCTAATGAATTGAATGTGAGAAGTGAAGAACAAAGAGGAAACAAGGAAGATTTCCATAAATGTTCAATTAATATTACACAATACTTCTATCAATATACTCATCCCAAATCTATATAAAATATTTTTATGCTGGAGAGATGGTTTGGTGATCATGAGTATGTTCCATTCCTACTGGGAACCTGTATTTAGTTTCCAGTACCCACATAATTGCTCAAAACTAGCTTTAACTCCAATTGCAAAAAGTCTGACTCCCTCCTCTAGCTTCTACAAGCACCAGGCAAGCACATACATAATATACAAACATATAGGCAAAACACTCATATGAATAATTCAAAAATAAATAAACTTTTTAAAAATTTGAGATATGATGCTAAAGAAATTTGTAAATGATAACAATTTGTTAAATAAATACCCCTTTGTCCAAAGTGTTTCTCATCTCCTTCTGAGGTATTTTATTACCAACCAGACCAGTTCACAAATAGAATTCTTCTGTTGTTAAAGGCCATTGTTTGTCTCCTAAAATATATTTTACAATACAGATGTATGCTTTAGTCCAATAAAACTTTATCACCAGACTGTGGGAATAATAATTTTTGAAAATTCATAAGAGACTTATACAAAGACACAGGGCAGAAAAGGTTCTAATGTCTTGAATATGTGTTACCAGATTGTATTTAGGAACTTACATATTAATTATTTCAAAGTCGGTAGTCTTTATGATATATAATATTGTCTCCTTTCTGCTTTTGCATGAAGAACCTGAAGGATTTGTCCAGCTGAGTAAATAATTCAATATGCACAAAATATTGAAATGTGGCTCGGTGTGTGACATACAGTCTTTCTTATAACAGTCCTTTTATTCTGCATCTGCCTTTAATACTTCTAGATTATTAAAGGCACAGTATTTTTGAAATTACTGTAGCAATACATGATCAATATATGCCAACATTCTGAGGCTGTGTGAAATCCGAAAAGCTAGGAATAACCACTTTAGAAATTTATTCCAGTTTAGAGTTTCTCTGAGATTTGAGGCTCAAGCCTTAAGTGCTACTTAGCATTAAGAAGCTTTTTAAACACAAAGCTACTTCTGTGCAGCTTTTGGTGGCTCACTCTTGGAATGAGAGGAAGATTTTTTGAGCCTTTTTGCATGACACACATTTCCATTTAGGCTTCTGAGTAAGTTTGTACTTTAATCGCAAGTGAACTGTAAATCAAATTTCAGTTTTTTCATTTAAAACTTTCTCCAGCCATCGTAGAGATCATGTCAGAGACCTGAAAGAAGTGGTGGCAATGTTAAGGGCATTGTCCATTCACACCACTGGGTTAGCAAGCTTGAAGTGAGCAACGCATTACTATTGTAATATTTTGGGTTGAAACCAGACTCAGACTAAAGTACATAACTGATTTAGAATCTGCCTGCATAATGGGGCTACTAACAAAGATATCTCTATCTCTCTCCCTTCCTTCGCTTGATCTGTCAGCTAATCATGACAGATGTGGTTTATTGATCTGCAACACATTTTGAAGGAGGTAGCATCCTTCAGTGGATGGTGTCATCAGTGAATTGCTGGTATTCCATTCTACATCTGACTTCTTACCATGGCCATATATTACTGCTCCTCCTTTTTCCTAATGGAGTAGCGTCTAGTGTATGTACCATGGGCTAATGGCTATTATTTATACAGCAATTTTCATCTTCAGTGTGTATTGCAAATACTATCACATTAATCCTCAGGAGAAAAGTAATATATAATGTCTCAAGCAAACATCCACCCTTGTATTTTCAAATGAATTGCATAGTTCATGAAATACAATCAATGTATCATCAGTATTAGTAGGAACTGCATTACACAAAATGATCCTCTAGCACAGGAGTTAATGAGTGATGGTCATAGGTTCAGCTTGCAGTACATTACTAGAGACCCTTTAAGGGGGGCATTTCAAACCAATCTTTCCTTTCATGGTCTCAGAGGGTTTCCCTTAATAGTGACTGACATTTCTTCACAGTCTCTAAATGGGTCCAGCTGGCACTATGCATGGTTCTCAGGTACGGTGGATTGTTTTACTTTACTCCATTTGTCAGTGCTTCCTGAGGGGGCATATTTTACTATGGAAATATTTTGAAAACTCCTGCAGCAAAGTAATACCATTATGCTAGCTTCATGTCCAGGTCTCTCTCATTCCCTTCTGTCTCACTCTCCATTAGTCAATTGCATTACTTACACTCTCTCAGTTCAATATTCTCTCTCTCTCTCTCTCTCTCTCTCTCTCTCTCTCTCTCTCTCTCTCTCTCTCTGTGTGTGTGTGTGTGTGTGTGTGTGTGTGTGTGTGTGCTTCAAGATCCGAAAGAGATGAAGTTCCAAATACAATATCTTTTCATCTTACTGTAATGTCTCCAGGGGCCTTTTAAAGTAGCCTGTTGTTTTACAGAACACTCCTTAATTCCATTGTCTCTTTCACTTTATTGCTGTGGTATGAGAAAAAGTTATTGTTCAAGAGCTTCAGGAATTATATAAAAGATTCAAAGTGAGAATAAATCTACAACATACAGTTACATTCAAATCAGAATTCACTGACTGTTGTGTTAAGGTGTTTAATAAGCCAAAATATGTTTTGATCACTGTACTTGAAATACCTAAACAGATTCTTCTAAGTAGCGAATAATTTTATTTCCCGTCTGGCAGTATGTTATACTTTATGGAGAAAAAACCTCCTCCTTCCCCTCCTCCTCCTCCTTCTCCTCCTCCTCCTCCTCCTTTTCCTCCTCTTCCTTCTCCTCCTATTTCTTCTTTGTTTTTCAAGACAGGGTATCTCAGTTGAGCCTTGGCTGTCCTGGATTTGCTATGTAGACCAGGATGTCATTGAACTCAGAGATCTACCTGCCTCTGCCTCCCTGAATTCTGGGATTAAAGGCCTGTGCCACCTTACCTCACCAGGCTTGAAAAGGCTTCTTATCTGGACTTACCTTCTCTCCTTTTGAGGACTTACTTTAAATAATGGCTTTAGGCTATGAAGTGGGCTCTCTAGATAGCCTAATAATGTATTTCGTTTAGTTAAATTGTGACATCACCTAAAATAGCATTTGTTTCTTCATTGTTATAAATCAATTAAATCTCCTTGTGTTCTTAAAGACAATGAGAATGATTTATCCTTATTGTAATCACAATATGTTTTCAAAATGTCACTCATAAAATAAAAGGAAACACAATAGAGATATAATTTTCAGAATCATAGACATTATTTTCCAATGTCAATACTATAGAATAATTGCATTTTATAATTTAATATATCTAACAGAAATTCCTATATAAGAATGATGGGTTTTAAGACCAATAATGCACAAATTTTAAATGATACAAAAAATAACACAACCATTCCTCTTCTAAAACCCATCTGCATAATTCTATTAGTTGATATTTTTAAGATATGTTGTCTGGGTAGTTTATCATTGAGCAGGAAGATCAAAACCAGGAGTTTCAGGTTTGGCATCCATATATGAATTCTCTATTTTGTTGTTGCACTTAACTTCCAAGCTCCAGTTTTGATTAAAGCACTTATCTGTTATGTGAGTCCTTCAGCAAGTGAACAATGTTTATACAACGAAGATGAAACAGTTGGAAAAGCTGCACACCCAAAAAGAAATGCTGGAACCCTGATGAAGGGAAGTTTGTCTGAAATTCTCTTTCATTGCTTTTCATCATAAATATAAACCAATTGATTCTGTGTCATATGGTGTTTCCAAATATTATTTATAAGCCAAATATTTGATCAGGCTTTTTTCACATCTACCAAGAGATCTCCTAGAGAAATCAAGCCTGGGGACAACAATAGAATTGTTCTAGTGTCTGGCAAACCAGAATTTTTATGTTCAAATTCAAAGAGATTGAGCTCCGCAGGTTTCACAAAGACTTCAAGAGACTAGGCACTACTGTGTGGGAGCTCATTACAAAAGTTTACAATTGGACTGGGAGAAGAGTTATATGAAAAACAAAAGATGTTTTATTTTGTCTGTGAAACAGTTTTTATTCAATTTGGTGATTTTTGAAACAATAAGATAATAACAGTACAGTGGTACGTCTTTGCAAATGTTATCATATTTTATAGTAAAATTACAGATGCACACATCTGAATAATATTATATATTAGGAGAGAAAGAATTTTGGGAGAATTCTGCCAACACATTTCAGTACCTACATGTGTGTTTATATTTGTTCATTTTAACCCCAGACATTATTTCACAGTCAGTAATATGGTACAACTTATTCATTGTTTCCAGTTCTGCAAGTGATATTAATATGTCCAGATGACTCAATTAAATAAATTGAGATAATTTAGAGATGTCCATTTTCCTAAAAAGAGTGTGTTAAATGTGGAAACATTAATTACAGAAAAGTTTTTATTTGACTGGTTTTTTATTTACTTTCCTCTGTATTTTAAAATAGATCAAACTCTTTGCTGTGTAAAATTTAAACACTTTCAATAATTGCTAAGCATTTTTCTGAATGTCTCATGAAGTGAGAATTGTTAGCCCACAATAAGAGTCAAAGAACTATATATTTGATAAGACAGATGGGATAAAAAGAAACAATTACAGAACAAAGGATAGCTACAGTATGTATTTAAAAACTATTCATTTTATAAAGCAGAGTGTGAGGTAAACATGAGACAGACAGTCGGGGCCCTGCGTCACAATGTCAGCATTTTTAGAAAGATTTTCACTCATATATTTTATACGCACATCAAAAATCATGCATATATCTTATTATATCTTAAATATTTATATATCTGAAATATTTAAAATTAAATTTAATATATTAATTATTTAAAATTTATCATTTAAGAATGAATAAAAATTCTGCACAAAATAATGACAAATACTGAGTTTGTTTTATATCAGCAAAAAAGACCTAAGAGCGTTGAGTCAAGTTAAGAGCAATCTAGAAGAAGTTTCCGGATAACCGGGAACTGGAGTTACAAAAGGCTGTGAGCCTCCCTGTGAGTTCTGTGAATTGAACCTGGGTCCACTGCAAAAGCAGAAATTTCTCCTAACCACTGAGCAATGTCAACAGGTCCTTCAAATATTCTTTGTGTGATAAGATTGTGCTTTGTCTCAAAATTTTTTTCCTCATATGTGATACTATGAGTTTTCAAGTATGGTAATCAAAAATAAGCACATTCCTGTCTAGAATGGTGCAGAATAAAATAGAACATAGGCCTGAGATTATATATGTTAATATTATTTTTTGTCTTTTGAGATAGTCAAATGTGAGAGCTTAAGCAAACTCCTTTTGATTTTTTTCATTAATATGATGTTATTACTTTTCTTCCTAGCATATGTGCATACTATAGTCTCAAAACATTGATGGAGTATATATTGAATCAGGCTTCTAATTCTAGCAAAGAAATATATAAACATGTCAAGATCAAGGGACACCCATACTATTATACATCCAGCACTCCATTCCCATTTTAAACTATATATTCTACAAGGTGGGTAATGAAAGGCTCTTAAGGGAATTTAATAATAGCTAATAAAGTTTTGGATTTTTATCTATAACACTTTAACTCTCCAAAATCATGAAATTCTAAACAACCAATCAGTCTTTCAGAATTTCAACTGAGCTGTGATTTATTTTCCCTAGTAATTTCTGTTAGAACCTTAGATGTTGTTGTAAGGCAGAGTGTGCAATCGCTCATTCTGATGCAGTTATGTTTGTAATATTCAGTGATTCTTTCTATAAGGATCAGGAAAAGTAAAAATAAAACTTGGTTTTACTATTTGCTTTCTTCACTAACTTATGAATATGAATTTCATATTAAAAATGGGATGAATGGCTACCTTAGCAAAATAACCCTAAGGCCTATGACCTCCCCAGTAATGAGATTTTGATCAGAACTTCAATGTGAGGCAGAGAACCCCTCTTCATCAAATTTGCTTGCCTCTAATCCAATGATAAAGTGAGTATATGACCTGTTGCAATTGTGCCACTATTGCAGCAAATAATGTGCTTCTTGTCAGTATTACACCATGTTGTGGCCAAGGCTTGGAAAGAATTGTCATTTTCCACTAGCAACATACATATCATCTCAGACACTATGAAAACTAACCATCAGGGAGGAAGACATTTCTTGGGAAATTTGAGATTGATTTCTAATATCCTGTAGCCAAAGTCAGTGACAAACTTAACAATAGGGTTTTAGTATGTAGTTAGAGTGGACAACTAGTTACTGCAATTTTCACTTAATAATCCTTGTCTTCTAAGATTAACATTATCCATCCATTTTAGGGTATTTTAATTCTATTTTTTAAAAGTTGTATTTTAAGTTAGCTGCTAACAAGTGAGTTTCCTAAGATATTTTTCATAAAGTTTTAGTTTTGTTTAAATTATCCATTTGCCCCCTTTTCTCCCACACCTTCTCACTTCTCTCTCAGTTTAATGCATTAACTCCTAGACTTTCCATTCATTATTTTCACATAAGTTTTATAATCTCTACACTTTTTAAATCTTGAGCTGTAAGATAGGAGACTTTTTGTGGCTTTTCAAATCTTAATCCTTTATTTTAATCTTCCTTTTCACTCACTGATTTCCCTAATATCCCTATACAATATCCCTCCCTGCCTAGGCTTTTACATTCCCAGTATTCTACCTCACTACTTTCACTTAAACTATAGTCTACTCTCCCCTTGTCCTTGAGCTTACCCTCCCCAAAGTCCTCTTTATACTTTTCTTGGCTTCTCTTTGCCATGTTAAACACACAAATCCAAAATCTGCATCTGTGTGTAAGGGAGAATGAACCTGATAGTTTTTCTTGGTCTGAATTATTTCATTTTGCATAACAGTCCAATTCCATACATATACCTTCAAACTTCATGGTTTCATTTTCTTTATGTATGATTAACATTCTATTATTTATATTGCTACATTTTTATTAACATTCATCTTTTCCCACACAAAAATATATTTCATTTCCTGGCTATTGTGAACATAGGGCCAAAGAATATAAATGTGCAAGTGCAACTACCATATGGTATAACATGCAGAAGATATCCAGGCGGTGGTATACTTGTGGTAGTACTATTTTCATGGTTTTTTTCTTTTCTTTTTGAGAATACTCCAAACAAACTGAGAGTGTAGCACTATGAATATTTGTGTTTATATCTACAGGCCTAGGTAACTTTCAGACTTGATCAGAGAAAACTATTTTTGAAGTGGACATTAATTGGTGGAAAGATGCATCATGGTAAAAGTGCTGATAAAAAGAGACCTAGTGTTTGACAATAAATAGGACATCCATATTATGCACCTCCTTACCAATGTTCACAAAACATTGAAGAAGGTGAGGCAGAATGTAAAAGTTAGAATATGGGGAGGAGTGCAGTGAAAGCTGTCTTGTGGACATGACATGTCTTTAAAATCCATGTCCTCATAGTAGCTGTGAATACCTGCCAAACACTTGTATAAAATAAAGTCTGCTAAAATCCTACTAGAGGTGTGGTAGGTGGTCTCCTTTTGTACAACCATCTAGGCTTACTGAGATGCTATTGACAATAGATAGTTGCTACTGGAAGAAGAATTATTCTTAATTGGAAATGTTGCCTCTAGCAAGTTTCCTATGTCCTAGTAGATAGCTATGACTAATGCATATTCAGAAGGATTTAATTGGACTTAATGAGCTATCTAAAAAAGATATGAGGTTGATAAGATAGTTTTGAGAATTTTAGAAGAGTTGTAGGGAGAATATATATATCATTGTATTCATGCAAGTATAATATGGTCAAAATAAGTATTTTTATATAAAGGAATACTAACCTTAGTATGGTTCTGTCAAATAGATTACCTAGAATATTGCTTGCTATATTACAAAGATAAGTTGAAAATGTATCAAAAATGGTAAATACCATTAACCATCAGGGCATATAGATCAAAAGCTCAATGAGAAATCAACTTACCAAAATGAAAATGGTAAACAAAAACAAATGATGATGAAGATATTGACAAAGAGGGCCTTTTTTTTGATGTTGTTATAAACATAAGCTTTTCTAACTCTTTTGTGAAACAGCATAAAGTTTCCTGAAGAAAATGAGAATAGTTCTGTCACATCACTGAGCTCTCCACCTTCTATCTATATATTCTATTCAAAGGAAACAAAATCAGAATGAATAAGAGATATCATCATATATTTCTTGCAACACTGTTCATAAGAGCTATGATATAGATGCAATCTCAGCTCCCATAAATGGGGGAATAGATAAAAAATGTCTAACACATATAGGTAATATACTTTTATTCAGAAATACACAAGACTGAATTCTTCATTTGCAACAAAATAGATATAACTGGAAGTTGTCATGTTACATATATGAAACAAACTATATGTAGAAAGAGAAGTAGTATTACACATTCATTTGTTCATATATGGAAGCATTAACAAGTCAACTGAAATGTACAACATTGGTTATTATACACTGAAACCAGTTAAAAGAAGGTAAAAGGAGTCTGGACAAATGGTATGAAAACACATTTAAGTAGAAAGAATTATGGGACTTAGCAAGATTTCTTGCTGAGGCCGTGAGTTCTAACACTCACAACTAACATACAAGTCCTCACGTGCATGCATGTGCAGGCATGGAGCCAGGAGGATTTCTGAAAATGTCTAGCCTACTAGTTTTGCATAATCTAAGAGAGTCCTTGTATCAAAAAAATTAAGGAGGATAGCAACTAGGAGAAGACATCCCATACTGATATCTGTCCTCCACATTCATACACACACAAATGTACAATATAAACCTATATACATGAATATACCATATGTATAAACACATTTAAGAAAGAATTCTTTCTTGTGTATTATATATTTTATGGTATCTAGACATAAGAAGAGCAAAGATTCCAAGCACAAATTAATGATGGAATCAAAATGCTGATACCCTGAGCAATTGATCGGTGCTCATCATGTACATATTGTGAAATTACATACTTAAAGTTAATATGTACAATCACTATCTGTTAATAATTTTTAATTAAAAAAGAAAGGACTAGATAGTGAAATGCACTTACTTGTGCCAATGTCCATTGTCTTCCCACACTCTACATGGCTGCTATCAGTTATAAATACGTAGAACTCACAGCTATGTTACCTATTATCTGTTTTCTAGTGTACATTTTGAATGAATCACTTTAGTCTCACTTTCTTAATCTGAAAAATGGGGATTATTCTAGCATTCACGTCATCAAGTTGTAATGAAGAATAAATAATACACATATGCTTTTAGAACTATTAAGTGGTATGGAAATGTTTCCTGTGGTTGCATTGTTAGTGTATACACCACCCTTACATAAAGGACAACGTGTTTAATACAACACTGTTAGCTCCATGCTTTAGAGTTTCTATGTAAAGTCTCCTGGATTATTCTTATCAGGCAACTATATGCAAATAATATAAAATAATAAACAATTTACAAACCTATATGAATATATAAAGACATGTTTATCTTTCATGATTTCCTTTATGTAGAACTTCTGTGTAGTATCTTAGAGAAAGTGAGAACATTGAAGGGTGTTGATATGTGGCCAAGCTAATTAAACCAGAGGAATGGAACTGAGAACTAAAGGGATGCAAGACTGAAAAGGTCTATGACCTCATGACTCCGTTGGTGTGTCATTTATAAAAATAGAAATAATTTCATAGCAACCTTGTCAGAAATTTTAAATGAATCATTTCTCTCTCTACCTCGACATGATTCCTGGTACACAAATCTAACACATATAAAGCAGATGTAAAAAAATGTGAAAGTTCAGGAAGTTTATGTATTAACTGTATCTCTTAGCTTACTCTCACAAAGGCCTTCATATGCAATTGGTTGAAGAGCCTGTGCTATGTGCAGAGGTGAGGAGGTGTCCACACAGGCAGTGGAGGGAAATGTCATATGAGAAATAAAGTATAAATCTAGAGTTCTGACAATAAATATATTTAATATTGTTTTTAATTTGACAACTACCAAAGACTCATCAAAAATCTGAGTTCAGTTGAGCTAGATGAGCAGCAAATCCTGTCACTTCTACATTTGAGGACAAATAAGAACTCCAATCATAGAAGTGTAATTGCAAGTTGAGTAAAAACCTGGTCATAGGTAAGATTGTTTTGGAGAAAAAATAATTTCATAAAACTAAGAAAGCAAAGTAAAGCAGAAAGAAATGAAGAAATCAATTTCAAATTATATATATATATATATATATATATAGCAAAAATTTAGCAGCCTCTGGTAGCTTTCTTGTAAAAGAGGTAAGACTGTATGAGGCAGGGAATTTTTTATGCTGCTACTAGCCAGTAATTCATAGGGAACAGAAAGAGGGAATGAGGTAGTTCAACCTAAAGAACTGTGTCACAGGCATACTTACTATTAGCATTGCTTACTGTTTAGATAATAGAATGTCATCTCATAGCATCCCAGTGTGCTTGAGAAGTCCTTCCACAGCCCACATGCTAAATGCAAAATTGACCAGAGTAGTTTCCCTCTCATATCTATACACTATACATTTCAGAGACTCAAACTGAGAATGTTGAGAAACAAAACCCACTCCAGATAAAATATTCTCTTAAAACCATAAAATAAAAAATAAAGTAGTTGCAGGAAGGACATACAGTGTTTTAAGTGTTACAAATACTTAAAGTAGAAACAAATTTGATTATTTTGAATGAGTGAAAAGGTTACTTTGAACACATTTTCTTAGAAGAAGATTGTTTAAAAATACAAAAGTTTTCCATATAAACGATACTGTTTTTTAAAATTTATACCAATAATAATAAAAGGTATGTGGATATTTCAGTAGTCAGCACATAAAATATGTAAGTAATTGGATTATATATTGTATCTGCTTGTCTGTCTTTATCATCATAACAGTCCTATGAAGTTTCATTATTTCCCCTTCTGCTTTATACTTTATGTAGCTATAAAAATACATATACTTATTAACTGCTAAAAAGAGAAAAATTTATCTTGAATCACCATTTTAGAGGATAAGTTGAAGAATAGATAAAACCACTACTTTGGGACCTTGGTTTTGGTAATAGTAAGACGGAACACAGGCTAAAACAAACTGCTCCCAAAGTAAGCCAAGAAGAAAAGGGAAAGAAACTACCATCACTTTGGAATACACATCTGCTATGATCCAATGATTCTTCAAGAGGCAGCAGCTCTCAAATATTCTATCAATATTCTACAAACACTACTCTAGAGACCAAACTTTTAACAAATAGGCCTTCAGAGCACATTCAATACCCTAACTGTTTGGCACCTTCTTTTATAGATGAGGGCACTAAACTAAAGATGAAATTTTTAGGGTCTTCCAAATCACAGAGTAAAGAAGTGGGACATTTTGTGCTCCCTCACCAGATTTTTCTGAAAGACACTCTTAAAAATTTTGCACTATTAATTTGCTGTTATGAAATCATAAATACAAAAATGATGACACTGTCTGTAGGTACTTACATTAAGGAGGCATCAAGCATCCTGGAAAGATGAATTTACATCTTGAATAATCTAATGTTTCCCACAGAAAAGCTCTTATGTCATCCTACTCATGCTTTGTATTTAATCCCTCAATATTTGTCTTTGTGATCTTACTGAGAATAGAAAGTATGCTTATGCTTCTTTTTTATAGTCTCTCAAATGGACAGATTAATGTTGCAAATGCAAATGAAATGTTTAATAAAAACACAATTTGTTGGGACTAAAAAAGATACTTTTGGAACTACTGTATCACTTGACTGTCAACTGATAACCACTCAAAAATATATCACTTTGTCTGCTGGCATTTTGGGCTGGCCTCAGCTAAAGAAGAGTTCTGATTTATTTTGGGATCAATCATGTCTATGCAATCAACTGTCAGTCAACTATTCACTTATATTTGGAAGGTTGTTTTCCTGTCATATTGAGAAATAGGGTAGAGCAAGGATATCTTGGTTTGCTTTCTACTGCTTTAACAGTTGCCACATTCTGGATATTTTAAAGTGAACAGAGATTTCTTTGCATACTCTGTCAATATATTCATGAAAGTGAAGTCTCATGTACTAATAACATTGCATTCATGTCTAGTTCATAACATTTTGCAATATAAATTAATTTTATAACACATGGTCTTTGAAGAACATGCTCACACCTTAGGGAAGGGTATCAAGGCTACATGTTTCTCATTTATTCAGGAAAGACAGGGATGGTAGGCTTCAAATATTGGCAATAAAAGTATTTAAATATTCTCATGGCCTTGAATAGAAATGATTCCATTTTTTGTATATTTTTACTTTTTATTATTATTTTTCCTTTTATACATATGGCAAGAAGAACCAGGAAACAATCAGGAATTACATAAATGTTACTTTCATACCGTTTTGGCTATTTGTATTTGGCATTTAAAGATTTTTTAAATTGGTTTAAATGTTCTTTGACAACAAGACAGGTTAACTCCTGGCAACATCCAGCCTACCTCAAAGAAGATGATAAGCATCAAAGAATCTCCTTATGAGGATGGCTTCAAATTTAGCAAACCAGTCACTGGGGAAAATATCCTAGTTTCTGCCACAGATTCCATTGCTTTTGTATCATATTAACTAAAAATGGAAAAAGACAACCGAACTACTAGAGGTGTCTTATTTCTTCTTTCATGGAGAAATCTCAAAGGTTTTTCAATCTACCAAATACTACTCAAAATTATTATATGGATATTTTTAACAGAAAAACATTTAATGATAGCTCATATATTAGCTCTGTGGAAGTGTCAAATAACTTGTACAAAGACATGCAAGATAGCAATTATTATGATTTACCTTGTGTAATTGATAAGTCTTTTTTTTTTTTTTTTTTTTTTTTTGGTTTTTCGAGACAGGGTTTCTCTGTGTAGCCTTGGCCATCCTGGACTCACTTTGTAGACCAGGCTGGCCTCGAACTCACAGCGATCCACCTGCCTCTGCCTCCCGAGTGCTGGGATTAAAGGGGTGCACCACCACGCCCAGCTCTTTTTTTAAAAATCTATTTATTTATTATTATGTATACACTGCTCTGCCTGCATCTACACCTGCAGGCCAGAAGATGGCATCAAATCACATTATAGATGACTGTGAGCCACGATGTAGTTGCTGGGAATTGAACTCAAGACCTTTCGGAGAGCAGGTGGTGCTCTTAACCACTGAGCCATCTCTCTAGTCCCGATAAGAAGTCTTTTTTTATTATTATTAATTTATTCTTGTTACATCTCAATGTTTATCCCATCCCTTGTATCCTCCCATTCCTCCCCCCCCCATTTTCCCATTATTCCCCTCCCCTATGACTGTTACTGAGGGGGATTACCTCCCCCTGTATATTCTCATAGGGTATCAAGTCTCTTCTTGGCTACCTGCTGTCCTTCCTCTGAGTGCCACCAGGTCTCCCCATCCAGGGGACATGGTCAAATATGAGGCACCAGAGTACGTGAGAAAGTCATATCACACTCTCCACTCAACTGTGGAGAATATTCTGACCATTGGCTAGATCTGGGAAGGGGTTTAAAGTTTACCTCCTGTATTGTCCTTGAGAAGAGAAACACACTTCTGGGTCTGAAAAGACTTTTCCCCAGCTGATTAAAGAGATAATTGACCTAAATGCACTTGGTACAATCCTATAGGCTAATGAGCCTCACAAAATAAAAATGAGAAGGAAGTAAGAGGATGTTAGACATGAAGTTAATGGCTTTGTTTGTCTTGTTAGGTTTCACTTAATCTAATTTTTCATTTTATTTCTCTAACCCTCCTTTTGAAATTGTAATGTGTAGTTTGTGTCACTGAATGTTAGGAGTATTTAATTCACATTTTAAATTTCATAGACACTTATGGCAAAGTGTAATGTGCCTCAGAGTAGATATTGGCCTGAAATTCTTGAGCAATACTGGGACTGTTGAAATCTTGAGAGAAGAATTAGTATATATCTGTAGTTGTATCTAAGATAGTTTTGTTATATTAGAAAGAAATTGTTATTGTTTTTATTTGAAACATGAGAAAATTATTTAGGCAAGCTTGACAAGGTGAGGATGTGTAATGCTTAATCTTTATGATCAATTTGATTGGATCAACATATGCATAGGGAATTGGTAAAACCTACTGCTAATTGTATCTGTGAAGGAGTAGGAAGAGATTAGTGGAGTAGGAATAAGTGGAAGATAAGAGAACTGAGCTTCCACAGGTATGTTCTTATTCCATTTCTTAGCCACTGTGGAGTAAATAGCCTGCTTTTACCAAAATGATGTCTTCCTTATTACTGACATGAAAACAGTAGATTCAGACAACCATAGTTAGAAATTTATGAAATTGTAAGCTGAAATTGATTATTGCTTTTTTCAATTTTAAGGTATTTTGAATAGAAGATCTTTCTAACAAACTATTTCACTTATGTCCAAGTCCAAATACAATGTTTTACCTTATTGTTGATATTATTTTTTAATTAAGATTAAGGCTGAAAAGCTGTATCTTGACCAACTCACCAAACATAGTAATGCAAACATGGCACTTTGGTCCATAGTGTAGAATATAGATGAATTCCTCTCATGAGCTTAATTTTTTCATAACTAGAGGATTTGAGAGAGATAAAGCTAAAGTAAGGCTTTCAGATCAGATGAGATTGGGCCCATGCAGGATGGTAGCTCAACTATGTTCACAGCAGCTAGCCAGAATCTGAAAACATTCAAATGCCCATCAACCAAATAATGGATAAAGAAATTGGTACATTTACACAGTGGAACACTATTCATCTATCAAAAACAAGGGACTCTTGGAATTTGTATACAAATGGATGGAACTAGAAAGGATCATCCTGAATGTGGTGACCCAGATCTAGAAAGACACACATGATATATACTCACTTATAAGTAGATATTAGTCCAACATAGAAGTCCTCTGAGAAACTCCACCAAGCGAGGATTCAGGACAGATAATAGGACTTACAGCTGGACATTGGGAAGAGATCTGAGAGTTGTACGTAATAGTGGGGTAGGAGCAGTAGTGGAAGGACCCAGAAGGCTGAGAAGCTCTACTGGCAAACCACCAAGGCCAGCAGATCTGGACCCAGAGGACCTATACAAACTAAAATGCCAACCAAGGACAATACATACAGAGTACTCAAACTCCCTGTTTAGATGTAACTGATGGACAGCTCATGCTCCATGGGTATGGGGAGGGGTGAAAGAGGGGACTGCTTCTGACATGAGCTCTGGTGCCTGCAACTGGATCACTGCCCCTTGGCAGGGTGGACTTGGGGGTGTGCAGAGGAAGGGGATGCAGGTTACCCAGTAGAGACCTGATAAACTATGATTAAAGGGTGGGACAGGAAGCCCCCCACCAGAAATCTAGGGAAGGATAACTGGCAGAAAATAGAGGAAGGGCAGGAACAGGAAGATAAGAGTGAGAGGATACTAATTGGGATGTAAAGTGAATAAATTGCAATAAAAATTAACTTTGGCTCTCCTCTTAATAGTACTTGGTAAAAAAAATATTGATTTTCAGTATCTTCATGTAAGAAATGGGAACAATGATAATATATTATATGAATTCATAATGATAATTTAATGCATAGGTAACTTAGTTCATATTTTAGCATATGATTTACTACAAGTTAATAGATAAGATTATTCTGTGTCTTATGTATATGCTTATGAATTGTATACCTATTAATATATAATAATTCAAATGAGTATTTACCAAGTAAAAAAAACTGTAAATTAGAGCTGTGCAAAAATGTCTAGGTTTTGATATCATATCATTGTAAACTTATCACTATAAAATTATTGGAACTCCTTAGTTAGATATAGACTAGGAAAAAATGTCCCCAAATTGCGAACTTGTTCAACTGGCTTTATTTTCTAACATGTGTCCAGTGAAATGCCCTGGGGCTGAAACTTTAACATTTGGAGAAAGCTGCCTTGTTGAATATATGTATATATCATTGCCTTGAAAGCAGAGCTCTCTTTGGAGTATCCTATAGCTTTAGAACTGTTTCTACTGGAAGGTAGATATTCTAAGAAATTCTCATTTATCAGATGAATAACTTCAGGCCTTTTAAACTTTTTACCACTGTGCAAATGATTGTGTGTCAAAATTTAAATGTGAAGCAAACACTTTAAATAAATGTTTAAGAAAATATTGAAAGGGTTGGAGATCTAAAATATAGCTATCAAAAGTACTGTGCCACTTTATACAAAAGTTATTACTCAATGTGATAATCAATTACTTTTCTTTCCATGAAACATTTTAGGCTGACAATGTTAATTTTATATTTATATACTACAAATTAAAAGTAAACTATCATGCCTTTTTACTGAGATAATCATTACTCAGTAACATAAAGAGTGAAAATCAAGGTTTGAAGAAATGGCTCAGCCTTTAAAGGCTAGGCTCACAACCAAAAATATGAGTGAACATCAGAATTAGAATAATATAGTATGATACTTCAAAAATGGAAATGAATAAAAATATTGAATGTACAGATCATAAATTATCATACAAGAATAAAGACATTCTAGACAAATAATATAGAATATATTATCTTAGTTTACCACTAAAACTATAAAAGAAAATAACTGGATAAGTTAACAAATGAATTACACAGTAGATATTATTGATTTTATTGGTGTTATTTGGGGTGTATTATAATGATACTAAGGTTAAATAAAATGCCTTTCTTTTTTGAGAAATATACTACATTTTGAAAGGTTTGGAGATAAAATATAATACTCAGAGGATCTTTTTAAAATGAGTGTTGTAAAACCAAAACTATCAAAAGTAGAAACCAAGTAGGGGTGTAATTTCATAAATAAATATGAATATTTCCCTTTATTTTAATTAATTAATTTACTTTACATTCCATCCACAGTTTCCCCTGTCTCCTCTCCTCCCAGCCCTTTCCTCCAACCGCCATCCACTTTTCATCCTTTTCTCTTCAGAAAAGTGGTGTCCTCCAATGGATAACAACCAGCCATGGAATATCTACTTGTAGTAAGAATGGGCACATCTACTGAGGCGAGATGAGGCAATCCAGTAGGGGGTGAAGGGTTTCAAAGGCAGACAACAAAGTCAGAGGCATCCCCAGCTCCTGCTAGTAAGAATTCCACGTGAAGACCAAGCTGCACATCTGCTTCACATACGCAGAAGGCCTTAGTCAGACCCGTACATCCTTTCTGATTAACAGTTCAGCTTCTGTGAGCCCTTAATGGGCCCAAGTTAATTGATTTCACAGGTTTTCTTGTGGTATTCCTGATCATTCTGGATCCTACAATCCTTCCTTCTTCTGCTTCCTCCGCAGGTTTTCCCAAGCTCTGCCTAATGTCTGACTGTGGGTCTCTGCATCTGTTTCCATCAGTTTCTGCGTAAGGCCTCTCTGAAAACAGAACAAATTGTAGGTAGGAGGGTATGTGGCTGGTTTGGTGTCACAATCCCTCTACTGAAAGTCTTGCCTGGTTGTTAGAGATAGCATTTTCAGGCTTAATATTTTCTTTCTAGGAGTCGCAGCTGGGGTAACCCTCATAGATTCTTGGGAGATTCCATTGCCCAAGGTTTCTACCTCATATCAGAAATACTATCCCGTCCTACAGTAGTCTTTTCCAGTACTCTCTCTCTCCCAGTCCTCTCCCCATCTCATTTCTTCTGTACCCAGCCCCATCCAAATTCTTATCTAGTCTCCTCCACCTATCCACCCTCAATGTCTATTTTATTTCCCCTTATCGGTGAGATCCACACATCCCCCATCCCTTTGATCACTCTTGTTACTTAGCTTCTTTGGGTCTGTGGACTGTATGCAGCATCATTATCTTTTACTTTATAGTTAATATCCACATATAAATGAGTACATACCATGTTTGTCTTTCTGGGTCTGGATCACCTCAATCATGTTTTTTTTTTCTAGTGCCATCTATTTCCCTGCAAATTTCATGATGTCCTTCTTTTTAATAGCTGAGTAGTATTCCACTGTGTAAATGTACCACATTTATTTAACCATTATTTGGTTAAAGGTTACCTAGGTTGTTTCTAGGTCCTGGATATTATGAATAAAGCCACAATGAATATGGTTGAGCAAGTATCCTTGTAGTATGGTGGAGCGTCTTTTAAGTATATGCTCAGGAGTGGTATAGTCATCTTGAAGTAGATCTATTCCCAGTTTTCTGAGAAAGTGCCAGATTGATTTCCACAGAGATTGTACAAGTTTGTACTCCCACTCACAATGAAGAAGTGCTGTCACTTGAGTTTTTGATCATAGCCATTCTGATGAGTATAAGATGGATCTCAGAGTCGTTTTGATTTGCGTTTCCCTAATGAATAATGACAGTATTTCCTCAAGTATTTCTCTGCAATTAGAGATTCCTCTGTTGAGAATTCTGTTTAGATCTGTACCCCATTTTAAAAGCTTGGTATATTGAGATAACATATCTAGTTTCTTTATATATTATGGATATCAGCCCTCTGTCAGATGTGGGGTTGGTGAAGATAATTTCTCATTATGTAGACTGCAGTTTTGTTCCTTTGAAGGTGTCCTTTTTGTAACATAAGGTTTTCAGTTTCATGAGGTCCCATTTATTAATTGTTGATCATAGTGCCTTAACTATTGTTGTTGTGTTCCAGAAGTTTTCTCCTATGCCAATCCACTTGACGCTATTCCTTACTTTCTATTCTCTCAGATTTAGTGTATCTGGCTTTGTGTTGAATCTTTGATAGATTTGGACTTGAGTTTTGTGCAGGGTGATAGATATGGATCTATTTTCATTCTTCTAGATTCAGACATCCAGTTAGATCAGCACCATTTGTTGAACATGCTTTCTTCTTTAAATTTTATAATTTTGCTTGCTTTTCAAAATTTGTGTCCATAGATGAGTGGATTTACTCATGGGTCGTGCATTTGATTCCATTGATAAAATTGTCTTTTTTTGCCACCTGTTCTTTTTATTACTGTTACTCTGTGTGACAGCTCAAAATCAGGGATGAAGATACATCCAGAAGATCTTTTATTATATATGATAGTTTTAGCTATCTTAGAAATTTTTGTTTTGGCATATGAAGTTGGCTGTTGTTCTTTAAAGGTCAGTAAAATCTTGTGTTTGAATTTTGATGGGAATTGCATTCAATCAGTAGATTTAAATTGGTAAGATGGCCATTTTTACTATGTTAATCTTACTAATCCATGAGCATGGGGGATCTTTCCATCTTCTAACATCTTCTTCATTTTTTTCTTGAAAGGCTTGAAGTTATTGTCATACAGGTTCTTCACATGCATGGTTTGCGTTAAGCCAAGATATATATTTTTTATTTATGGCTATTGGGAAGGATGCTGTTGCCCTAATTTCTTCTTCAGCCGAATTTATCAATGATTTATAGGAAGGCTATTCATTTTTGTGTTCATTTTGTATCAACAAACTTTGCTGAAAGTGTGTATCAGCTGTAGAAATTCCTAGGTAGAAGTTTTGAAGTCACTTTTATATCGTACCGTATAATCTGTGAAAACCAATAATTTGACTTCTTCCTTTCAAATTGTATCCCTTTGGTCTCTTTAGTTGTCTTATTGCTCAAGCTAAAACATTAAGTACTATATTGAGTAGATATGAAGAGAGTAGACAGCCTTTTCTTGTCCCAGGTTTTAGTGGAAGTTCTTTCAGTTTATCTTAATTTAATTAAATGTTGGGGAACATTTTGCTGTATATTGCTTTTATCATGTTTAAGTATGTGCTTTGTATCCCTGATCTTTGCAAGAATTTTATCTCATGAAGGGAAGTTGGAATTTGTTAAATGCATTTTTGAGCATCTAGTGAAATGATTCAGTTTTTTATAATGTGGATTGCATTGATAGATTTTCATATGTTGAACCATCCCTGCATATCTGGGATGAAGCAGACTTGATCTTGATGGATGATGTATTTGATGTGTTCTTGGAGTCAGTTTGTGAGTGCTTTATTGAGTAGTTTTGCATCAATGTTCATGAGGAAAATTTGTCCAAAATTCTCTTTATTTTTTACTCTATTTATGGGTTAAGTAGCAGGGTGACTGCACCTTCATAAAATGAATTTGGCTATGTTACTTCTATTTCTATTTTGTAGAATAATTTGAGGACTGTTGGTATTAGCTCTCTTTTGAAAGTTTGGTAGAAATCTGTGCTAAAATCATCTCCTTTTGGATTATCTTGTTGTTGGGAGACTTTTAATGCAGGCTTCTATTTCCTTAGCAGTTAAAGGAATATTGAAACTGAGCTTGTTTTATCTTTGGTAAGTGGTATCTATTGAGAAAATTATTCATTTCTTTTATATTTTCCCATTTTTGTAGAGTACATGTTTTTGAAGTAATGCCTACCTAATGACTCTTCCAGTCATCAAGTTACATCAGACTGCATGTCCTCTTCCCCTGTGGCCTGGAAAGGCAGTCCTGCTAGAGGCTAATAATAAAAAAAGCTGTTACCAGAGTCTTTATTAGAGACAGCCCCCACTTTTATTACTAGAGGACCCACATGAATATTGAGCTGCCCACTAGTTACATCTGTGTAGGGGGCCTAGACCTAGTCCATGCATGGTCCTTGCTTGGTGTTTCACTCTAAGCAAGCCCCTCTGGGCCTTGGCTAGTTGGTTCTGTTGGTCTTCTTGTGGAGCTCCTGTCACCTCCAGGTCCTTTTCTTCTCCCCCAGGCCCCATTTTTTCCTATGCATCTCCAAATATTTGGTTGTGAGTTTCAGCATCTGTTACAAAATAATGCTGCGTGGAGCCTCTCAGAGGACAACTGTGCTAGGTTGCTTTCTGTATGTATCTGTATCACAGAGCATCATTAATAGAATCATGCATTGGCTCTTTCTCACGTGGTGGGCCTTGGGTTGATCCAGGCATTGGTTGAACATCCTTCAATTACTGCCCTATTTGCTCTATCTTTATCTGCATATCTTATAGGCAGGTAAATATTGGATCAATTTTTTTGTGGGTGGGTTGGTGTTTCCCTTATCTATTTCTTCTTTAAAGCCCTCTATCATCAACATAAGATTGGGTTTAAGGTCATCTTTTTTGTGCTTCAGCTGTGTTGGAATAGCCAAAGATATGGGTTGTTGGATAACTGGGCTTTAGTAGTGCCATATTTCCCTGACTTTTATTTTTTGTTTTTATGATGGTGTCTGGTAATCTGTGTTTTGGGATTATTATAAGTTTACGTGCTGATGTATCAGCTTATCTTTGTTAAATGGGTAGATTTTAGATATTTTTCCTCTTGGCTTCTGTTTCCTGTCTGTTCTTCTTGGCCTAAGTGGCCTGGGGTTCTAGTAACCAGTGATTCTTTAGGTCTAGTAGAGTGTGTCCATGGGCAGTTTGTGACCTGCATGACCGCTGGTGTCTTGGATGACAACATTGCCCCTGGGATGCCTAGACCCTTTATGGGCACCAGGAAAACAGAAGTAATCTGCCAAAGTTGTATGCTAGAATATGGAATTGTTGTAATGGGCTGCAGTTTACTGATGTTGGGTGGGCTTTATGTGGAATTGGTGGGCATAAGGAATAGGGTCAGGTCTCATCTTGGGTCCCTGGGTCACTTATCTGGGAAAGCAGGTGTAATTGTAGGCCAGAAAATAGAGACCAGGGTATGGGGTGCAGTTTACAGCTGTTGAGTGTGCTTTAGGGGTAGTTGGTGAATATAAGACATAGAGTGAGGCAATATATGAGTCTTTCTAAATTTGGGTTCATAACTCAATTTATAAATTATAAGAGTAATTTATTAAAATTGCTTTGTTGCCTTTAAATGAGCTTCACTGTAATGTCTGATAACTTTGTATCTATTTAAACTCTCTGAGGTTATAATTAATGGGAAGTATTTTAGTGACATTTCAAACTTTCTTACCAAAAACCTACTATGGAACAATGTATATATGAGCAAATTTGCAGTCTTGAAGTATATTTTTCTAGATACAGTCAATTACTATAATATTATACAATAACTCAAAATGAATAACAGCCAAATAAACTGAGAAAACCTTCTCCCCAGATTTCCAAGATTTTTTAATGAAGCCATTTTATATCCAGTAGTTTTTATTTGATTTCCTCTGCATGTGGTTAGGAAGACAGTGATAAAGCATCATTATTTATATCTACTCATATTAATCTTATTCTTCATATTAAATTTTTGGATGAAAGCAGAACCTTCATATACATAAAAATCACCAGATAAGTTTTCCATAATTTCAAGTGATCATTTTCTGTAAAGCACTATGACCTATGTCTCCTTCCACGTAATGGAAGTTAACTCTGAAAATAAAACCTTGAAATGTATGTATGCTTTTCCCTTCTTCTTTCTTGAGGAATACCGAATACAAACCTCTCTAAACAAATAAGTTCTTCTTGGGAAGACAATCAAAGGGACTTCAGTTTTTAAACCTGGGATTCAAGTGACAATGAGGAAAAGAGGACATTTGGCTTAGATCCATGTGAAGTTTTGTGAAGGAGGCAAATACTTCTGAAGAAGTAAATATTAGACTATGTATTCAGAAAATATTTAAGTTAGAAAGAAAATCCATTAATACAGACCACAGAAAAATTTCCCTGAACATGTTGAGTAGAAATAAGGTGTATTGTTTTCAGAGTTTCACAGGTAAAAATTCACATTTATTGATGAAGAAAAAGAAATATAAAGAATTTAACCGACAATTTACAGGCTACTTTGCTTAGAAGGAAAATGAATGAATGCTTAATAAATCCTTCTTTCATGTCTTTATACCATATTGTTTTATCAAAAGTATCTGATATTTAAAATAGGTGTTATCAGGGCTATAATTATTCTTTGTGCACATTGTGTTAAAATAAAATATTTTAATTTTAGAAAATATTTGAAAGTTACTGTAATATCAAAATAGGAGAACATTATGATAGGCAGATTTGGGCCCAGGGGTCCCGCTCAAACTAAGGCACCAGCCAAGGACAATACAGGTGGTAAACTTTAAACTCCTACCCAGATCTAGCCAATGGACAGAACATTCTCCACAGTTGAATGGAGAGTGGGGTATGACTTTCACACGCACTCTGGTGCCTCATATGTGACCATGTCCCCTGGAGGTGGAGACCTGGTGGCACTCAGAGGAAGGATAGCAGGATACCAAGAAGAGACTTGATACCCTATGAGCATACACAGGGGGAGGAAATCTCCCTCAGGAACAGTTATAGTGGAGGGGAATAAGGGGAAAATGGGAGGGAGGGAAGAATGGGAGGATACAAGGGATAACCATTGAGATGTACCAAGAATAAATTAATAAAAAAAAATTTAAAAAAACAAACAAAGAAAACAAAATAGAGTGGCTTATTTTTAATGGGGTTTCTGTGAAGAAAACATGTTTGTAATGTGTTCTTTGAAGAGCAAATCAAAGAGTACAACAAAGGCAAAGTTGGGCAAATTTTAGAAATTATAAAAACAAAAATAAAACCAACAAAAATAACTGTTCCTTCTGCTCAGAATATATACAGGATATATGTCGAATATGCATTAATAATTAGTATCCTTATTCCTTTTTTATATTTTTAACAATTGGCCTCAAATGTAAATGAAACACACCATTTCTAAATGCAGGTAATTTCTCATCAGTTAGCACGAAGCTGATGAATGAAAATAATTCTTTGAAAATAGTGATTAAAAATTTAAAAGGTTATGCAGGTATGATGCATATGAACCAAATAAATGATCAGTGTGCCATGATAACCATAAAGATGATATTGTGGCACATATACCTTGGCAGTAACCAACAACTTTCTAAGTGGACCTAAGATATGCTCAACAAGAGGAAACTTATGCTTGGTACTGGAAACTTGGTTAACTACTTCAGAAAAGTGAAGTCATGTATCTTAAAGGAGAACCTATGTCCACCATTTGATAAACCCATTATAATCCCTAACATCCATTCTAAATATTTGTCTTTATACTTACAAATAAAAGCAATTCTCACTCTTAGTTGAGGAAACTTCTTTGTAATGAATGCAAACCATTACCACAATTGATCAAAAGGCAGAGGTATGGAGCCTAGTTGTAACTGATATGTATGCCATACAACTCCTGCTGAGAGCACAACTAATCTTCACTAGGGAATGGCTCATTAATTGGTTATTCAGTACAAAATGGTCAGCATTGAAAATGTATACATACAGGTAATAGTACACACACTCAGAAAGAGCTATGTATATGTTTACCACAGATACACTCATATAGGTAAAAATAGCTAACAATAAAAGGCGATGAGTTTGTGAGGGAGGAGCAAAGGACACGAGAGAGGTTGGAGGGGAAAAAAAGAGATGGGGTAAATCATCGGGTCATTATATTTTAATTTCAAAAAAGTTAAAAATATATTAAATATATTTGAAATTATCTGGAAGCTGGGGTGATAGCTTGAGTGAAAAGCACTTATTCTTTGAGAGAGCATTAATTCACCTCCCAGCACCAATGTGGTACCTTCAAAACATCCATAATTTCAATTCTAGTAAATCTGACACTTCTTCTAATATCTGAAGGTACAAGGCAAACACATGCTATATATATACATGCAAACACTTACACATGAAATAAAAATAATTTTTAAAAGTTCAAAATTCTCTTGTCAATTCTACCTCAATTTCAGCAACTTCATCTATCCTATTGTTTCTTTGATTATACTAAACATAATAATTTGGTTATCATTTTTTTCTTCTCTGCAACAACTTGATGGTTTGTGGGCTTATTCTATCACTCTTTTCTCCTACATTTTGATACTTTCATCTCATTCCTTTTAAGTTTGTTCTTGTCTCCTTGAATATGAAACTTTGTAGCAGATTTTAATAATACATGATTCCTTCTCAAAGTATTCCTTTTTTTTTTCTGTACAAAACAGAAAAGATAGGAGCTATGTTGTAACATATGTATGACTTCAACCTCCTCTGTGTCAGTTACTTTTTCAACACAGTGCTCTGATGATCCCAATGAAGAAATGATGACTGAATGACAATTTTGTCATGTATTTATCTATATAACACCATATTTTTTGCTAAAATGTTTCTAATTTTACTTTTTAAATTTATTTTTGTTCTTATTTTTGAATTCGGAAATGCAGGTCTGAGAATAGCTAGTACATATTTAGCATATATGAGGGCTTGATCTTGACTCCTGAAAAGAGAATTTTGGCAAAGGTTGTTAGATGTTAAAAACACTTGGCACCTGGTGCACTTGTGAATGTTCTCATGTAATTCAGGACAGTCTGGTCTCCAATTTTGTTTTTTGGTTTCATGAAACATAGATGCCAGCATAGTCTTCTATATTGTTATTTCCAGTACTATTAGTTATCCTCCAAAAACTGATTAGAAGATCATATTTCTGAAGAATTTTCTTGGTTTATTTGCTCATAATAAAAGACATCTATCTGATTATGCATAGTAGAGTGGAAAGGCAGATGGTAGTTTTCTTGCCAAGGGTGCAGATTTTGAAAATTTCTTCAAGAAAAATATGTGGCTTCAGAATATTACCTTACTTATGTATGACTCTCATTCTATTGCATTTTATCTTCTCCATCCTCTGGTCACTGCATTAGCTTTCTGATACAGTTATCAGCATAGCAATGTATTTCTGTTTATAATTTTGTAGTCATTAATTTATACAGATTCTCACCCTGTTCTCAAAAGAACTTGGTTCTGTCATATGTTATTCCATCTTCATACAAATTAGCATCTGTTGAACCTGAATGTCAGCATTACTTTCCAAATTGTATTTAAAATTTCATACTTTTCTATCAGAAACAAATGAATCAGCACATCTTAAGGTGAAACTTCTGGGCCTGATGGCATTTAACAAAACAGCTCTATGATATTTGTGAAACAATTCTGAGACTAACAATTGAATATGAATAAAGAACATTGATGGTTTCTGATACTATTTTTTCTTTTTTTCCAAATTTAAATGATTGTTAATTTAGGAATTTTGCTGTTTGTACATTTCACTTTGGATCAGTGAACAACTTATTTATGTTCCCTTTACCAAAATGTGAAACAAATGTCCAGTGTGCTTGATTTAAAATGAAAAAAATCAGGTAATTAATTTTATTCCTTCTCAAGTCTCAGATAGGGTTAAAGAAAAGATAGTTTAGTTTCACAAAAAAGATTAGTTATTTAGAAATTAAGTGTTTTTAAATCGGTTATAAGAAAACATGGGGAAGAGCCTGGAACACATTGGCACAGGAACAACTTCCTGGACAGAACACCAACAACCCAGGCCTTAAGGTCAACAATTAATAAATGGGACCTCATGAGACTGAGAAGCTTCTGTAAGTCAGGACACACTGTCAACAGAACAAAGTGACAGTCAACAGACTAGGAAAAGATCTTCACCAACCCTACATCTGACAAAGGTCTAATATCCAAAATATATAAAGAACTCAAGAAATTAAACACCACCAACACAAATAACCCAATTGCGAAATGGGGCTTGGAACTAAACAGAAAATTCTCAACAGAGGAATATCAAATGGCTGAGAAACACTGAAAGAAATGCTCAACCTCCTTAGTTATTAGGGAAATGCAAATCAAAACAACTCTGAGATTCCATCTTACACCCATCAGAATGGCTAAGATCAAAAATTCAAGTGACACCACATGCTGATGAGGATGTGGAAAAAGAAAAACACTCCTTCACTGCTGGTGGGAATGCAAACTAGTACAACCACTTTGGAAATCTGTCTGGTGCTCTCACAGAAAACTGGGAATAAGGCTTCCTCAAGACCCAGCTATTCTACTTCTTGGAATATACCCAGAAAATGCTCCATTACACAACAAGGACATATGCTCAACCATGTTCATAACAAGCTTATTCATAATAGCGAGAACCTGGAAACAGTCTAAGTGTCCCTCTGTAGAAGAATGGATAAAGAAACTGTGGTACATTTACATTATGGAATACTACTCGGCTATTAAAAACAAAGAATTCCTGAAATTTGTGGACAAAGATATGGGACTAGAGATGGTCATAGTGAGTGAGTTAACCCAGAAGCAGAGAGATTCACATAGTATATACTCAATTATAATTAGGCACTAGCCCAAAAGGCATGTCCCATGAAAGTATTCACTTACCAGGAAATTGAGATAGATGTGAAGACATCCTACTGGGACTCTAGGTAAGAGAATATAGGAGATGGGCAAATAGAAGGATCCAGAGGGTCCTAGAAACCTACAAGAAGAAAATTGTGATGGGTGAATCAGGGCCCAGGGGGGGGGTCTGCTCAAACTATTGCAATAACCAAGGACAATACAAGTAGTAAACATCGAACCCCTACTCTGATCTAGCCAATGGACAGGACATTCTCCACTGTTATGTGGAGAGCAGGAACTGACTCTGAAATGATCTCTGGTGCCCCATATTTGATCACTTCCCATTGGTGGGGAGGCCTGGTGGCACTGAAAGAAAGAATAAGCAGGCTACCAAGATGAGACTTGATAGCCTATGACCATATAGTGGAGGAGGTCCCCCTTGGTCATAGACCTAGTGGAGTAGAATAGGGTGAAAGTGGGAGGGAGGGAAGAATGGGAGGATACAAGGGATGGGATAAACATTGAGATGTAACAAGAATAAATTAATAAAAAAATTTTTAAAAAGATATTTTTAGGTCTAAGTATATGATGTAAGTTGATACTGATGAGATGCGATAGATATTGAGTTACAGTCAGAATTTTCGACTCACTGACTTAAGAAAATATTTTCTTCAATTTTGCCAAATAAAAACAGTCCAAACATGATCAAAGCAAAATGAATATAATCCCTGATTGTTTTGTGGTTCTTCTTGCTGTATGTAGTTTTCTTTATATATGTGTAATATTTAAATGTACATGAAAAAGGAAGTAAATAATCAAAAATAGAAAAAAGAAAACAAAAGTTAAAAAAAGAAAAAATTAAAACAACCATTTGGTTTTATCAGCATTCTGATAAAATCCAACTCCAGGGAATTGAATGATAATATTATACCTATATGCAAGATGGGTATTAGTTGAAATTTTGCTTTATGGATATGTAAATACAGAGTGCAGAAAAGATTTGTAGACCTTTAAAAGCTCAATCAACTTTCATGGATAAATGGATTAGAACTACTGCAGATATTGACCCTAGTGACTATGTAATTGGACAAGTAATAGCCAATCATTCTAGCTGTCAAAATGTCCATTGTTTTAACTGTGGAAGAAGAGGGCATATGAAAAGATATTGTAGGAAAAACATTCCTAGTGACTTCTCTAGAATATGTGGTAGGCATTGGACTAATAAATGAAGATCAGAATGATCTCAAAGAGAAACTCCCTATGAGATAATTCTTTAAGTACAGGAAACATACAAAGAGGATTCCTTCTGCTAAGGCAACAAGTAACACAGCCAGGTGTTTCCTGTCAGCAAGCCACAGAAAAACTAGAGAAAAATAAATCAGGTATTGGAGATCTAATTCATGTTACAGAAGGCAACACTGCTCTGGCCTTAGCCACAAGTAGCCTATTAATCAAGGGTAGAGCAGCTCCACTACATAGAACAAGAAATTCTGGAGGTAGAGGGAAACCAACAGGCCTACCTTTAAAATGGCCAATTGACAAGCTCGTGTGGGGCAATATCCCATAAATGAAGAAAAATTACAGACACTTGAGCAGCTGGTACAAGAGCAGCTAGAAGCTTAACATAAAAAAATAGTCTACATGTCCTTGTATTTCTCCTGTTTTGGGCATTAAAAAGAAATTGGGAAATTAGAGGATGCTGACTAACTGATGTGATATAAATAAGCTGATCCAACCTACTGGCTGGAATCCCCTTAACTTCTTTATTACCAAAAAGATGGTCTATAATAATAATTTAAAAGACAGCTTCTTTACTATTTTCCTACAAGAGCAAGATAAAGAAATTTTTTTCTTTTACAATACCTACTTATAGCAATGCTCAACCAGTGAAAAAATAGCAATGGGAAGTCCCTCCTTTTAAAAAAATTAATTTATTCAGACTACATGCCTAATGTCATCCCCTTGCTTGTATCTTCAAATTGACACCCTATTCTCCTCCCTTAGATGTCTGACAGAAGGGGCCTTCCTACCCTACCATATGACCATATTATAAGTATATCATAGACTCAAAAAAAGCAAGCAGTTATTGAACGATCTAATTGTACCTTAAAGGAGATGCTTAATAAACAGAGAAGGGAAATAAGAATTCCCAGAAATATACTGAATAATTCTTTATTAACCTTACAGGGTTTTTGGATGCCAATGAGGCAGGAACAGCAGCTTCTAAAAATCACTGGATTTTAGAAAAACACTGAATTAGATCAACCTGTGTATTTTAAAGATGTTTTAACAAAAGAGTGGAAGTAAGGTAATGTGTTATGTTGGGTAAGAGATTTTGTCTATATTTGCACAAGTGATAAAAGTCTATGGGCTCAATCCAAATTGATAAAGACCTAATATAAAAAAGAGAAGCTTTCACATGAAAGGCACATCTCAAGTATATTGTAGAAAATGTATTGCCTCATCCATGGAGACAGCTCAACAAAGTGGCTACAAAGAACAACACATTCATCAGACTAGCAGATTGGAAATCCCTGATGCTTAAATGGACATTTGCTGAAAGAGAGATGATCAGAACTGCAGCATGAAGTATCATCACATCAATGGAATTTCATAAGAACATTTGGATTATTAGTTTTATGGGATTGATATTATATCTGTTGTAGTCATTAAACTGTGTACAATTTTCAGCTTAAACAAAAAGTGGAAGAAAGATGTAGAAGAACTTTAATGTAGCAACATGGCTGATCTGGCAAGATCCAGAGACCTTCTAGGTCTATGTGATTAAGCTGTATTTTTTATTCTGTTTCATTAATGTCTACTCTTATATTTTAAGGCAGAGATATATGCTAGGAATTGAACTTGGGACCTTGCACATGCTAGGCAAACACTCTACCATGGCACCATATCTCCACACTTTTGATGATATTAATTTTCTCTTCCCATCTACTCTTTCTTTTCTTTTTTGAGTTATTATTATATTTCTTTTTTAACATGTACATATAACACATAAGTGAAATAAACTACATACAGCAGGAAGAACCATGTAACAATCAGGAATTATATAAATGCTACATTCATAGTTTAGCTATTTATATTTGGCAAACTTGAACTAAATCTTTCCTATCTTGTTGAGTCTAAAATTCTGAATGAAAATAACTATTTATCATACTCATTTCTATTAACTTAAAACAGTTTCTAAATCTAACAACATCTTAATCCCTAACCAACTAAGCTGAACAGTATCCCATTGTGTAAATATACCATATTTTTATTATCCTTTAATCCAGTGAAGGACAATTTAGTTTGGTCCCATTTCCTAGCTATTGTGAATTAAATTATCATGAACATAGCTGGTCAAGTATCTGTGAATTTGATTCCAATGGGCATATATCAATGTGGTATAGCTTTTTGAAAATTCATAACATTGATTTCCAGAGTGACTATATCAATTTGCAATCCCACCAACAGTGAATGAGAGTTTCTCTTTTTCCACATCCTCATCAGGACTTGCATCATATGGGGCAGTATTTGACATAAGATTTATTTTGTTGGAACCCACATTCTGAAGTTGTATTCCTTTTCCTAATCTCAAACTTGTACCAGCTACACCACACCTTCTACCTTTAAAAAATGTTAATTACTGTAGACATTAACTGTGTCAATTTCATCAGTGTTACAAGTAAGGCAATATAAAAACTGATCCTATAGGCAATAGAGTAAAAAGCTAAACATGGTGGACGTGAGTGTATTCTCACTTTGATCCTGAGAGATAAATGACAAGATTTTAAAAAAAAATTTGATTCAAAGTCTGGTGATAGAATGGATTAATGTATTTTCATGAAATCAACCCCTGTCCTACACCTCCAATTCTTCCATTACCCATATTTTTTCTCAAATCCATGGTTTCCTATATATGCTGCTGACTCTATGTACTTGCTTGTAGGGCTTAGTAATTAGGATTGGACAACTAATAAGGGGGCTTGATCCTGAAAAAGAAAACTGACTTTCACAAACAAACAGTACTGATGTCATATTTAGGGATGGGAACTCCAACATCATTTATTCTCTGTATTTTGACCAATTGTGTTTCTCTTTAGTGTTCTCCTTTGGCTGAAAATGAAGAGGTTTCCTTAATGAGGAGTAAGAGCTCTACTTGTCTGTGAACTTAAGGATAGGTATTTGGAAAATAGTTGGAAATTACATTAATTCACCAAAATGGAAGAAGGAGTTAATTCTCTAGGGTATAAGCCTCCTGCAGCAATGGTTAGTTGTTTGGTTTACATTAACATGTATGAGTTTCCCCACCTATTATGTGGACAATAATTATAATTGGAGAGGTATTTGTCATGTCTAAGATATTTGTGCCACTATTAACCAACTAGTAATCGTTGCTCAAGATTATGTTAAATGTTTTGACTCATTTAGTCTTGTATACTTGCTTGAAAGTGTTTGTGTTGTACTTTGTCTTCAAATTTTAATAATTTGCAAACTTTGCTTTAATATCTATTTTCTTCTTACTCTGAGCTTCGAGAACAGCCAGAGGCAAGATGATAGCATATTTTCAGGTGTTTCCTGTGTATTCACTTCTTTATTTCAACACCTTTCTAAATAGATACCCAGGTGTGTGTCAGAACTTTTGAAAGCCACATGAACATTTAGTCATCAGATTTCCCTTTGAATATTTAAGAAGATGCATACTTGCATCTACTGAAATGACAACTTTTAGACAACTGAGACATTAAACAATTATAGATCTTGTTTTGGAAAACTCTCCTTTGAGATAGGGATTTTCCCAGGGAAAAACTCCTGAGCCAAATCAAGTAATCAGAATACTCAGTACAGGGCTTTTATAGCAATTTCTAGACAGTTCCGAATGTGACAGTACTCCAGGGAAGAGACTTTATAGAATGTCAAATCTGTTCCTTCACCTAGTCAATGAAAGAATGTGGTTTTTCAAATATACCATGGATCTGGGATATGTAAATATAAGCAGGAAAATATAAAGTTGCTGTAATGTCCTTTTCAAATGGAAACTAGTAGATTTGTTTTATAGAAATCCTCCTATAGTGGAAAAGCTTTGGCTACTTTGTCATGTGAAAATGTTGACTTTTAAATGATTTCAGTGTTTGATGGGTTTTGCGGAGCAACGGATTCTCAAATTTCCTCATTCTATCATTGTGAAAGCAATACCTCTAAGTTGATTTATAAGACAAAATATTAGACTGTATCTTCCTCAATTAATCTCATTATTCCAGTTTATTAAATTTTCATATGTTGATTACTTCACATGTTAACCATTTTATTTATTTATGCCCATATCTAACTGATTTCTTCTTTATTTTGTTTTGTTGTTTTTTTTGTTTTGTTTTGTTTTTTTCTGATTGACAATATTCTACAGAACCCTACTGGACACTTTCTGGTAAAGCATTCTTGGATTCCCCATAATCCATACACTTATGTCTGATCCTCATCACGTGACTCCTCACCTCCACTGCATATCATTTAGACTTTCAATTAGATAATAATTCTTGGATAAAAGACCTATCAAGTTACATCTGCCAATATGTATTATAACTTAACCTTTTATATATTTTACTTATTAGAATGCACTTATATAGTTTCTTATTATGAAGCCAGGCGTACAGAATAGCCAATTGAATGATTAAATTTGCTTGCGTCTTTTCTAAATGTGTATTTTGCCCTGGAGTAGCAATGTCTTCTCCCCCCATATAAGTTTCAATATACCTAGTACGATGCAAACATATTACTATGTTCAATGTTTTTCTTGTTTTTCTAATATATATTTTATATATTATGTTCTCTATATAAAATCCAAGTATTTCATCTGGTATTCAATGGAAGACATTGAAATCCATTCCAGCAAAGAGGAATATTGGCTTTGGTGGACTCACAGATAGTATGTAGCTTTTTTTTTTTAAATATATTTCTATTTTTTATTGTTAATTTATTCTTGTTACATCTCAATGGTTATCCCATCCCTTGTATCCTCCCAATCTTCCCTCCCTCCCATTTTCCCATTATTCCCCTCTCCTATGACTGTTCCTGAGGGGGATTACCTCCCCCTGTATATGCTCATAGGGTATCAAGTCTCTTCTTAGTAACCTGCTGTCCTTCCTCTGAGTGCCACCAGGTCTCCCCCTCCAGAGGACATGGTCAAATGTGAAGCACCAGAGTACGTGAGAAAGTCATATCCCACTCTCCACTCAACTGTGGAGAATGTTCTGACCATTGACTAGATCAGTAGAAGAATGAATAAAGAAACTGTAGTACATATACACTATGGAATACTACTCAGCTATTAAAAACAAGGAATTCCTGAAAATTGTGGATAAATGGATTGAGCTAGAAATGATCATAATGAGTGAGTTAACCCAGAATCAGAAAGACTTAAATGGTATATACTCACTTATATCTGCATACTAGCCCAAGGGGCATGTCCCACGAAAGCCGTCACTTACCAGGAAACTGGGACAGAGGGGAGGACATCCTATTGGGACTCTAGATGAGAGAAGCATGGGAAAATAGCAAAGTAGAAGGATCCAGAGGGTCCTAGAAACCTACAAGAGCACTGAGTTTTGAACTAGGTGTTTTTTAGAATTATCTAGAGTTATCTTTTCATCATGTAATTCACTTAGGGAGAATATACAGAAGTAATAAAGATATGGTGAAGCTAATAAACCATTTATTTTTTTTCTCCCAAATCAGGTAATTTTCAAGTAGACCCTCTGAAAAGACTCAATATAGGCAATTTAGACAAAATCAACTTGATCTTGCCTATTTTATCTTTGTTCATTTATTTTTAAAATATTTTTAATTTGGGAGGACTTCAATCATTTCCTACTTCATTTTACTCCCTCTAACACCTCCATGTAATCTCCTTTTTGCTCTTTCAAATTCATTGCCTCCTTAATTTTTGTAAATCTAGTGTAAACACACACACACACACACAAAACAAAACAAAAAAACGTTAGAGTTCCTAGAAGAGGAACTACTTAAGAACAGGAAGAGGATCAGTGGAAGTGTCATGAGTAGAAAAGAGGGTAATAGGGAATGACTCTAAAATATGTACATACTTAAATATGACAAAAAGAAACCTGTTGTTATGTATAATTAATATAGGCAAGTAATTTTTTTAAAGATATAAAGTCCTATTTACAAATAAAGAAGAAATATGAGAGCTATTTCACTCAACAAAATTATATAATTTCTATTTGTCTGACAATACAAGTCATGGTAGTTTGTTTTAGGAAATATACACTTGTATATTTTTTGCATGTATATGAGAGTTAGAAAGCCATAATGGATAGAAGGATTATCAGTAAGCACAGAAGTAATTCCTTGAGTCTGTCTGTCAGATCCCATAATGTTGCATTAGAGAAATTTACTCTCACTCAACTGCTGTTTTCATTTATAATCATCTTTTATATGGACCCATCATGATATGCTAGCATGCTAGTAATGGAACATCAGAAAGCCATGAGTTTAGCTTGTTATATAGAGCAAAATCATGTTATGACCATTGGCTAGATCTGGGTAGAGGTTTAAAGTTTACCGCCTGTATTGTCCTTGGCTGGTGCCTTAGTTTGAGAGGAACCCCTGGGCCCAAATCTGCCTATTATAATGTTCTACATGTAGGTTTCTAGGACCCTCTGGATCCTTCTACTTTGCTATTCTCCAATGATTCTCTCATTTAGATTCCCAATAGGATGTCGTCCCCTCTGTCCCAGTTTCCTGGTAAGTGGAGACTTTCATGGGACATGCCCGTTGGGTTAGTATGCAGATATAAGTGATTATATACCATTTGAGTCTTTCTGCTTCTGGGTTAACTCACTCATTATGATCATTTCTAGCTCAATCCATTTGTCCACAAATTTCGGGAATTCCTTGTTTTTAATAGCTGAGTAGTATTCCATAGTGTAAATGTACCACAGTTTTCTTTATCCATTCGTCTACTGAGGGACACTTAGGCTGTTTCCCATGATCCTGGCTATTATGAATAAAGCTGCTATGGACATGGTTGATCAAATTTTCCTTGTTGTGGGTGCTGGGGTAGTCTTCTGCGGTATATTCCAAGGAGTGGAATAGCTGGGTCGTGAGGAAGCCTTTTCCCAGTTTTCTGAGATAGCACCAGATAGATTTCCAAAGTGGCTGTACTAGTTTGCATTCCCACCAGCAATGAAGGAGTGCTCCTCTCTCTCCACATCCTTGCCAGCATGTGGTGTCCCTTGAATTTGTTATCTTAGTCATTCTGATGGGTAATAGGCAGATTTGGGGCCAGGGGTCTCACTCAAACTATGGCTCCAGCCAAGGACAATACAGGCAGAAAACTTCAAACCCCTACCCAGATCTAGCCAATGGACAGGACATTCTCCACAGTTGAGTGGAGAGTGGGGTATGACTTTCACATGTACTCTGGTGCTTCATATTTGACCACGTCCCCTGGAGGGGGAGACCTGGTGGCACTCAGAGGAAGGATAGCAGGCTACCAAGAAGAGACTTAATGCCCTATGAGCATATAAAGGGTCAGGAAGTCCCCCTCAGTCACAGTCATAGGGGAAGGCAGTAAGAGGAAAAAGAGAGGGAGGGAGGAATGGGAGGATACAAGGGATGGGATAACCATTGAGACTTGATACCCTATGAGCATATACAGGGGGAGGTAATCCCCCTCAGGAACAGTCATGGGGGAGAGGAATAATGGGGAAATGGGAGGGAGGGAAGAATGGTAGGATACAAGGGATGGGATAACCATTGAGATGTAACAAGAATAAATTAATAAAAAATTAAAAAATTAAAAAATAAAAATAAAAATAAAAAAAGAATAAATAGTAAAATAAAATTTAAAAAACTCACTGCTCTGAAGATTGTAATTATCTTAGAAAGATTTATAGCTTAAAGCATCGAGAATAATGTCCCCCATCTCACTATGCTTTACTTTATTAACAATAGAAGTTAACTTTTATACTCTTAAAAAGCTTATATCATTGTCATTTGAAGTTTGGATCAGTTTCATGCTCCTTATTTGTGGATAGATGATAATATTTATCACCCTTTAGTGAGGCTCAGAGAGATTGCTCAGTGGGCGGTGCTTCACCTTGCATGAGAATCCTGACACCTGTTATTTTGGTTATGCTTGGAGAATAATTCCACCTGACCTTGGTATAGGGAATGATTGTGTGCTGGCTGAAGAGCTACTTATTGATTTTTTTAAATATGTGCCTAGCTTTCTGAAAGAGGATCATTGTCATCATGTTGTGGGTCACTTTATTTTAACAGAAAGAACTGGAGATGGAATTGTTTTCAATGATTTTGTTCACCTAACTCTTTTATCTCCTTCAGCTACTCAGATAATCAGTTTAATTCTATAGTCATTGTCAGGAAATTTTCATTCCACTAGAGACTTGCCCAGGTATGAAAAGTTAACTTCTTTGTTAGAGAGTTACTGATGGGTCAGCAAATGCCTTAGGTGAAACATGTTTATAGTTTTTTGGTAAGTTTTCCCAGTTCTAAACACTGCTGTTCAAATTTTGAATATATATTTGAAATGCAAAATGAATACATGTTATAACGTCCAGCTAGTCAATGAGACAAGTTCCCTAATAGAAATTTAGTCCATCTGTTGTGCTAGTGTTCAGTGAGACAATTCAATCACCTAAAGGTATATTGGGAAATTAGTTTTTCATCTATGTGGTACTCCTGAAACAGCTTTTTAAAGATTAAAATAGTATTATTTATTCTTACGTAGCAACTCTGCAGAGCCAGGAAAAGATCCAGAAGATTCAATAAAGGAATAAAATGAAAAAAATTAATGTATGGAGATAAATTAGCCTGACATCTCTGGACACCCTGACAGCATCTGAAAGGCTAAAGAGGGATATAACCTTGGCCAGCAAAATCCTCAGCTCTGCACTCTGCCTTTCCTTCCTTTTTATCATACCCACATTTAAATCCCTAGTTTAATATTGCTCAGTGGATTCTTTTGAATCTACAGTTAACAACCAATTTCTCACCTTCTTCTAGAGCCAAATCAGTGACGGTTCTAAAGCGTTCATATCCATGTTACCTGCTCTATCTACACCCAAGGACAGATTTGTATACCTGACAATCCACAGGTAAAAGGAAATAGGATCCAAGTAAGTAGATAAATGACTTAAAAATTAAATCATCACAAATATTTGAACTTTAAGGATCAAGATATTATTAATAAAATAACTAACACTAATATTCTGTGTTCAAGGAAGACAATGGAATGTTAACCAAATGCAAGGTTGCTATAACAAAATTTGTTAATAAGGTTATAATTGTTTGGGCAATTTCTCTGTTGAATTTTGTTGTTTATTTATTTATTATTTATTTATTCACTTTGTGTCCTGCTTAAAGTCCCCTTCTCTCCACCTAGCTCCCTGGCCCGTTACTCTGCCTTCTCCCTTTCTCTCCTCTCCTCCTCAGAGAAAGAGGAGGTCCCACATGGATACCAATCTGTCCTGGAACATTTAGTAGCTACAACCTCTTCTACTGAGAACAGACAAGGCAGCCCAGTTAGGGAAAAGGAATCCAAAGGTAGTCATCAGAGTCAGAGGGTCTGCACTCCAGCTATTGCGGGATCTACATGAACACTAAGTTGCACATCTGTTACATATGTGCAGGGGGTCTAGAACCAGCCCATGCAAGTTCTTATGTTGGTGATTCAGTCTCTATTAGCCCCCATGGGCCCAGATTAGTTTTCTGTGTAGAACTTCCTGTGGAGTCCTTGATGCCTTCCTACTCTCTCCATCACTTCCCTGAAACAACTTTTATTGACCATCATACACACATGCTTTTTGCTTTTTTCTATTTCCTTACTTCTCAATTCCTTTTACATTCAGACCATTGTTTTGTTTTCTGTCTATCCTTAAGGACATATATGTATATTCTATCAACATTATTTATAGCCTATGATAGTTACATTTTTATGTATTCAGGATTATACTGAGTGTTTTATGAACTAATGAGGTATACTGTGGTAAGTCTGTTTACATAAACAAACATAGCTTTACATTTTGCCTATACAAATATCAAAGCCTCATTTGTTTGTGTAGACAACAGTACTTAAAATTTCTGCAGTATCTCACAGATTGAAGAGTACTCATGTTTGTGACAGACACTTGCTGAAAGATACCCCTAATACTAAGTACTGTTATAATTATTTAACATTTTAACTGAGAATATTCTTTATAAATCCAAATGAAGCAAAAATATTTTAAATTATACTCTGAGTTTGGCAAAGACTAGATACAGTATCTTTAATAAAATGACATGCTTTTGATTAGATATACTTTGTGTACAGTAATAGAAAATTATTGTTGATAATGAGATATGCCTTTCTTTATTTTTCCTTTTTCTTTAAAAATTTTAATTAATTAATTACCTTTCCATCCCAATCATATCCTTTCTCCTCTCCTCCTGATCACATCCTTGCTCCCTCTTCCTCCATCTCCACTCCTATTCCTCAGAAAAAGGGGAGTTCCTCACCCTCCCAAGCTCATCAAGTCTCATCAGGACTGAGCACTTCCTCTTCCCCTGTGGCCTGAAGAGGCAGCCCCTACTAGTGGGAAGTTATCAAAATTCAGGCAATAGAGTTCATGTCAGAGACAGCCCGTGCTCCCGTTATTAGGGTACCTACATGAAGACCAAACATCCCATCCACTACATCTGTGTAGGAAACCTAGGTCAAGTCTATGCATGGTTCTTGGTTGGTGCTTCAGTCTCCACAAGCCCCTCTGAGCCTTGGTAAGTTGTACATGGTGGTCTTCTTGTGGAGCTCCTGTCACATACAGAAATTTGAAATGAAGATTATCACAGCATCTCATCAAAAATCAACCATATTGTGTTTGTGCACAAACTGCAATACCTTCAAATAAACAAAAGCATCATTTGTTACATGTCCTGACTCAATTTTAGAGTGGGGAAGGTGATTTTAGTTGCTTGGAATGAAGAAAAATGGCAAAATTATTTACCTAAGTCTATATGCCAGCCACAGTAGTGTCAATAAGTTAAAGGCCAAGACATGGCTTAAAATACAGTGGGCTAGAGAGAAGTTTCAAAATACAAGTGAGGTGCTAATTTACTCTGTACACACATCAAAAGCCCCATACTGGTCTGACATCTACCTTTCCAAATGAAGGTTCTTTACGGGCATTTAACAATAGGGGACATGGAAAAACAAAACATTTTTGATGAATGAAGGCATCTTGTTAATTATAAGTAAGTGTTCTGTCCTTTACAAGAAAACATTTAGACTAGGCTACATTAATTAATAACCAGATTTCTGATTAAAGGATAGTTGCAGGGTACATTAGCTACTTTTCTATTGCTTCTCAAAACATTAATACAAACAAAATGAATAGAAGGGTTTACTTGACGCTTACATTTCTAGAGAGGCATGAGTATGAGTGGGTCACTATCATGGTGAGGAATCCTATGAATCATGAATGGTGGCTGTAGCAGCAAGCTGAGAGCTAACATCTTAAACCACAGAGAAAAAGGAGACAGTGAATCTGAAATGGTGAGTGTCTTTAAACTATCAAACCTACCCACTTTGATGTGCCTCTTCCAGCAAATACACACCACCTAGGGTTCCCAAACAGTGCCACTAACTGTCAATCAAATGTTTGAATGACAGAGACTATAAGGGAACATTCCTTTAATATGTAATTTTTAAAATGAAAATTAAACTAAACTAAAAACAACAAAATGCTATAACCAAGGTTTGCAGTTGCCTCACCTTTCTTTATTATTTTGAAGTCTTTTCACCCCTTGCAACCATAGTAATTAGATAGAAGGGAAAGAGAAAACATACACCTGGGTTCTATGAAGCTCCAATGAGAAGCAGTTAATTACTACAGAAATATGTGCCAAAGAAGTGGTGTATGGAAATATGTTAGCCTTCAAAAAGCCCCACAAACCAGAAACCAGAGTAACTGAAGAAGAGTTGTACAATGTTTTCAGAGTTCATTTCTAATTTTAATAACATATAGATATCACTTGCAAGAAATAAACTTAGCAAAATAATAGGAGCATTCTGAGTACTTTGATAGCATATGGGTTTACTTCTAAAGCATAGCCTAATTAAGCAAGGATGAGACTGAATATCTTAGGTGAGCCACAAGTACTGTGGTCTGTTCTGAAAACCTGTATATATGTGGCAGGTCCAAGACATTTCATTGTAAAAAGGAAAAAATGTAAGAAGGGAATGAAGTCCAGCTTAATTATAAAGTGAACATGCTCTTACTGTGATAGGAGAGAAATGAATAAAATGAATACTTTATGTATATAACCCAAGTTTTGTATAGGTTTCCTTACATTAAATAAGGAGAACAGAGGAGTAAAGATCACTTGGTGTCATCTATTAGCTTTCTGGAACATAAAGAACTCTGTCTTTATTTGACCTTATACTGATTTATTTTTTCACATAGAAGTTCAAAACCTTTCCTCTTTGTGCTCCTCAATATCACAGAAGAGACATTTTCAGTCTTGTTTCTCAGCAAAGGTTTCTTCCAAAGGAAAGAAGAAACCTGGATGATCACAAAAGATGATGGAGGATTGCTTGTTTCTCTTTTCTGTGGGGTAAAAGAAATAACATAATTTTGCAAAAAAATGGACAATGTACTCTGTAGGTATGTGATTCCTAGGCAGCAAAAAGAATGTCAAGATTTGAGATCGAAAGGACTTGTGTTATATCAAAAGAACAAGGGACCTATGAATTTTTGATGGAATTCTTTTTTCCTGATTTTCTTTGGTTTGTGACAAGTCCATATGAAAAACATATTTAGGATATTGAAATAAAGTTTCAAAGGGAATCCACATGAACCTACTGAAAAGACTATGATCTGTACTTTAGTCACAAATACGTTAACGCCTGCATAAGACTTCAGAAAGCACTTATTAACTACTTGAAAATAATTACTTGTATTTGAATGCTGAGTTCAGTATGCTATTTCTATGCTCAAAGGAACTACATAATCTGTACATTTTGAAGTCCTGATACAGAAAACACTAGCCTGGACCTGAGCTTTGCAAAGAAAAAGTAATTAAAATCTAAAACGTTGATCCTTTATCTAAAGAACAATGTACTCACTTAAGCTGTATAATTGTTGCAAGTGTTTCAGCTGTCTGACTCTTCATAATTCTTTTTTATTAATGCTATTGTTGTTTATGAAAATATAAGATAACAGAGTAAAGGCTCACAAATATTTGTTCACATTCACGAAATGAAAAAACTGTGCTATGATAAATGGTTATAAAGGGAAACAAAAAAGAGGAAGAAAAAAATGGAGAGAGGAAGATCAGAAGGAATGGAAAGAAAGGAAAGAGTGAGATGTGAAAGGCAAAAGGTCTGAATTCAAAGCTCTCTTAAGCTATCAGAAGTACTAATAAAATGACAACAATGTATTAAAATGTGATTAATTATAAAAATAGAGAGGTATATCACACCATAAAAGCATATATGGAAGATTTTCACTTAATTGGGGAGGCTGAAATTGACATCCAGATGTAACAACTGAGGGCAAAAAGGAACCATGAGTATATAGGGTACAGAAGAGTGGTTTTACATTTTATTTTTATTCTATATAAATTTTTCTAGTCTTCTTAAATGAAGCATTCTAGAGAAATAAAGTCAACATTACTCTGTTGACATCTTTTCTTCAGAGTATGTTTTCCCCAAACCTGAGAAAACCAAAACACATTCATACAAATAGCTTGTTCTAATCCAAAATTATGACTAAAGAGAAAAGAAACAAGTTCTTTTCTCTGTTCTTCTTTTTATATGTACAACAGAGCTGCCTTTCAACTGTGCAAGTGTTTAGTCTCTCCCTCTTTTTCTTTTTCAACTTCCATCACTCCAACTACCTCTCTCTCCTTCTCCCTTGTTGTGCTAGGAGACAAGGTTACTAAAATCAATTCAATAATTGCTTCACTAAATAAATTTGATAATCTCAGCTAACTTAACTATTAACTAAAAAAGTATACTGTTTTCCCCAGTACATTTAAATTATATTAGTGTTATAACCATAGATAGTTGGCTTAAGTTTCTTTTATAGTACATACTGGAAAGAATTTGGGTATTTTTTATTGTTACGTTTTTAATTATTTATTTGTGTGAGAGAGGAGAGGGGAATGTGCCATAGGAGTGTGTAGAGGTCAGAGAACAATTTGTGGGAATTGGTTATTTCCTTCAACTATGTGATTTCTGGGTTTCAACTCAGGTCAGGTCTAGGATTTAACTCAGGCTTGGTGATAAGAACTCTTAACCAGACTGATTTTCTATATTTTAATTTGCCAATTTATGTAATTTTTCCATCAGTGGCTAGCTCTTCTTAGTTTCACTTTCTGTCACTTATTTTATTATTAGAATTTCCAAGGACCCAATTCTTTTTTTTCTTAATTGTGTCTTCTATTTTTGAGACTATCACATAATTACATCATTTCACCCTTTGCTTTTTTCCTTCCCAATTCTTCCCATACACCTCTTCTTCCTCTATCTTGAGTTCATGGCCTTTTATTTTAATTTTTAAATTTATTTTTAATTGAAACACTCACTTTACATCCTGATTGTGGCCCCTCCCTCCTATTATTCCCTTTCTCCCATCCTCTTTCTCCTATTCCCTCTCCCTTTGTTTTCAGACAAGGGGAGCCCCTCCCAACACACCACAGCACAGGAAGTCAAGTCAGGACTGAGCTCATCTCATCTACTGAAGCCAGGCAACCCAGACTCCTTAGGGGGAAGGGATTGAAAGTATAGATGCCATAGACAACACCTGCTAAACTTACTAGAGAACCAACATAAAGATCAAACTGCCCATAGGTTATATATGTGTAGTGGGCCTCTGTTCAGTCCATGAATGCTCTTTGGCTAGTACTGCCACCATGGGTCTAGATTAGTTGACTCTCTTGGTCTTCTGACAACCTTGCCCCACTTGGGTTCTTCTATACTAAGCCACCCCCTGACCTACTCCACTCTTCCACAATACTCCCCAAGCTCTGTCTTATGCTTCGTTGTGACTCTCAGCATCTGATTTGATTAACTGCTAGACAGGGCCTCTCCAAAGACAGTTATGAGAGGCTCCTGTCTGTAAAGAGAATATCATTAGTGGTGTCAGGAATTGTCTCTTAAACATGGGATGAGTCTCAGAATGGGCCAGGTATTTGTTGGACATTCCCTCAGTCTCAATCTTTACCTTTGCACATCTTGTAGGCAGGGTAAATTTTGGGTTGAAGGTTTTGTAGGTAGATTGGTGTTTTCTTCCCACCAATATAAGTTATGCTTTGCTAGAAGGTGCCCTCTTCATCTCCATATCCTCCCTGTAGCCTACTATGTCATAGGTCTCTAGCTTGTCTCAGTGATGCACTCACCCTCGGTTTACCTTTTCTCTCCAAGCCCCTTCCCCTCCCAATTCTTCCCACATCTGATCACCCCTCCTCCTTTTCCTCCCTAAACCCTCTCCTTTCTAGTTTCCTCTCTACATCCACCTCCACTGTCAATTATATATTCCCATAGGAGTGAGATTCAAGGCAGACCTACATTGGCTGTTCCTTGCTACTTACCTTATTTGGGTCTATGAATTGTAATATAGTTATCCTGTAATATATGACTAATACCTGCTTATACATGAATACAGGACATGTATTTTTTTCTGTGTCTGGGTTATCTCATTCAAGATGATCCTTTCTCATTCCATCCATTTACCTGCAAAATTGCATGATGTATTTGTTCTTAATAGCTAAATAGTATTCCATTATGTAAATGTACCACACTTTCTTTATCCATTCTTCCATTGAAGGACATCTAGGTTGCTTCCAGTTTCTGGCTATTGTGAAATAAAGGTGCTATTAGCATGGTTGATTAAATTTCCTTGTGGTATGATGGAGCATTAAGGTTGATCCCCACTTTCTCTTATAATAGATTTGGTGTTTGTTTTTATCATAAGGTCTTTCATCTACTTGGACTTGAGTTTGTGCAAGGTGATAAATATGGATTTATTTGCATTTTTTACATGTAGAAATCTAATTAGATCGGCACCATTTAAGAAGCTATTTTTTTCCATTGTTGAGTTGTGGCTTCTTGTCAAAAATCAAGGGCCCATAAGTGTATGGATTTATTTCTGCATCTCCTATGTGATTCCGTTGTCCCTTGATTGACCAGTCTGTTCTATACCATCACTATGCAGCTTTTATTATTCTTGTTCTATAATACAGCTTGAAATAAGGGGTAGAGATAGATCCAGAAATGCTTTTATTGTACAGGATTGTTTTAGTTATTCTGTATTCTGTTTTTTTGTTTTGTTTTTTCATTTGAAATTGAGAAATGTTTTTTTTTTTCAGGATCATTAAAGAATTGTCTTAGTATGTTAATGGGAACTACACTGAAACTGTAGATTTTTTTGGTAATATGCTCTTACTATATTCATCCTACTGATCCATGAACATGGGAGATCTTATCATCTTCTGATATCTTCTTCAAAAATTTTTTTTATTAGAGATGTGAATTTTTTGACACATAGGTCTTTTACTTGCTTGATTAGAATTACACCAACATACATTATACTGTTTTTGACTATGGGGAAGAGTCTAGTTTCCTTAATTTCATTTTCAGCGCATTTATCTCTTGTGTACAGAAAGCTATTGAATATTTTGAGTTAGTTTTGTATCCAGTCACATTTCTGAAGGTGTTTCACAACTGTGGGAGTGCCCTGGTAGAACTTTTCAGGGCAACTATCTATGCTATCGTGCCATTTGTAAATAGGGATACTTTGACATATTTCTTTGCAATTTGTATGCCGTTCGACTCCTTTAGTTGTCTTAGCGCTCTTGTTAGGATTTCAAGTACTATATTGAAGAGATATAGAGAGAATGGGCAGCCTTTTCTTGTCCTTGATTTCAGTGGAATTGCTTTAAGTTTCTCTCAGTTTAGGTTGGAATTGGCTATAGGCTTGCTCTATATTGTTTTTATTGTGTTTATGTATGTGCTTTGTATCCCTGATAGTTCCAAGACCTTATTTTAACATATAGCAGTGTTGGATTTTGTCAAAAGCTTTTTCTTTCAGTTTCTTTTTTATGATGGATTGCATTGATAGATTTCTGTATATTGAACCACTCCTGTATGACTGGAATGAAGCCTACTTGGTCATGGTGAATAATATTTTGATTTGTATTCTGATTTTGTTTGCTAGTATTTTGCTGAGTATTTTTGAGTCAATGCTCATAATAGAAATTGGCCTGAAATTATCTTGGGTGTTTGTGTGGTTTAGTTATCAATATGACTGTGGCTTCATGGTATGAGGTTGGCAATTTTCCTTCTGTTTCTATTTTATGGAAAAGTCTGAGGAGTATTGGTATTAGCTCTTTTTTATACGCCTGGTAGAATTCTGAGCTGAAACCATCTGGACTTATGTTTTTTATTAGAAGACTTTCAGTGATTCCCTCTATTTCCTTAGGGGTTATAGGACTATTTAACTTGTTTACCTGATCTTGACTCAACTTTCTTAAGGGGAATTTATCAAGAAAATTGTCCATTTCATTTAGATTTTCCAATTTTGTGGAGTACAGACTTTTGAAGTAAGACATAATGATTCTTTGTATTTCCTTCATGTCTGTTGCCATGTTTCACCTTTTCATTTCTGATTTTGTTGATTTGGATAGTGACTCTCTGTCTTTTAGTTAGAATGGGTAAGGGTTGGTCTATCTTGTTGATTTTCTCAAACCAGCTCTTGGTTTTGTTGATTCTTTATATTATTCTCTTTGTTTCTGATTCATTAATATCAGCCCCACGTTTGATTATATCCTGCCAACTTCTTCTCTTAGGTGTTTTGCACCATTTTTTCTAGGGATTTCAGATACGCTGTTAAAATGGTTGTATGCTAGGACTGGAGAGATGGCTCAGAGGTTGCGAGCACTGGCTGCTCTTCCAAAGGTCCTGAGTTCAACTCTAAGCAACCACATGTTGGCTCACAACCATTTAAATGAGATATGGTGCCTTCTTCTGTCATGCAGTTATACAAGCAGGTAGAACACTATGTACATAATAATAAATAAATCTTTTTTAAAAACAGTTGTATAAGATCTCTCCAATTTCTTTATGAAGGCAGTGTTAGATATTCAGAATTGAGCCTTTATCTTGGTGGATTTTTTTTCTTTGATGAATATGAAGTGTTCTTCCTCACTTCTTTTGATGAATTTTGGTTAAAAGTCTGAGAATGGCAACTCCAGCTTGCTTCTTGTGTCTGATTGCTTTGAAAATAATTTTCTAGCCCTTTAGTCTGAGGTAAAATCTCTATCTTTGCTGCTAAGGTGTATTTCTTGTATGCAGCAGCATTATAGGCATGGTTTATGCTTCCATTCTGTTAGTCTGTTGGATTTTATTGGAGGAATTAAATCCATTGATGTTGAGCAATATTAATGGCCAATGATTGCTACTTCCTGTTATTTTGATGTTGGTTATCATAGTGTGTTTGTGTGTTTTTCTTCTTTTACTTCAGCTGCAGTGATGTTATTTATTTCCTGAGTTTTTTGTGGTGTAGTTAAGATCCTTTGGTTGAAGATTTCTTTCTAGTTTCTTCTTTAGGCTTGAGTTTATGGATAGATATTTTTAAAATTTCATTTTGCCATGGAATATCATGTTTTCTCTATCTATGGTTATTGGACATTTTGCTGGGTATAATAGTCTGGGCTGATGTCTATGGTTTTTGGATCTGCCATCCTTCTGTCCTGGCTCTTCTGGATTTTAGTCTCTGCTAAGATGTCATGTGTGACTATGGTAGCTTTGCTTTTATATGTTTCTTGGCCTTTTTCTCTTGCAGCTTTAAATATTTTTATTTGCTCTGTACAATTAATATTTTGGTTATTATGTGGTAGGAGGATTTTCTTTTCTTTTCTCATCTATTTGGTGTGTCATAGACCCCTTGTATGTGTCTCTTTCTTTGAGCTGGGGACATTTTCTTCTATGGTTTGTTGAAAACATTTTCTGAGTGTTGGAGCTGACAATCATTTTTTTTCTTCTTTTCTTATTTTTCTTATGTTCCATCTTTTCATTGTGTCCTTGATTTCTTGGATTTCTTTGTAAGGAATGTTTTAGATTTAATATTTTCTTTGACTGATGTATCAATTTCTTCTATTGTATCTTCTACACCTAGGATTCTTTCCTCCATCTTTTGTATTCTGTTGGTGATGTTTATAGGAATATTTTCCATCTCTAGGATTTCTTCAATTTGTGTTTCTTTATTGTTTATTTCCATTTTTAGTTCCTGAACCATTTTATTCATTTCCTTCATTGGTTTGCTTGTATTTTCCTGTATTTCTTTAACAGATTTATTCATTTCCTATTTAAAGGCCTCTATCACCTTCATGAGTATAGATTTATGGCCATTTTTGTTTTTTTAGTTGCATTAGGGTTTCTAGGGTTTCTTGCTGTGGGATAACTGTGTTCTGGTGGTGCTATATTGCCTTGGCTTTTGTTGATTTTGTTCTTATGGTAGTCTTTAGAACTCAGGTTGTTTTTAGCATTGACTGTTGTTCCTTGGCCCACTGGATTTCTTGGGGGTGCAGGAAAATACCTGGAGGAGGATAGATGTTTTTGGGGTAGTCCACCTTGTGGTGGGGGTTATGGTTGTAGACTGGATGCTGGATCTCATGGAATTGCCCACCATTCCTCTTTTTGCCTGAGTCCCAGTTAGACCTACAGACAGGGTATTGGAGTGGATTTGTCTAGCCTGTGTAATCCTGTTGTCTGACAAGTTGCCTCAGGAACCCAGGAACCATCTTCTCACCAAAGGAACTCCAGAAGTCATAATCCTTGCCACTCCCTCATTCTCTCCAGAGTCTCTGAGCTCAAACTGACCAGACTCCCAGACATTGTGCTCTCTCTGACAAGTACCATCTTGTAGTGAATTCCTGTATGCTCCTGACATCTGGCTGGTCTCATCAGGGAGATAGATAGAGCCATGGACTGGAGGATGGGACCAATTCCCTATATCCTGTGAGTCTGTGGCCAGAGCCTGGAACTGTGAACTTCTAGAACAGGTAGTTTTCCCTGGGATATCAGGAAAAGCCAGGTTATCAGAGGACAAAACTGCTTGTTTCTGGCACTAGTGGGCTCCCCTCTAACCTGGAAAACACAGACACTGGCTTTTTTTTCTTTTTGGAGTCTGGAGCATGGCCTCTTGCTGGTTCCACAACCCCTGCAGTTCTGCTACCCAGAAACCATGTATGCTGGCTGTCACCATCCGCGATCTCCCATGAGCTTTTTAACTAATTATTATTAAATCACATGTGTATAACCTGCTCAGTTTGTACAATGTTACATGTATGTTTGTTTTGAGGGCTTACCGTTTGTTATTAGATAAATAAATAGCGTGATCTTTCCTGGAGAAGACTATTTTTTTTCTGTCAACATTTTTCATTGCCTGTAGATCTTCATGTAGGATTGAGGCCCGATTTTTTTCTTCAGGACACTATAGAATGTTTAGAGTTGTTGTTCTTTTTTAACACATGTTTAGATAGTCAAGCTCATGAGCATTTCTGAGTATAACAACCGATATTCATAGAAGAAACTCAGAACAAACCATGATCCTCTATTTTATACAATATTTTTGTCACCTCTTCTACACTGGTCCTTGAGCTTTAGGTCTGGGAGTGTGTTATAGATGTATCCATTGGGATTGGGCTCCACAGCTCTGCATTTTGATTGATTTTAGTTTTCTATAATAATGGTCTCCATATGTTCCAAAGAGAAATTTCCTTTTATGATGGTTGAAGAGGTCACTTATCTATGGATATATGGACAAATACTATTATTGTTGTTAGGGATTATGGTGATTTAGTAAGCAATAGTTGGAAGTTCTCTTCCAATTCCCAGTACTTCACTAGCATTGAACAGTTGCCTGGTTTCTAGTATCAGCCACTGTTTCCTCTTATTGAGTAGGTCTTAAGTCCAATTAGAGAGCTGTTGATTACTTTGAGGAATTTCTAATCATTACTGCATAACTACATGCCATGCTGGTAATGTGGTTCATAGATTTCATAGTTGGTTGGACTGACAGTTGCTTCATCTGGAATGTTGCATAGTGTCTTCTGGTCTCTTCATGGTATTTTCAGGGATAGAAACTCATTTTCCACCTCTGAAGAGAACAAAAGACAATAGAAATAGACCTCATGTTTTGGAAGTTTCTTATACAATCCTGAACAACAATTCAAAAGAAGGTTTATTGTGTCTGGTATTGAGCTTCTTGTTAAGTGCTCTTTGTCTTTTGAAGAGATCATTGCCAGCCCATATGAGAAAAGTTCATTAAAACAGTATGTGGATATTCATTTACAGAATTACATGTATTATAGGATTTTTTGTATGTAGTCAGTTTTTTAATGTGTTTTTTTAAAAACACATTTTTATTGAAGAATAAAATAATTCATATTACATCTTATTTTCTATCCCATCCCATGCATCCTCCCATTCCTCCCTCCCTCTCACTTTCACCCCAATCCCCCTTCCCTATGACTGTGACTGAGGGGACCTCCTCCCATGAATATGGTGATGGGTGGATCTGAGCCCAGGGGTTCTGCTTGATCTAAGGCACCAACCAAGGACAATACGTGCAGTCTTCATCAAACCCCTACCCAGATCTAGCCAAGGGACAGAACATTCTCCACAGTTAAGTGGAGACTGGGGATTGACTTTCACATGATCTCTGGTGCCCCATATTTGGCCATGTCCCTTTGTTGGGGAGGCCCAATGGCACTTGGAGGAAGGATAGCAGACTACCAAGAAGAGACTTGATACCCTAGCACCGTATTGTAGGATTTTTAAGAGAGTTAATCCCTTATGATCTTTCAGATATCCTTACTGTTGCATTATTCCCCTTTCTACATCTTCTGTATTTACCTTTGTGGTGATTTAAATAGGTTTGGCCCTCATAGATTCATGTATTTGAATGCTTGGCTATAGGAAGTGGCACAATTAGGAGGTGTGGCCTTGTTAAAGTAGGAGTGGCCTTTTGGAGAAATTGCATCACTGTGGGGGTGGGATTTGAGGTCTCCTATCTACTACTTCCACCCCATGTATGAAATCAGCGCCTCCCCCGACTGCCTTTGGATCAAGATGTAGAGCTCTTGGCGTGTCCAGCACCATTTCTGCTTTCCTGATTCCATGCTTCCTGCCATCATGATAATGGACTAAACCTCTGAAACTGAAAGCTAGCCCCAATTAAATGATTGCCTTTTTAGGACTTGCCTTGGTTATGGTGTCTCTTCACAGCAATAAAACCCTAAGACAACCTCCCTTTCTCTTTATCTAAATATACCTCATTTTCTTATATCTCTGATCCAATTACTTATGTGCTGCCATTTCCTTCTATATTGCTCACCCTTCCCTGGAAAAGGTCCAGTTTTACTTTTCTGGATTCTGCAGTTGCTCCAGGATGCTGACTCATATCTGAATATTGTAAGAAAACAGGATGATGGATATGTCTCTTTCAGCCATGTTTTTCTTTTGAGAACTCACTTAGGTGCCAAAATTTTTTTGAATGAGAGATTTGCTTGTTTATTCACTTTATATTCTTTTAAGCAGATATTTGCATTTTTTATTATCATTCCTCTTTCAAGTTATAGCTGGCTAAGCATCTCATTTTGTGGGCTTCATCTTCACCTGGTTGTTTCATTAGCTGTGCAGGTGCTTCTTGTTTTTATTGAATCTTATGTTTCAGCTGTTAGCCCTAATTCTTGAACAAGTAGAATCCTATTCCTACATATATATGCAGCCAATGTATCCTTCTATCAGTTTCATTATTTTATATTTTATTTTTGAATTTTTGTTATATTTGGAGTTGGTTTTATTCAAGGTGATAGATATGTTTCTAGTTTCATTCTTCTATATGTAGGCATCTAGTTTTTCTGAGTGCCATTTATTGAAAATGCTTTCTTTTTCAAACTTATGTTTTGTCATCTTTGTCAAATATTTAAGGACTGAAGCTATGTTAACTCATGATTGAGTTTTCAATTTTGTACGTAAGTCTGTTTTGTGACAGCACCATATTTTTTTTATTACTTTGACTCTGTAATATATCTTAAGACCAGAAATCATAATTCTTCCAGCATCGTTTCTGTTCAGGATAGGTTTGGCTATCCAGGGACTTTTACATTCTATGGGAATTTTAGGATAGCTTTTTTTAATGACAAATAAGATGAGGATGTTGTTTGGGAATGCATTCCATCTGTAATTGTTTTTGGTAGTCATTTACTCAATATTAATTCCACTAATTCATGAGGATAGGATGTTTTTCCAATTTATAGTGTCTTTATCTCTCTCCTGAAAAGACTGTACTTTTCATCATAAAAGTCCTTAACTTCCTTGGTTATGCTTATTTTACTATTTTTTTTTCTTTGATGCTGTGGTGAATGGGAATTTTTACATGAACTCTTTCTCAGTATATTTATTATTGGCATATAGAAAAGCTATTTGTATGTGCAAATTGATTGTATCCTGATATACTGATGAAATTATTTAACATTTCTAGAAGTTTATGGTAAAATTTTTGGATCTCTAATGTAAAGGATCATGTCATTTTCAGATAAGGTTATTTTGACTTCACATTGCCCTACTTTTATTCCTTTAGTTGCATTATCTTGCTTTATTGCTCTAATTAATACTTTAAGCACAATATAGAAAATGGTGGAAGTTAGTGTCCAGGCTGTCCTGCTCTCAAGTTCAGAAAATTTGCTTCATTGATTTCTCCATTTAGGATGATGTTGACTGTGTGATTATTTCATTATGTTGGGTTATATTTTCAACTATAATTTGTGGTGGCCTGATAAGATAGATACAAGGGGTTATTTCAATCATGCTGTATCTGTTCAAGTTTTCTTTGTGACCAAGTATATGATAAATTTTGGTGGTGCTGAGAAGAAGGTAAATTCTTTTGTCTTTGAGTGAAATGTTTTGTAAATATCTGTTAGATCCATTTGATTCAAGTATTATTGCATTGCTTCATATAGGATACAAAGTGCTATTTTATGTTTTTAATTAAAAAAATTGAGAATAGATCTAGCTCAAGACCCAGCTATACCATTCCTTGGCGTGTACTGAAAAGATGCTCCACCATACAAGTACCTTTGCTCAACTACGTTCATAGTACCTTTATTCTTAATAGTCAGAATCTGGAATCAATCTAGATGTACCTCAACTGAAGAACGAATAAAGAAATTGTGGTACATTTACACAGTGGAATACTACTCAGCTATTAGAAACAAGGAAGTTTAGAAAATTTTAGGCACATGGATGCAACTAGAAACGATCATCCTGAGTGAGGTAGCAGACCCAGAAAGACTTATGAGCATATATTTGCCATATAACAGAGGATAACCACATTATCATACACAGACCTAGAGAAGCTAAATAATGAGGAGCCTATGAAGGATGTTTATTCCTCATTTAAAAAGGCAAATAGAATAGACACTGGAAGTGCTTGAAGAGAGGGGATAGGATGGGAGTCTAACATAAAATCCTCTGAAAGACTCCACCCAGCAGGGGATCCAAGCAGATGATGAGATTCATAACCAAACTTTGAGGTAGAGTGCAGGGTGACTTAAGGAATATTTGGGGGATAGAAGGCCCTAAAGGGGACAGAAGCTCCACAATGAAAACAACAAAGCCAACAGTCCTAGGCTCAGGAAGACCTAAAGAAGCTGATGCACCAAAAAAGGACCATGCAAAAAGATAACCTAGACTGCTTGGTCACATGTAGTCTATAAGCAGCACAGTCTCCATGTGAGCCCCATAATATGGAGAGTATGGGCTGCCTCTGACATGGACCCTGTTCCCCACTCATTCATCACTTCTTCCTGGCTGGTATGCCATGCAAGGACAAGAGGGCTCCCCCTTTCTGAGAACTAGAGGAAGGGGTAGGGGCACTGGGAAGGGTGGAAGGGACCAGAAGGAGAAGAGGGAAGTTACTACGGTCTGGATATAAAATTAAAATAAAATATCTGCAAATAAAAAAAAAAAAACAACTGTTTTGTGAAAGACACAATTCTTTATCTTACATACTACATATTCATTAGATATTATCTTCTATAATCCATTTATAATGTGCCTTGCTTTGATTTGTTAAATTTCTAGCATGTTGTTATTTTTTTGTTGTTGTTAAAGATTTGATTTCTATTTTCTGTGCCTTTTACATTTGTATTTTCATTACTTCTACAAATTTTAACCATATACATTATATGTAATTAAAAATTATATGTAATTTAAACTTAGTACATAATATAAATGTAATATGTATAAATTAAATTGTACATAATTATATATAATATATATATAATTGTATAAGTATATAATTATTTATCATTACAAATGCATATGACAAGTAATTATATATCTTGTGTTTTCATCTTCTCTGATCTTTTATGACCTTAATTTTATTAAGTAAAATGTTCTCCCACTTGTCATATATTTTATTTAAATATTCTCTTACAGAGGGTCCTAGAAACCTACAAGTAGAACAATATGATAGGCAGATTTGGGCCCAGGGATTCCGCTCAAACTAAGGCACCTGCCAAGGACAATACAGGAGGTAAACTTTAAACCCCTTCCCAGATCTAGCCAATGGTCAGAATATTCTCCACAGTTGAGTGGAGAGTGTGATATGACTTTCTCACGTACTATGGTGCCTCACATTTGACCATGTCCCCTGGAGGGGGAGACCTGGTGGCACTCAGAGGAAGGACAGCAGGTAGCCAAGAAGAGACTTGATACCCTATGAGAATATATAGGGGGAGGTGATCCCCCTCAGGAACAGTCATAGGGGAGGGGAATAATGGGAAAATGCGGGGGGGGGAGGAATGGGAGGATACAAGGGATGGGATAAACATTGAGATGTAACAAGAATAAATTAATAAAAAAAAGGAAAAAGAAATAAAAAATAAATATTCTCATTTTAGCTATAAGTTGATGTATAATTCAAAATTGGACAAACAGTAGTCATATGATATATAAGCCTATGTTTGAATAAATATTGGAAAGTATACTTATTGGTCTATAATTTAGTAAATATTATAATTACTAAGATATAAAAACTATGCATTCTTATGATATAATTAATGTAAATATGGGAATTATATGATATGACAATGAGCTGCTGTTATAGACCAACAATAATAAAATCTAATATTCTGAGTGGAAAAATACTCGAACCAAATATATGAAGGGAACATGATCACTTGTGAATAGTATATATTTGGCTTTCTTATGTTTTTCTCTAATTATAACTTTAGAAACTGACACATTGTATTTTATGACTGGAGCTTAGCCCTACTATCCTCTGAGAGGCTCCACTCAACAGCAGACAGAAACAAATTCTGAAACTCACAGCCAAACATTTGGCTGAGCACAGGGACTCTCATGGTAGAGTTGGAAGATGGGCAGAAGGACCCAGAGGGGATAGAAGCTTCACAAGAAGGGCAACAGAGTTAACTTACCTGGGCCGAGAGGCCTATGGAGACTGAAGCACCAACCAAGGACCATGCATGTACTTGACCTGGGCCCCCTACACATATATACCTTATTGGCAGATTTGGCTTCATATGGGCCTCCATGAAAAGGGAGAGACACTTGTCTCTGACATGCACTATGTTGCCTGCCTTTTAGTCACTTTTCCCTGATGGGACTGTCCTGACAGGCTACAGGGGAAGAGAAAGAACTTGGTACTGATGTGACTTGATGAGCTCGTGTGGGCTGCTGGGGTGGGGGGTTCCCTTTTCTGAGCAATAAAGAAGGAAGCATAGGGGAGGAGAAGAGGGAGAGGGCTACAACAAAGATGTGAAGTGAATAAATAAACAATAAAAAAGAAAAGAAAAATTTCTCTATATAATTTACAGAATAATTTTTGATAAATGTAATCAAAATAATTCTTTATAGATATGCCAATAGGCTCAGCCCTCAGGTGGTTCTAATTTCTTTAAATTTGCAAACTTAATCCTAATCAGTACACACTGAATCTTTAGTGGTTTTTAGTTAGAGAGAATAATTTAAAAATATTTGTTCCTCTAATGTGTAAACACAAAATATATTCTGATTATTTATAACTTTTTAAATTTCTTCACAGAATACTTTATAGTTTATAGTTTTTACTGTGTTGAGAAATGTTTTTTGTCTAAAATCTTGGGTATAATTCAATACCTAAGACAACTACTACCACACAACTGACTATAAACTTAAAAATGCAATGGAGGAGACAAGCTCATCACATAGAAGAAAGAATAGAGAGAAAAATAATTGTATGAATGTGTGCTCTTCAGAAAATCAGGGTAATATCCTTTTGTGGAGACCTTGATTTTACTGACTAGCTTTCTTGGCACCAGAGCATGCTGTGTATACTGCAAGAAAAGGAAAATAATTATCAGTTTTAACTAGCTATGTACCAGCAATAACTATGACTGGCCTTACAAAACCAATACAATGGTTGAATGAATGTTACACAAGTATCTAATGAATTTCTGATTGGATCTATGTCCTATTCCATGAAATGAAAATCATCCTTGGCATTGTTAAAAGTGCCAAGAACCTACAGGTTCTATGGGAGAATCTAATACTTTTATTATGCTAAACAAACTTTTAGTGATTTATATATATATTTCCCCAAATCAGTTCATCTTTCAACACTCTTCAGAGAAGCTTCTCCTTGAAGTAGATGGCAATTAGCATACAGAACTTCAACTGGTAAACATGCAGAGAATCGAAGAAACTTAAGTACTCAGCTTTGAATGTCACACACATTTATACCTCTGTGGTTATCTATGCTCTTTGAGAAATGATTTTAAGAGCCAGAGGAAGTTGATGAGTTCAGGGGAACAGTGTTTTTCCACTACAAGATTTCTATGTATAAAGTTATACCAATTGTGAAAACATGCATAAGACCTGAATAAATTCAATCCAGACAAAATTTTAGCATGGATGTGACCACAGAGTACTCCCAGAAATATAAGGAGCTATTGTAATTTAGTCAATGCTTTAAAGGGGGAGTCAGTTTTTTTTAATGATGTGGCCAACAAGTGTAGCACAAACTGGACTAGGTGGGGAAAACAAACCAAGAATCCAAATTCAGCTAAGTGAGAAGTAATTGGAGGCCAGAGAGGGTGGTTATAGGAGGAGTTGTGGAATCTGTGACCATGTTCAAAATACACTGTATGAAATTCCCAAAGAGTTAATAAAAATATTGCTAAGAAAGTATTTTCCTCTTATTCTTGAAATGTAAGAATCAGAAATTTTCTTGCAGATAATATGTACTAACAAGAATCCAGGCATGGTGGTGGACATCTTTAATCCCAGCTCTTGGGAGGCAGAGGCAGGTGGATCATTGTAAGTTCCAGACCAGCCTGGTCTTCAAGTGGCTTCAGAACAAACAAACCAAAACAACAAAAAAAGAATAAATAGGAATCCTTAATAGCATCTCTTTGTGGCTTGCTTCTGAATAGAAAGATAAAAACATATTTCATAATGATGTATCACCAAGTATTTATTTATTTCCCAATATTTTTTCTTCAATTTTAATAATCTTTGTACTAGAATTTTATACAATAGTAAAAACCATAGTAAGTGAAAGTGTTTATGAATCAATATATAAATGTCATAACTCACTTGTGTGGCAGTGATTTTGCATGTGTGACTTGATACTTCTGAAGTAGAGAAGGATGCATTAGATCTCCATCACCTGGAGCTAGGCTTATAGGTTCTGCGAATTGGGAATCGCACTCAGGTCCTTTGCAAGTATAGTACACACTCTTAACTGCTGAGGCATTTTTTCAGCTCCATTATTCAAGTTTTAAACTGCATGTTTTAAAATATGTTTCAAGCATTTTAGGAAGAGCTCAGGAATGAAGTCACTAATAGTTTTCTGAGGAATATGGTGCAGTTGAACCTCTAGCATTTGCCTTCACTCATAAATAGTAATTGAATAGCTATCTGTGCATGAAAATGCTTTCAAATTAAAGAAACGGAAACAATTGAAAAATATGAAAACCTTTTTACAGGATAATAATAAAAAAACATACATTAAAATATTACTGTCTGTTAGGATGGATATGAAACAGCCACGGGCTCATGTATTTGACCATGTATTAGTTATTTTTATTATTTCTGTAAAATAATATATTTTGAAAACAACTTAAGAGAGTAAGAGGGTTTTTTCCTCACAATTTAAGTATGTGGCCCATCTTGGCATGGAAGTCATGAGAGCAAGACTATGAAGAAACTGGTCACTTTTTATTTATGGTCAGGAAACAGAAAAATGTGAATTATGTTGCTCATTTGAGTTTTCTCTTTCTCTTCAGTCCAGGATCTTAGACACCACAATGGCAACACCTACACTTAATGTAAGCCTCCCCACATAAATTAACCCAATATGAGGGGGGGATTCAAGAGGGCGGCGAGCAGTGTGGACCGAGTTTGGAGGCTCCAGTGAACAATTCAGGGAATTGCACAGAATTCTGAGCCAGGAACACTGAGGTCCCAACACCACGGCAGCGGGAGTACTCCACGGTAAGGAGGGACCAGGGTGTGGAGGACCTGTGTGCCCCTGCACACTGGAGGAGCGTGGATTTTCTCTGATCGGAGCGGCAGCGGCGGAGGCAGCAGCACCAGTGGCACCAGCGGCGCTGGCTGAGGTTTGCAGCTCATAGCCTTCCGGTGGAAGCGATTGGTGTGGTGGCTAGTGGGAGTTGCTGCGGGAGAGGGGACTCTGCGCAGGATTTGGGTCGCATGTTGCCTTCGGACCCAGACTGGACTTGGCGGACATTTCGGCCCCAGAGTCCTGGGTTCTGGCCCAGCCCAGCAAGCAACTCTGCCGGAGGCACTAACACAGCACGGCCACAGCTCCCCTGCTGTGGTGCAGGCTTAGTGGAGCGCTCAGTTCCACCCTAGGCACCACCTCAGCTCAGAGGCAGCTCCCCTGCAGTGACACATTCTGGGCGGAGAACTTGGTTCCACCATTGGTGCTAACTCAGAGCAGCTGCAGTTCTCCTGCTGTGGCGCAGGCTTGGTGGAGCACTCAGTTCCAACACTGGCGCTGACTCAGTGCAGCCGCAGTTCTCCTGCTGTTACGCAGGCTGGGCAGAGCATTCATTTCTACCAGCTCTAAGACTCTGGTTGGACACAGTGTGCAGTTTGAATCCAGAATTCCTGGCTGAGATTGGTGGACAGTTCGGGCCCTGAGTCAATAACTGCCCATAGCACGCACTTTGGGCCAAAAGGCCCTAGCTAAGTTCGGCCTGTGGTTCGGGCCTAGTGTCCTGGCTGGACATGGCAGGGGACACAGAAGGCTGTGGATACCTTGGCCTGACCCAACGCTCATTCAGAGACCCAGAATGATCACAGGACCAACAACACAAGAAAGCTGAAAATCACTGGCTGTGAGAATCCAAAACAACAGGGCTAACCTCCTAACATCCAGACTAGTGAAGCATTAGGAGCTCCCAGCTTAGGGAAAACTTGAGAAAACAAGTGAATCTATCATCAGACTCCCTCCGTCCAACTCTGGAAGCAACCCAACAAAAAGAAAGACAGCAAGATGTCTAAAGGACAGAGAAAAAGCATACGCAAAAAAACCCAAAACAACATGGCATCTCCAGTTGCCAGCTATCCCAAGGAAAACAACACAGAGAACTCAAATACAACGAAAATACAAGAAAATGACCTCAAATCCTTAGTAATGAGGATCGTAATGAAGGAAACAAATAAAATTCGTAATCAAATGCAGGAAGACGCAGACAAACAGGTGAGAGACATAAAAGAAGCACATAAAGTGGATCTGGAAAAATTTCAGGAATATACTAACAATCAGATGAAAGAAATCAAAAAGACAGTTCAAGATCTGAAAATGAAAATGGATTCAATGATAAACACACAGACAGAAGAAAAACGAGAATGTGAGACCTCAGAGAAGAAGACGAGCAACACAGAGGTGAGCTTTTCTAACAGAATCCAAGAGATGGAATAACGAATCTCAGGCCTAGAAGATACAGTCACAGATCTTGAAGCAACCACTAAAGAAAATGCCAAAACTGGAAAACTCCTGACACAAAACATCCAACAGATTAAGGACGCCATCAAAAGAAGAAATCTGAGGATAATAGGCATTGAAGAAAGAGAAGATATCAGACTCCAAGGCCCAGAAACTATTCTCAACAAAATCATAGAAGAAAATTTCCCCAATCTAAAGAAAGAAATGCCTATAAACATACAAGAGGCCTACAGAACACCAAATAGAATTGACCAGAAAAGAAAAACTGCCCGCCACATAATAATCAAAACACAAAACTTGCAGAACAAAGAAAAAATATTAAAAGCTGCAAGGGAAAAGGGCCAAATAACATTTAATGGTAAACCTATCAGAATTACACCTGACTTCTCAGCAGAGACCATAAAAGCCAGAAGGGCCTGGACAGAGATCCTGCAAACCCTAAGAGGCCACAGATGCCAGGCCAGGCTACTTTACCCAGCAAAACTATCAATAACCATTGATGGAGAAAACAAAATATTCCATGACAAAAACAAATTCAAACAATACCTATCCACAAACCCAGCTTTACAGAAGGTACTAGAAGGAAAACTCCATCCCAAAGGGTCAAGCTACAACCAAAACTACCCAGGAAATCGATAACTATCCCATGGCAAAAACACAACTACACAAACACTCGACTGGAAACAACATCAAAATTAAGACTCTTAACAGTCACTGGTCATTAATATCTCTCAACATCAATGGCCTCAATTCTCCAATAAAAAGACACAGACTAACTGAATGGGTACATAAACAAGATCCAACATTCTTCTGCATCCAAGAAACACATCTCACCCATAATGAAAGGCATTACCTCAGGGTAAAAGGTTGGAAAAAAATATTCCAAGCAAATGGTCACAAGAAGCAAGCAGGCGTAGCCATTTTAGTATCGAACAAAATAGACTTTCAACCAAAATTAATCAAAAGGGATGAGGAAGGACACTTCATACTCATCAAAGGTAAAGTCAACCAAGATGACATCACAATTCCCAATACAAGGGCACCCACATTTGTAAAAGATCTGCTAAAAAAGCTTAAACCACACATCGATCCCCACACAATAGTGGGAGACTTCAACACCCCACTCTCACTGAAGGATAAGTCATTGAAACAGAAACTAAGCCAAGAAATAACATCATTAACCAATGCCATGGGTCAAATGGATCTAACAGATATCTATAGACCTTTTGCCCAAACAAGAAAGAATATACCTTCTTCTCTGCACCCCATGGAACCTTCTCCAAAATTGATCACATCGTAGGTCACAAAGCAAGCCTCAATAGATACAAGAAGATTGCAATAATACCTCATATCCTCTCAGATCACCATGCTCTTAGGCTGCAATTCAACAACAATAGAAATGACATAAAGCCTACACGTACGTAAAAACTAAACAACTCTCTGCTAAATGACACCTGGTCAGAGAAGAAATAAAGAAAGAAACCAAGGAGTTTCTGAAATTCAATGAAAATGAAGGAACAACATACCCAAATTTGGAGGATACATTGAAAGCAGTGCTAAAAGGAAAATTCATAGAACTAAGTGCCTTTAAAAATAAATTGGAAACATCGCACATAAGCATCTTAATGACACAGCTGGAAGCCCTATATAAAAGGAAGCAGAAACACCCAAGAGGAGTAGACTTCTAGAAATAATCAAACTCAGGGCTGAAATTAACAAATTAGAAACTAAGAAATCAGTCCAAAGTATCAGCAAAACCAAAAGCTGGTTCTTTGAAAAAATCAACAAGATAGACAGACCATTAGCCAAACTAACTAAAACGCAGAGACATTTTGAAATCCACAAAATCAGAAATGAAAAGGGAGATATAACAACAGACACTGAAGAAATTGAAAGAATCGTAAGATCCTACTTTGAAGGCATATATGCCACAAAATTTGAAAATCTAAGGGAAATAGACTATTTTCTTGATCAATTTCACTTGACAAAGTTGAGTGAATAACAGATAAACAAGCTAAATAGTCCCATTTCCCCTACAGAAATAGAAGCAATCATCGATGGTCTCCCAACCAAAAAAAGCCCAGGGCCAGATGGTTTCAGTGCAGAATTCTACAAGACCTTCAAGGGTGAGCTAATACCAATACTCTTCAAGCTACTCCAAAAGATAGAAATGGATGGAAAATTACCAAATCCATTCTATGAGGCCATAGTCTCATTGATACCTAAACCTCACAAAGACTCAACAAAGAAAGAGAATTTCAGACCAATTTCTCTTATGAACATCGATGCAAAAATACTAAATAAAATACTTGCAAAACGAATATAGGAACACATCAATGATATCATTCATCATGACCAAGTAGGCTTCATTCCAGGCATGCAGGGATGGTATAATATATGGAAATCCATCAATGTAATCCACCATATAAACAAACTGAAAATAAAAAACCACATGATCATCTCCTTGGATGCAGAGAAAGCATTTGATAAAATTCAACACCCATTCATGTTTAAAGTTTTAGAGAGATCGGGGATACAAGGCACTTTCCTCAACATAATAAAGGCTATATACAGCAAGCCAATAGCCAAAATCAAAGTAAATGGTGAGATACTCAAGGAAATTCCTCTAAAATCAGGAACAAGACAAGGCTGCCCACTCTCTCCATATCTCTTCAATATAGTACTCGAACTTCTAGCCAGAGCAATAAGACAACAAAAGGAGATCAAGGGTATCCAAATGGGAAAGGAGGAAGTCAAATTATCCCTATTTGCAGATGATATGATAGTGTACATAAGTGACCCTCAAAATTCCACCAGAGAATTCCTAAAGCTGATAAGCACCTTCAGCAAATTGGCTGGATACAAAATTAGCTCAAAAAAGTCTGTAGCCTTCCTATACACAAATGACAAGCTTGCAGAGGAAGAAATTAGGAAAACCACACCTTTCACATTAGCTACAAACAATATAAAATATCTAGGAGTTACCCTAACTAAGCAAGTGAAGGACTTGTTTGAAAAAAATTTCAAAACTCTGAAGAAAGGGATTGAAGATGACATAAGAAGATGGAATGATCTTCCTTGCTCATGGATCAGGAGAATTAACATAGTAAAAATGGCCATCCTACCTAAAGCAATCTTCAGATTCAATGTAATCCCTATCAAAATACCTACACAATTTTTTAAAAACATTGAAAGTTCAATACTGAACTTCACATGAAAAAACAAAAAACCTAGAATAGCTAAAACAATCTTGTACAATAAAAGGTGCTCCGGAAGAATCTCCATACCTGATCTCAAACTGTACTATAAAGCAATAGTAATTAAAACAGCATGGTACTGGCACAGCAACAGGCTGGTTGATCAGACCCAGATATGAATCCACACACATATGGTCACTTGATTTTTGACAAAGAAGCCAAATCCATTCAATGGAAAAAGGATAGCATCTTCAACAACAGGTGCTGGTCAAACTGGAGGTCTATGTTTAAAAAAAATGCAACTGGACCCATATTTGTCACCTTGCACAAAACTCAAATCCAAGTGGATTAAAGACCTCAACATAAAACCAGATACACTAAGTCACTTAGAGGAAAAAGTGGGAAAGAGCCTGGAACATATTGGCATAGGAGACAACTTCCTGAACAGAACACCAACGGCCCAGGCCTTAATGTCAACCATTAATAAATGCGACCTCATGAGGCTGAGAAGCTTCTGTAAGGCAGGAGACACTGTCAAGAGAACAAAGCAACAGCCTACAGACTGGTAAAAGATCTTCACCAACCCTACATCTGACAAAGGTCTAAAATCCATATCCAAAATATATAACGAACTAAAGAAATTAAACACCACCAAACCGAATAACCCAATTGAGAAATGGGGCTTGGAACTAAACAGAGAATTCTCAACAGAGGAATATCAAATGGTTGAGAAACACGTAAAGAAATGCTCAACCTCCTTAGTCATCAGGGAAATGCAAATCAAAACAACTCTGAGATTCCATCCTACACCCATCAGAATGGCTAAGATCAAAAATTCAAGTGACACCACATGTAGGCGAGGATGTGGGGAGAGAGGAACACTCCTTCATTGCTGGTGGGAATGCAAACTAGTACAGCCACTTTGGAAATCTATCTGGTGCTATCTCAGAAAAATGGGAATAGGGCTTCCTCAAGACCCAGCTATTCCACTCCTTGGAATATACCCAGAAGATGCTCCAGCACACCACAAGAAAATTTGCTCAACCATGTTCATAGCAGCCTTATTTATAATAGCCAGAACATGGAAAAAGCCTATGTGTCCCTCAGTAGAAGAGTGGATAAAGAAACTGTGGTACATATACACTATGGAATACCACTCAGCTATTAAAAACAAGGAATTCCCGAAATTTGTGGATAAATGGATTGAGCTAGAAATGATCATAATGAGTGGGTTAACCCAGAAGCAGAAAGAATCAAATGGTATACACTCACTTATATCTGCATACTAACCCAAGGGTCATGTCTCACGAAAGCCTTCACTTACCAGGAAACTGGGACAGAGGGGAGGACATCCTATTGGGACTCTAAATGAGAGACGCATGGGAGAATAGCAAAATAAAAGGATCCAGAGGGTCCTAGAAACCTCCAAGTAGAACATTATGATGGGCAGATTTTGGCCCAGGGTTTCCGCTCAAACTAAGGCACCAGCCAAGGACAATACAGACGGTAAACTTTAAACCCCTTCGTAGATCTAGCCAATGGTCAGAACATTCTCCACAGTTGAGTGGAGAGTGTGATATGACTTTCTCATGTACTCTGGTGCCTAACATTTGACCATGTCCCCCTCCAGGGAGACCTGGTCGCACTCAGAGGAAGGACAGCAGGTTGCCAAGAAGAGACTTGATACCCTATGAGCATATACAGGGGGAGGTAATCCCCCTCAGGAATAGTCATAAGGGAGGGGAGTAAGGGGAAAATGGGGGGGAGGGAGGAATGGGAGGATATAAGGGATGGTATAAACATTGAGATGTAACAAGAATAAATTAATAAAAAAATAAATTAATTAATTAAAAAAAATAGTAGAAGGCTTACTTAGCATGGGTAAAGCACTGAGTTTAATCCTGAGAAACAAAAAAGAACTCAGAGACTACCATGAATTTATTCAAAATAATTTTAGTGTGTGTTTTTTGGTTTGTAACACATTATTACAATACTCATAGAAAATAAAATGGATACTATCTGCCATCTTACATAGCATTGTATGTAACAATGGCAATATACTCCACAGTAAACAAAATTTCTAATAAATAAAATATTAATATAGACTTCAAAAAAAATTAACCCAATATGGAAAATCTCTCACAAACATGACTAGAGGTCTTTTTCCCGTGGTGAATCTAAATCTTAACAAGTCATGGGTAAGTATCACAGATTTCTTGCTCCTCAGCTGTTTGTATATTGTGGTTGGCTGTGGAACTCTCAAGACTTGGACCTAACTGATTTCCATGAGTCACCATAAATGGCATCCTTACTTTGGCTCCTGTCTTTGTCTTGCTTTCTGTCTACCACTGATCTCTGTCCACCCACTTTTTACTTCTGCTAAAAAAGGCAATAGAGAATCCCAACAGCTATGCCTTCATCACCAATAAAGTATGAGCTATAAAACTCTATCTCCTTAAACCTGTATTTGTCAGATATCCTGTCATAATGATGAGAAAATTAACTAGCATAATGACTGGTGAAATCTAGCCAAGTGGAGTTTTGTCACATTTTTTAGTATTTGTCCTATGCTTAGGAGGCTTCTTAGCTCTTAAATGGTTGTTCTAGGTTTTGGCTGAAGTACCGTAATAGACTATATGATTAGCAATGTTTCAATGGGTTTGTGTTTAAAGCACATCCCCATATAAACTTCAATTCCAGGGGATGGAATGTGTACCCCCATTCAACATGAAGACATCTATATGTGACTAAAAAGATCATCAACAATCATGGGAAGTGAAAGTCACAAAACGGGCAAAAATAGTGCCAGTGACAGACCATAAAGAAATGCTGACATATAGCCTATCTGACAGTTGAATTAACAGTTCTATAGAAAATGAGTGAACTTCAAGAAAACACAGCCAAAACTGAATGAATTTATCAGAGAAAATAGAGAAACTGCAACACTCATAGGCACACGCACTTATATTTGTGAGTAGCGTTGAGAGTGGACTAAAACACACAGGAAATGTAACCACTGTGGTTTTCTGTTTCAGTGCAACTTCTATTAAAATACTACTGGCACTTGTCTTAGAATTAGAGGAAAAAGTGCTAAGATTTAGATAGAAGCACAAGAGTCTCTGAATAGTTTTTGCGTAGTACAGGAAATAATTAACAGAGTGAAGAAGTAACCTCTACTGTTAGGGAAAATATTTGCCAACTGTTTATTCAAAAAAATACGAGTATCCAAAATACATATGGAACAAAACATGGAACTAAAATAAGTAGTTAAATTTTTAAATAGGAAAATTGTCAAAAGGGCACTTCTCAAAGGAAAAAATTACAAATAGTAAAAAGAGAATATTAAAAAATCATTGTTGACTATCAGAGAAATACAAATTAAAACCATAAAAGTTATCATCTGCCCACAGTTAAAATGACTATTATTAACAAAACTGTGAAAATAACCAATTACGGTGAATATGGGGCCAAAAAAATACTTACAGATTATTGGTGAGATTGTAAATTTGTACAGCTAGAGCCATTGTGAATGACAATATGAAGAATCCTTAAAAATAAAAAAATCTGGAAAATAATTTAATGATCAATCACTATTGAAAATATAAGAAAAGGGAGTTTGCATAGCATTCTCATATTAATTGTGTTAATAGTGAAAAAAGTTAGAATATGAAATCAGTTTTGCAGGTCTTCAGTAATGACAAAATGACAGAATAAAAATATTTTTGTATAGATATATTTTATGTATGCTCTTATTAAAATATAGATTTTTATGTATGAACATAATTACATTTTATGAATGCAAATTAGCAATCTTTTATGGAAAACCATATGGAAATTTTCTTAAGACATTAAAGGTGAAGTCTTTTGTAATTTTACTAATCTCCTCTTTTTCAAGTATAATGGCATTAGAAAATACATTTTAAAATATAAATTGGAGGAAGAACAAAAAATTTCAGTCTGTAACAAATATAAATTCTCTGTATATTTGATTTTATAATAAGAAGATGGATAAGGAAGGAATACTCATTCAGTATTATAGGGATAGCTCATAATCCATTTAGAAATAAAGCAGTTTATTCATAGCAAATGTGTAAAAGAAAATTTGAATTACATTCATTCCATATCATAAAAGAGAACTTTTTAAGGCTTTCTATTAAATATTTGTTTTATTTTTACATATAATTATATATTATTTTACACACACATACACACACACACAGAGAGAGAGAGAGAGAGAGAGAGAGAGAGAGAGACAGAGACAGAGAGAGAGACAGAGAGACAGAGAGAGAGAATAAACTACCTACAGAAAGAACCATGCAACAATCAGGAATTATATAAACCTTACATCCCTTGTGTTTCAGCTATTTGTATTTGGTAGCCTTTGAAAAAACACCTTTCTTATCTTGGAGCATCTAAATAAATATCTATCATATCTCATCATTATCAACTTAAAACATCTATCAAATGGAAAAACATTCCAGCCTCTGAACCAAGCTTAATTGTAAAACCATCAGGGACTTGAGAAGGTATAAAATTAATTACTTGAGACTTCAGGGAGTGCAGCTTAGTAGCTTCCCAAATGAAAAGTTAACAGAAACAGTTTGCTGCCAAAAACTCTCTCACCCAAAACTCTCTAAAATATTGGAGGATCAAAGCAAATCATACAGGGACAAACTAATTACATAAAATTAAAGCCTCTGATATAATAGTAGACAACTTTCTTACCATGAGATTCTTCAGAATACAGAAGAACTCTGTAATGTGTTTCTGAATTTGAGAACAGTAATGAAGAACACACACACGCGCATGCACACACACACACACACGCACACACACACACACAGAGAGAGAGAGAGCAAGAAAATTAGGAGAGCTGAGTTAAAATGGAAGGTCCTTGGTTGCTTTATCTATCATGTCCATTGGTTAGTCTCAGGACTGTTTTGGTCAGGTAAAGAACTGAAATTTATTTTCCTAAGTATTATGCAGATCTTGGGAGTTTGCCTAATGAGAAATTTACTATTTTGCACTTCCAAACTATACTTGCCGAAAATTTGAATAGATTGCTACTATCTACAGCATTTGGAAAAATAAGAGGAAGGTGAGGCTAGAGGGAAGATGTATAACAAGGAATATATTTATAAATAAGTTCTTTACTGTAGTTTTTATTTGTTGTAACACATTAGAATGTATAATTGTTTAGTGGTTTTTGGTTTCCTACTATCAGAAATTTTCATAACAGACTGTATTATGTTAACTTCTATGTAGTATGCATACAGAAATTTTGGCATATAATATTTGATCAATAATTAGAAGAAAGAACATTTAAAGTATTTTGTAAACATGCCTAGTTTAGTAATGTTCTTATTTTTCATATGGAAGAGAGACTAAACTCATGTAAATATGTAAATGAAGATGTTCATGTATTTATACCTGTAGCACACATGTACACAGCATTTCTTTTCAATCATAATGACATGTACTTTTCTCTGTTTTGAAGACAATTAAAAACTGCCATTAATGGTGACATATGATTGTATTATCTTCTCAACTTTCTTAATGTAAACTCTGATTTCTAGAAAGGCAGCAGATTTTCAAAGTCTGTCTCAAAAATATGCATCTCATTTTAAATAGAAATAGAACCGTATTAAACAACTGGTTTTGAAGTATAGATTTTTAGTATTTAATTAATGTATTAATTATGTTTAAATCTTGTAATTATATGTTAATATGTATTTAAGTTTTATATTATATAGTATTGTACTCTACAACTGTTACTACAAAAATGTTTTAAAAGAACCTTGTTATTCAAGATTTAAAGAAAAAAGAAATATTTGGGAAATTTTAATTCAATTGTTTACTTGGGGTACGGTATAAAAAACACTTGCCTCACAAAACTGATTACTTCAGGTTGATCCCCAAAATCCATGTAAAAAGCCAGATGCAACAGATACATCTGTAATCTATAGACCCCTACAGTGAGATCAGAGGCAGTGTTAAAAGAATCCCCTGGAAGTTTATGGGTCAGATAGCCCAGAGTATATTGTGAGGTATCATAATCAAGACAAACAGTATCTTTTCTCTTTTTCTCGTTTTTATTATAATTTACTCATATTACATTCCTATTTTTATCTCCTCACTTGTATCTTCCTGTTCTTACACCCCCTTCCCACTTCTGTCCTATTCCCCTCCCCTAGAACTGTGACAGGGGGCCCCTCCTCCCCCACTGTCTGACCACAGACTAAAACGTCTTGTCTGGATAGCCTGCATCTTCTTTCTCTGTGTGCCAACATGATCTCCCCACCAAGTGGAGGTTATCATATAGGGAGCACCACAGTTCATTTAAGATGCAGTCCCTGCTCCCCCCAGAACCGAGGAAAATGAGCTGTCCGTTGGCTATATCTGAGCAGGGGGAATAGGTTTACTGCATGCATTGTCCTTGGTTTGTGCAACAGTTTGGCAGAACCCCCTGGATCCAGATCTGCCAGCCTTGATGGTCTTCTTTTGCAGCTCTTGAACCTTCTGGGCCCTTCAATATCTCCTTCTCCAACTCCACTAGCAGTGTTCTGCCTGGAGCCCGAGCCCAGTGTGAGTCCCAGCATCTGTCCAGATCCCAGGCTGGGTGGACTCACATCTATGCTGGGTTAATATGCACTAATAAGTGAATACATACAATGCGTGTCTTTCTGGGTCTATGCTATCTCGCTCAGGATGGTCCTTTCTAGTTCTATCCATTTGCATAGAAATTTCAAGGTTTCCTTGTTTTGAATACCTGGGTAGTATTCCATTGTGTAAATGTACCAACATTTTCTTATCCATTCTTTAGTTGAGGAACATCTAAGTTGTTTCCAGATTCTGTCTCTTACAAATAAAGCTGTTATGAACATAGTTCAGCAAATGTCCTTGTTGTATGGTGGAGCATCTTTTGGTTATATGCATAGGAGTGATATAGCTGGGCCTTGAGGTAGCACTATTCCCAATTTTCTGAGAAAGCAGCAGATTGATTTCCAAAGTAAGAAAAGTTATCTTAAAACCATGTGGAAAGGGAGAACAAACATTCAGAAGTCTTCATGTGGAATCATTATTCACACACTCAAACATGATTCAAATACATAATATTGTATTTCATCACATAAGTTATATCATATTGTAGGCCTAAGTCTCAAGATCACTTACATTATGGTTTGTATAGAATGACCACATATATATTATTTTGGAGATAAGTTTCCATATGTCTTTTTTCTCAATGCTCATTGAGCTGTGAGCTAAGAAACTTTTGGTGTTGGGACTAGATGGCATCGATAGGATTTATTAAATAGTATAAAGTTCATTTTGATTGATATCTTCAGAATTAAGTAATATTAGTAGTACCTTGTAGAAATCTTTGTTTTTATGCAAAATTTCTATAAATGAGCAAATCTAGTACAGACTTATTTTCTTGTTTCATTTACTGTCATGATATCCTTCGTCCCATAATACTATGCTTTTGAGGGCCTAAACAGAGATACTGAGGGTGCCAGCTGACAGAATTTGTTTTTAAAACTGTGAGGCAAAAATATCTCTTTTCTTTATCACTCATTTTCAGGAAGTTTCTTACAGTGATGAAAATGCACTAATACAACATGGGTCTCTAATGTTTCCATGAAAGGACACAATCATTTTTACTATGTGCTATCTTTCCAGGATGATTATAGAACAATCTAGGAAGATAGTAATACTGTGTATTTCTAGAAGAAAGAAGAAGCAGCCCTCTCACAGTGTGCAGATTTTAAAGAGATGTGATTGCTGCCCATTTTAAAAGACTATATTTCCCTGAACTTGAGTTTTCTCAAGTGTGGCAAAAACCCACTGGGCCCAGCATGTACTTATGCCTTTCTATCACCCCTGTGAGATATGGTTAAAGGAAACGGAAAAACATAAAGCTACTTCAGCTTGCTGTGCTGTGAATAATAAAAATCCGGAATCACATTCCTGCTACTATCATCCATGAAACTATAGCAACCAAACTTTAGTTGGCTAACAGAAAAAAAAAAAAAAACATTTTGACTTTGATATTCTTAAGAGTTTGTAATGAAGAAAATAAGATGCTATCAGAGACATAGCTCTGTAGGAGAAAAAATAAGGGCTTTGCAATTGAGCTAAGTATATAAAGTGAGTATCTGGAATCTATTAGTAATACTGTTAGAAAATGATCAGCACCAAGAAGAAAAGATCCCCCTCTCCCATGACTATTACTCTTTAGAAACTGAGAAGTAGTGTCAATGATTTGAAAAGGCCACTAAAAGGGTGTTTTTCTTATTTCTAATATCCTTCAGAAAGAAGCCTGAAGGATGCTATAGTACAACAGTGGATAGGCTTCAGGTGAAATGCAATGTTTCTGGAGGACCAGAGTCAATGCTGTGCCAGAATAAAAAACAAGTCTTGACAAAGAGAAGATATATAAAAATTTTGGATGGCCTAAAACAAACAATCTGTTAGCTATTCCAAGTCTGATGTCTTGTTTCCTGGTGTGGGATCAATTTTGCACTGTGCATCCAGTTTATATTTCTCTTTCCTTTTGATATGAATCGGCTACTCTTAAATACTAAGATGACTAGAAATTAAATATCTCCACAAGGGAAATTAAGAGCTATATATGTCCTGTTGAGTAAGCTTGGGAACATTTATGATGGAAAGCATTTAGACTATGATGACTTTGTTGAATGGAGCTACCCAAATCACTGTCTTACCTGATCCTATTGGGTGGAAAGAGAATCAAATTAAACTGATATTTTCTGTATTTACTTATGGTGGGATAGTAACGTTAGTACTTAGTGAATAGTATTCTCATGCCTACATCTAAATATACAATAAATTCAATATTGTGTAGTTCAATTTTATAATCTAGTCATAATAGTGTAATTATCTCATTTGGAATGAAGCCACATTATGATCAACATTAGCATCTTTATGGCTCTGAAGTCCATTGATATCTTTGAGCTACTAGTCTCCACAACTGATGGTGACTTCTTTCCAAGTAGAACTTCAGATAATCAAGGCAACTTCAACCTAGTGCCTCATCCATGGGGTTATATAGTTTGTTACTCATTATGTAAATTAGCAATTAGTATGCTATGGGACTTCATAAACAATAGCACCTGACTCAAGAAAAAAACCTAATAGTTTCTTGCCTCATATTTATAATCCAGAGAGAGAGAGAGAGAGAGAGAGAGAGAGAGAGAGAGAGAGAGAGAGAGAGAGAGAGAGAGAGAGAGAGAGAATGTGAAAATTATTGTAAGGAGAAATATTGCTATAAAGACCAATCTAGCCATAAGATGAAACTCATCATTAAAGTGACTTGTTTATTTGGTTCTCTATGAGAAGGCTAATAATGGGGCTGGGAAGATGGCTCCATCATAGTAAACTGAGTACAAAGTACAGGTCTCTTCCTTCTTGCATATCAAATTGGTTACTGCCAAAATCTGACATAATTGTCTTATGATACGGTAAACCAGATAGCGCAGGTGACAGTGCCCTACTGAGTCCTGACAGAATGAGCACATTTGTCTCACTTATGTTGACACTTTCAAGTTACAGAGTTTCTTTCTGAATAGAATATGCTTCTGTTCATATCAGGATGGCCCATGAAACTTAGTGTCTGTCATGTGCTCAGCATTCTTGATCACTTGTAAACTAACAAGGTTGCTACTTTTCACACAAAAGTCATCTAGTCTTGGGTCAATATGCATGATGTTTTATGCACATCTTAATTCTTAGGTATCTGTTATTTTTTTGGTCTGGCAGAAATTTATCTTACAAGAATTATCTACTTTTCTGATATCTACATAACTTAGTAGAATGACTTTTGTCATTAAACTTACCTTTCTCTCTTCAGAAAATTTCATTCAACTCTGTTGTTTTGGGGGAACAAAATGTCCTCCTAAAAGGCTCATGTTTTACAATTTGTTCCATATCTGGATTGGATCTTTAGGGCTCTAGTAAATCAAAGTTTTTCTGTTTTATTTTTTGTTTGTTTGTTTTTTATAGATTTGATAGATTCCTAGTGGACTGGTATTAGTGGATAGTAGCCAAGTATAGAAACTGTGGTTTAATTGGTATAAGTTGATCACTAGGCATGTGCCATGAAAATAGCATTTTCCCCATGGAATGTATTCTCCTGTATGATTCAAGATAACAATGAGATGAACAGTTTTCTTGAGATAAACAATTCTTCCATGATATTATGCCTTATCACAAGCCCCTTAATCCACAGCCAGACACCTTTACACTGAAAATACTGAAAAACATGAACCATAAATCTTTATTCTTTTTCTTACATTTGGTATATTGTCAGTCATGGAGAACTAACATGTCCTCTTATAAATTTTCCCTATTAAAAGAAAGTAGGGTAATAATTAGAATGCCTCTACTGAAAATGCATATGTTTCTCTGATCATAGCCCTTCCTATATTCTGTACATAATACGTCATTTCCAACAATATTTGAAGTAATTGAAATATTTTGAAGTTAATAACATCTCTAACATGAGGTGTGAACATTAAGTTTAATTCAAAATATGATTTTTACACTACCTGTCACCATTCTATCCTCAGTTACCTGTAGAAGTCTATAAATAAATATAAGATTTGGAGGGTAGAATGGTGAAGTAGTGACCACAGAATAGACATATCCTGACATTTTGAAGATAGCATTTAGGAAAGGGAAAATATCAATGATTATTTTCTATAGGACAACCCACAAAATTATCTTTTCACTGAAAATGTTATAGTGTGCCTCTCCACTACTCTCCAATATTCTTTCCAGCAACTTAATTTTGACAATCAAATCTCCTAAATGTAGGTATCTGGGTCCAATTGTAAAATACTATCCCCTTTAACCTTACTAAGAATGACATCAGGAAAAAAAGAAACAAAACCACCTGTGATGGCTGTAAACTACCTAAGCATTCCCATCAGGTATTCCACCATACTCACCTCTTAAACTAATTTATCCTGTGTGATTGTTGGAGACTCCTTGTTGATGTAGAACAAAACGCATAGGAATAAATGTCTGTCTTTTGTATCTCTAAAGTCTAAGGTTGTGTCAAATTATAAGTTTGAATAAACAATTTTAGTGTTTACCAGATTGTCAAGAGGCAATATTGTAGCTACTAAAATGTGCCTTCTGATGCTATTTGAGCTAGATGGTTTTATGTCAACTTGAGACAAGCTACAATTGTTTGAGAGATTGGAACCCTAATTGAGAATAAGCCTTCATAAGATCACTCTGTAGGCAGACAAGGCTTTGGGGTATTTTTTTAAATTAGTGATTGATTGTATAGGGCCAATAACATTGTGTATGCTAATACCCCTGACCTGGAGGTTCTGAGTTCTATAAAAATGTAGACTGAGAGTTATCAAGAGCAATCCAGTAAGCATCACTGCTCCATGGCTTCTGAAATAGCTTTTGCCTCCAGGTTCCTCCTCTGTTAGAGTTCTTGTTTTTGATTCCCTCTGGGGACTGTAACTCAAGATATGTGAGTCAAATAAACCATTTTCTACCCCACTTGCTTTTGACCATGGTGTTTCATCACAGCAATATTAGACCTAACTAAGACAGTATTATTTGTTATATAAATCCATCAGCCTACCTCCTTACTTTCCATGTATTCCAAAGAAACTGGGAAACAAAGTGATATATAAAAATAGATATATTTATATTTTGACCAAGCAAATGTGTGAGTTTGTGGTGAAAAGTGCTTAATTTTTTTCTCCACCATGTGTGAGGTCATGTTACAATTTATAGAAGGCCAGAAGACAAAGTTTAGAACATGTCAACTTTAAGTATTTGACAAAGTAACAGGTCCTTTCAGAAGGAGAAAGTAACTGGGACACCTTTTTAATTTATTCTCTAAGACAGTTTTAGGTAGAAAAAGAAACTCTGGAGTCTTAAAGATACTCCATTTGTATATGCATGTGCACATATCTGTGTGTAGGGCATTCACATGTGTGGAAGCCAGAGGTTCATATCAGATATCTTGTTCAGTAGTTCTCCATCTTCTTTTTCACACGGTCTTTTACTGAACTTGAATCTCAAAGATTGACAAAGCTGGCTGATAGGCAAGCCCCATGGATGTCTTTGTCCTCACACCCAAATCCAAGGATTATATCCAAGTGCTGCAATACCTCTCTTGTTATTTGTATACTGGGAACTGAAATCAGGTTCTTATGCTCACATAACAAATATATAATTAAACAATCTTCCTTAAGGACCATGTTTTTTTATAGTATGTTTTTGTGTGAAATGTAAAATTTCCATTTATTCAGGGTCAGTAAGTAATGTATTAACGTTTATTCTATTTAAGATATGGCTGTTTGGATGTTAATTAGTGATGATTATGAGATGGCTTCACATAGTCAATGAAACAGTTCTCAAGTTCTACAACACATTTAGGTCATTCTAAATACTCAAGCTAAAAATGCTACAGAAAAGGAATTGTTTTTATATAGACCAGAGAATTTCTGTTAAATCACCATTACAACTCTTACATTTTTATGAATATTTTGGTCTAAGTGGAACAACCACTGAGAACACAAAAACCAAAATAGCATCTTACTTTAGCTTAGAAATACACTAATATTACATTTGGAGTGTCCTTTTGAAAACAATAAGTTCTTTTTAGATAAATATAAGTCAATTTTCTGGATTTTGTCATACATACATACATACTGCAATGGTTTATTGCTAAAAGAATTCTGTATTAGAATATTGTTCCAATATAATGATGTTGAGAAATGAGTCCTAGTGAGAAGTCATTATTTCCTCACGCTCTATCTTTTTTATCCTCCATGCAATCTCTACATGTTATATATGCTCCAAATGTGCTGCCATTCAATATGATGAGACACAGCTAGGGGTAATTGTTACTAGAGCCAATACCATAAAGCTTGGAATTTCAAATATATTGGCAAAATAAACTACTTAATTTATATAAAGTATCCAGTCACAGAAGTGTCACTGAAGACAAACACAGAAAAAAAAAGTAAGTGTGAATATATTACTATAATTTATGACCTCTTCACTGGACAAAAATTTTGAAATTTATTAAGAGGAAGAGGTTCGTAGAGTTTGAAGGCACAGGTTATAAAAGCATAGAGTTATAAGAAGAAAAAGTGAGGGTTGAGAAGATCAAGAGATTGAAGAACAATTTTCAGACAATAATGACACTCTTTTTGAAAATTGGAATCAAAACCACTCATTTTACCGGTGTAAATAATTTTAGTGAATTAATTTTTTCCAGAGACCTTTATATCAGAGGCTAGGTTTAAGATCAATGTACTAGTTTATTTAATGGAATAAATTTCTAAACCATAAAAAATATAAACCACTGAATGTTACTATCAGCAAGTTTTAGTCAAAATTTCAATGAGAATATGGAAAACAAAAGAACATAACAAACTCTTAAGAAAATTTACACCCTGATAAAATCTGTGTCTGGCAAGAAAGGATCCCCAGCGTCATGGTCTATGAATAAAAGATAAATTGCTTAGAAGATTACCATAGCTTATCCTCATAAATATAGCCAGGAAAATGCCTGAAAGACAACTCAGAAACCATTGAGGCTGACATTTCCATTACAAGACCAACTGCTTTCCAACACACAGTTGTCTCTATACACCAATCTCTGAGCATTCTCCATGAACTCTATCACTGGGACTACCTCTGGATCACTGCCTCCTGCTATTCTGTACCTGTTTCAGGCATTATTGAAGCCAATTCTTGTGTGGATGCTTATGGTGGTAGATACTGTTATATATGTTATATATGTTTGAGAGATATGCAGAATATTAGTTATGGAGTTACAATATGTTCTCCAGTAACAAAAACCACATGGCAGCGTATGCCAAAATTTAACTCACCAGAGTCTTATCTTGATGAACAACTATTGCATTCTTAAAAGTAGAGATGCAGAGTGACCAAGGAAAGGTAAGCCTATCAGCAACATCTGCAGTCTTTCCCATATAGCATCTGCATATGACCAACAAAACCATAGATGGAGAATTAATTGCCTGAGGATTTTGGGGGCAGTATATGAAAGTAGTAAGACTTGCATGCTTAAGGGATTAGTTGAGGAAGAAAAGCTGAATGCAAGCACAATATATAATGCAAAGCTTTCAAAGAACTAATAAAAATTAGAAAAATTAACACCTTGCATCAGTGAGATAGTTCAGAAGGTAAGAGTATTTGCCACCAAGCTTTGTGATCTTAGTTTGATGCCCAGGACACATAGGGTGGAAGGTGAGAAACTAACTTGCATAAATTGTTCTATACCACAGAGCATGTGCATTGTAAGATATGTATGCTCCCTACAGATGAATACACAAATATAATTTTTAAAAAGATTTATTTATATTTTTGTGTTTATATGGGTGTTTTACCTGCAAGTATGTCTGTGTACCATGTGTGTGCAATGCCTGTGTAAAGGAGCTTTAGATGGACTGGAACTAGACTTAAATATGATTGTTAGCTGCAATGTAGGTGCTGAGAAATGAATCAAGGTCCTGGTTAAGAGCATCCAGTGCTCTTAACCACTAAGCCATCTCTCCAACCCCTTTGAGTGTAATTTTTAAAAATAATAAAAATAAAAGAATTAGGGTTTTGGTTTGTACATATTACTACTTTGTAGTGTCTTATTTCTCCTTTTGGCCTATTTATTATATATTTGTTGTACAGTTATTCTTCAGAAGTATTTTATTGATTTCAGAACTATGTGGATTCTTTTTTTTTTTTTTTATTTTTTTTTTTTTTTATTAATTTATTCTTGTTACATCTCAATGTTTATCCCATCCCTTGTATCCTCCCATTCCTCCCCCCCACCCCCATTTTCCCATTATTCCCCTCCCCTATGACTGTTCCTGAGGGGGATTACGTCCCCCTATATATTCTCATAGGGTATCAAGTCTCTTCTTGGCTACTTGCTGTCCTTCCTCTGAGTGCCACCAGGTCTCCCCCTCAAGGGGACATGGTCAAATGTGAGGCACCAGAGTATGTGAGAAAGTCGTATCACACTCTCCACTCAACTGTGGAGAATATTCTGACCATTGGCTAGATCTGGGAAGGGGTTTAAAGTTTACCTCCTGTATTGTCCTTGGCTGGTGCCTTAGTTTGAGCGGGACCCCTGGGACCAAATCTGCCTATCATATTGTTCTACTTGTAGATTTCTAGGACCCTCTGGATCCTTTTATTTTGCTGTTCTCCCATGCGTCTCTCATTTAGAGTCCCAATAGGATGCCTTCCCCTCTGTCCCAGTTTCCTGGTAAGTGAAGGCTTTCGTGGGACATGCCCCTTGGGCTAGTATGCAGATATAAGTGAGTATATACCATTTGATTCTTTCTGCTTCTGGGTTAAATCACTCATTATGATCATTTCTAGCTCAATCCATTTATCCACAAATTTCGGGAATTCCTTGTTTTTAATAGTTGAGTAGTATTCCATAGTATATATGTACCACAGTTTCTTTATCCACTCTTCTACTGAGGGACACTTAGGCTGTTTCCATGTTCTGGCTATTATGAATAAGGCTGCTATGAACATGGTTGAGCAAATTTTCTTGTTGTGTGCTGGAGCATCTTCTGGGTATATTCCAAGGAGTGGAATAGCTGGGTCTTGAGGAAGCCCTATTCCCATTTTTCTGAGATAGCACCAGATAGATTTCCAAAGTGGCTGTACTAGTTTGCATTCCCACCAGCAATGAAGGAGTGTTCCTCTCTCCTCACATCCTCGCCAGCATGTGGTGTCACTTGAATTTTTGATCTTAGCCATTCTGATGGGTGTAAGATGGAATCTCAGAGTTGTTTTGATTTGCATTTCCCTGATGACTAAGGAGGTTGAGCATTTCTTTAAGTGTTTCTCAGCCATTTGATACTCCTCTGTTGAGAATTCTCTGTTTAGTTCCAAGCCCCATTTCTACTGTACTATAAAGCAATAGTACTTAAAACAGCATGGTACTGGCACAGCAACAGGCTGGTTGATCAGTGGAATCGAATCGAAGACCCAGATATGAATCCACACACATATGGTCACTTGATTTTTGACAAAGAAGCCAAATCCATTCAATGGAAAAAGGATAGCATCTTCAACAAATGGTGCTGGTCTAACTGGAGGTCTATGTGTAAAAAAATGAAACTGGACCCATATTTGTCACCTTGCACAAAACTCAAATCCAAGTGGATTAAAGACCTCAACATAAAACCAGAGACACTAACTCACTTAGAAGAAAAAGTGGGAAAGAGCCTGGAACATATTGGCACAGGAGACAACTTCCTGAACAGAACACAAACGGCCCAGGCCTTAATGTCAACCATTAATAAATGGGACCTCATGAGGCTGAGAAGCTTCTGTAAGGCAGGAGACACTGTCAAGAGAACAAAGCGACAGCCTACAGACTGGGAAAAAATCTTCACCAACCCTACATCTGACAAAGGTCTAATATCCAAAATATATAAAGAACTCAAGAAATTAAACACCACTATGTGGATTCTTAAGTGAGAAATTAAACTTAAACTTTTGAGAAATTCTAGAGCATATTCATACTTTGTGTCTCTTGGGGTTATAACCAATGCACATTACATTTTAAGGAGATCATGAACATTGCTGGTAAGACTTTAGATGGTATGGTTAGGATGTGGTTTATATTTTAGAAAACCAGCTCTAATGTGCTAATGTTCAGAAGTGATGGGACCTTTAAGAGATTAAACCTCAGGGATGCGTCATTACTGGGCTATTCCTTTTTCTTCACTTCATGTCTTGCCATGGGATTTCTACCTCAAATGATCTATATTTGTAGTGATATTGACCATGACTTGATTCAGCCACAGGTGTCCTCATCAAATATACTCCCAGGTTTGAAGTCATATTTTCTAAAACTTCATTTATTTATAGTGTTCAACAATAAGTATTTCACTAAAGTAACAAAAGGGACTAATACGTAGACACATATGGTTCATGTGTTTGAATTTATCATCCTCACTAGGGGCTGTTTGGAAAGGATTACGAAATATATCCTTGTAGTAATTATGGGACTAGAGAGCAGGTAGACTTTGAGGTTTTCAAAGCCTCACACCAATCCCTGTGTATGCATTTTCTTTGTGGTTTAGTTATGAGGCTTGAGCTCTCAGCTATTGCTCCAACCAATATGCCTCCTGATTTCAGACATGCTTGTCCACAATAAAGGACCCTTGTCATTCTAGAACTGTATCCTGGATAGTTTTATGTCAACTTGATACAAGGTACAGTTATCTGAAAGGAGGAAACATCAATTGAGAAAATGCCTCCATAATATCCAACTGTGGGGATATTCTTAATTCATGATTAATGGTAAGGGCCCTGTGGTCCTCCCTTCCCCCAGGGGTCATTGGTCACTGACCCACAAGGACATAGGGAACAGAGGTGACAAATGGGGTTTGGACAGCCCAATAGATCAGACTTTCTGGATCAGCTTCAGAAATACATCCTATTTATTTTTTCAGGAGTGAAGTATAAAAAGTTTTTTAAAGTTACAGGCAGTAAGTACTGATTGGTCATGACACAGTACCTAATTATCACGGGGGCAGGAAAGACTGGTCAGAACATAGTACCTAATTATCATATAGGTAGGCAAAGGAGAGGGACTCCTGCATTGGGTCAGAGGGCTCTTGTGCATGCTCATACTCCTAATACAGTCAAGCATCTGTGCCTAGAGACACTCTTCAGATAAGGTCAGGAAGAGAAAAGGAATTCTTGCTGAGAAAGGGAGTCCTCTATTTTGTACCTAGCACAGAGAGCTATTTGGACATGGTAGATTTTGACCTTAATAGCAGGGTCTTCCAACAGGGCCCAGCTCCTTGTGTGTGATGCCATCCCTAAGCTGATGGTCCTGAGTTCGATAGGAAAGCAGGTTGATTAAGCCATGCTGAGAAAGCCTGTAAGAAGCACTTCTCCATGGCCTTTGCATCAGTTTCTGGTCCTCCAGGCCCCTCTCCTGATTAAGTTCCTATCCTGACTTTCTTCAGTGATAAACTACAATGTGGAAGTGTAAGCCAAATAAATCATTCCTACCCAATTTGCTTTTGGTCATGGTGTTCACCCCAGCAACAAAATCCCTAACTAAAAAATAAAAACCTGTAGCCTTAATTAAATTCTTTCTTTTATCACAGTGATACCAAAATAACTAAGACAACATTCTCACTTATATATTATAATTATGTACATAATTCAAAACATAATTTTATATACAACAAATAACTGCAGTATTACTTATTAGTTCAAGAAAGGATGATTAAAACAGTAAATTCACCCGTCTTTCTGGTATGGAAAGAAGGTTTTTGCTCTTTAGTTCCTATGTAGACATTTGACAACCAGGAAAGAACTTGCACCAAAAGGCAGATGTTCTAGAACATGTATTTTGAAATTCTAAGACTATATAACTGAAACAGCTTCCATATTAAAATTTAACTTTGTAATTATTATATTAAAAAATATAAATTCTGATATACTACTTTCTCTTAAAATCTCAGTATTTATTTAAAGGCAAATATGTAATAACATATTATTGAAGTAATCTAGCAACAAAAATGATTAGATACTTTCTAATTTAAGTGATGATGGTTAATATTATTCTCTTAACTCATTAGATTCTCTAATTTGGGGTGGAGTGAGGAGTGAGGAAAGCAGTTAAGGTCAAAAGAGTAGGTTGTTTATTTTGAAGCTTAAAACCATTTAACAGTAGCCTTAATTTAGAGGTATATGAAACAAAGAGAATAGATAAAATCCTTTTAAATATATAAAGCAGACTAGCTACTTTAGTGGATCAATCATTTTAAAATTTGGCACATACCAAAATCATATCGAAATCCGTAAAGCTCAAATATAACTTTTTATCAGTCTGCAGAGACAGTAATAAGCCTTTGGTTAAAAATTATTTTTCACTGATATAATTAAAGGAAATAATCTTTGAAAATGGAAAGGTCTCACTACAGAACAAAGATAAAAATTTATTTCTTGTCTAGATGTACCATAACATTTGTAATTTCAATATCCAGGGCAAAATTCAAGCAGATTTACCTACAAGTATTCAGGTTTCTAAGCTATAGTACAAGCCTATGATCAGAGCAGTGTTGAAAAGGCTTATCTACATGGCCTCTGCAGGAAGATGAATGTATATGAATATGAAGTTCACAATATTTGCTATGCCATGAGTATTAAAATTCCTTGTTTCTGAAACTATAGTCTATCTCCCATAATATTTCTTGAGATTGTAGAAGTTACTTAATCACTTAAAGTACAGTATGTTCTCTCTCTCAGGCCTAACCCATCTCTGCCCATAACTGATCCCTAGAATTCAGTGGAGTGCATCTCTGGGATAGAGGGGGCTCTAGGAAGTCTATGGGTGTGACCTTAGCCAAGACTTCTAGCAGTGGGTGATATGGAGCCTTAGCCTGCCACCTCCATAGCCATGTGGGATTTCCAATGGAGGGAAGGAGATACCAACCTACCCATAAAACCTTCAACCCTAGATTTGTCTTACCTACATGAAATGTAGTGATTGAGATATAGCAGAGATTGAGGAAGCAAACCAATGACTGGTCCAACTTGAGAACCACCCCATGGGAGAGAGTCAACCTCTTTCATTATTAATGGCACTCTGCTATGCTTACAGACAGGAGGGCTAGCATAATTGTCCTCTGACAGGCTTCATCCATCAGCTGATGGAAACAGATGCAGAGATCCACAGTCAAAGAACAGGCAGAGTTCAGAGAGTTTTGTGGAAGAGTGGGAGGAAGGATACAGGGAGTCACAGGGGTCAAAAATACCACAACACCTACAGAATAAAGTGACCTGGGCCCATAGGGTTACACAAAGACTGAACCACCAAACTAAAAGCATTTGTGTACTGGAATTAAGTCCCCTATACATATACAGCAAATATCCACCTTGTCAATGCTGTCTCTGATTCTGTTGCCTGAATCTGAATCATTTTCCCCTAGCCAGACTGCTTTGTGAAGCCTCAGTGAGAGAGGATGTGCTTAGTCCTACTTCAAATTGAAGCACCAATGTGGATGGGTAACTTGGGGGTGTCTCTTTGAGAAGAAGGAGGAGGAATGGGGGTAGCAGAGCATGAGGGTGGGACTGGGGAAAGAGGAGGTGGGGGATGGGATCAGGTTGTATGATGATTAAATAAGTAAAAATATATTTACCTGCAAAATGAAAGTGAACTATGTTTTCAGACATTATATTCATTCTATTTATTAAGTCATGTTATTATAATTTTAAGAGATGTTAGTTACTGAAATGATTTGGACACATAGTAATATTTCTAATATAAATATATGGTGAACTGATCTAGTCTCTTTTTTTTCTGTCCTTCTATCACCTTATTTTCCTATCCCCACCCTCCTTGCCTCTTCTTCCCTATTCTCCTTTATACCTCTGATAGGGAATGCCCTCTTCCCCCTCTGTCTGGCCACAGCCTATCAGGTTTAATCAGGATAGCCTACAACCCCTTCCTCTGTTTGCAAAGTTTTGTTTACCTCCTGGATATCATGAGCTTCCCACTATCTCTAGGAGCAAGTGTTTCAATTAGGAAGGAAATTACAACTGTGTGTATGTGTGTGTGTGTATGTGTGTGTGCCGGCGCATGTGTGAAAACATGTTTGCATGTACACATATGCATTTTCTGTGTATGTGATGCTAAACACATGGAAGCCAAAGGCCATTTTTCTATCATGTTAGTTCCAAGAATTTAGAAATGAGGCTTGACATCAAGGATCTTTATTCCCTGTACCATTTGATCAGCTCTATACTTTTACTCAACATGAGTGTTCATGTATCTATTCTATGCTTATTTCATTGTGTTTAAAGACATACTCAGGAGTAGTCAAGTTTTGATCTTCTGAACATGAATATCCAGTTTCCTCAACCCCGTGTGTCAAAGAGGTTGTCCTTGCTTCTCTAATGCATGTTTTTGGCACCTTTTTATTGTTGATTCATGATGATACTTGTGTCTTTTTAAATGTGCTCCATATTTTCACATATAAATTCATTAACCTTTATTTTATTTTTGATGTTATTATATAATTATATCATTTTCCATTTCTTCTTTATCCCTCCAATCTTTTATAACCCTTTCACACATACTCTCTTTCACATATCTACAAACTATTTCACCCAAACACAAAAGCATATACTTCTCAGCACCTTACACAAACTTCTCCAAAACTTAACAAAATATGAAGCTACAAGTGTCAAAAGATAAAAACAATATTCTTTAGAATAGTTAAACTCTGTTTCAATTTTAGCTTCTTGATTATTGGTGATGAAGATTACATTGTCAAGTTTCTTGACTATATAGTTTTCTATTTTTCTTTCTTTTTAAAATTGTTTTATTTTTGTACATATACATTATATTATTACACATATATACAATAGATTACCTATGGCAGGAAGAACCATGACACAATGAGGAATTATATAAATTTATTTTTTATAAACATATGGAATTAAAAAAAATCACAACCATGAACATTATTATAATCAGAGGCCCTTTTGGTTCTCCACAGTGATACTGAGCATGCTCACAAGGGGTTCCCATTGTGAAGTCTTTTTTTTTCCCTGCAACTTGTTTATTTAATTAATTTATTCAGATTACAACTCAATTGTTATCCCATCAGTTGTATCATACCATTCCTATCTCTCTTCCACTTTCACCCTATTCCCCTCCTCTAGGTCTAAGACTGAGGGGGACCGCCTCCCTCACTATATGGTCACAAGCTATCAAGTCCCATTGTTAAGTCTTAAACATCTTTAAAAGGGAAAAAAAACAAAAAATCAACATACTATCATTTAACTTGTTTTAATGTTTCTTCACAAATGGTGAAAACACTAAAGAATAGACAAGGAATAATCATATTGTTGTGGCCAACATTATAAATATGGAATTATATATTTAAAACGTTTTCTGGTTTAAAAATTAAATCTGGACATGCTTACCCTGTCTTGCAGAGTTTGGTCGTCGACTCTGCTGCATCCAAGTTTGCCCGTTTTTTAGGCAGAATTCTGTCTGTGGTAGAAACGAGGACACTTTGCCCAATGGCTTATTTGCCACATTTGAAGCCATCTCCACAAAGAGGTTCTTTAATGCTCATCATCTTCTTTGAGGTAGGCTGGGTATTGCCAGGATTTAACCTTTCTCATTGTCAATGAATCTTTAAAGTAATAAAAACATTTACAAATTCCATATTCAGCATGTCTCTGGGATTTTTGAAGACCATATCTTTCTAAAAAGTCATATCTATCTGCTGTACCTAAGATGTATATTCTTGTGGTAAAAGTAGACAAGCAATTGACAGAACCATGACTTAATTACTAACATGTAATTTGTATAATTTATTTCTCCTAAACAGCTTTCTATAGCACTTTCAAAGCATGGAAGCAAACCTTGTATTATAGTTGAATTATACAGGTACAATAACTCATATTAGAATATATATAATGTGTGAAGAATAATCTTACATTTGAATTCTATACCACTGTATCTAGAACTTATTTTGCATCTATATACAAAATTTTTTACCAGTAAATTAAAAATATCTTGTGAGTGACAATAGAGGCATTAAATTGAGTAGTAGATTCACTAATCTACTTTTTGTTCTATCTTCCCTATATATTTCTATATTCTCCCTTCATTCTTTTCAATCTCTTTCTCCAAACAAGATGTCAATGTCCAGTAGGCAGCGAGGAATGCATCCTGTTAGGTCTGATCCAATGTCAGTGTCTGGTTCTTTTGTTCTGAACGCACATAATATCTCACAAGCATTATACAGCTCTAATAGTTCCTGCCTCACAAAAATGTACATCAGATATATTGGACCAGAAGGTTGAAGAAGATGTTCTAATGTTATAGAGAGTTTTAGGTGACCACTCAGGTAGCAAACTGTCTCTGTCATCTTCTCATTTGGAAAGCTACTAACCTGCACTTCTGGCATACTTAGGTAATCAAGTTTATTCCTTCTCAAGTCTCTGATGGAGTTGAAGACCAGCTAGCTTAGTTTTACAATGAAGCTTTGTTGTTTAGGGATTAAGATGTTTTTAGGTCTAGATAGATATTTTAAGTTGATAATGACAAAATGTTATGGAGATTGATTTACATTCAGAATTTTAGATGCACCAATATGAGAGAGATGTTTTCTTCAAGGCTGTCAAATACAAATAGCCAAAACACTAAGAATGCAACATTTATATAATTGCTGATTGTGTCATGGTTCTTCTTGCTATAGGTAATCTATTGTATATATGTGTAATAATATAAATGTATATGTAAAAATAAAATGAAATAATAAAATTAAATTTAAAAAAATAAAAGAAAAAAATAAATTTGGTGGTCAATACAGCTTTGCAGGTCTCTAGTAAGGCCGGTATCTGCTTTCTTGACGGTGCTCCTCTTTATCCATTTTTCCATGTCTGCCTCTTCTTCCTCTCATCTCTTCCATCAAAGGTCAGGAGGTCCTCCCCCAGGACCAGTTTGTCTTCCTCCACCAAAGCCACCTAGGTCCATGCCATGGCCACCTTGGAAGCCAACTCTGTCTCCACCTCTGCCACCTGTGAATATTCCTCTAGGACTGTCACTGTCCATAAGTCCACCTCTTGCTACTAGAATGCCACCAGGGCTGCCTAGGCCTCAATCACCACCCGGAGGTGGGAATGGTGGTGGGAGGAAGTCTTAGGGCTTAGGCCTTACACTGGTTTCATTCTGTTCTCTGGGTGAAGTTCTGGTTTGCAAAGCCCGGCTTGGAACACTGCCAGTCTCCAGCTCAGTGTTGGACAGTTACTCCCCGAGAGGGATGCCCTCTTGAACCCCAGGGCCCTCTTGGGGGAAACCTCCTCTGTCTCCTCCACAGCCTTCCATGCCACCCATGGCCACCAGGACATCCGGGAAGGGGTGGTGGTATCCCTCTGCCTTCATGAGGTGGCATGCTACCCCACATGCTGTTCTTTGGAGGCTTCTTTCGGGCAAGAGAAACTTTAAGTTTGCTTCCTTCAAAATCTTTCCTATCACATCATTCCACGGCAGCCTTGGCAGTTGGCAGAACTTCGTAGAACACTGTGGCATCACCTTTAGGTTTTCCTGTCTCCTTATCCAGGTAGATATGAACCATGGGTTGCCCAGTTCTCTTGTTCATCTTGACAACATCACAGTGCTTTAAGAAGTCTGCCTGGACGGCGATCCAAGATGGCGGCGAGCAGTGTGGACCACGTTTGGAGGCTCCAGTGAACAATTCAGGGAATTGCACAGATTTCTGAGCCAGGAACACCGAGGTCCGAACATCACGGCAGCGGGAGTGCTCCACGGTTCGGAGGGACCAGGGTGCGGAGGACCTGCGTGCCCCTGCACACGGGAGGAGCGTGGTTTTTCTCTGATCGGAGCGGCAGCGGTAGAGGCGGCAGCACCAGCGGCACCAGCAGCGGCGGCTGAGGTTTGCAGCTCATAGCCTTCCGGTGGAGGCGATTGGTGTGGTGGCTGGTGGGAATTGCTGCGGGAGAGGGGACTCGGGGCAGGATTTGGGTCGCGTGGAGCCTTTGGACCCAGATTGGACTCAGCGGACAGTTCGGCCCCAGAGTCCCGGGTATTGGCCCGGCCCAGCAAACAATTCCGCCTGAGGCACTAACTCAGCGTGGCCATAGCTCCCCTGCTGTGGCGCAGGCTTAGTTGAGCTCGCTGCTCCACACTAGGCACTACCTCAGCTCAGCGGCAGCTCCCCTGCGGTGACACAGTCTGGGCGGAGCACTTGGTTTCACCACAGGCGCTAACTCAGAGCAGCCGCAGTTCTCCTGCTGTGGCGCAGGCTTGGTGACGTGCTCGGTTCCATCCTAGGCACCACCTCAGCTCAGCGGCAGCTCCCCTGCGGGGACACAGTCCGGGCGGAGCACTTGTTCCACCACTGGCGCTAACTCAGAGCAGCCGCAGTTCTCCTGCTGTGGCGCAGGCTTGGTGACGAGCCCGGTTCCATCCTAGGCACCACCTCAGCTCAGCGGCAGCTCCCCTGCGGGGACACAGTGCGGGCGGAGCACTTGTTCCACCACTGGCGCTAACTCAGAGCAGCCGCAGTTCTCCTGCTGTGGCGCAGGCTTGGTGACGTGCTCGGTTCCATCCTAGGCACCACCTCAGCTCAGCGGCAGCTCCCCTGCGGGGACACAGTGCGGGCGGAGCACTTGTTCCACCACTGGCGCTAACTCAGAGCAGCCGCAGTTCTCCTGCTGTGGCACAGGCCGGACAGAGCTCTCGGTTCCACCAGCTCTAAGACTCTGGTTGGACACAGTGTACAGTTTGAATCCAGAATTCCTGGCTGAGATTGGTGGTCAGTTCGGGCCCTGAGTCAATAACTGACCACAGCACGCACTTTGGGCCAAAAGGCCCTAGTGGAGCTTGGTGCGTAGTCCCAGCCCAAAAATTCTGGCTGGACCCTGTGTGCATTTTGGGCCCAAAATCCCTAGCTGAGCTTGGCAGACGGTTCTGGCCCTGAGAACCTAGCTGAGTTCTGCCCGTGGTTCGGTCCCAGTGCTCCTGGCTGGACTTGGCAGGGAACACAGAAGGCTGTGGATACCTTGGCCTGACTCAACGCTCATTCAGAGACCCAGAACAATTGCAGGATCCACAGCAGAGAGGGACTGAGGATCACTGGCTGTGAGAGACCAGAACAACAGGGCTAACCTCCTAACATCCACACCAGTGAAGCTTTGAGCTCGCAGCCTAGGGAAATCGTAAGAAAACAAGTGAATCTATCATCAGACACCCTCTATTCAACTCTGGAAACTACCCAACAAAAACAAAGACGGCAAGATGTCTAAAGGACAACGAAAAAGCATACGCAAAAAACCCCAAAACAACATGGCGTCTCCAGTTTCCAGCTATCCCAAAGAAAACCACCCAGAGAACTCAAATACAACGGAAATACAAGAAAATGACCTCAAATCCTTAGTAATGAGGATGATAATGGAGGAAACAAATAAAATTCGTAATCAAATGCAGGAAGACGCAGACAAACAGGTGAGAGACATAAAAGAAGCACATAGAGTGGAACTGGAAAAATTGCAGGAAAATGCAAACAACCAGATGAAAGAAATAACTAAAACGGTTCAAGCTCTGAAGACCTATAAAGAGGCAATGGAAGAAACTCAGGAATATACAAAAAATCAGATGAAAGAAATCAAAAAATCAGTTCAAGATCTGAAAATGAAAATGGATTCAATGATAAACACACAGACAGAAGAAAAACGAGAACGTGAGACCTCAGAGAAGAAGGCGAGCAACACAGAGGTGAGCTTTTCTAACAGAATCCAAGAGATGGAAGAACGAATCTCAGGGCTAGAAGATACAATCACAGATATTGAATCAACCATTAAAGAAAATGCCAAATCTGGAAAACTCCTGACACAAAACATCCAAGAAATTAAGGACACCATGAAAAGAAGAAATTTGCGGATAATAGGCATTGAAGAAAGAGAAGACATCAGACTCCAGGGCCCAGAAACTATTCTCAACAAAATCATAGAAGAAAATTTCCCCAATCTAAAGAAAGAGATGCCTATAAACATACAAGAGGCCTACAGAACACCAAATAGAATTGACCAGAAAAGAAAAACTGCCCGCCACATAATAATCAAAACACAAAACATGCAGAACAAAGAAAAAATATTAAAAGCTGCAAGGGAAAAGGGCCAAATAACATTTAATGGTAAACCTATCAGAATTACACCTGACTTCTCAGCAGAGACCATAAAAGCCAGAAGGGCCTGGACAGAGATCCTGCAAACCCTAAGAGAACACAGATGCCAGGCCAGACTACTTTACCCAGCAAAATTATCAATAACCATTGATGGAGAAAACAAAATATTCCATGACAAAAACAAATTCAAACAGTACCTATCCACAAACCCAGCTTTACAGAAGGTACTAGAAGGAAAACTCCATCCCAAAGGGTCAAGCTACAACCAAAACTACCCAGGAAATAGATAACTATCCCATGGCAAAAACACAACTACACAAACGCTCGACTGGAAACAACATCAAAATTAAGACTCTTAACAGTCACTGGTCATTAATATCTCTCAACATCAATGGCCTCAATTCTCCAATAAAAAGACACAGACTAACCGAATGGGTACATAAACAAGACACAACATTCTTCTGCATCCAAGAAACACATCTCACCCATAATGAAAGGCATTACCTCAGGGTAAAAGGTTGGAAAAAAATATTCCAAGCAAATGGTCACAAGAAGCAAGCAGGTGTAGCCATTTTAGTATCGAACAAAATAGACTTTCAACCAAAATTAATCAAAAGGGATGAGGAAGGACACTTCATACTCATCAAAGGTAAAGTCAACCAAGATGACATCACAATTCTGAACATCTATGCTCCCAATACAAGGGCACCCACATATGTAAAAGATCTCCTAAAAAAGCTTAAACCACACATCGATCCCCACACAATAATAGTGGGAGACTTCAACACCCCACTCTCACTGAAGGATAAGTCATTGAAACAGAAACTAAGCCGAGAAATAACATCATTAACCAATGCCATGGGTCAAATGGATCTAACAGATATCTATAGAACCTTTCACCCAAACAAGAAAGAATACACCTTCTTCTCTGCACCCCATGGAACCTTCTCCAAAATTGATCACATCGTAGGTCACAAAGCAAGCCTCAACAGATACAAGAGGATTGAAATAATACCTTGTATCCTATCAGATCACCATGCTCTTAGGCTGCAATTCAACAACAACAGAAATAACAAAAAGCCTACACATTTGTGGAAACTAAACAGCTCTCTGCTAAATGACACCTGGGTCAGGGAAGAAATAAAGAAAGAAATCAAGGAGTTTCTGAAATTCAATGAAAATGAAGAAACAACATACCCAAATTTGTGGGATACATTGAAAGCAGTGCTAAGAGGAAAATTCATAGCACTAAGTGCCTTTAAAAAGAAATTGGAAACATCGCACATAAGCATCTTAACAACACAACTGGAAGCCCTAGAAAAAAAAGAAGCAGAAACACCCAAGAGGAGTAGACGCCTGGAAATTATCAAACTCAGGGCTGAAATTAACAAATTAGAAACTAAGAAAACAGTCCAAAGAATCAACAAAACCAAAAGCTGGTTCTTTGAGAAAATCAACAAGATAGACAGACCATTAGCCAAACTAACTAAAAGGCAGAGAGACAGTATTGAAATGAACAAAATCAGAAATGAAAAGGGAGACATAACAACAGACACTGAAGAAATTCAAAGAATCATAAGATCCTACTTTGAAGGCATATACGCCACAAAATTTGAAAATCTAAGGGAAATGGACGATTTTCTTGATCAAGTTCACTTGCCAAAGTTGAGTGAAGAACAGATAAACAAGTTAAATAGTCCCATTTCCCCTACAGAAATAGAAGCAATCATCGATGGTCTCCCAACCAAAAAAAGCCCAGGGCCAGATGGTTTCAGTGCAGAATTCTACCAGACCTTTAAGGGCGAGCTAATACCGATACTCTTCAAGCTACTCCAAAAGATAGAAATGGATGGAAAATTACCAAATTCATTCTATGAGGCCATAGTCTCATTGATACCTAAAACTCACAAAGACTCAACAAAGAAAGAGAATTTCAGACCAATTTCTCTTATGAACATAGATGCAAAAATACTAAATAAAATACTTGCAAAACGAATACAGGAGCACATCAAAGATATCATTCATCATGACCAAGTAGGCTTCGTTCCAGGCATGCAGGGATGGTTTAATATACGGAAATCCATCAATGTAATCCATCATATAAACAAACTGAAAATAAAAAACCACATGATTATCTCCTTGGATGCAGAGAAAGCATTTGATAAAATTCAACACCCATTCATGTTTAAAGTTTTAGAGAGATCGGGGATACAAGGCACTTTCCTCAACATAATAAAGGCTATATACAGCAAGCCAATAGCCAAAATCAAAGTAAATGGTGAGATACTCAAGGAAATTCCTCTAAAATCGGGAACAAGGCAAGGCTGCCCACTGTCTCCATATCTCTTCAATATAGTACTCGAAGTTCTAGCCAGAGCAATAAGACAACAAAAGGAGATCAAGGGTATCCAAATGGGAAAGGAGGAAGTCAAATTATCCCTCTTTGCGGATGATATGATAGTGTACATAAGTGACCCTCAAAACTCCACCAGAGAACTCCTAAAGCTGATAAACACCTTCAGCAAATTGGCTGGATACAAAATTAACTCAAAAAAGTCTGTAGCCTTCCTATACACAAATGACAAGCTTACAGAGGAAGAAATTAGGAAAACCACACCCTTCACATTAGCCACAAGCAATATAAAATATCTAGGAGTTACCCTAACTAAGCAAGTGAAGGACTTGTATGAAAAAAATTTCAAAACTCTGAAGAAAGAGATTGAAGATGACCTGAGAAGATGGCGTGATCTTCCTTGCTCATGGATCGGGAGAATTAACATAGTAAAAATGGCCATCCTACCAAAAGCAATCTACAGATTCAATGCAATCCCTATCAAAATAACTACACAATTTTTTAAAGACATTGAAAGTTCAATTCTGAACTTCATATGGAAAAACAAAAAAACCCAGAATAGCTAAAACAATCTTGTACAATAAAAGATGCTCCTGAGGAATCTCCATACCTGATCTCAAACTGTACTATAAAGCAATAGTACTTAAAACAGCATGGTACTGGCACAGCAACAGGCTGGTTGATCAGTGGAATCGAATCGAAGACCCAGATATGAATCCACACACATATGGTCACTTGATTTTTGACAAAGAAGCCAAATCCATTCAATGGAAAAAGGATAGCATCTTCAACAAATGGTGCTGGTCTAACTGGAGGTCTATGTGTAAAAAAATGAAACTGGACCCATATTTGTCACCTTGCACAAAACTCAAATCCAAGTGGATTAAAGACCTCAACATAAAACCAGAGACACTAACTCACTTAGAAGAAAAAGTGGGAAAGAGCCTGGAACATATTGGCACAGGAGACAACTTCCTGAACAGAACACCAACGGCCCAGGCCTTAATGTCAACCATTAATAAATGGGACCTCATGAGGCTGAGAAGCTTCTGTAAGGCAGGAGACACTGTCAAGAGAACAAAGCGACAGCCTACAGACTGGGAAAAAATCTTCACCAACCCTACATCTGACAAAGGTCTAATATCCAAAATATATAAAGAACTCAAGAAATTAAACACCACCAAACCGAATAACCCAATTGAGAAATGGGGCTTGGAACTAAACAGAGAATTCTCAACAGAGGAGTATCAAATGGCTGAGAAACACTTAAAGAAATGCTCAACCTCCTTAGTCATCAGGGAAATGCAAATCAAAACAACTCTGAGATTCCATCTTACACCCATCAGAATGGCTAAGATCAAAAATTCAAGCGACACCACATGCTGGCGAGGATGTGGGGAGAGAGGAACACTCCTTCATTGCTGGTGGGAATGCAAACTAGTACAGCCACTTTGGAAATCTATCTGGTGCTATCTCAGAAAAATGGGAATAGGGCTTCCTCAAGACCCAGCTATTCCACTCCTTGGAATATACCCAGAAGATGCTCCAGCACACAACAAGAAAATTTGCTCAACCATGTTCATAGCAGCCTTATTCATAATAGCCAGAACATGGAAACAGCCTAAGTGTCCCTCAGTAGAAGAGTGGATAAAGAAACTGTGGTACATATACACTATGGAATACTACTCAGATATTAAAAACAAGGAATTCCCGAAATTTGTGGATAAATGGATTGAGCTAGAAATGATCATAATGAGTGAGTTAACCCAGAAGCAGAAAGAATCAAATGGTATATACTCACTTATATCTGCATACTAGCCCAAGGGGCATGTCCCACGAAAGCCTTCACTTACCAGGAAACTGGGACAGAGGGGAAGGCATCCTATTGGGACTCTAAATGAGAGACGCATGGGAGAACAGCAAAATAAAAGGATCCAGAGGGTCCTAGAAATCTACAAGTAGAACAATATGATAGGCAGATTTGGTCCCAGGGGTCCCGCTCAAACTAAGGCACCAGCCAAGGACAATACAGGAGGTAAACTTTAAACCCCTTCCCAGATCTAGCCAATGGTCAGAATATTCTCCACAGTTGAGTGGAGAGTGTGATACGACTTTCTCACATACTCTGGTGCCTCACATTTGACCATGTCCCCTTGAGGGGGAGACCTGGTGGCACTCAGAGGAAGGACAGCAAGTAGCCAAGAAGAGACTTGATACCCTATGAGAATATATAGGGGGACGTAATCCCCCTCAGGAACAGTCATAGGGGAGGGGAATAATGGGAAAATGGGGCGGGGGAGGAATGGGAGGATACAAGGGATGGGATAAACATTGAGATGTAACAAGAATAAATTAATAAAAAAAAAAATAAGGGAAAAAAAAAAAAAAAAAAAAGAAGTCTGCCTGATTTCCCAGAGTCACATTGTCATTTAATCCTTGCACATAAATTGCATTGTTGTCAGAGTCTTCATCGGGATATATAAGAGGGCCTAGATCAAGACCTGTTCCTTTATCCATGGGTTCACCAAGCTTATTGAAGCCACTTCACTGTCCAGCACCCATTCCACCACATCCTCCACCAGCCCACCTCTGCTCATGGCTCCTGCCTCTTCGATCAAATCCCCCTCTTCCCCTGCTCTGGTTATCAGGGCCACTCATGCTCCGGTTCTCTCCAGGTCTGAAAAATCCTCCAGACTCCTGCCGATAAACACCCATGCTACTGGGACGGTCCTGTTGGAATGAACTCTGATGCCTGTAGCTGTTGGTCTGTTGTCTATATTGACTTGGAACCTGCCTATAGGATTCAGTCTGACAGGGGTAACTAGTGGGTGACTGCTGTCCATAGCTGCTTTGTTGACCATAGCTACTCTCCTGTCCAAAGCTGCTTGGCTGCCCATAGGTGTTCTGCTGAGAGTAACGGCTCTGATCTTAACTAGTCGGCTGTGAAGAGGAGTAGCTAGTAGGAGGATACGAAGGAGGTGCTGTGATTGGCTGCACTGGGTAGCTCCCGGGTACCCAGGGATAACTGTAGTTACTCTGTGCCATATTCCAGGCTGAGTTGGTTATAAGCCCCTGTGCGAGACTGAAGTTGACTAGTCTCAGAGGGCTTGTCATTATCCTGTGGTCTTGTAGGTGCTGTGACTGTTGGTTGCTGGCTGCTGGTCATAGGCTGGGTAGACAGGCTGGGTCCCATAGGCAGACTGAGCTGCAAATGAGGCCAGGGTTGTGATGACTGTAGCAGTGGTGGTGTCATAAGCACCAGTGACATATCCTTGGACAGGCTGGCGGTATGCCTCGGGGAGGGGGGCAGTTGGATTGCTATAACCAGTGGGAAGCTGTCAGTAAAAAGTCAGATATGCAGTCTGCCCATAGGTGGCAGTGATATGAACCTGGGTATAGCTGACATCAGTAGGCTGTCCATAGGTTCCATAGCTTTGTTGCCCATATACCTGGGTAGTCTGCATATCCTTGAGTTGGCTGGGCAATGTAACCACTGTAACCCTGCTGGGCTGCAGCTTGGCTGTAGGTACTGTAATCCGTGAACACCATTTTCTCTCCTTACTCCTCATTCTCTAAATGTCTGTCACACTCTCACGTTCCACCAAGGCGCCGCACTCTAATTTTCATTTCTTATACAAGATAATTTTTGGTCAAGTTTATTCTATTTATTGAATATTAAAATTTCTATATTCAGAGAGATTTTAGTTATATTTTTGTATATTATGTAATATCATTTCTGATTATTCAGTATATCATTGAGCTATGATAGTGAACTTAAACTTTTACACTCAAATTATTCATCATCTTTATGTATAGATTTTACTGTTTTTCTGTCTTTCATATGAAGCCTTTACTATTAAACTTGTTTAATCATATACTAACTTAATTCCTTCAAAAATTTCTCTATGTTGTACTTTAAAACATATCATTTTGGTGGCACTTGACAACCACATGTCTCCTGCAAATATCTTCCTGTGAAGATTTAACTTCACAAACATTATTCTCCAAACTGTATACTTATTAATATATGCCATCTGCTACTTCCTAACTGTTAGTTAAGATTCTTTGTTTATTTAAAATAAAACATGTGATATTCTTTATGAAATTACATAACATACATAGATCAGAGATAAGGAAATTATTTTCTTTTTCAAAAAGAATTCCAAAATTGACTGAGAATTTGCACTTTCCCCTCAAATGAACATCCTGTAACACATATAAGGAATTTTTGGCTAATATCATTAATAATCTTGCACATATCTAAAACTGATAGTCCCAGTTATTGTGTGTGCATGTTTCCTTAGCAAACCACACTGACTCTTATTTGAGACTAAAATTGGAAAGTGTTTATGAGAAATATGTGGGAGAGTTGCAGAAGAAAGATTTTAATCAAAATTATATTGAATCTTTTCACTTCCGCTCCCCAGCTGGAAACAGTTCTTCCTCACTCTCCTGTTTTGGATGAGAACAGCTGCTTGTGATGACATCCGCAGTCTTCTCCAGCCTTCTGCTTCAGGCAGCAGTTTATGCCTTTCTCTTTGAAATTAGCTGGAACCATTTTAAGCACTTTCCTGTTTCCTCTAGGCATATGCAATACCAGAATAAGGATTATAACATCTGTCCTCAACATTATATGAAGTTTTTACAATATTTCTTGATTGTTTGAGGGCCAGCAAATGAATAAGGTAAAAAGACAAGTTTATCGCTACACAAGGATAGAAAAACAGAATGAAAGTGGTTTAGAGTGCAGAAGAGAAAGAATCACAGCATGAGGGTGTTAAGAGGTGATATATCAAGTGTATCTTAAACCAAAGATAGTTTAATTCAGGTAAAAGAAGTACCACTTACTTAAATAATTTTACTGAGTATTAAAGCTTAGCTGGAAAGTGTTCCCTTGCTGTGTTAGTGAAATCATCTGCCGTGCTCTGGATTTGTTGTTGTTGTTGTATTAATCAGTCTGAGTATGATGTCTCTATGACTCTATGGTTGATGTTTGCAAAAAGCTTGGAAACAGAATGATCCCTTGGCATTTCTTTAGCAAGTATTAATTTGCCTGGAGAAAAACAAGCTATGAAAATAAGAAAGGACATGCCCAGAATATTAGAAAGAATAATTTGAATAGAGCTTTTACAAATTGCTTTCCTGATTGTTTTATAAATGCTCTTATTTGTGTAGTTTAGTATAAATAAGTAAATTCCATATGCATTTGTAAAAAACACACAAAAACGAAAAAACAAGACTACCACAGTATGTATAAAGGAGTTCTAGGAAAAAAAGAATGAATAGACTATTTATCCCAAGAGAAAACATTGAAAAAAGTGAAGTCCAAAAAGAGAGGAGGAGAGACAATTCAGTCGTTTGCTCATTAGAAGCTATATATGAATATTTCTTGTTAATAATAATAATAGTAGTAGTAGTAGTAGTAGTACCAGTATATAATCTACTAACATCTCTGAATACTAGAGGCCCAAGGCAAGGCTCACAACATCATCTGAAACTTTTGGAGTAACCTGTTACTAATCTTTTCCACTCCCCCAAATTTAAGTGTTATGGGTGCTATTCTTACAGCCCTTGGCTCACATATGTATATACCAGGTATACCTCGTTATGGTGGTATATTCATGTCCTTTCTCAAACACTGCATGTTTATAAATTCTTCATCAGCATTCAGAAGCCTTCTTCATAAAGCCTTCCTTAACCTTTCCCTTATTGTTGATTGTTGATTCTAAGTTTTAAAACTCTCTCATTGTACAAACTGTATTGTGATGAGATTACTTATCACTTCCCATGTCTTTCTCTAATTTTTGATCCTGTTTCACTTTTGAGTAAGCCTGGGACACAACACTTTACCTAGAATTATAGAATTTCCATAATTGCTTAGGGAAACTCAGATCCATTAATTTTTTTTTCTTCATAGCTTGTGTTTTCTTTGGCTTTCTCCCTCAGAAATGTTCTCACCTGAGGATGCTGATCTTATCAAATATGTTCCTATTTCTGTGTAGTCTTTCATTCCTGATAAAAAGGCCTTTCATCATTTTATCTGAAAATATCTAAGCTTTACATCTCTCTATGTCCCATTATATTCTATTTTCCTTAACACCTCATTTTCCAAATCGCTAGGTATATTACACCAACTCCTTGGTCGATAAGTATGTTTTTGCTCTGACAAATGATAACACTACTTTACCATTTTATTGTATATTTGTTTCCCATTACAGTCTAAAGGTATCTAAGTGAATATATATTGTAGAAAGACCTTATGCAACAATGTTTTAAATGTCATGTTTTAAATGTCATATGACTTGCATGAGACATGTTCAATGTGAGTCATCATTAAAATTTTTACTACACTGAAAAAAAATGAAAATATGAGACTGCTGTTCCGATTAAGTGATAAATGACCTGATTTTTATTCTGGAAGCTAAAGGGGAGAGATCATTTTTTAGAAGTCATTATAATGAAACATTCATTCTTATAGCATCAGTCATAATGATGTAAAGAATTATCTAGTCTATAATATTTAATACTGTTGTACTATTCATGCATGACCTGAAGTTTTCAAATGTACGGAAAAAAGTTCTGCAACAAACATATATAGTTCTTGGGAATATTAAATTTCTTTCTCAAGAAGTAGGCAGGAATATTCCTGATCTACCATATGTTGTTAGTGATACCGTTTGTACAAATATTTGTTCAGTAGCTTCTGATAATGAGAGCGACATAGCCTCTTCAGCCTATTATTACATCATCTAATCTCTTAATTATGGAGTCAGAAGATACTTCCTAAAACGTACTTCTTATAAAGTACTCTGTTGACATCATGCATTAGAATTATCTCTAAAGTTAGTGTTAAAATACAGCCTCTTGAAACATCTAATCTCAGATCTACCAGAGCAGACTATCTGTGACTAAAACACACCATCTGACCTGTAAAAGGATTTTTCAGATAACTTGAACTATAAGGATATTTTGTTAGCTACAGAAAGTGTATTTTCTTTCTGTAGATAACAAGTAAATGAAGGAGTCAACCTGACATTTACAAATATCCTGGAGAAATCCATCTTTTAAGGAGGTATATTATCCTATCCACCACCTCATAAATTTGTTTACATGAAACATTGCTACATGTTTACCACCAATCAAAATATATCTTAGACTTACAAAGGTTACTTTCTCATAATGTTCAGATGCATATGATCTCTACTGTGCAGAGTTTAAAATATAAATATGATCTAATATGCATATGGAATAATTGACTTGTGGCTGGAATTGACTAATCTCAAGAACAATTGCATTCAGAAAAGGTGATTCAAAGTCTACTGTTGTAAACCTCATAATACTTCGTGGGCACTTCCCAACATTTGATTGACATAACGAATAGATGTTATAATCAGACTGATTTAAGACTGAAACTAACTCTGAAAATGTTGTGCAACGTATTAGAATTAAAACAAGTACATCATAAATGTGGGTCACATAACGCTTAGTATATTTCTATTTTAAATGCGTGCCTCTAGAAAAATCTGTATCCCTTACTGATCATTAGATTACTTTCTTCCCTCTAACAATGCAGAGAAATATACTCCCAGCTTTCCCTCAAAACATTGTACCTCATCAGTGTGATTTTTGTCTGCTATTCAGTTATAACCACAGTGTACAATTGAGACTAAAATAAGAGTAATAAATGTGCATAGGGGGCATTCTCTCTGATTCTATTCCATTAGGCTTTAAAAAATATCATGGATACAAAAACACACATGGAAGCAAAGTGAGATCCTTTAGAAAAAGATCAACTAAGACTGTTTGTTAAAATCAGCAAATAGCTTATGACTAAGCCCTTTAAATTTACTTTTCTTTCTGCTAACCACCACAACCTGATACAATACTTTTAATGATGAATGAGTGCTCATTGCTTTTGTAAATATTCAAATATCAGAATAAAACTGATTTCTTTGTTACTCTAAAGATGTAAAATAGAGAATAATTCTGTGCCAATGCCATTTGTGACTCATCCAAGAATTGGCTATCTACAGGCACTACTCTGATGATGGGGTACTTACTTGAACAGAATCCTCAGGGTGTTATAATCTAGAGGGAAATTATCACTTTTCTTTACTTGATTTGAACCATCTCTATTTTTTCCATCAAACACATTTTAAAGACAATTTAGTACGAAAGACTGAGATTTCATTTTATAGCAGAAAAAAAAAAAAACCTCACAGTATTGTGAGGTAAATTTAATTTATTACTCATTCATATATTTTACTTCTACCCTAGGAAGCATTAAAATAAAGCACAGTTACAGTATAAATGTTTTAAAGTAGCAGTTCCTTCCTCTTTACTAAGCAATTAATGAATTTGGCCTTACTAAAGAAACTATTTCTGTCCCCACCTCTTTTTAAATCATCTATTCTCATTTGCCAATTTGCTGTGATCTGTTGGCCCTGTTCTGAACTGGAATGCTAATCTGTATATTACAATTCCCCATAGCAATTAATGTTTAACACAACCTCTCTATTTGCAAGCTGTATAACATTTTAATATGTTAATGTGAAGTCATTGTCAATTATACTTGTATAATTCTTGTCAATTACACTGCTGTACAATTCTGTATGTATGTTAAAAAATCAATAAAATTTATTTTTACAAAATACCCTATTCACTGCATCTTTACTTATTCTAGGGCTTTCAGGTAATACACAAGAATGCAGTATATTATAATAGTCAAATAAACCATAAAGTTAAACAGCTAGTACAAGTAAATCAATTAGCATATTTAAGTATCTGTTATACAGTGTGTCCTGGAAAGTATTCACTCTTGCTATCAAGAATTGCTGCAATATAAGTACTTGAGAAATGGCATAAAGGTTTGTAACACTTTCTGCTCTTATAGAGGAAAACAGGTTCAATTGTAAGCACACACATCACAGGTCACAACTATTGGTAACTCAGGTTTCAAAGAATCCAGTCTTCATGGGCACTATACTCTTGCAGTGCACATACATGTAGAAATCACACACACACACACACACACACACACACACACACACACACACACTACATTTTTAAAAGAAAAGAAAATTTACGTCACTACAAAATCCCAACTGTATTCACTGGATGACTTAGTGTCTTAATGTGACTTCTTATTATGTTGGAGAATTCAATTCACAGTCATATATACTGAGTGTGCGATGTGTTGGTATAAACATGAAACAAGATGACTTATACAGCATAGTAGAATTTGAAAACGCTTCGTAATATCCTCCTTGACTGACTTCCTATGGCACATAACTAGCCTTTAACTATGCTTTCATTAGGCAGTCATTTAATGTCAACTTAATTTGTATTCTATATGATCACAGTGTGAAAGGCCTAGATGTTTCTTGGAGTATAAGTTTAAAGTGATTAAAGTTTCTAGGATAATAAGTTAATTCACAGACAAACACTAGTTTATAAATATGAAAAAATTACTTTGAAAATTTAGCTTATAACATTTGTCTGATCTTTACCATAGAAGAATTAAATAGCAACCAGAAGCCTTGCCACATTCGTATATTGTGAATTTGTTCAAATATTCCTGTCCTGGAATTTTCTTGTGTGGAAATGAAGAAATTTGGAAACAAACATATTTTGTCACATTACAGATGGTTCTCACAAAATGTTTTTTAATGACAAAAGGAAGAGTTCATCTGCTTGGTATGGGAGGGTTAAGAGATTTGTATGTTTTTTCCTATTCTAATGGTCATTAGATATTTGAAATTCCTTTACCTCAAATATGTCATAACTGGCTAGAATATATTCCCTGAAACAACTGTGGGAAATATAAAATAGCATGAGATTATTATATTTTATAGTATGTAGTATATATAAATTTCCATGAAACCAACACTTTGTGACTTAGAATATGCCAAGATTTAATTATGTAATAAGTAATATGTGAGTTTATTAATAACATTTTAATAAACATAAAGATTAGAAAACATGCTCATTTGCTTAGTGTATTATATTTATATAATAACCATTTATATAACACTTATTGCATGCTAGATAATATTCAAAGCCACTAAAATTTACTGCAATAATCTTGGAATCCCCGTTTTACAGTTGAGAAAACTGAAAGGTAGAGATGGTGGGATCATTGCAGACAGATGTGTAAAGAGACTTTTACAATAAGATAATGAAATATGTAAGCTTAACTCAATACATCATGCATATGATGGTAAGAAAAAGATAGTCTAGAAATATATTATTGGTCACCTTAAAATTCAAGCAGAAATACTTAAGTTTGTCTCTTGAAAGTATTGAATATTTTTAATGATTGTTTATTTGTATTTTATGTATTTGTGTGTCTTAGCGTACATATGAGCACAATATGTGTAGGTGCCCCAAAAGCAAGGAGAAGAAGGAATTGATTCCAGCTGGAACTGAAGTTACGGGCCATTGTGAGTTGCCTGACATAGATGCTAGGATAACTCAAGTCTTCTACAAGATCAACAAATGTTCTTAACCCCTTGGCCATCTCTCCAGTTTCTAAGTTATCATAATATTTTCGATGAAAAAATAACATGATTGACAGATTTGTCGATTTGTCTTTTGTTTTGTTTTGCTTTGTTTTCTTTTCTCAGAAGTATATTTAAAGACATCAATCTCACAGTAAAGCATAAGAAAAGTATTTGGGGCAAGTTGTTATGATGAGGAAATGTTAGTCAGAGAAGACATCTAAAAATTTCCTTAGCGACTCTAGGATGCTGGAACAAGACTGAATTAAGAGTGTACATAGAAACAGACTGAGAAAAGGCTATAAGAAAACAGAAGAAATACTAACAGAAATGGTTAACTTAAGCATGAGTACAAAAATGAGAGTCAGGGAAAGGTTTATGAATTTTCTACTTCTGACATAGGCCTAGATGCTGTAAAGGCACTCTACTAACTATTCTCTTAAATAGATTTCTGAGAAGAAATGGATCCAAAGCGTTTTTTTTCCCCTGTGTGTCTCTCTTGAAGAAAGTTGGCCTTTTGGAGCTATAGCTTTCCCAGTGTTATTGTGCTGCCACTGGGGACATGAATCCAGAGACTGAGAGAGCAAAATATACTGCAGAAATGGAAATGGTCAATGGCATAAAGAGCAAGCACATCATGTGGCTGTATGCTGTACCACACCACTCCACTGAGATGCTTCAAGCATATCTCTCTCTCTCTCTCTCTCTCTCTCTCTCTCTCTCTCTCTCTCTCTCTCTCTCTCTCTCTCTCTCTCGGAAAAGTTTTTTTCACACAACATATTCTGATTACAGTTTAGTTTTTCCAGATTCATCCCAACTCCTTACCCATCCAACTTCAATCTTTTCTTTATTTCTCTCTTTAGAAAGCTAACAAACAGGAAAAAATAACAGAAATAAAAATAAAATCATTGCACATATACACAAACAAAAACCATTAAACCACAAAGTTGGAAGCTAAACTATACAAGCAAAAGAACAGTAAGATGAAAAAAATGTTCCAAAAAAAAAAAAAAAAAAGCAATAGGAGACAAAAAGTCTAGAAAAAGCCTATTAAGTTAGTTATTTGTGGGCCATCTACTGCTGAGCATGGAGCCTATCCTTAAGTACAAATATACCTTAGAGAAGAATAGTTTTTCCTTTTCAAGTAATTACCAATTTCTAAAGTGGAAGTTTCTGGATTCTTTGAAGACTTTGATGTGTCCTGTGGTGTTTTGCTGAAAGCTGTCTTGTGAGAGGTCATGTGATGTTTCTCTGGAAGAGAGGGTAAGTGAGGTTTTACTGGGAGCAGACACATGATAGAGCAAGTGATAGTGAGAATGAGTATAAAAAGAACCACAGACCATGGGCGAGGCTTTTGGCATTGCTATGCCTATAACACTTTGTTAGTATTTGATGGTGTTCCTTTTGCAGAGAAAAACATTCCAGAGAACTTTTCCTGGTACTCAGGCTGAATGGGACTGGACTTCTGGTTTCCTGACAATGTAGAGTGGAATTGGCCCAAGGAACTATGTCCAAACAGGTTCACAAACCCCTTTTCTTATTAACATTATTTTTCCCCTTCCTCTGGTTGGTGGGCTAGAAGTGAAGTTGAAGTGTTTAAGAACTTTAAACAAAGTAGGTATTGAAAAAAATATAAGCCTACAAATTTCAAATAGATTCTTGGTGAGTGTTGGGTGACCATGTCTGCTTTCTCCTCTCAGCACTGGGACCCCATCTGGCTTGAACTTGTGCAGACCCTGTGAGTGCTGTGACAGTCTTTGCACACATTCTTAATGGGCAATATTAAGCTCAAATTGCCAATTCGAGCAATATACTCAGCCAAATAGATTTAACTTCCGTACCTTTCTATTTGGACTATTGCCACATTTCAATGTTTTCTCCAGTCTGTTAATTGGTCCATGTTTCTCTTTTGGATTCATTTTCCTTGTGGGTGGCAAAGACAACTTCACTGTTTGTTCCCGGAGGGAAAATACCTTGATTAATGACATCATTCACATAGTTTATTTCTAGCTATATGATTATGAGGGGGGTTAACTAATTTTTCAAATGGAGTGCTGGGATGCATTTCATTTTTAAGAAAGGCTGAAAAATGAATGATGCTGAGCAAAGTTTTCAAAAACTGTCTCTCTATTCCACTAACTGATTAATAAGGGAAATTCTTCTGTTGGAATGCTGCATCTTTCTCTATTTATAATTTTTTCCAAATCAGTGATAATGCTTGAAGAACTGGTGTAACTGTCACTTGGAACTACTAGTTTGCATTTAATGCAAGATAGACAATTTCTTCATTAGATGGTAGCTGCCAAAGAATATATAGTTCAGTATAAATAAAAAAAATGTAACAGGGATTGTGATATTGTCATATATATCTAGGATGTTACTATTAGTCTTCTGCCATGGGAGTTATTGGGATTGGGAGTATCCAATCAAAACTGATGATAGTTATTTCAATGAAAATTTCCAAAGCAGCTTAAAGAGACTAAAGTAAGATGAAAGGTTTATATTTAAAACTTTCTCTGACTATATTACTAAACCAGGTGTACTTTAAAACAAAATTGCTTATTACTATTTTGTTCTCCTTTTAGGTTGTATAATAAAGTGAAATTGATTATTTTCCTTTGATCTTTTCCTTTTTGTTTCCAGGATCTACTTAGTACGACTCTATTATATTTAAGTTTCTCTGCAGTGACCTTCACTGACTTGTCGAGGTTTATGAATAAAGTATAATGAAAAGACTTTCTGTTCATGCACATAACTGATTCTGCCTTGCCTGCCAGTCAGAGGTCCCTTTAATATTATTGTAAACTGGTACATATGAGAAAGAATGAAGCTTAAATGAATTGGGAGTCCATCTTTTAACAATATGATTTGATTCAACAAATGATGCTCTAAATGTTGAAGCTTATAAACATCTTTGCCCACTACTAAGAAAATAGTGAAAATGGAATGCTACCGTCATGTGGGAATTTAGCTAGAGTTCTCAAATCTCAAGTTCTGAGTTGTCTGTAGTTGGAAATTTTTGTTTAAACACCTATTCTCATTCTTCCTCTATCTAAAACACAAAAACTTGTATTACTGATTTTCTTCCATTTTTCCTTAAAAAATTTTAAAGACAGGTTTTCATATAGCCCAGGCATCCCTAAACTCAATGTGTAGCTGAAGATGATCTTGAACTCCTGATATTTCTGCCTGCTCCTTCAAACCATATACTTGAATATCTGAATTGCCCTCTCATTTGTAAAATATGTCTATTTCTCAAAATATTTATCTTTCAAGGATAAGATTGAATTCTTTGTTTAGGAGGCATGCAGGGGAATGAATGTGGCTGTTAGCTATCCAGTCATTAATGAGATGAAAACTATACCCCTTGCCAGAAAATGCATTCTGAGTGCACTGCTCCCCAAGTAATTGTTATCATGTGCCTGTATATATGTGGCTTCATGCTAAGTACTGGGTGATATACAAAATAAATAGATTTATTCCTCGCGCTTTTCCAGTTTACATCTTCCTTCAATTCAAATGTAGCAGAGTGTTTAAAAGGGCAAAATCAGATCATGAAGTTTGTATCTTTTCCCCTCAAGAATGGGTTATTGAGATTTCTCTTCATGGGCTTGTTTGAGAGAGGAAGAAACAGTATGGGTTTTTATCACTAATTAGTGATTTATTTTTTTATTTCTACTTTTAACTTTTTAAATTAAATCTTTTATTTTTTATATATACATTTATATTATTATACACATATACAATAAACTACCTATAACAAGAAGTAACATAGATAATCATAAATTATATAAATGTTACATTAATAATGTTTTGGCTATTTGTATTTGGCAGCCTTGAAGAAAACATCTTTCCTATCTTGATGCATCTAAAATTCTGAATGTAAATCAATCTCCATCACAGTTTCATTTGCATATTACCCACAGTCATTACTACAAATTAAGTGATAAATTCAAATGTTCTTTTCTTTTCAAAAGTTTTGAATTATGAGTGCAAGTGCATAAGTGCAAAGAACATAGAACAATCCGCAGAAAGTTTCTTTACCTCCACCTTTGGTTCTGGAGCTTGAACCAAAGGGGTCAGCCTTGCTTGGCAACTACATTCATGGAAACATTCCTCTCGCCCTTATTTTTACTATTTGAGACATGCACTCTTTTCTGTCTTATATTTGTTATACTGGCTTTGTTGTCTATGATTTAAAACAACCATCCAGTCTCAACTTCCCAGGTACGGTGATTACATTTTTTCTCACTATATCAACCTTTAAAAGTCAGTAGTATAAGGATAACAATTGAGTAACATTATTTATATGTAATGTAATTCTTTTTAAAAATTTAATATTCATTTTTTTGCTTCTGTAACATAAGCTACTTTCCAGTTTCCTAGGTTTCCTTCATATTTACTCTTACTTAATACATATACTAACAATTATGAGCTAGTATTCACATACGAAAAAAAATATGGTATTTATCTTTCTGAGCTGGGCTTACCTAATGAAATATTTTCAATTCTCATAATTTTTTCTGAAAATTTTGTAATTTCATTTTTCTTTATGACTGAGTACAAATCAACTAAGCTAATGTACCATATTTTCATTATGTATTCATCAGTAGGTAGACATACAGATTGATTCTTAGCTGTTGTGAATGGAGCAACAATCAACATGGATGTCAAATGTCCCTGTAGTAAAATTTAAAATCTGTTGTGTATAAGACCAGGAGTGGTATATATCAATCATTTACTTCTAGTTCTAGTTTTTTTGAAAACTAATTATAAATTTGCTATGCTAGTGTACACTCCCACCAACACTATAGGTTACAGACTGTAGAGAAATCAATTGCAGAATGACTCGTTATCTTCCTCCCCACTGTCTGTATTTTACAGTGCTAGAAAGTACTGTGTAGACCACTGGAGTAACATATACACATCAATGGACTTACCTCGTATTGGACTTTGCATGTTGAAATACAGACCTGACCACCAAGATATACCCACAGGTACAGATGTTGTTTTGGTGCCTTAGTTAAGGTTTCCACTGCTGTGAAGAGACACCATGACACAAATCTTATAAAGGAAAACATTACATTGAGGTTGCATTGCAGTTTCATAAGTTTAGTCCATTCTCATCATGGTGGGAAGCATGGCATTTTGCAGGCAGACATGGTGCTGAGGGAGCTGAGAGTTCTACAACTTGATCCAAAGGCAGCAGAAGGAGATGGAATTCCACACTAGGTGGAGTTTAAACATAGTAGACATCAAAGCCCATCTCCGCAATGACACACATCCTCGAACAAGGACACATCTACTCCAACAGGCCAAAAATTGCAATAATGCCACTCCCTATAGGCCGAGAACTCAAACACATGGGTTTATGGAGATCATACCTTTTCAAAACACAGGTTTGTAATTAACCCTTTTCTGATTTGCTCTAAGACCCACTCCACAGGAAGAAATGCTTACCTGAATCTGTGAGTCTCACTAAAATACCATGGCCGAGGAGATCATAGACTCTGGCACTGGGAGAGACATGATGATCATTTTTGCAAAATAGCCTTCTAAATATTCATGCTTATTTCCCTCAACCTTCATCAAAGAAGTGTAATTTTGTTGGTTTATTTACTAATTAATGCAGAAATTCAAAATTGGCCAAAGTTTTGAGAATAAGTGAATTTGATTGCCCTCCCCTATATTAATAGGTTCTTTTCCAAATTATAAGTAATGTTACAGAAGAGGGTACAAAAAGAGTGTTGTTGGTAAAAAATACAAAAAAAAGTGCTTTAGAATGCTACTGTTTTCTGAGCATGATATGGCTATTGCATTCATGTGCTCCTCATTCATGAGCCCATGAGCAGCATTAATTGTGCTCAATGAGTTGTCAAAAAAGAAGACATAGAATTGTCATAGAAATATCTTTAGGAGGCATTCTACAGAAAGACAGAGGAGGAAATAGAGGTGAATATGATCAAAATATATACCTATATGAAATGCTCAAATAATAAACATTATAAATGAAAAGTTAACTATTTCTTCTCTTTGAATGTTTTTCTTTAAGTTATAGAGATTCCTCAGCCATAATTTCATTAGATTGAGTAATTCGTTTGATATACACATATAGATACAGATGTGTATAAGTGTGTTATTTATTTGATTCTTCCATTTCTATAATTTCATTGTGACTATTTTCTAACTGAATTATTCTTCCATATTTTTATATTTTTTCTCAAATTAGTGTTATTTCATCAACTTCCATAACCTTGTCTATTTTAAAACTTTCTTATATAATTTCAGATTTATTCTGTAATTTTATTATCTAGGTCTTGAATTAAATTGTTTATGTATTTATTATTATTTAAAAATTTTAAAGAGTATACTATAATGGTATCATTTTCTTTTATCTTCTCTCCTATCTTCTCTTGCTTTCTTTAAATTTCATTGCCTCTATTTTAAAATTTGTCATTATGTGTGCATTTATGTGTGTGTATTTCTAAAAATATCATTACAACCTGATCAGTCTGTATAATATTTCATGTATGTATGTTTTCAAGGTTTAACAATTATCTTTGGATAACCATTGGTGTGCTTTTTTTGGGGGAAGACTATTTTTCCTCCTCAAGCATCCCTTAGTTAGGTTAAGGCCTTGTCAGCTTTTCCCCATTCACCTTCTCATGTCTTTTGGTGTCATGCCTGTTTGAGTGCAAGCCATGTTTAAACACCTATATTGCTGAAAAATCATGCATGTAATTTCTAACATTTCTAGCAAAAACAAACTCACAGAAAAATTCCAGTTCCTCTGATTCATAAAATCTTTCTGATGTCTCTTTAACAATGATCCCAAAGCCTTGAGTCAGAAGTTGTTTTGTAAAAAATGTCAGTTGGAACTGAACTGTACAACTCTGCATGCTTATTAATTTTGGTTTTTCCTGTATTTTTTCTTATAAAGAGAAGCTTATTTGATGAACAGTAAGAATTTCATTTATCTATGAGTATAAAGATACAGATCTTGAAAGCAGTTAGGGATTAAGCTGGTCTAGTAAGTGCCAATTTCTGGTTCTCTTCTAAGACCCATAACTTTACTAATCTCATGCAATTGGCTAGGTTTCCAGTACCAAACATTTCTCTCTTGCTAAACAGGCCTTATGTCCAAGGTAGAGAACTGTTGGTAACTAACAATGTATGACTGCCACTACTGCATATATAGGATTATCATATCATGTTGGTAATTTTTATGGTTCATAAGTATCATAGCTGGGTAGGACTTTGCTTCTTAGAAAGCTGGAAGGGCTCCTTCTGATACTATGAAAGGTAGTCCTCAGAGAGGAAGTTTTAGGTCAGAGCCATCTCAGGGGTCTCTAGGTCTTGTGTGCCTAATGCATAGTGTCTTGAGAATTGGAGACTTACCTTCTACCTCTGCTAGATAACCAAGTATAACAATAGTCCATCACATTTTGAGATTCTCTTGGATTATCCTGACCAGAAACTAAGAGGGATTTTCATGCTTGGTATTAGTGTTGTTAGTCTATGTCTCTTAGGGTAAAAATTGTTATCCTAGATGGCAAATTTTCATTTAAAGTATATAAATATATGTATATACAAACTTACATATACTATAGTTATTTTTAGGCAGATATTAAATAAAATTATCACTTATGATGTTGTCAGCCATGCTTATTACTCTACTTACCTATCTCCATCTGTAGTATATTGAGATAAATTTCAAGACTCATGGCTGCACAAGATGCTACAAATAAATGACAATTGAAGTATTACAGCTAAGCAAGATATTTTTCCCACACACTGTCTACATAAGCAGTGAGGCTGCTTGAAGCCTGTTGCTCACAACTGAATAACATACCACATTCTACATCATTGTCTTATACACCCCAGGGTTCTCATGAGCCTCTAATTCTATGAGGTAATAACAGGTAAATGGTATTGATGATCAATGTGAGTTTCTCAAATTAAAGGTCCTTTATCCTTTACGTGGAGCTGTGTTCTTAAGTCATTGTGCAGTTCTCTTTTGCTGGTGAAATCTCATGAGTTGAGTTTAGTTCCCTCATAGCGTTGAGCTCCTCTTGTATTGCTCTTTATGCCTATCGTATTTCAGTCAAGTAGTTTTCTTATATGGAGTGTAGTAGGGAAGGCAGACTGTGAGTGTTAGAAATCTTTCAGTTTCAGACTCTCTAATCTCTCATCTGATGATTGCCTAAGGACACAGTTGATCATTCAGTTGGGCTTTGCCTTTTCTGGTGCTGGAGTACTTTACCTTGCTTTCTTTGTGGTGGCAAATAGGGATATACAACCATAGTAGTTTCCTGGTGTGGCTACATTCATGGTACATTTTCTTGGCTGCTGTCACTGCCAGAAGTCTAACTTCTTTTGTCATTTCACATGTTTGTTGTTTTTCTTTTTTCTTTTTTGCACTTAAAATTATTTTTAACTATACTATTTAGTTACTTAATGTGTGTGATGGTGATGATGGTGCAAAGGCAGCACCACAGGATATTTATAGAGATCAGAGGACAACATGCAGAGTCAGCTCTCTCTATTTAACCTCTAGGCCTATGGAAGAGACCTTAGTTTGTGGTTTGCTATAGGCATCGCATTCTGTTAGAAGTTCTTGAAAGGGGAGTGAGGAATGATCCTGTTAAGGATCCTTGGGAGCATGAGCTATTTGTAGGAGCACAAACAAGAAATAGGGTATGCATATCAGTTGTTAGTTTCTATAATCCCATTCATACCATTAAAGCACTGGGGATATGTTTGCATGGAATGCACTTTTAGGTTGGTGGGATTTTTGGTAATTTAGCAGTAACTAACATTTGGCATTTATTTTTCTATGATAGGCACAAGTTATTCTTTGGAATCTAAAGACAAGGATTATAAATATGTATACAAACAATCTTTTAAGGAGGTATGAGCAATGTTAGTGTGATGCTTGCAATTTTGCACAAGAAAGTTTACCTGAAATTTAGTTTTTAAAAATTTTTTAAATTTTATTTAAGCTAGATTTTTCTCATACTATAGATCTTGTTTCCCCTCTCTTTACTCCTTCCAGTTTCTTCCCAACTCTCCTCCCCTCCAGATACACTCCCATTCTGTCTCTAATTTAAAAAGAACAGCATTATAAGAGATAACAACCATACAGGACAAGAAAATATAAGAAAAAAAACCATTACATTGTAGCTAGAGAAGGCAGCCCAACAGAAGAAAAATAGCACCAAAATCAAGAATAAGAATCAGAGACCTACATACTCATTAACACACTCAAGAGTTCCATAAAATACTAAGTTGAAAGCTATAATATATAGGGGACTTGTTGCAGACACATGTCAGACATGTGCTTGCTGCTTTAGTCTCTAAATTCATATAAACTTTTCATAGTTGATTCAGAGGGCTTGATTTTCCAATGTCTTCCATTCTTTCTGGTTCTCACACCCTTTCCACATCCTCTTTTGTGGAGTTCCCTGAGCTCTGAGAGGAGGGATTTGATGGCGACTTCCCATTCAGAGCTGTGTGTTTCAAGGACTCTTCTTTTTCTGAATAATGTCTCAGTATGCATCTCTGCATCTGTGCCTGCATGATGAGGACTGCATAATGTACTGATCTATGAGTATGGGAAAATATCATTAGGAGTCATGTTATTGATACAATATTTTATTTTTCCCTGGGTCTCTGGGATATCTAGTATCTAGTTCTTAGTAGTGTCAAGCATGGGTTCCATCTTGTGAAATAGACCTTAAGTCATATTAGACATTGGTTGACTACTATCACAAATTCTGACATATAACTGGCCTAGCATATCTTGCAAGCAGAAAATATTGTAGGTCAATTTTTTTTTGACTGGGTTAGTTTTTACATTGTCCTTTTCTTAGCCTGCAGTGTACTTTCTTGAATCAAAAGACACTGGGAATAACTCTACATTAAGACTCAGCTATAACATTCGTAGGCATATACCCAAAGGATAATTCATTCTACCACAGAACATTTGAAGCCATCTCCATAAGGAGGTTGTTTGGTGCTCATCATCTTCTTTGAGGTAGGCTGGGTGTTGTCAGGAGTTATCCTCTCTTATTGTCAATGAATCTTTAAAATAATAAAAAAAAATCTTTAAATGCCATATTCTGTAGGTCTCTGAGGTTTCTGAAGACCTTATTTAACTATTTACCTTACCTATCTATAGAATCATATCTATCTTTTAAACCTAGGACAAATATTCTTATAATATAAATAGACTAGTAGTTGACATGACCATGATTTGATCAGCCTGCAATAGCTCTTTCAAAGTGTTGGAGGTAAACCTTGTATTTTACTTGAATTTTGGGGTACAATACATACATACATACATATATATATGTATATATATATATATAATGTGTGTGAAGAATAATCTATACCAATGTATCAAAATTAAACTCATTTTGGATCAATATACAAGGTTCTAGGAAATATTGAAATTTTCAGGCAAATAGAAGGACCTAGGAATGGTCATCCTAAGTGAAGTAATCCAAACCCAGAAAGACACACATGATATATACTCACTTATAAGTGGATATTAGCCCAACATAGATGGACTCTGAGAGACTCCACCCCTTGGCAGAACAGGACAGATACTAGGAATTTAAGCTGGACTATGGGCAGAGCAATGAGAGTTGTGGGGAAGAGTGGGGTGATGGAAGGTACAGGAAGGAGCAAGAACTCCACAGGGAGATCTGGGCACAGGGTAGCCTGCACAAATTGATGCACTAGTCAAGGACAATGCATGCAAAGAACATAAATACTCTGTTCAGATGTAGGTGATGGACTGTGGATTCTCCATGTGGGGGCGGGATGTACTGATGCTGAAACTCTGATATGTACTCAGGTGCCCACAATTTGGTTACTGCCACCTGGCAAGATGGCCTAGTGGACACACAGAGGAAAGGGATTCAGGCTGTTTTGATAAAACCTAAGAAACTGTTACCAGAGGTCTAGTGGAGGAGTATAATAGGGAGAAAGGGGAGAGTGGGAGGGAATGGTAAGATAAGAGGGAGGGATAGCAACCAGGATGTAATGTGAATAAATTATAATAAAATATGTACTTAAAAATTCAGGGCAGAGGAAGGGGCATAGACAATGCATCTTGTTGGTTACAGAATGCCTGTGATTTATTATTAGATGCTATTCTTCCTATACCAAAAATAAAGATTTACAGATGTCTTTCTTCTGCTCATACAAAGAGCAGAGAATTAATTATAATTGTTTGTGCATCCTGTACACCTTGTATATTATAATTTTATGATTCGTTCTCAGCATCCTGGATGCTGACATCCTGCATCCCTCATGGTCCAGGACCAAGTGCTTCAGTTGCTGTTTCTTATTAGAACAGGACAGCTTTGAAGAAAGTTTCTGTTTTCAATTGGTCCAGCTCTTTGGACTGTTCCACACAGGAATTCTCATAAACCTGGAATTTCTCAACATTTAGAAACTGGACCACAAATGCTATTCCTAGCTTGTTTAACCATTTCCCCAATTTATTTGGCCCCTACAAAGGTATTATTTGTCCTCAGTCATCCAGGAGAAAGCTTAAGAAAATGACACCCCATTTCCCTTAAGGGGTGTTGGGTAAATTTGGGTTGCTTTGTTGGGCAATAGATGTTTATTTTCATTGGGAGTTGATTATATATTACTATGGTCTTATTCAGAGAGAAAAGGTAGTTGGACCCTGGCATGTCTCTTCTTCCTTTATCTTTCTTTCTCAGGCTTGGAGATAGTGGTTCAAAAGAAAGAAAGGGGAATGGAGAAATATATAGTGATCATATTGGCCATTTTGACTGGGGTAAGATGGAATCTCAGTCGTTTTTACTTTAATTTCCCTGATGGCTAAGGACATTGATTATTTATTTACATCCTTTTCAGCCATTAGTGATTCTTCTCTTGATAGAAGAAGTTTTTAAATACCACCCCTAAAACAGAAACAAAACAAAAGCAAACAAACAAAGAAACAAATAAAAAATCCCCAGGGCCAGATGGTTTCAGCATAGAATTCTACGAGACCTTCAAATAAGAGCTAACACCAATAATCCTCAAACTATTTCACAAAAATAGGAAAAGAAGGAACATTGCCAAAGTCATTCTATGAGACCATAATCACCATGATACATAAACCACACAAAGACCCAATAAAGAAATAAAATTTCATACCAATTTTCCTTACAAACTTTGATGCAAAAATACTCCATAAAATACTCTCAAACTGAATCCAAGAACACATCCACCATGATCAAATAGGTTTCATTCTAGGGATGCAGGCATGATTTTTACATGATCATCTCCGTAGATGCTGAAAAAGCCTTTGACAAAATGTAATACTCCTTCATGTTATTACATATTCCTTAATCACATATATGAGGAATGAAGTGCAATCTAGGTATGGAATCCTTGTTGGCACAGTATTCTACTTTTTGACTACCAGCACATGGTTGAAAATATTTTAATATTTATTTTTTCTGTTTGTCGGATAAAGAATATAATAAAAACTTTTCAGAGCCAGGAGAAACTTCAGAGATCAAAGCATAACCTGCTCATTTTTCATATGAACAATTTTTATCTACATAGAAGACTCAATTGTGCTTTTACAATTTTTTGATAGGATGAACATTAATAAAAGAAGGAAAAAGACTAGCTAGTTTCGATAAAATATACAAAATTTACAAATCTTCATGTGAAACAGGAGGTGGTAAACTAGACTCACTGCCCCTATTCAGCACGTAGCCTGTTTTTGTACAGCCCTGAAGCTAAGAATGGCTTTTTAATTTCTAGAGTCATTTGAAAAAAGAAGATTGGGACATTAGGTGCAAAAAAACCATACAATATTTATTATCTGGCCTTTTCCAGGAAACATTTGGTAATACATTATTAAAACACTGAGACCACACACATAGGAGAGCTAAGAAAAACCAAAGTGACCTTCAGAACACTCTTACAGTTACTGGATTCATCCAAGAACAGTTTCATTGCAGTTCACTATATCCAATACTATGACCACAGATATGGCAAGATGAGAGTCTTTATCAGAAACCACTAGGATCTTACTCTTGGGAAAAGACTATAATGTTCTGAATAGGCCTAAGGGTCTAAAAAGAAATTACAAACTCTTTGTTATCCTTAGCTCCTGTAGTTTTCAGTTTCACATATTGAAGACTTGCAAGTTTCTACTCTGTTTCTCCCTGTTTCTGTCTCTGAGCAAAATGTTATTATTTTTGAGCCATAGGAATTTGTCAATATTCAACTAGTTTTAATTCACAAAATGACAGTGCATCCTGGTTTCTCTCAGTAGTTTTCTAGTTATAAATTTTATTTGTACATGATGTCTCTCATTGTTTGTGTGTATTTTTCCTTATTGCTATTTTTAAAAAATAAATTTACTCAGCTTTTCATTTTATGAGCACTTTTTGCTAGAATATAGGCTTACCTTCCAATTTATACAATTCTTTCAGTTTGTAATATCTTAGTTGATTGAAACTACTATGAATCCTTCATTTAAACTATGTATTAAACTCTCTCTTACTATCTGTAGGTATGTAACAATGATACTAATTTACTTTCCCAGTAAAAAAAAATGATCTAATGATTTTTATTATGTGGTTTGTTTCATCAAGTAGTATGAAAATGCATATCCCATTTGATACTCATAAATTTTCCAAAAATTCAGATAACTATTAGTAGGTAGAACAATAGTGTGACAGCTTACAGATTATAACACTCAATATATTTTATCTATAGCTGTATATGCAATACCCTAACAACATAATTATCTTTTATTTAAACTGGCATTTGGCTATGCTTACAGAAATATAGCTTAATGTGAAGAAATAGAAGCATTTAGAGCCAAAGTTGCTCTTCATTTGCCTATGTATTCGGCATTATAATGCAGTAGAACAGAGAGTAAAAGGTCAGTAAGTACAGATTTCTTCTTACAGAAAAAGATTTGGTAAGGTAGTTATTGATTATTTCAATATAATTTAAAAGTGCAATGAAGAAAATATACTTTAAAAGCAATACAGTGTTGAGGAAGACATTTTCATTTACAGTAATGGTGTAAGATATTCAGTTTGGAATGGAATCAATCTGAATTTTTATTCAAATTTCTTGTTTTATCAATGATGTGTAACTTGGAAAGGGCTATTTTGTCTCTGTTCATCTCTGTGAAAACAGAGATGTATGGATTGGGAAAACAGCTGAAAATTAAAATAATTTCTAAATTACATGAGGCCCTGGGTTTGATTCATTTCACCACAATAAGTGAAATATCACATAACCCATAGGTTTCTAGTAAAGATAAAAGAATGCATTGTATGTAAACTAAGAAGTAAAACATATAGAATTAGTAATAATTAAATTAGCATTTATAAAATTGATATTGATGACAATTTGAAAATTCACAAGTTCTGTGATGCTATAAAGTAAGATCACTAGGAAAATATAAATTTTCCCACATTAATTCAAATGATGCACATAATATGTAAAGTTCAAAGGAACCACAGTGCATGTAGTACTTAATATATTTTTCTGAAGATATTTTTAATTAATTTATATATTTATTCACTTTATATCCTGGTCATATCATCCGTCCTCACCTGAAGTTTAATGATAATGTAAATACTCTTACATTAAATTTAACTATTTAGTTATTCTTTCAGTATATGCTTCTTGGATATAAGTAGTCTTCAAGACACTGTATTAAAATGGAAGAAGAACTTTATATGACTGGAAAGTTTATACTGCTACCATTACCATACTATAATGTTTTGTGATTTAATGAACTCTTTAATGGACTCCTGACCCAAACCATAAAAAACATAGGATTTCTGTGATTAAACATGAAATGAAAGACCACAAGCACATAAATATTCAATGGACTACTCGCCTTCACCCATCTCACGCTGCCCATCAGCACATAGATTGATACTGTTTAAATTTTATTTTATACATATGGCTGTCTTGCCTGAATGTATGTCTATGCACCAAAAGTGACTAATACCTGTGGAGGTCAGAAGAAAGAATCAGAGATAATGAAATGGAAGCTATAGTCAGTTCTGAAGGAACAAGTGGGTGTTGGGAATGAAACCTGTGTCCTCTGGAAGAGTAAGTAGCTAGTACTCTTAACTGCTGAATCCTTTCTCCAGCCCCTGACCTTCTAATTTAACAAACATATTTAAAACATTTAAAACATAATGGTTTACATTAAACCACATTATACACTTTCTTATTAATCTGTTAAGCAGGTAGCACCTTTTTCATGTTTTAATACCTAAGTAACTGACTTTTGTGTTTTCCATTCCTCTACCAATAATTTTGTTAAACAATTATTGTAAAAATGATCCATAAAAATAATACAGAAGCTTCACTAGGAAAGGAAAACCATTCGATGAATAAAAAAATAAAATAGCTAAGATAATAGCCTTACATGGGCTTCAAGATGTCAAATCTAGAAAGCTCATAGAGGAATGCGTGCATCAGACAAGAACAGAAGACAAATAGAAATGGGAAACATAACTCAATATAGCTTGCCATTGCGCATCTTTTGGTGAAATAAAATTCACTTTTCTCCTGTTTACATTTTGCAAAGTATGACGTAAAATGGCCAAGATGAATCAGTTTTTGGCTCATTTTGTAAAGTAAAAATGTAACCAAAGGGAATTTAAAGAAACAAAGGGATTTGAAAAGTAACTTCAAGAAAAATGGAATGAAAGTGGTGAGGCTACATGCAAGGATGAAGAGATGGCAGCAGAGGAATCTGTTCTCAAAACTTAGAATATCTTAATTTTTGCCAGTGATTTTTTTTTTTTGCTCGAAAATTTGTTTGTTTTATTTTAAATGACACATAAAAAGGTCCTGTTTAGCTTCTTTCCTTTAAAGCCCCGAAGCATCGGGTAAGCGGCTCTGACCATCGGGGCCCTTACGGTATTCATCATCGGGCATTACGAGGCATGATCACGCTCTTGTCTACAGCCTTCTGTGGTCTATGAATCTTTGTATTTCATAATAGTTCCCCTTTGGAGATTTACTATCCTAGGCCAGTGTGGTTTGTGTGTGTGTGTGTGTGTGTGTGTGTGTGTGTGTGTGTGTGTGTGTGTGTGTGTGTGGTGTGTGTGTGTGTGTATGTGTGTGTGTGTGTATGTTTATTCATGTGTTTATACATAAGAAGGATTCTGTTTGGTACCTCCAACACCCCCAGGGATCAGCTTTCACCCTCTTGAGGATGGAACAGACTTCTATGAGCCTAAAACCTGTAAGACAAAGCCTCTGTCTTGGCCTCTAACTTGAGGAGCTCAAGAAAACAAAGGCAACCAGTCCGTGCTCTAGAAGACAGACTTCGTGAAAAACAGTAAGGAAGGCCTAGCTGCTCTCTGAGGATTAGCTCCTTGTCCTGGGTCTGCGGCCCTGCTGCATAATTCACTAAGAAGCACCTTGGGCAGCACCACCTTCTTATCTATCCGCACTCCAAGCTCTGTCTACTCAGCTTGCTTACAGAGCCTGGTGACTCAACTTGTGTCCACTTGACTGGGCTATGGGGTGTCTAGAGAGCTGCTTGTGGCAATGACATTTTTTATTAATTTATTCGTATTACATCTCAATGGTTATCCCATCCCTTGTATCCTCCCATTCCTCCCTCCCATTTTCCCCTTACTCTCTTCTCCTATGACTGTGACTGAGGAGGACTTCCTCCCCCTGTATATGCTCATAGGGTATCAAATCTCTTCTTGGTAGCCTGCTTCCTCTGAGCCTCCAGGGGACATGGTCAAATGTGAGGCACCAGCGTACTTGAGAAAGTCATATCCCACTCATCTCAACTGTGGAGAATGTTCTGACCATTGGCTAGATCTGGGTAGGGGTTTAAAGTTTACCGCCTGTATTGTCCTTGGCTGGTGCCTTAGTTTGAGCAGGACTTCTGGGCCCAAATCTGCCTATCATAATGTTCTTCTTGTAGGCAAAGTAGAAGGATCCAGAGGGTCCTAGAAGCCGGTGAGGTTTTAGAAACAATTTGTTTCACAGAAAATATTGCACCTATTATAGGAATAATGTATCAATTTGATGAAAATAATAAATATCTCTTCTAAAACTTACTAGGCAGTGTTTCCACATGTCAAACTAATGCAAAGGAATATTGCACCTTTATATGAAGTACAATGAGATAAGTCCAGACCTAGAGTCTTTTATCAAATACTCTAAGCGTACATTTCCAAGACAGCATATCCACAAAGCAACAGATGGAGGGGTGCCTTGCCTTTAAGCCTTGTATATACTCTATGAAAGACAATTTTCTCTATCATATTTATTACAAATGCATGCACACTTATCAACTCTCATTCTAGATATTACTTTTACCACTGACAATAATAACAACAGTGACAAAATTATTATTTGGCTTTCCAAAACTTCCTGTGGCTTCATGTCACTGCTGGACTGCACTGTTTATTATATACTTTTATTTAATCTCTTAATGTTGTAGCTTGTCCTATATTTAAAAAAATCTCATTGTTATTAAAACTTACTAGAGTAGAAACCCTGTGATAACAAAATGTATTTTGCTTATTATATCCCAAGAACACAGGAAAGAAAAATGCTCTTAGGGGAATTGATTAGATGGAGACAGATAAATGAGATGAAAGAGCAAGTAAAAATGTTTGTTACATGTTACACTGCTAGCTACTCATTTGTATTTGATTTGGGTGGCACTAGAACAAATCACTGAAATAATTCCCTACCTACTTTGGGGGAGAACTGAATTTACACTGCTTATAATTCACATTTCTAGTAGACCTATTGTCTATCCAGGATTTCAATAGGCTACTTATAATTGTGGTATTGGACACAGTTATTTCTCTATTTTCAGTTTCCTAGAGATTATGATGTTCTGAGCAATCGTACATGTAGGGAACATTGCAGAGTAAAGTTGTTCTTTAGAAGCTTGATAATAGTAGTAGTACTAGTAGTAGTTATTCTTGTTGCTCTTGTTGTTTGTTATTGTTGTTGTTGTTGTGGGAGTATAATTTATGCAACTGAGAAAGTGGATTTTTAAAATTTATTTAAGTTTAATTATAATACAACTAGTTACATGTAACTAGTACCAACTCTATTGTGCAAAGCAGATCTAGAAAGGGCAAAAGATTTCAAAACGAGAAAATGAGACTGGAAATGCAGAAAGATGGGTGAACCTCAAGAGACTGTCATTCTATAATTACCATCCCAGTTCTCACTCAGGAATACTCTTTAAGAATGGGTATATTAGCCGGGCGGTGGTGGTGCACGCCTTTAATCCCAGCACTTGGGAGGCAGAGGCAGGTGGATCGCTGTGAGTTCAAGGACAGCCTGGTCTACAAAGCGAGCCCAGGACAGCCAAGGCTACACAGAGAAACCTTGTCTCAAAAAAAAAAAAAAAAAAAAAAAAAAACCAAGAATGTGCATATTCAGAAAAAGTCTATTAATCTTCTCATAGACTAGAATACTAACACTGCACACAAGTATAAATTTTCTTCAAATGATTTGACTGAAGATAATTAAAATCAGAATCTACAGCTTCTGAAAGCCCCTTTCTTTTGAATTTATCTTTCCCGTTGTCCTTGTTTTTAGCATTTTTATGTTGTTGAGTCATAGCATGCTAACATTTTCTATAGTACTTAATGGCACATGATGACTTTGCAACCAGCAACACAGATCATTTAAGAGGTATTTAATGAATGGAGCAGTCACCAGAATCAATAAATACACTGCTTCATTCCTAAGTTTAAGATAAATCTTTCATGTTTGCAAATAACTTATCTAACTTTGCCTTTTACCATTGATGTAGATAAATATGCAAATTGTGGTGTTCTCTGACTTTCTGTAATTTGGCATCATTACATGTGCTTAATATCCATAAATTATGAATGTGTAAAATGCTAATAAAATATTTCACCTCTGTTGGCTGCCAAATGTATGGTTGCAAACTGTAAACTTACAACAGTTAAAGGTGGTAATGAATTAAAATAGAATTCTCTGAAACAAAGGCTGTTTCTATGATGATATACTTAAGGATTTAATTTAAGTGTTTATCTAACTTCTTCTAATGCATAATGTTTTTACATAAATACCAGCATAGCTTGACTATTTGACCTAGATAATCATTAAAGATTTGTCCAAGCAATGTAAAAATATGAATTGATTTAGTGATTCTAGTCAGCTAACTGGGCGAAGAAAGCATCATTAAAACAATAGTTTGACTGTAATGACTGAATGTTTGAATGAATTGACCAGTTAATTGTGCCAGAGATGTTATTTCAGAAGCTTAAGATAGAGTACAATTGCTGCAATTTCTTCTAATTAAAAAGAACAAGGCTGCCAATGAACCAAATTTATTTGTGATAATTACTACACACACACACACACACACACACACACACACAAATACACACACACATTTATTTTATTTATATAAAATCCATAAAAATGTGGCTTCGAATTAAACCATTAATAATGGTGTGTAACAGTGGAGTTAAAAATCTCACTGTATATACAATAATAAAAGTATTAGGTTTAGGATTTTTTGATCACATCATTCTATCAAATCAATCAGCATGTTCTATCTCCAATGTGCAATGTCATCATAAAATATCCAAGAATATTTGTTTCTCTGCTGTGCTATCCTGTTGACAGACAGCATTGCTCAGTTTTCAAAATACTATGCTACAAAGTCTTTTAAATTACCACTAATTTCTGGAGCTCTAGAGATTGAGTGAGGTTAAAAAATGAAAGTGAACATCTACTTAAGACTAAATTTAAATCTATTTTCAAATTTTGAAGAGATTCTCAGCAAACTCACTAATTTATAGATTTTTTTGAACAGATAGTCATCTCCATAAGCTGCAAATAGAGCAAAATTCATACTTAAATATTTCACTGAGCATCTAAGCTAAGCAAGGAGACAACATACTTATTGAGCAAGTCATCTTCAGCCACTGTGTAAACCAGAGGCATTTGGAACAGACACTGCTTGGTTCATTAGACTAAGTACAACCAGTTTGTGCCAGTGTGAATTATTTGAGATCACATGACTTAGTAACTAGAGAATAATGTAAGTTCCAAGCTAGCTTTTACTGTCTTTTCCTTTGTTAACCTTTGTTAAGTTACAATATTTCCATCAAGTTATACATTTGTTTTACTTATGCCAAATACTTTTTCCAGGTTTATTTAGATATAAATATCATTCACAAAACTTGGTCCAATTTCATTGATGTCTTGAAATAAAAGTGCATTCATGTTATTGCTACAATTACCAAATAAATATTTCAATATCTCAAAAAGTTTCCTTGTGTCTTTTAGATTTTGTTTTCATTTGCTATTGTCAGTGTGTGTGTATGTGTGTGTGTGTGTGTGTGTGTGTGTGTGTGTGTGTGTGTACTGGAGAGCAGCACAAATGAGTTCAAAATATTTTCATAGTAGCTATAGGCAATAAGTTTGAGAGCAAATGAGCATATCTTTGGAACATATTCACTGTGGATATAACTGTAACTTTAAACTTACTACCACCAACTCCTTATTTCTCCATCTTCAGTCCTTTAGAAAATTTCTATTTTGATATATTTTATATTTAGAAGTGTCATGCATGACTTGCCATGTAATATTTTTCCTTTTACCACTGACCTTTCACATTGCAGAGTAAGTTTTAGATTCATTGTGTATCACAAATAGAATTAATTTCCATTTTTAAAGCTTAATAATATTACCTTCTATTTATAGATCATATTTTATTGACTCATCTGTTGATAGACATAGGTTATTTTCTTGTATCTCAGTTATTCTGAATAATACTTTAATTTTGTATATTTTCTTTGAGAAAATCCATATTATTTTTAAAGCATCTTTATCATACTCATTTTTATATTTCACTAATATTTTCATATTTCTCTTTTGTTTGTTGAGATTTTTTGTTCCATAACTTTTATAGTTTTATATTCTACATTTAATCTTTAATCCCAGATTGTCCAACCTATGTAACATGTGCCACAAACATCCCAGGACATCATTAGTGAAACCTACATGGCAATGACAATCCATTAAGTTTAAGTGTCCAATATCATTATTATACATGAAGATATTCTATATTTTCAACATGAATTATTGAAGATATTATCATTTTCTACTGTATTTGTAGGGCAATATACATGTGAATCTTTTTATGTTTTCTGTTCTACTTGTCTATGTCCATTTTATGCTGTTATAACACAAACTTAAGTTGATATATCTCTGTAATACACTTTGAAATCTGGAAAGGTGATGTCTCCACCCTTGAACTTCTAAAAAATTGTTTTAGCTATTTATTTCTCAAATTTAAGACTCCAAACAATTGTGTATATTAATTCATTGTTAAAATGGAAAGGATTTTTGAAATTGGCCACACATTATATCCCACCCTATTACTTGTCTGAGTATGATTTTCCATGTTTTGAAAGGGTAGTAATAGTTGCCATTAACATAAAACTCATAATATGCCTTCTAAAGGGTTGTTGCAGTTTTCTTCTTTAAATTAAAACTTCTTTAAATTTCACTTTTTCATACATACTAAATTCACATTTCACCATGACTATGAATTATATCCTTTAAACCCTTCATATTTCCCTTGATAATACTTCACTTCTGGTTTTATTTACTTCTACAATTATTTTAGAAGCCATGGTCAAACATTTGCATGACATTTGCATAGCATCTCAGAACTCTTAGGCCCCCTGGCTTCTGCATATTTGTGGCACCCAATCCAAAATCCTTAATCAATCTCAAATGTCAGTTTTTTCCACATCTTTATATAGGCTGCTGAGAAATGCTCATGAAATCAAGAAACTGTAATGATTAGGCTTCCTATATTCAGTGCTTGGCTGCTGTTCAGCAATTCTTTCATTTATCTTTTCTTAATGTCATACTGTAATATCTAAGACAGTTATTCTAAATCATTTCCTCCCTACTTAAGGCTTTAGCTGTAATTGTATCTCTGTGTTTAGTAGTTAACTTCATTTCTTATTTATCAAGAAAAGACCACCCTGAATGAACTCCATTGACATTCCACTCTTCACCTGAAACTTTCTCTGAATTTCTTCTCTCATCTGAGTTTCCTTTATGTCTACAAAAAAAGCACAAAACATATCCCTATTCTTTTGCAAAGCCAATTCAATTCTCTTCTTATACTACTATTGAATTAGGCACTTTGCTCTTGAAGCTTTTGTATTTCCTTCCTTATGTTCACTATTCACCTGGATCCATGGTCTAGGAATGACAAAAAGAAGACACACACTAATTGTATTGTTTAAAGAACATATTCTGTGTGAAATGTTATTCACTGAAAAGATTTTATATATCTGATCTTCCTTAACTACAAGCCATCTTGAAAACATAAATATATACATCCTCCTCCAGAATATAGCCAGGTAAATGGATGAAATTTAAAAATATGATATTGAGTGAGATAATAAGATATAGAAAGGCAAACACCATATGTTCTTTTTCATCTGAGTTTCCTAGCTCCAAGTCTTCAGAAACAACTATAGTTCTCAATGCCTGTCAAGAAGTCTCTTTGCAACAGATGTAGACAATTACAGAAAGTCAAAATTGATCAACATGCAGAGTTGTGGGGCCCAGTCCTAACTGATACAACTATGAAGTAACTCCCACACCCAAGGCTCAGGGATCATTTCCAAAGTGGGGACAGAAAAATTGTCAGTGTCAAAGGAATAGAAAGTTTTCTGTAAGATTGTTTCTCCTAGAAATGTTGGATACTGCACCCATATAGTCTCACTAACACAATTGCCTAAACAGGAACTGAAGAAGAAAAACAACATTAAGCAAGCTAATGTGGATGAGGAAAAGCTCACAAGGCTTTTACTCTAGACCAAGAAATATAGGCAATTTAGGAAGGCTGAGAATAGAAGAAATAGTCTTTCCTAGAGAAGAGCATATACCAATTGGTTATTCAATACAAAATACTTAAACTCATATACATGAAAGTAATGGTATAGAGAATGAGCATACTGTGTTTGTATATTTAGGAATTCCTACATAAATCTGTGTGTGTGCATGTGTATGCATGTGTGTGTGCATGTGCATGTCCACGCATGTGTGTGTGTGTGTGTGTGTGTGTGTGTGTGTGTATGTGTGTGTGACAGCAATTATAGAAAAAAAGCCATGGATTTGAAAAAGAAAGATGAATCAGTATTGCATGGAAAGGTTTAGAATAAAGTAATGAAATATGGAATTATAATTGTATTATAGACTCAAAATGTTTAAAATAAATAACATAGAATAACTTTTCCTATTTGGATCTACCTGCATTTGAACTCACTGCCTGTCCAGCAAGTTCTCTCTACTCTTCTGTAAAAACTGTTTCTCAAGTTCAAGTGTTGCCTCCTAGTTGTTGAGTGGCAGTCTTTTCTTAGCCCTCAGTGTGCCTGCCTTCTCCATAGCATTAAGTATAACTCCTTGTGGTGACCTGCTCTGCTACAACTGACTGCTTTCTCTGCTTACATGTTTCCTTTCCCGTATGGGTACTTCCTCCTTTTTCTGGTGACCTCCTACCTTTTATGTGCTATCTATACTAGAATTATTAACTAAGATTTAATATTTCATTCTATTTCATTGCATTTTTAATAATCTTCACTATAGTTCATATAAATTTCAAAATTCAACCATGTATACATAATTTCTTCTAATCTATATCTTCAAAAACAACTTTACTTCAGCTACCAGTATCACAGCTCTGAATATTGAGTGATCATTTGAATATTTTAATTAATTAATTTATTTATTTATTCACTTTACATCCTGATAGTAACCCCATCCCTCCTCAACTTACAGTCCCATTCTCCTTTCCACTCTCCTTCCCTCTCCAATATTCCTCAGAAAAGAAGAGGCTCCCCCTTCCTGTCCACCCTAGTTCATCAAGTCATATCAGGAATGAACATGTCCTCTTCCTCTCTGTCCTTGCAAAATAATTCTTCCAGGAAGACGTGATCAAAAAGCTGGCATCAGAGAAAACCCCACTTCCCTTATTAGAGGACCCACATGAAGCTTGAGCTGCCCATTGGCTAGATCTGCAGTGAGCCTAGGTCCAGCTCATGCACGGTCCTTGATTGGTACTTCAGTCTCATCAGGCCGCTGTGGGCCCTGGTTAGTTGGCTCTGTTGGTCTTGTGGAGCTCCTGTCACCTCTAGGTCCTTCTTTTTTTTCTTTCCCTACTTTTCTATAAGACTCCCTAAACATCACCCACTGTCTGGCTGTGAGTCTCAGCATCTGTTTCAAAGAACTGCTAGGTGGAGTCCTTCAGAGGACAACTCTGCTAGGCTTCTGTCATGTATGTATTTCTGTGTCTGGGTTACACCTCTCAAGGCGATCTTTTCTAGTTCCATCTATTTGCTTGTAAATTTCATGAATTCTTTGTTTTTTAATAGATAATTAGTATTCTATTGTGTAAATGTACCACAGATTTTTATCCATTCTTTAGTTGAAGGATATCTAGGTTGTTTCCAGATTCTGACTATGACAAAAATAAAAATAAAAAAAAAGCAGCTATGAACATAGGTGAGCAAGTTTCCTTGTTGTATGGTGGAGTTCTTTTAGATATATATACAGGAGTGGTAACCTAGATAAAACTCTATTCATAAAAGTCAACTTAACATAACAGCTTATAATTTTTAACTTTAGCTTTTCCCCCAGTTACGTATATTCTCCTTCCAAATAGTCTAGAATCACCAAATCAGGAGCCATTCTTAAAATCTCCAATCTCCCCCAAATAAGATAACTAGTCAGTTATTTCTGAGATTATAATACAATTATTCTATTTCCCCCTCTTTCCTTTCTCCAAAGCCTCTCATATATGATCTCCTTCTCTCTCAAATTCATCCCTTCTTTTTTATTATTATATGGTAATATCAATATATTTCATATATATATATATATATATATATATATATATATATATATATTCCCACAACTAGTCAGTATTATTAATTTTGCTTCTAAAGTGCCTCTTTTTTCTTGCTTTTTCTCAGCTTTTTGATATGTCATATGTGGGCTTATTTTAATAACTCAAACACTTGTACCTTACCTAATGTCTCGATATCCAAATCTGTTAAACATGTTATATAAATAAAACACTGACCATTTGTTCAGTACTATAAGAGTGGGTTTTTTTTTTACCAAATAAAGTCTAACATCCTCAACTTAATTAAGAAATTTTTTGTTTTGAATATAAATTCTATTTCTAACTTTATTATATATTATATATTCTTTGCTACCTCCAAAATATTTCTCTAATTACATGCAACTTTTATGTCCTTATTTTCTTCTCTAAAATCATTCTCACATTATGACACCATTGTTAATCTTCAACTTCAAAGTGAAGTATACAAAATCTTTTTTTTTCCTTCTTGGCAGAAAGTAATTGCTTCCTCACAGGCGGCCCTTGAATATTATTTAATTCAACTTACATTAGCCAATATGTAGCCCACATTGAATAAAAAATAATTATTATTGTTTTTGAATGCCCTTGACACTCAACTATCAGCTCTATGAGTATACAAATTCAGGCTTATTTATCTCTTTTTTTCTATGATATCAAATACATGATAGTATATTTAATAATAGCTTCAAATCTCTTCCCTCAGGGCTCAATGAACTCTGTGGAAGAGGAGCCAAAAAAAAAATGTTATGAGCCAGCAGCAATGGAGAACACCAAAAAGGCAAGGCTTTCCAGACACACCAGAACTAACACACTTGTGAACTCACAAAGTCTTTGTAACCTAAAAGTCACTTCTTCTTCTATCCTCCTGTCTATTATCAGACTCATCCATCATTGTTAACTTTTGTGGGAATGCACTGTTTGCTTTCCTTATTCTTGGCAGATTTAGCTTTCATTCACCACAACAGCAGACTTATTCAGCTTCTTTTGTCTTTTCTTTGGTTACTACTAGAATGAGTTGGATTTACCTGCACTAAATTTTTTTCATGTCATGGGTGGGCTCAAATATTGAAGGGCAGAAATGGAGCAGGTTAAGGGAGGTAAGGGGAGAATAATGACTCTGTTTTCTGAAGAAAAGATGAGATCATTTTTTAAAAGATGTCATTTTCTTTTAGATGCAGAAGATTGTTAGACTCCCCTTTGTGTCCTTTTATCATCCAAGGTCAAAAAAATAGTAGGAAGAAGTTACTTCCTAAAATGATAGTGGAACCTGGGCTGTCGGGCATCATTTAGGCATAAAGATCATGAAGTACTTCAATAACTGCTAGTGTAACCAAGATGTCTGTGGGCTGGATCATGATAAATATTCTACTGTGGCAGCTCAATACATCAGCTTTATATGTGGCAGTAAAAAAAATAGCAGTTTTAGGAACACAGCCATTGTCTAGTATGTGTAGTCTTGAATAAATTGCTCCAGTGTATCAATAAGCAATGGTCAGACAAAACTATGTATATATGCAAGTGTATTTGTGTGTCATATGTATGTACATGTGTTTAACACATAATTAATAACTATAATAATAATTATTATTATTATGTTAAACACATGCACATACACAAGCACACATATATGCTATAACACATAATTATTCTATAAGTAAAATCGGTTGGGTCCTGTGACCCAGGAAATATCTCAATAATCACAATAAAGCAACTTGGAAAAATGACAATACCTAGAAGACTTTCTATTTTGTTTGCTGGCTAACTAATTTGTCAACTGAGATTTGTCTCATGATTTAATTGTTCCTAGGGAAAATTTATGCCTTTCATTATTTCATGTGTTTAAAGCTGCCAGAATTCCACCTTTTCCTACAATTAAGTAACCACACACAGATTAATGGAACTTGTAATTTACAATCAAAATGTGGAGGGCATACAGGAAACTTTCACTGCCGAAAGGACTAATGCATCTATTTTTCACTGCTCTGTATGACAATGACACATGTAAAATAATTCATGTATGCTAAACAAAGTATAATTACATATTCAGCATATAATGACCTACACTACTGCCTCAATTCAGTAAACTATGGTATATAAATAATAATCCATAATAATGTGACACATAAAATATGCTTTAGGTAATCATGAACACTAAAATGCATGAATTTTCAACAGCAGAATGTGGATGTACAGGAAACAAAAGACAAACTTGGTAATTCTGTCTTTTCTTTCTCTTCTTTTGTATCTCAAAACCATTTCACTGAGAGTTTACAGTATAATTCCTATTAAAAAATCTGGGAAATGTTCATGTCCTTTATGACCATAGGTCATAATGATATATTAAGTGTCTTTTTTGTGAATTTAGTAAAATTCACATTCAGTTCTTATCACTCCAAATTCATTTCTTATCACTCACTGAGTATTAAAATTAAAATAAATTTCAGTTTAAGAATTTAATGTGTAAAAGACATCAGCTTCACTAGTTCACATATCATGGAAAGATCATGAAAGTAAGAATGGATATCTTTATTCAGTGGCCTCAAAATAACCAAAGTAGGTAATTTGGAATGCAATCAAAATAAAAACAGAGTTAAAATTTCAATATAAATAATAATAGTAAACATAGCTGCTTCTGCCAGAATACTGTCAATTGATGCAGATTGTACAGCACAATAATAATATCAGAGCTGACACAGGGAAAATAATAATAAATTAATGGTTTGCAGAACTAAGTCATATGTTATAGATTTCCACTATGTAGACACATAATAGCAGAGAACAAAGGACATTTATACAATTATAAATTATATAATTATAAAATTAATCTATAATGCTATACTGCATACAGTATAAATTATGAATTATTTTTCATATGATGAAAGATGAATTTATACACCTAAGAACTTGAATGAGTGGGCTTCATTATATGCAGCTATTACTAGGGCCTGTGTGACAGATTTGATCAGCCTTACTGTAAGTACTTTAACAATATGTTCAACCCCAGGAAAGGGTATGAAATTAAAAATCAGATATATCACAGGTTATTGGTCCCAAGAACTAAAAAATAAATTGGGAGGATTGTTGGTATTGTAAATCTACATATACTACATATATTAAATATAGACAGTAAATTTTGTACAAGTCTCCAAGTCTCTTAAAAACATCAAAGGTTTTCTTCACTTATAATTTGAAAAATAAGAGTATAATATTTCAGAATGTGTTAACAGTAATTTTCATGAGCCTGAGATTACTATAGATCCTTACTGTTTGATGTCAAAGCGATGTTATTCTTATTGGAATATGTCTTATTCTTTGCAGTGAGCTTTGTATAACAGACTGCTATTTTCTAGATCTTGGGCAGGCTCAATATTTGTCAATATATGTGTGACAAGGACATAAACTAGCAGATATATAGTCTGCTACTTCACACAAAGTTTTTCTGGAAACAAAATTTCATTTCAATTCAGAAAGTTGTTACTTTTTGTTCATCTGATGATTTTGGCTTACTAATGTTTGGACAGTTCTAGAAACATACATAAATTCAAGTTTGTGCCTAAGAAGATGAAAGAAATATAATCCATAACTCTGAGAAAAGACTTTGTTTGGTGTTTCAAAATCACATTTTTGTAAGCAATAGTCTACATAACACCAAAACATCTGGATGTAAAGTGAACATTGTAGTCAGTCATCTAGATGTTTCTAAATAGCCAGATGCTTTGTGTTGGTTAGAAAACAAAATTCAAATGGATGACTAAAATGTTCATTGTCATAGTTACCTGATTAGAATATCCCATCCCTTATTTTAGCAATGCAGACAGAAGAGATCATGAGACATACCCAAGGAAATAATAGGTAGCTAATACCTATATGATTATTCCATGATATTCCTTTGTATATTATCAATAACAGAAAATTTGTCATGAGTTATTATTTTACCCTCAAAATAGTTTATCTTATATATTTTGTACATATTAAATTTTAAATTCTATAAACCATAATAGAGATCAGAAACATTAGATAGGTTTAAATAACAGTTTCAAAGTCTGACATGGTGGCACATGCCTCTTATCTTCTCTCAAAAATCAGAGGCAGGAGCATTGTGAGTTCAAAGAAATATTGAGATATAGAGTAGAACTCCACCTGTCTCAAAAACTCAAGGCTGTATGTAAAGCCAAGAAGCTAATTGCTTTTTTTGTATATACAATGTCTGGGGTTGAAACCACAATAGTGAAAAGAGACATATATAAAAGTGTGCCAAGTATAATTATCCACATGAAAAATTATTTTAAAAGGACTGGAAACAGTGAGCAAACATTTATTATAAAGCATGGACAAAGTAAACATTTTTTTGTTAAACATTGAGTGTCTACTGCATACCAGACTGGATGACTGGGATCAGGGGTGCAAGTTTAATCAGCCATCATATTCATATGTGAGGAATGTACATTATTATAGCATTTAGTAGAATGATAACAAGTAAGAACTGTAGAATGACATAAATGACAAGGGATCTGGATACAGTGCTATTGATGCAGTAACAGTGGTGTCCATCTCTGCCTAGATAGTCTGAAAATAAATGTTTGATAAAGAAAGTTTGAATAGAGAAAGGCTTTCTGTGCAAAACTTTGAAGAAAAAAGAAGACAAGAAATGATGAAAATAATTTAAATTTAAAAGAAAAAAGGAGTACTGAGGAAGACTATTTTTTAAAATTACTTTTGTTCTTATTTTATTGATTATACATACATGTATGTGTAGAGATTTGTGCACATGAGTATAATGCCTATGAAGTCCAGAACTGGGCAACAAATCCCCTGGAGCTGGATCTACAGGTAGTTGTGAGCTCTCGTACATGGGTGCTTGTAACCAAACTTGGGTTCTCTGCAAGAAAAAACATGCTGTTAGCAGCAGAGCCATTTCTCCAAACTTGGAAAAAGAGAAATTTAATAACAAGACTTAAGGCTTTTTAACTTGCCTACTATTCCTAGAAAAACAAGCAAATACTTGCATACTATATATTAGGCTTCCTAGAAAAAATAAATAAATAAGCTGAAAGGAAACTTTAAGATAAAAGAAAAATATATCCTATTCTGGCTATGTATTTTGCTCTGTTTCCTTTGAAATGATTTGCTTATTTAAAAGTAGCACAAGCAGAGAACTTAAAATATAAACATCCATGTCAATAGAGGATGCTAAGATAGGGCACAGTAAAGCAGGACGTGACTATAGTCCCTTGAGCCTGAGAGCATGCAAAATGTAATTCATGGTTGTGAAATCAGCCAATAAATGTTTGGCAAAGGTCACTAAACAAGGGAAGAGCAGCCAAGTAATCTGATAAATTCAGTCTTCCTGTGATAGTCACCAAAATTTAAGTGGTACAGAAAGATCTATTAAGGAGCCCAGGAGAAAGTAGCAGAGAATGGGCTAATTAGGAATGAAGAGTGTACAAGTTATAATTGAGCAAGATATTCTGTTCTCTCTGAGTTATAGGAAATAAAATCTTTGCTTTAAGTGTTGGATAATATACAGTTACAATAAGTAATGAAGTCTATTGTCACAAGCTGGCTCCCCTTTACTTAATTGTTGGCCTAAAGTCATGAAGAATGAGCAGGGGCAATACTTACAACAGATCACATTACTTGAAAAAGAGACTCAGTGTGAGCCATAATCAGGTCAACATCTTAATCTTAGAACCTCTAAGCCTCCCAAAATATGAGAAAGAAATTTCTGTTTTTAACACTCTCACTTTGGCAAAATTTGTCAGAGTGAACTAACACAGTTTCCATTTCTTTATCTCTAAAATAGAGATAAAGCCCTACCTTGGGGGACTGCAGACAACAGAAGATAGGATGTATACTGAGCATCTCACCATTATTCAATAATAGCAACTATTCCTGCCATTCAGTACTTATTGTAATTTTGCAGTGGCCTGATATGCTTTTTTCCTTCACTTCACTTAGGCTTCTTGTTTGCTGTTTGTATGGCCAATTGATCATTTAATTTAATATGTTCATTAATTTCTTATGATATCTGAACTGCTGACTGTACACATAGATATGTATTACCTTGACCTATGGATTAATTTATCACTTGATTTTATGTTTTACTTGGCCTCTGGCACACAACTAACCAGTCCCTGTTTTACTAGTGTTCCAGCTCATCTTATTTGCTAACAGTAACATGACAATTAAATGGAAAATTAGAAAACATTCTTTCTTAATATTTATTCTAATTTATTCAAATTACATCCAGATTGAAATCATCCTTGTCCTTCTCACCCACTCTCTTTCTCCCCATTCCCCTCCTAGACCTCTGACCAGTGGGGTCCTCTGCTCCCACAATCTGACCACAGCCTTTCAGGTCACATCTGGATAGCCTGCTTTTTTTATGTTACCACAGAGCCTCTCTGACAAGGGACAGTGATCAAATCGCATGCAACAGAGATCATATCAGAAGGAGTCCCTCTCTCTTCCTCCCCCCACTTACCCACTTGGAGAATGAGCTGTAATAGGCTACATCTGACTTGGGAGTCTAGGTTCCCTGCTTGCAATATCATTGGTTGCAGCCTCAGTTTGTGCAGGACCCCCTGGGTCCAGATCCATGAGCTTTGATTGTCTCCTTGTGGAACTCCTGACAACTGCACTCCTGTCCTTCCATCCCCAACTCTTCCATACAACTAACAGCACTTCCCCTAGAGTCTAACTGCCTTTATTCCCAGTATCTGTCCCAATCCCCTGTTGAGTGGAGACTCTCATAGAACATCTATGTTTGGCAAATATTCCCATATAAGAGAGTATATACCATGCATACCTTTCTATATCTGGGTTACTGCATTCAGGATAATCGCCTCTAGTTCCATCCATTTGCCTACAAATTAAAAAATTTCCTTGTTTTGACAGATGAATAGTATTCCATTGTAAATAATCAAATTAAAATATGGGGTACAGAGCTAAACAAAGACTTCTCAGCAGAGGAATATCTATCAAATACCAGAGAAACAATTAAAGAAATGCTCAATGACCTGAGTCATTAAGGAAATGCAAATGAAAACAACTGTGAGTTTCCATCTTACACCTTTCAGAATGGCTAAGATCAAAAATTCAAGTAACAGTACCTGGTGGCGAGGATGTAGAGAAAGGGGAACACTCCTCCGTTGCTGGTGCAATGCAAACTTGTACAATGCCTTTGGAAATCTGGTGCTTTCTCAGAAAATTGGGGATAGTGCTACCTCAAGACCCAGACATTTCACTCCTGGGCATATACCTAAAAGATGCTCCACCATCCAACAAGGGCATTTGCTCAACTATGTTTATAGCAGCTTTATTCTTAATAGCCAGAATCTGGAAATAATACAGATGTCCCTCAACTGAAGAATGAATAAAGACACTGTAGAAAACATTCTTAATGAAAGTAGTACTCTATATTTTTTCTTTTAAAATGTCCTCAACTGAAGCACCAACCAAAGACCATGCACAGATTGAATCTAAGCCCCCCTACACAGATTTAGCAAATGGGCAACTCGGGCTTCACATGGGTCCTCTAGTAAGGGGAACAGGGAGTGTCTCTAACATGAACTTTTTTGCCTGTTTTTGATCACTCCCTACTAGTAGAGCTACCTTGCCAGGCAACAGGAGAAGACAACTTGCTCAGTTCAGATACGAATTGATGACCCTCGGCACTTCTATAGCAACATATCTGATTTTAGAACCATTATTTGAGCCAGGTGGTGGTGGCATACATTTTTAATCCCAGTACTTGGGAGACATAAGTAGGATGATCTCTGAATTTGAGGCTATCCTGATCTACAGAGTGAGTTACAAGACAACCGAGGCCACACACACACACACACACACACACACACACACACACACACACACACACACACCTATCTCAAAAACATTATTTGATTTTTATTAGTTGATATAACACTCACACATGTACTAAAATATGTATTTGCATGCTTGTATAGTCATCTCTCTCAATGTTGGTTCTCCAAAGATGATACTGTAATAATTCCACTATCATATTCATTGTGACATAAAATTGACATAAAAATGGGTCTGTTTTGGCCTTGTAATTTTATGCATATCCTTATTCGATTCTTTTTATTATAATTCTCTTATCATTACTAGGTCCGGGCAGACTTTCATTGAGGTTATTATGAGACAGTTAACATCATGGCAACTGCAAATTAAATTGCACAGGATATCAGCATTGTAAAAGAAACTTAAAATTCTGACAAGTAATTACTGGTTATGCTTGGTAATTGTTTTGTTGAAACAACTTTCTCTTAATTCAAAATGCCCCCCAAAGACAGAATTCTACATTGAAAAAAAAATAACTGCTTGGTAACCAGGAACATGGCACTTTTTTTAAATGAGCCAATTTTCAGTATCACTTTGACAAACCATTCCAAAGTACGGCTCTTGCTTTAGTAACTGGAAAGTAATGTGGTATTTTAAATTTTGTTAACCTTTTCAACAGCTCTTGTCCAATGGAGTTAAGAGAAAAGAGAAGCAGCAAAGCCATGGTCCTATTTGATATCACCAATTGTAGAGCAGGTAGCTTCAAGCAAGATAACTTTAAGGAATAATAACTCTTCACACCATTTTACAATGGAAAGTGGCAATGATGTTTTGATAGACCAAAAAAAAAAAAAAAAGCACACTCTTTACCTATGCAAAGAGTCACCACTATACAGGAGGTCAAATAAAAGGGATTATTGAACACTTAAGTTGGAAAACATTGTATGTATTTAGTGGATACTCAAAGATATGGCTTGTTCTTTGTTCCAGAAGAAGGTACACTGTAACAGTGGAGAAAGGAGCATATGCTTTAACAGTTCAATAGCAATAGAGGCCTGATCCACTAAAAATCTGATGGAGGTACAGTCAAGAGTACCAGTGCTGAAACAAAGGCTCAGGAGGGCCAAGAAAAGTATATTCTTCCTATTGTGCCTATAGCAAATAAAAACAAAGTTGATTCTTTAAAACAATCAAGTAAATTATATTGCAGTTATTTCAGTTATAAGTTTGACACAGTCTTACCAGGATAAAGTCAAAGTACTGGCAGGATAGCAACTTTCCTTTCTGGAAAACCCAGTAGATATTTTTATTGTATTCTTAGTTTTTCCTTTTTATTTCAATATTTTATTTATCATTTTTTAATAAATTAATATATCAATCATGATTAATAAAGAATTTCATTTTTTATTTCACTATTGTGAAAATGCATTTTAATCATACTACACCTACCATCCCTAGTTGTACTCCTAAGTTTTTCCTTTTATTGAAAATAGTTTTTTTTCCACATAATGTGCCCTGATTATGGTTACCCCTCTTTCTACTCCTCTCAGTCTCTCCCTATTTCGCCTTCCATTCAGATCTACTCCATTTCTGTGTCTCATTAGAACACAAACAGGCCTCTAAAGGATAATAATATCACAAAATGTATGATAAAGAAAAACTAACACATCTGGATTTGGCAAAACAAACAGAAGAACAAGAGCACATGAGAAGGCACAAGAAACAGAAACCTACTGTTATCACACTCAAGAGTCCTCATAAAAACACTAACCTAGAAATTATAATATATACAAAGAGGAACTGGTTTGGAACCATTCTGGCCCTGTGCATGCTACTTCCATCTTCATGAGTTCATACAACCTTTGATCATGTGTATTTAGAGGTTCCTTTTTTCTTGGTGTCCTCCATCTTCTCTGGCTCTTACACTCTTTCTGACTCTTCTGCAGGGTTCCCTAATCTCTGAGAAGAATTTGATGTAGACATATAATTTAAGGATGACCCTTCTAAGTGTTTTTTACTCCCCAAATATTGTCTGACTGTGGATCTCTGTATTTGTTTCTATATGCTATAGAAGGAAGCTTCTCTAATAATGGCTCAGCAAGGCACTGATCAGTGAGTACATTAAAATATCATTAAGAGTCATTTTATTAATAATTTTTTTCTTCTGAACAGTAGTATTTGGTTGTATCCTAGGTCCCTGGACTAGCTTGTCTCAGATTCTTGGCCATACAAACATTTTGGTTTCTTCTTATGGAGTGGACCTTAAGGCAAATCAGATATTGCTTGATTCCTCCTGATCACTTTGTGCCACCATTGCACTAGCATATTTTTCAGGTGGGACAGCATTGCATATCACATGGTTTATAGATGAATTGGTGTTCACATTTATCTTTTGGTACACAATAGAAGGTAACCTAAGGGGTAAAACTCTATGTAGACTCCAGCTCAAATTCTCCATGTTCAATGAGATGCGTCAGTGCTGTCTTTAGCAATTGGGTCTTGCCTTCTATTTATGGAAAGCAACTTGGTTGCAACCAGGGCTGTTTATGGGTACCAGGAACCCCTTGGCCAACAACTAGCCAAACTAATAGACTTGAAGATTTATTTAGTAACAATAAATGGCCAATTGAGGCTTTGTCTCCCATAGTATATGGCAATTTCATTTACACTGTGTGCATATATGTATATCTTTTAGGAAGATTCTACTATATTAGGTTTCTATAGTACCCCACAAATGATTCTTCATTTTCACGTTTTCCTTATATTCTCCCCTTTGCCTACATCATCGTTCGTTCTCCCATCTTGATAATCTAATTCAAGCCTCCTGTCCTATTCATCCATAAATATCTCTTCTATTTCTCCTGCCTCCTCTAGTCCCTTGCTCTAAACATAACCTCAATGGTTCCACTTCCCTCCCACCTTTAGTAATATTTTTTCACTTTCCAACTAACCCTCCTCACCTTGAGTTTCATGCCTTTGTTTTGAATAAACTAACAAAATTTACTAGGACTGATTGCATGAACCCGTGTGTGAGTTATTTCATTATGTGTTTTTTAACATTGGCCTTGGCAATGAGGAAAATGACTCTCCTGCTCTAGCAACTATTATCTTAATGTATAAATCCTAGAAAATAGGAAGACACATGAGCCTCTTCTTCTTCCAATAGAGGTTTTTATTTTTTAATTAAAAAAATTTTTTTATTAATTTATTCTTGTTATATCTCAATGGTTATCCCATCCCTTGTGTCCTCCCATTCTTCCCTCCCTCTCATTTTCCCATTATTGCCCTCCACTATGACTGTTCCTGAGGGGGATTATCTCCCCCTGTATATGCTCATACGGTATCAAGTCTCTTCTTGGTAACCTGCTGTCCTTCATCTGAGTGTCACCAGGTCTCCCCCTCCAGGGGACATGGTCAAATGTGAGGCACCAGAGTACGTGAGAAAGTCATATCACACTCTCCACTCAACTGTGGAGAATGTTCTGACCATTGGCTAGATCTGGGTAAGGGTTTAAAGTTTACCGCCTGTATTGTCCTTGGCTGGTGCCTTAGTTTGAGCGGGACCCCTGGGCCTCTGTTGAGAATTCTCTATTTAGTTCCAAGCCCCATTTCTCAAATGGGTTATTCGGTTTGGTGGTGTTTAATTTCTTGAGTTCTTTATATATTATGGATATTAGACCTTTGTCAGATGTAGGGTTGGTGAAGATCTTTTCCCAGTCTGTAGGCTGTTGCTCTGTTCCCTTGACAGTGTCTCCTGCCTTACAGAAGCTTCTCAGCCTCATGAAGTCCCATTTATTAATGGTTGACATTAAGGCCTGGGCCTTTGGTGTTCTGTTCAGGAAGTTGTCTCCTGTGCCAATATGTTCCTGGCTCTTTCCCACTTTTTCCTCTAAGTGGCTTAGTGTCTCTGGTTTTATGTTGAGGTCTTTAATCCGCTTGGATTTGAGTTTTGTGCAAGGTGACAAATATGGGTCCAGTTTCATTTTTTTACACATAGACCTCCAGTTAGACCAGCACCTTTTGTTGAAGATGCTATCCTTTTTCCATGGAATGGATTTGGCTTCTTTGTCAAAAATCAAGTGACCATATGTGTGTGGATCATATCTGCGTTTTCGATTCGATTCCACTGATCAACCAGCCTGTTGCTGTGCCAGTACCATGCTGTTTTAATTACTATTGCTTTATAGTACAGTTTGAGATCAGGTATGGAGATTCCTCCGGAGCACCTTTTCTTGTACAAGATTGTTTTAGGTATTTTGGGTTTTTTGTTTTCCCATATGAAGTTCAGAATTGAACTTTCAATGTCTTTTAAAAATTGTGTAGCTATGTTGATAGGGATTGCATTGAATCTGTAGATTGCTTTTGGCTGGATGGCCATTTTTACTATGTTTATTCTCCCGATCTATGAGCAAGGAAGATCATTCCATCTTCTCAGGTCATCTTCAGTCACTTTCTTCAGAGTTTTGAAAATTTTTTCAAACAAGTCCTTTACTTGCTTAGTTACAGTAATTCCTAGATATTTTATATTGTTTGTAGCTAATGTGAAAGGTGTGGTTTTCCTAATTTCTTCCTCTGCAAGCTTGTCATTTGTGTATAGGAAGGCTACAGACTTTTTTGAGGTAATTTTGTATCCAGCCAATTTCCTGAAGGTGTTTATCAGCTTTAGGACTTCTCTGGTGGAATTTTGAGGGTCACTTATGTACACTATCATATCATCTGCAAATAGGGATTATTTGACTTCCTCCTTTCCCATTTGGATACCCTTGATCTCCTTTTGTTGTCTTATTGCTCTGGCTAGATCTTAGAGTACTATATTGAAGAGATATGGAGAGAGTGGTTGGCCTTGCCTTGTTCCTGATTTTAGAGGAATTTCCTTGAGTATCTCACAATTTACTTTGATTTTGGCTATTGGCTTGCTACATATAGCCTTTATTATGTTGGGGAAAGTGCCTTGTATCCCCGATCTCTCTAAAACTTTAAACGTGAATGGGTGTTGGATTTTATCAAATGCTTTCTCTGTATCTAATGAGATGATCATGTGGTTTTGTATTTTCAGTTTGTTTATATGGTGGTTTACGGTGATGGATTTTTGAATATTAAACCATCCTTGCATGCCTGGAATGAAGCCTACTTGATCATGATGAATGATATCTTTGATGTGTTCTTTTATTCATTTTGCAAGTATTTTATTTTGTATTTTTGCATCGATTTTCATAAGAGAAAGTGGTCTGAAATTCTCTTTCTTTGTTGAGTCTTTGTGAGGTTTAGGTATCAATGAGACTATGGCCTCATAGAATGAATTTGGTAATTTTCCATCCATTTCTATCTTTTGGAGTAGCTTGAAGAGTATCGGTATTAGCTTGCACTTGAAGGTCTGGTAGAATTCTGCACTGAAACCATCGTGCCCTGGGCTTTTTTTGGTTGGGAGACCTTCGATGATTGCTTCTATTTCTGTAGGGTAAATGGGACTATTTAGCTGTTTTATCTGTTCTTCACTCAACTTTGGCAAGTGAACTTGATCAAGAAAATCGTCCATTTCCCTTAGATTTTCAAATTTTGTGGCGTATATGCCTTCAAAGTAGGATCTTATGAATTTTTTTATTTCAAAACTGTCCCTCTGCCTTTTAGTTAGATTGGCTAACGGTCTGTGTATCTTGTTGATTACTCAAAGAACCAACTCTTGGTTTTGTTGATTCTTTGTACTGTTTTCTTAGTTTCTAATTTGTTAATTTCAGCCGCGTTTAATTACTTCCAGACGTCTACTCCTCTTGGGTGTTTCTGCTTCTTTTTTTTCTAGGGCTTCCAGTTGTGTCATTAAGACGCTTTTGTGCAATGTTTCCAATTTCTTTTTAAAGGCACTTAGTGCTATGAATTTTCCTCTTAGCACTGCTTTCAATGTATCCCACAAATTTGGGTATGTTGTCCCTTCATTTTCATTGAATTGCAGAAACTCCTTGATTTCTTTCTTTATTTCTTCCCTGACCCAGGTGTCAGTTAGCAGAGAGTTGTTTAGTTTCCTCGTACGTGTAGGCTTTTTGTTATTTCTGTTGTTGTTGAATTGCAGCCTCAGAGCATGGTGATCTGATAGGATACGAGGTATTATTGCAATTCTCTTGTATCTATTGAGGCCTGTTTTGTGTCCTACGATGTGATCAATTTTGGAAAAGGTTCCATGGGGTGCAGAGAAGGAGGTATTTTCTCTCTTGTTTGGGCAAAAGGTTCTATAGATATCTGTTAGATCCATTTGACCCATGGCATTGGTTAATGATGTTATTTCTTGGCTTAGTTTCTGTTTCATTGACTTATCATTCAGTGAGAGTGGGGTGTTGAAGTCTCCTACTATTATTGTGTGGGGATCGATGTGTGGTTTAAGCTTTTTTAACAGATCTTTTACAAATGTGGGTGGCCTTGTACTGGGAGCATAGATGTTCAGAATTGTGATGTCATCTTGGTTGACTTTACCTTTGATGAGTATGAAATGTCCTTCCTCATCCCTTTTGATTAATTTTGGTTGAAAGTCTATTTTGTTCGATACTAAAATGGCTATGCCTGCTTGCTTCTTGTGACCATTTGCTTGGAATATTTTTTTCCAACCTTTTACCCTGAGGTAATGCCTATCATTATGGGTGAGATGTGTTCCTTGAATGCACATGAATGTTGGATCTTGTTTATGTACCCATTCAGTTAGTCTGTGTCTTTTTACTGGAGAATTGGGACCATTAATGTTGAGAGATATTAATAACAAGTGATTGTTAAGTCTTAATTTTGATGGTGTTTTCAATCGAGCGTTTGTGTAGTTGTGTTTTTGCTATGGTATAGTTATCTATTTCCTGAGTAGTTTTGGTTGTAGCTTGACCATTTGGGATGGAGTTTTCCTTCTAGTACCTTCTGTAAAGCTGGATTTGTGGATAGGTACTGTTTGAATTTGTTTTTGTCATGAAATATTTTGTTTTCTCCATCAATGGTTATTGATAGTTTTGCTGGGTAAAGTAGTCTGGCCTGACATCTATGGTCTCTTAAGGTTTTCAGGATCTCTGTCCAGTCCCTTCTGGCTTTTATGGTCTCTGCTGAGAAGTTAGGTTTAATTCTGATAGGTTTGCCATGAAATGTTATTTGGTCCTTTCCCTTGTAGCTTTTAATATTTTTTCTTTGTTCTTTATGTTTTGTGTTTTGATTATTATATGATGGGCATTTTTTCTTTTCTGGTCAATTCTATATGGTGTTCTGTAGGCCTCTTGTATGTTTATAGGCATCTCTTTGTTTAGATTGGGGACATTTTCTTCTATGATTTTGTTGAGAATAGTTTCTGGACCTTGGAGCCTGATACCTTCTCTTTCTTCAATGCCTATTATCCTCAAATTTCTTCTTTTCATGGTGTCCTTAATCTCTTGGATGTTTTGTGTCAGGAGTTTACAGATTTGGCATTTTCTTTAGTGGTTGCTTCAATATCTGTGATTGTACCTTCTAGACCTGAGATTCATTCTTCCATCTTTTGGATTTTTTTAGAAAAGCTCACCTTTGTGTTGCTTGCCTTCTTCTCTGAGGTCTCACGTTCTCGTTTTTCTTCTGTCTATGTGTTTATTATTGAATCCATTTTCACTTTCAGATCTTGAACTGAGTTCTTTATGTCTTTCATCTGATTGTTTGTATACTCCTGAGTTTCTTCCATTGCCTCTTTATAGGTCTTCAGAGCTTGTACCGTTTTATTTATTTCTTTCATGTGGTTATTTGCATTTTCCTGCAATTTTTCCAGTTCCACTCTATGTGCTTCCTTTATGTCTCTCACCTGTTTGGCTGTGTTTTCCTGCATTTGATTATGAATTTTATTTGTTTCCTCCATTACTATCCTCATTACTAAGGATTTGTGGTCATTTTCTTGTATTTCCATTGTATTTGAGTTCTCTGGGTTGTTTTCTTTGGGATAGCTGGAAACTGGAGATGCCATGTTGTTTTGGTTTTTTTGCGTATGCTTTTTCACTGTCCTTTAGACATCTTGCCGTCTTTGTTTTTGTTGGGTAGCTTCCAGAGTTGGATGGAGGGAGTCTGATGATAGATTCACTTGTTTTCTCAAGATTTCCCTAGGCTGGATGCTTTAATGCTTCACTGGTGTGGATGGTAGGAGGTTAGCCCTGTTGTTTTGGACTCTCACAGCCAGTGATCCTCAGCTCCCCTGTGCTGTGGGTCCTGCAATCGTTCTGGGTCTCCCAATGAGCATTGGGTCAGTCCAGGGTATCCACAGCCTTCTGTGTCCCCTGCCATGTCGAGCCAGGAACACTTGGCCTGAACCACGAGCTGAACTCAGCTAGATTCTCAGGGCCTGAACTGTCTGCCCAGCTCAACTAGGGGTTCTGGGCCCAAAATGCACACAGGGTCCAGTCAGAATTTTTGGGCTGGGACTGCGCACCAAGCTCAGCTTGGGCCTTTTGGCCCAAAGTGCGTGCTGTGGTCATTTATTGACTCAGGGCCTGAGCTGTCTGCCAAGCTCAGCCAGGAGTTCTGGATTCGAACTGCACACTGTGTCCAACCAGAGTCTTAGAGCCGGTGGAACTGAGCACTCTGCCCTGCCTGTGTCACAGCAAGAGAACTGTGGCTGCACCAAGCTAGAGCCACTGGTGGAACTGAGTGCTCTGCCCAGCCTGTGTCACAGCAGGGGAGCTGTGGCTGCGCTGAGTTAGTACCTCAGGCAGAATTGCTTGCTGAGCTGAGTCAGCGTCTCCACAGCACAGCGCATTGAACTGAACCCGGGACTCTGGGGCCGAACTGTCCGCCGAGTCCCGTCTGGGTCCCAAGGCCCCACGCGACCCAAATCCTGCCCAGAGTCCCCTCTCCCGCAGCAACTCCCACCGGCCACCACACCAATCGCCTCCACTGGAAGGCTCTGAGCTGCAAACCTCAGCCACCCCTGTTGCTGACGCTAGTGCCGCTGCTGCTGCCACCTCTGCTGCTGGTGCTTTGATCCAAGAAAATCTGCACTCCTCCCATGTGCAGGGGCATGCAGGTCCTCTGCACCCTGGTCCCTCCGAACCGTGGAGCACTCCCTCTGCAGTGGTGTGGGGACCTTGGTGTTCCTGGCTCAGAAATCTGTGCAATTCACTGGATTGTTCACTGGAGCCTCCAAACACGGTCCACACTGCTCGCCGCCATCTTAGATCCTCCCAATAGAAGTTTTTGACAGACCCAGTCCTATGTATATTTTCTGGAGGTAATACCCATAACTGCTACAAGGGCAACAAACATTCTGTGTCTAGAAAACAGTGTCTTATACTATTATTTCCTCTTGCACTGGATCTCACATTGCCTTATCTCCTTCATCCATGATATATATTCTGAGCCTTGGAGAGTGTGTTATAGATGATTGTTCCAACATCTAAGATCTTACAGTTCTCAAGCCAGCAATATTGTAATTTTTTTGTATTTTGTCTACACTTTCAATTATCCTATCCATGACTCTAGTTTTCCTCCTAAGGGCCTTCTGTTTTAATGTCGATGATTAATGGGAATGTGTTGCTCCTATAATTTTCCTATGTCATTATACCTAATTTAATCACAAGTTCTAGAGAGTAGAAACTTGAGGAGTAGGAATCATACTTCAATATATCTTATCAACTATGCATTAAGATACTGGAAAAGTTTGTAGCATGTTTCTGAAAAAAATTTAAAGCTTCAACAGAGTTTTGAAAGGAGGCTGGAGTGTTAGAATGAACTTCAATATGGACTTTTTATGAAGTATTCAAACTTCCTACCATCAATATATTAATATTATTTGTTTAGAAAAATAATTCCACTATATGGTCATAGGCTATCAAGTCTCATCTTGGTGGTCTGCTCATTCTTTCTTTGACTGCCACCACGCCTGCCCACCAAGGGAAGGTGGTCAAATATGGTACACATATGTCAAAAGAGGAAGAAATGTAACCATATATAGATACAGCATGGAGGCCAGACTGTGAGGTAAAAGATTTATATGATACAAACTATAATATAAAAACAATTTGCAATCACAGGTGAACAATATCAGCATAAATATGGATATAATAAATGATAACTTTTCAAAACAGAAAATTAAGAATGCCTTTGATAAACTGATCAATAGAACTGATATGACTTAAGAAATCACTTACTCTGATGCCTCATATTTGACTGTGTCCCCTGGAGGGAGAGACCTGGTGGCACTCAGAGGAAGGACAGCAAGCAGCCAAGAAGAGACTTGATACCCTATGACCATATACAGGGGGAGGTAATCCCCCTCAGGAACAGTCATAGGCGAGGGGAATAATGGGAAAATGGGGGGGGGGAGGAATGGGAGGATACAAGGGATGGGATAAACATTGAGATGTAACAAGAATAAATTAATAAAAAAAAATCTCTCTGAGCCTCTTAACATATCTATAAGACTCTCAAAATAGTAAAGCAAGGAGAAAAAAAACATTACACAACCAAAGACCCAGAATCAATAAGGATGGTGAATGTATAGTGTCCACACTAGACAGAGAAATAAAAATAGAAGAAATATTTGAACCAGTAACAGTGAATATGTCCTCCCAATTGATATAAGGTCCCAAACTAAACATTCAGGAAGGTCAAAATTTTCCAAGAAAATGAATTATTCGCCGAAGTACTGTACATGTGTCATATGCACATTTTAGAAGACAAAAAGTGAATAAAAGGATTGAAACAGGCTTTCAGATATAAAAATCTGTATCAAGATGCATTTACTATACAAAAGATTTCAACACGTCTCTTTTGAACATTAATAAGTATAACATGCAAAAAATTACTGAAGATATGTTAAACCCAAATACTAATATCAGAAAATAAATACATGATATAATTGTAGAATCTGTGAGCACTGAAAGCATAATAAAGAGTATAATGATCTGATCCATGGATATGACTGTGATAAATAGATGAAATTCCTTCACTGATACAGTCTACTATAATTCACACAAGATATAGAGAACTAGAATAGGCCCATTTATATATTAAAGATATTGAATCAATTATTAACAGTGTCCTTTCTGTATGAGCTTACTGATTATTTTATCAAATTATAGCAAGTCTTTACATATCTTTCAAAAACACAGGGAATACACCTACCTAGTTATATGATGACCAATGTCAAAACCAAGTAGTGACATTAGACAAAAGTAAAGTTACATAACAATATCTCTATAAACATAGATTGAAAACACAATATAATTAATATTAACATCCCACAGAAGGAAAGAAAGAAAAGCAAAAATCCAACAAAGTATTTTTTTGAGTAATACTACTATGACAAAAAGAATACAAATGCATTAAACAGAAAGTACCATACATTTGTGTATTAATAGTCTTACATGTATAAGTGCTCAATAAGAAATATCCAAAAATATGAAGCAACAACTGATAAAAATTCAAGAGAAAGAAATTAGTCCAATGCTCTAGATGGAAGAGCCAATATTAGAATTTCAGTTATTTTCCAATTGATTTATAAGCCTATTTCATCCCAAGTCAATTCTCAGCAAGTTATATTCTGGATATTACATCATAGCTTTAATGCTTTTATGAACAGAGAAAAACCCCCAAAGAGTGAATGCAATTTTGAAGGTAAAGAATGAAATAGGACATCAACAACACTCAATTTCTCATTTCCATTTTAGTACATTATTTGAGAAAGTGTAGTATTGACAGAAGCATAGAAAAATAGATCAATAAAAAGGAGAGTCACAAAAACTAATCCATTAAAACATTGTGATGTGATCTGCAACAAATAAACAAAAAATATAATGAAGAAAAGATGACCTTTCTCAGTCAACAATGCCAGAAAAATGTGGACAGCCACATACAAGATAAAAGGGATCTCAATATAGACTATGTACCCTGTACAGATCTTTACTCAGTAGACTATATAAATATATGTCCAATTGAAAACTGAGATAATCTCCAGTATGACTATGGTGAAATTCCCTTACAAACATTGATGCAAAAATACTCAATAGAACACTTGTAAACATAATCTAAGAACACATCAAAGATATCGTTCACCATGACCAAGTTGGTCTCATCCCATGCATGTGAAGATGGTTGAATATATAGAAATCCATCACTGTAACCCATCATATAAACAAACTGAAAGAAAAAAACACATGATCATCTTCTTAGATGCTGAAAAAGCATTTGACAAAATCCAACACCCATTCATGTTTAAAGTCTTGGCGAGAACAGTGACAAAAGGCACATGATTAAACATAATAAAAGCAATAAATAGCAAGCCTATAGCCAAAATAAAATTAAATGGAGATAAACTCAAAGAAGTTCTAGTAAAATCAAGCATTAGACAAGGCTGCACACTCTCTCCATATATCTTCAACATAGTACTTCAAGTCCTAGCTAGAGCAATAAGACAACAAAAAGCAATGAAGGGAATTCACTTTAGAAAATAGGAAGTTACAGTGTTACTATTTGCAGGTGATATGATAGTGTACACATGTGATGCCAAAAATTTAACCAGAGACCTCCTGTAGCTGATAAGTACCTTCATCAAAGTGTCCAGATACAGGATTATTTCAAAAATATCGGGAGCCCTCCTGTGTACAAATGACAAGTGGGCTAAGAAAGAAAGTAATAAAACTACACCCTTTACAATACCTACAAACAATATAAAGTATCGTGGTGTAACTCTAACAAAGCAAGTGAAAGACTTATGAAAAACACTTCAAGTCTCAGAAGAAAGAAATTCAAGAAGACATCAGAAGGAAAGATCTCTCATCTTCATGGATCAAGAGGATCAACATAGTAAAAATTGCCATATTACCAAAGACAATCTACAGATTTGACACAATTCCTATCAAAATACATACACAATTCTTTATAGACCTAGAAATATCAATTTTCAACTTCATAGAGAAAAACAAAACACACAGAATAGCTAAAACAATCCTGTATTATAAAATATCTTCCAGAGGAATCTCCATCACTGATCTCAAGTTGTGCTATATAGCAAAACTAATAACAAAGACTTGATGCTGGCACAGAAACTGGCTGGTTGATAAATGAAATAGAATCAAAGACCCCCCCAAAAGAACCCTGCACACCAATGGACACTTGATTTTTCACAAAGAAGCCAAAACCATACAAAGGAAAAAAGATAGCATCTTCAACAAATGGTGTTAATCTATCTGTATGTCTACATTAGAAAAATGCAAATAGACCCTTACTTATAATCCTGCACAAAACTAAAGACCATGTGGATTAAAGACCTCAACATAAAACACAGTAAACTCTGTGAAGAAAAAGTAGGGAAGAGCCTGGAAATCATTGGCACAGGAGACAAATTCTTGAACAGAAAACCAATAGCTCAGGGTCTAAAATCAACAAGTAATAAATGGGACATTATGAAACTGAAAAGCTTCTGTGAGGTGAAGGAAATTGTCAACAGAATAAAATGATGGCCCACAGATTGGGAAAAAATCTTCACCAAGCTTATATCTGGCAAAAGGCTAGTATCCAAGATATATAAAGAACTCAAGACATTAAACACTACTAAACAAAATAACCTATTTACATATGAGGTACAGAGCTAAACAGAGAATTCTCAGCATAGGAATATCAAATGGCTGAGAAACACTTAAAGAAATGCTCAACAATTCATAGGCATTAAGGAAATGCATATTGAAATGACTCTGAGATTTCATCTTACACCTACCTGGATGGCTTAGGTCAAAAACTCAAGTAACAGCACATGATGGTGTGGATGTGGAGAAAAGGGAACACTCCTCCATTGGTGATGGGACTTCAAACTTGTACAACCACTTTGGAAGTCAATCTGGAACTTTCTCAGACAATTTGGAATAGTTCTACCTCTAGACCCAGCTAAAACACTCCTGGGCATATACCTGAATCCACCATACAACTAGGACATTTGCTCAACTATTCTCATATACAACAAACTTTATTTGTAGTAGTCAGAGTCTGGAAACAACCTAGATGTCCCTCAACTGAAGAATTGATGAAGAAACTGTTACATTTACACAATGGAATACTACCCTGCTATTAAAAACAAAGAAATCTTGAAATATGCAGGCAAATGGACCAAAACAAGAAATGATCATTCTGAGTGAGGTAACTCAGACTCAGAGAGACATGCGTGGTAATAGAGACACTTATAAGCTGATCTTGGCCACATAATGCATGATAGCCACACTACAATATACAGAACTAAAAAAGTTAAATAACAAGGAGGATGCGAGGGATAATGATTGTCTTCAGAAGGACAAATAGAATAAAGTCCAGAAACAGTTGAAGAGAAGGAACAGTGTTAGGGACTACCATTAAGGTCCTCAGAAAGACTCACAGTCAAACTTCAGCATGGACCGCTAGGAGTCTTAATGGATGAGGTGGGAGATAGAAGGATGTGGAGGTTTTGGTTAGAAACTAAATTTCTGATGAATGTACTAATTTTCTGAATTCCTATTGTTTTCTAACTACTTCTTTTAATACATCCTTTCTAATTAAGGCGATGTATTATGCTTTAGAATTATTAGATTCAGTTTATGCATTCTTACACTGAAGAATATATAAGTGATATTCTATCCTAATTAATGATATCTGATTCCTTTGTGTACAACATGTGTGTCTCTGTGACTATATGCTTTTCTTTTTTTTTCTGTTTGTTTTATCTGATTATGGTTATTTACTTTTATTTTATCTTATCTTATTTTTATTATTATTATAATACGTAACAGTAGTATTAATATAGTATTAAGTTGCCTCTTTCTATTCTAAGAGAGAAAAGAAAGGGTATAGATTTTGATGATAAGGAGAGTGGGAGGGATCTTACAGTAGTTGGTGAGGGGAAACCATAATCAGAACATACTGCATGAAAAACATCTATTTTCAATTAGGAAATATAGTACAGAAAACATAAATGGAACACTGAAATTATTTTAAAAATTACATCAGGATTTACAAAAGTCACATTCCCCTCACTGGTGAAATTTGGTGAGCCAAAGAATTTTCTATTACTTTATGTAGCCAGCCATAAGATGTTGGTGGAGAGACATAAGGTTTTCAGCATATTTTGTTTAAATTTATCATCTTTTCATGAATCTTGCCTGTAACATTGTTTATTCTAGCAGATATATGATATTTTATTCTTGCATTCTCATGGCATTCATCCCCAGCCATTATACTATTATTAGTTAAGAAGAACATTTCCTCTTATCTGTTTGTCTAGGTATTCAATTGGTTAACTACTATGGGTATGGATTCATTTACTCTCCAAAATATTTTATAAATAATTACAGTTTAAGTGTTATTTTGTTCATTATAGAGTTCAGTTTTCTCACAAGTAATACTAATATAGTGGCTTCTATCTTGTCAAGATATACATAAAATATTTCTTCATGTTTTTAACTAATAATTCATTCTTACCCTCTAATGTTATTATTGTCTCTTTCTGCACTTTATTGCATTTTTTTTCTTATTTCTGTTTTGTGTTTGAGCATATTTTATATTCCAATACTTTAGCCCTGTGTTTACCTTCTTTTTAGTTGGCATTCCTGTGGATTCAGTAACAATATAGTTTCTAAGCATAAGCACAATCAAAACTTCCTGCTTCCTGAAGGGTATAATAGGTAGTTCATTAGAAATCATTGGTTTTGCCACATTTGTCGTCTGTGCCTGGTATGTAATATTGTATGGAAGATCTCTCCACACAGATTTCTCTGTAAGATTTACTGGAGTTGCAGTGTGATTTGGCATGCTACTTTCATTTAGCCAATTTTTTCATGTTTTAACTTATAATTTATTCATTTTACTTCCAATTGTTATCCTCTTGCTCATATTTTCCCTTTTTGAACCTCCCTCCCTCTTCTGCCCTATTCCTTTCCCTAGACCTCTGACTGGGGGCCCTCCTCCCATACCATCTGTCCTAAGCCTATTAGGTCTCATTAGAATAGCCTGCATCCAGACTCCTGTGGATCTCACGAAGGGGAAGTGATCAAATTCTAGGTACCAGAGTTCGTGTTGGAGGCAGTTCCTACTCTCCCCACCAAACTTGGAGAATGAGCAATCCATTGGCTAGATTTGAACAGGGGGTCTAGTTTCTCTGCATGCATTATCCTTGGATGGTGCATCAGTTTGTGCAGGCCCCCTGGGTCCAGATAGGCAGGGCTTGATGCTCTCCTTATGGGTTTCCTGACCCCTCAGGGTCCTTCCATCCTCACCCCCTACTCAACAATACAACTCTCAGCACTCTGTTCAGAGTCTGGCTGCAAGACCTAGCAGACCGTCCCAATCCCACTGCTGGGTGGAGTCTATCAGAGGGCATCTATGTCTTAACTACAAAACTTTTGACAAAAAAGTAGTCTCAAACTGAAGATATCCCATAAGGAAATAGAAATCCATATGTCTAATCTGTGTAGCATACATTCAATTTTGGTTATAGCTTCCTAAAAACAAAATCAGTGCTCACTGCACTCCTCTAAGTATTCCCTTAAGATGTTTTCTGTTTATTTCCTAGGTTAAAGTAATATTGTCTCAAACCACAGCAGAGGAAACAATTTTTTACAGAATAATTTCAACCTTAAATGTAATTTTAGCATTACTGGCTGCTCCCAATTTTTATTTTATTTTTTTTTCTGCATTGAACCAAGTCCAATTTTTAAATCTTAGGTACTCCAGAGCATCAATTTTGTTTCAGTTTGATTAAGTATAAAGATCATGGATGAAGGAATTTCTACAGGTTAAGCTTTTAAACCATGCATAGTATCACAGTATACAAGTACCAAGTCAAGCAAGGATATTCTCTGTCTATAATTGCAAACATGTATTTTAAAGATGTGAATATGATTGTATATGCATTTACATTACTATTAAGTCAATTACGAATTCTAGAAAGCCTCAGTTATGTAGAAGGAAGCTGATACTAACATTAAGAGCATAGTAAAGTAGTACACATATTAAATGCCATTATATGGTACACCGTTTCCTTTTGTAAGAGGAGACAAACCTAAAGCTGATATACATGGAAAAACTTCTACAATTCCCCAGTGAGTAGAGTGTTTTATCTTACCAATAAGAATATAGCCCCTCTTTCTTCTAGTAATGGACTTTCTAGGTGCCTTAATTAACATTTTCCCCTCTATTTCTAGACTCAGAATTCAATGTGTAGCTCAGGAGAAGCTAATCAGAGTATTACATCACTCTAGTAATAGTAACTTAATTGGTGGTACATGTGCTTGTTCCTAGGAGGCAGAGAAAGGAAGACCCCTGTGAGTTTGATGGTAAAGTTGTCTATATTAGTGAGTTATACACCAAGCAGGGCTATATAGACTTTGTCTCTAAAACATTAATTTGGGCCTATTATCTAGTTCATACCAATCAAAATGTATCTGTCCATTTTTTATGACACTTTTGAGATTCATCCTTTTGTAAGGAGGGTTATACTCTGATGTAAATCAAATGGTACCAGGAACCACTTGTTGGAAAATGATAAAAACATAAAAAAATTCCAAGATTGAAATGTTTAAAAAATGGTACTTGAGATACTGCTCTGTAGAGGAATTGTAAACCAGAAAAATGGAGGCTCTGGCAAAGGAACACATCCAAAGACCCAGGTCTGAGATATCCAGCTGGAATTCAGACATGCCTTTAATACATCCCTTTAATCCCAATGACATCTAGTTAAGGGACAGCCAAAGGGGTGAATCAGATAAAGATTTGACAGAATTAGTCAGAGATGCATATGCTCAAATCTCATGAAAACATACAGGAAATATAAGCTACTTAAGAGCAGTTCAGGAAGAGAGCAAGGGAGTTCTTGGAGACAGTGCAGTAGAGTTTGGTAGTACAGTACAGATTGGTAATGTTCAGGACAGCTCAATTGAGTGCATCTGAGTTTGTTCAGTTGAGTCATGGAGTTCAGAGAAGTTTTTCCAAGCGCAGCAATTCAGTGAGAATCAGAGAGAAGCTAGTTTGAATCAGTCAGCATGGAGAATAGTTTTGAGCCAGAACAGATGAGTTGAACCAGACAGCTACAGTTCAGAATGAGCTTATTTGGCTGCATGTCTCAGAGACCAAAAACATTTTAGACCTAGGTTAGCAGATGAAGGCTAGAAGCTACAGCCTTTAGTGTTCAGGCTTGCAAAAGATTGGATTGTATGGAGGCTAGAAGCATCTAGGCCTAGACATAGGGATAGTTAGATAGGCCTAGACATAGGGATAGATAGACACATTCTGTGCCCAGACTATACAATGTATTTGTAAAGCTTGAGTACAGCTCTTATCTCATCACCTCATCTTAGGAAATAAAAAACAACATTTACATTGCTCTTTGCTGAAATCCTTTATATTGAAAAGCCAATGTAACTTGGAATGTGCTTCATGATACTTTCCCCAATCTCACTGTCCTTCAGATATGCTCTCTTCTTAAGCATAATAGACATATTTTACAGTATTTTTACATCCTTTTTTTGTATTAGTCCCTTAACTAATGATGAACACTTCATTTTCTAGCAAATAAGAAAATGCAGGAAAAAGGTTTCCTTTTATTTTTGTGCAGCTGTTAGCCACATGTAACCTTAAAAATTAGTCTTCCATTGGATACTTGATAAATATTTTTCCAAAAGAACACAGCATTAAGTTAGATGTCTATTTACTTCCTCTGTCACTCCTTTCCCTCCTTCCCTCCTTCATTCATTCCTTACTTACTATTATTTTTCACTTAAAATTAGAAGCTTTAGGCCTAGGAATATTGCTCAGTGGTTAGCCCATGCAATTGGGGGGACTGGAGTTAAGATCCTCAGGCTGTGCATAAATGCCAAGTGGTCATACTAACATGTAGCAATTCCAGCATGTAGGAGGCAGAGACAGGATGCATCTGGAACAAGCTGCCTATCCAGACTAATCAAATCAGTGATATCTGGATTCACCTGAGAGACCCTGAATCACCGAATCAGGTAAAAAACAATAGAGACTTCCACACATCCATACTCATGCATAAGCACTCTGGAAGTATGGACAGACAAATACATGTACACATCACACATACATAATATACAAGAAAATTTCAGGCACATTTTAGAATACTTATTTATAGAGAAGTTTTTGTGATTTTCTCAAAGAAAAGTGGTGGTCTAACTTACTCAGAACAGAAATATTTACATGTTTATAACAGTAGGCAGTCTTTCCATGAATAAAGAGTAGCTTGTGTGCTGCCTTTTAAAATAACCCATGCAACTAAACAAAACGTTATTATCTACTAGCCATATCAAGAATTTCATTTGTTCATATATGATTTTAAAACACATCTGTGTACCTAGACCCAATGAATAAAAACATTCAAATGTTACATAAAAATCCATTTTAAAAGGCCAAGTACTGTGCTTATATTTCAAAATTAAATGAGAAATTGTATCCATATGAAATAAAGAAAATTTTAACCCTGAAAATATTTGTCAGTCAAGATTGTCTAGTTTTCGTAACAATAAAAGTTGTCTAGGTAAATATGCCATTCCCTACTATATAGATCAGTATAAGAGGAGGGAGAAAAAAATTTTCCTCAAACACATCAAAGTATCATCTCATTTTTATCTTTGCCCCCAAATTAAGAATCTCTTTTATAATTCTATGGGGAGTTGCTAAAAGAAGTAATAAAAACATACTATCACTAAATAATCAGCATGACACTACAAAGAACTCTAATTTCCACTCCAAAAATATTACTTTATTGGGAATTAATTAATAGAAAATGCAATATGCAATGCCGTGGTAGAAATTTGATGTCTAAGGAATGCTTAAAGATAGAAAAATATAACATATATGAACCATTTGATTGAAGTTTATTAAACTCATGTGGACAAAAGTAAAGAAGACCTTCCCGATTTCTGGTGCTCTTACTTACCATGCTTTATAATATTGTAAACATTTCCATTTAGCAGAGATTGGGACTTAAATTTGACTCTTCCCTAGTACCAGTGAAAGGCACCATGATCCTGTCTTGTACTGTTGCATAGGAGCAAGCTACAGTCCCTGATCATCAACACAATCCTATGGTAAATGTATGATACAGAGCAGCATGCTGCATTGCTAAGCTATGATGTTTATTGTGTTTCGCTTTTTTATATTTTCAAATTAACAATGTGTTTTAAGGATAGAGCCTTGTTACAAAGCTGTGACAATTTGTACTTTCTGTAGCTTGGGTATTTCAGGCTTACTTTTCATGACCGCCACTTGATAAATGTAGGTTTTATATCAGTGTTTGCCAATTAGTCAAATATTGGTATAATTAAAATGAAAACCTGTTCTCAGTGAGCTCTATCTCAGCCATGATTTTATTATTCATCACTTATTGGTAAGAAAATGAATGATGAAACTACGTCTCTAAGTTTGAATGAAAATAACACTACAATTTGATATTTTGCGTAAATATCGTATTTCAAACTTCATTTCCTATGTTGTGCTTCGAGTCATGCAGGCAACTAATTCTTTATGATATATAACCCTGATGGATGAAAATTCTTCTATATTTTGTAAAAGAAAACATTTTATCAGGTTTTCACTCATTTCTATAAATATAAAATTGCATGTTGGATAAATACACTATTAAACGTGTTTGTCAAGGGAGAACACTAGGTTAAAAGGTCTTCCTGTGCCTTACCAAAGAGTGTTTACTACTTTTAGGTGGGAAGTGCAGGACAGTCCCTTCAATTTCCACACCTGTTCAAGTTCTATTAGGAAAAGCAGAGACCAATTCCCTTCAACATAATAGGCAGCACTGGAAATGAAATAGTTGGGAAGTGTCTATGATATGACATTTATTAAAATTAATTTATGGTTACAAACATCTGCTATATTAATAGTAGGCTTATTTATAAATAAAAGAAATGATTAAGAGCTAGTATGTGTTAAAAAGATGCAACCATAAGGTCATTATTGTCATATTCATGATTTTCAATAGAAACTTGTGGAGGACAACAGGGTTCATTATTTTTAAGAAAATTATAGCAAGAATAGAATATAATATTCTTCCTTTCTTTACCTGACTTATTGTCCTGAGCCAATATATTGAATTAAGGAGCAGCTTTTAATTTGAATTGTCTGCTTGTGTTTTGTCCTGTCTTGGGTTTTAGCATTTGAATGTAGAAATTAGAAACTCTCACTATGACATGAGTCTTAGAGACCATACTTCCCCAGCCAGAGTAGCTAATACCTAAAAGTAAAACTTGATCATCTATAGTCATGCTACAAACTTGAATGTAGACAGTTTATGTATACACATCATAAGGCCACAGGAGCAAGTAATGTTAGGTGTTGATGATAGAGTTTAATTTTAAATTTAAGTGCAATAGAAATAATTTACCATTAAGTATGTTAAATATTCACCATAATAAATATGTGTATATCTGGAAAGATGGTTAAGTTGGTAAGAGCACTTGCCGCACAACATAAGTATCTGTATTTGAATCTCAACACCCATATAAAAACCTGGATATGGTCCCATGACAGACTATGACATGGACAGGGAGAAAGAGCCTATAGGATCACTGGGAGTGAAACTCCAGGTTCAGGCAGATAAAATATCTCATAGAAATAAGACAGAATATGCCAGGTGAGGACACTTGACACCGTTCTCTGGCCTCTGCACATGTACAGGTGTGTACAGGTACACATATGTACATATACTGCACACATACAGCTATATACATATATACTTAAATAACAAGTTTGTAAGTAAACTATAAAGGATGTCTTAGCTTTAGAGATAGGACTATTCTGTGAAGTTTATCAGGTATATTAGAGAATAATTTTTTCTGCTGTTCTTAAACATTGAACAAAAGTATGCATGTGAATCTATTTCACTTAGTAAAATAAAATTCATAAATTTACTTTTAAATACTTCCTAAGAGTGAACATTTTGGCTCTGTAGTTTTTTCTTGTCCCTGTGTATGTTATCACTTTCAATTTATAGATTTCCATGTTTGGTGTAATTCTTATTTACATTTGTAAACAACAGTAAATTGCACTTTTCATTGTGTTTTTTTTCCAAGAAAACATAAATGTTACTTGTTTTAAAAAATATAAAGTATAAATTTTTACCTTATAATTAAATTGTTCATACACTATACCTAAATAAAATAAATGAAATTTATAAAATCTCAAAACTACACGGTTCTCTTATCAGAGTATAAGGGCAAGCCAACCTTATTGTGACTTGGTTTCTGTAGTGGAAAGTTACAGTACTTCACCTAGTATCTGGTATTTGGATACAAATTGCAAATGTTGCTCTAACTCATATATTAGTTCATATTGATCCATGTAAAAAATTAAATATACTATTCACCCAAATTTTAAATCGACCAATGAAGATGTATTTCATTCATTATTCTAGATTGAATTACTGTAAAATTAATTTTTATTCAGAGAATAGGAAGAAAGTAGCATAACTTATACTATTTTAATGAGCTACCTAGAGACTCTATTTAGTTCTACATATTATAGCAGGAAATGAAATTGATATTTTACCCTAAAATCTCAAAGCCTGATTCTAAGCTCTAAATCTTGATCTATTAGAGAATCTCCAATCAAATACTATCCTGGGACACTTCATGTTTCAGTTTAGAAGACATAAATTAGATAAACAATTTAATATGTTAAATTTAAAGAAAATTTAATGAAAATATATAGTATACCAATAAAACAGAACGCTACTGAGAAGTAAAAATAAATACCTTATGAAACATACAGGACCATATAAGAGTTTAAAAGCATTACACTGGAAAATGTAAACAAGATGAAAAAATTAAAAATCCTAGAACTTCCTTCTCCCTATGAAGATTTATTCACCATCAATGTGCAGTCATCAGAAAATAGAGGGCTTCAGGTAAAAAATGTTTCCATAAGATCAGGGAGTAGGTAAGCCTGTGGGTCATTTTCTTAATTAATGATTGATGGGGAGAGCCCAGGACATTATGAGTGCTCCCCTTCCAGGGTTGGTGTTCTATAAGGAACCAACATGAGCAAGCTAGTAAGTAACACTGATCCATGCTCTCAGCATCAGTTCCTGCCTGTTTGAGTTTCTGTCCTTGCTTTGATGGCAAACAGCATTGTTAGAGGGTAGACAAAATAAATTATTTTTTTTCCAAATAGCAGTGGTCATGGTGTTTTGTCTAAGCAATAGAAATCCTAAGACAAAGCATGTATGAGTATTTCAGGGTACCTAGATATTGACAGATTAAGAGCTTTCCAGGAATGAAACACTCTGTAAAGACTGAGAAATGTTACTAGTCAAATGGACATATTCCACTACAATGTGATACGCATTACAAAGAGGCAAATATGGTCAATAAAAGACACAAGGTCTTTTAGAAACCAGCAAGTCTTAATTAAATAAAGATATATGAGAGTGGAAGGCAGTAGGCTACATTTACATGTTTATTCATTTGTATGTATATTGAACAAAAATGACTTAAAAATAGAAAACCATGTATTTGGAAAGAATGTGGACAGATACAGAAAGGGGAAGAGAGAGGAGAGGGAGAGAACAAAAAATACAACTAAATTTTATCATGTAGAAGGGGAAGTAGATACAAAGTCCTGTGTAAACCAAGAAGCTACCTGCAAGTGAGACGGTCTAGAAAAGGGAAAAATCCATTTTCTCCAAACAAATACCACTAGATGTATCAACCATACACCAGGATAGGCTCATCATAAGCCCTGTAGTAGTTGCACAAAACCAAACAGATTCAATGATTTGTTTTGGTACTTGTGAGTGTGTATGTGTGGCATTTTTGTTTCATTTTTTCATTTGTTGTGGGTTTTGTTTTATTTTGACTTAACAGTTTTGCTCATTTTGAGAGATATAGAACAAGAAAGGGGCATTCCAAGATGGCAGTGAGCAGTGTGGAGCTTGTCTAGAAGCCAGAGTAATTAATTGAGTAAGGGAATTGGACTGATTTCAAAAATCTAAAGGATATGGACAATGTCCTTCATAAATTCCATTCTCCTAAGTTGAACAAGATCGAACAAACAAATTAAACAATTCTGTATCCCCTAAGGAAATAGAATCAATCATCAAAATTCTCCCAATCAAAAAGGTCCTTGGGCCAGACGGATTCAGTGCAGAATTCTACCAGACCGTCAAAGAAGAACTAATACCAATGCTCCTCAAACTGTTCTATGAAATAAAACAGAAGGATCACTACCAAACTCACTTTATGAGGCCACAATCACCTTAATACCTAAGTCACACAAAGACTCAACAGGGAAAGAGAATATTAAACCAATCTCCCTTATAAACATAGATGCAACATAATAAAATTTTGGCAAACCAAATCCAAGATCACTTAAAAAATCTCATCCATCATGACCAAGTAGGTTTCATACCAGGCATGCAGGGGTGGGTCAAAATAAGGAACTCTATGAATATAACCAACCAAATAAATAAACTGAAGGAAAAGAACCACATGATAATTCCTTTAGATGCAGAAAAAGCATTAAATAAAATCCAAAACTTTTTCATGTTAAAAGTCTTAGAGAGATCAGGAATACAAGGCACATACCTAAACATAATAAAGGCAATATACAGCAAGCCTATAGCCAACATCAACCTAAATGGGGAGAAACCTAATTCAATCCCACTGAAATCAGGGACACAATAAAGCTGTCCCCTCTCTCCATTACTCTTCAATATAGTACTTGAAGTCCTAGATAGAGCAACAAGACAGCTGAAGGAGATCACGATAATACATATAGGAAAGGAAGAAGTTAATGTTTCAATATTTGCAGATGATATGATAATATATATCAGTGATCCTGAAAATTCTACCAAAGAACTCCTCCAGCTGATAAACAACTTCAGCAAAGTAGCAGGACACAAAATCAACATGAAAATGTCAGTAGCCCTCCTGTATACAGATGACAAAAGGGTGGAGAAAGAAATTAAGGAAACCACTCCCTTTAAAATAGCCTCAAACAACATAGAATATCTGGGTATAAATCTAACCAAGCAATTGAAAGATCTATATAAAAAAAATTCAAGTATGTGCAGAAAGAAATTGAAGAAGATATCAGAGAATGGAAAGATCTCCCATGCTCATGGATTGGGAGAATCAACATAGTAAAAATGGACATCCTACCAAAAGCAATCTACAGATTCAATGCAATCCCTAGCAACATACCAAAACAATATTTTACAGAACTGGAAAGATCAATTCTCAACTTTATATGAAAAAAACAGGATAGCTAAATCAATCTTATTCAACAACAACAAAAAATTTTCTGGAGGAATCTCCATTCCTGATCTCAAGCTGTACTACAGCGAAACAGTATTAAAAAATGGCATGGTATTGGCATAGAAGACCAATGGAATAGAATTGAAGAATCCACACACATATGGTCATTTGATTTTTGACAAAGAAGGCAGAACAATACAGTGGAAAAAAAGACAGCATCTTCAACAAATGGTACTGGTCCAACTGGATGTCTACATGTAAAAAATGCAAATAGATCCATATTTATCACCCTGTATGAAACTAAAGTCCAAGTGGATTAAAGACCTCAACATAAAACCAGATACACTAAACCTGTTAGAAGAAAAAGTGGGTAAGACCTTAAGACTCATTGGTACAGGAGACAACTTGCTGAACAGAACACCAACACCTCAGGCTCTAAGATCAATAATTAATAAATGGGACTTCATGAGGCTGAGAAGTTTCTGCAAGGCAGAATACACTGTTGACAGAACAAAGAGACAGCTCATAGATTGGGAAAAGATCTTCACCAACCCTACATCTGACAAAGGGCTAATATCTAAAATATATAACGAACTCATTAAATTAAACACCACCAATTCAAATAACCCAATTAAAAAATGGGGTACCGAACTAAACAGAATTCTCAATAGATAAATATCGAATGGCTGAGAAACACTTTAAAAATGTTCAACATCCCTAGTCATCAGGGAAATGCAAATCAAAATGACCATGAGATTCCATCTTACACCTATCTGAATGGCGAAGGTCAATAACTCAAATAACAACACAGGCTGGTGAGGATGTGGTGAAAGGGGAATACTCCTCCACTGCTGTGGGAGTGCAAACTTTTTCATCCACTCTGGAAAGTGGTATGTTGCTTTCTCAGAAAATTGTAAATATCTCTACCCCAAGACCCAGCTATACCACTCTTGGGCATACATCTGAAAGATGCCCCACCATGCAACAAAGACATTTGCACAAATATGTTCATAGCAGCCTTATTCATAATAGCCAGAACGTAGAAACAACCTAGATGTCCCTTAACTGAAGAATGGATAAAGAAACTGTGGTACATCGACACAACGGAATACTATTCAGCTATTAAAAACAAGGACATCTTGAATTTTGCAGGCAATTGGATGGAAATGAGATAACCCAGACCCCAAAAGACATACATGGTATATACTCACTTATATGTGGATTTTAACTCAACATAGACATCCTAGGAGAGACTCCACCCAGCAGGGGATAGGGACAGTTACAGAGATTAAAAGCTGGACACTGGGCAGAGTACCAAGAGTAGAGGGTAGCCATGTGAAACCACAGAGGAAGAGGTTATATGTAGTACAGGGGACACTAGATAAACTAAGGTCAGACTTTAGGGTAGGAGGGATTCCCTTTATAAGGACTTGGAGAGGGGGGGAAAGGGGATGAGAGAAGGGATGGGATCGAGAGTTGATAAGGGAGGCGATGGGATCTGGAGGGGAGGAGGGAGGAGGCTACAGTTGGGATGTAAAGACTTCAAACTGAAGAACAAACAGGTTATTTATATTCCTAATCCCACTACATGGGAACAGCTCTGAGACTGGCAGAGATATGAATGTAAAGGCATAGAGAGGCCTCATGTTGGCCACAGATTCTCTGTGACTTAATATTAGAGGCCACTCTTAGTAAGGCATGAAAGAAGATTTGCAGATGTCTTATGTCAACTTGTACAATGAATAGAAAACCAGCTTTAATTGTTCTGTGTATCCCACACACCTCATACAATTATAATGTGAGAACTGTATATACTTGTGAGAAATTATGTTTTCAGAAGAAAATAACCAGACACTGATGCTAGATCAGACCTGGCAGGATTCACTCCTCTCAGCATGATGGATGATGACATCCTGGATCCTCCCAGCCCCATCCCCGATGTCTCTGTTGCTGTTACCTGTCAGATTTGGACAGCTTCCCAGACAACATTATAGAAAACATCTGATCCAATTTTTGGACCACCATTTCAATCTCCTACTAAGCCTGGAATCTCTCAACATTTAGAAACTGGACCACAAATGCAATTTCTGGCTTGCTTAACTATTTTCTTCAGTCTTCTTGGACCCCTTTCAAGGTATTATTCTCCCCAATTCAATCTGAAGAGACCTGAAGAGAACGATGCCCCATTACATATAAGAGGGGTTGTATAGGTTTCTGTTTGCTCTCTTGGTCTACAAATGGTTATTCTCATTGAGATGTGGTCATAAGTCATTATTGGTGTTATACAGAGAAAAAACTAGGTGAAATGCAGGGATGTATCTCTTTTCCTTTATCTTTCATACATAAGTAAAGAGATAGAAGCTATAAAGAAAGAAAAGGGTATATAGGAACATAGAAGGAGGATAAAACAAAAGCTAGATGATTGAACACACTCCTTAACTCAAGGCCTTAATTGTTATTCATAATGAAGTTTATGTCTAAGTCATTTCTATAGAATTCAGTATATTGATACAAAACATGGGCATGTCAAATACTTGTTGGATTTTAGCACAAGAATATATATACTAAGTTTAACAGATATGACTCTATTGATATATGAGGTAAAATAGTTGAATAAGGTCTTCAAAAGCCTCAGAGACACACAGAATATGACATCTAAAGTTGTTTTTATAATCCAAATCTCTTTGACAACAAGACAAGTTAACTCCTGACCACTCCCAGCTGACCTCAAAGAAGATGATGAGCATCAAAGAGCTTCCTTATGGAGATGACTTCAAATGTGGCAAACAAGCCACTGGGAAAAATGTCCTCATTCCTGCCACAAACAGAATTCTGCCTAAAAATAGGCAGCTTAGATGCTGGCAGAGTCAATGACCACATTCTGCCAAGACAGGGTAAGCAAATCCTCAATAGTTCCTGCCCTGTAAATAAGTCTTGCAGAGATATTGGGCCAGAAAGCCGAAGATGAGGCTCCAACTTTATAGAGAGTGTTGAGCGACTATTCAGGCAATAAACCTTCTAAGTCAATTTCTACAAGTTGAAAGCTGCTAACCCACACTGCTGGTTCACTAAGAAATTTAAGTTTTATTCCTTCTCAAGCCTCTGATGGGCATTGAATGCCAGATAGTATAGTTTTGTAATCAAGTTTAGATGGTTAGGGGATAAGATCTTTTTAGTTCAAGATAAAGAAGTTAAATTATTAGAGTTCAGATAGGATAGATATTGAATATCATTCAGAAATTTAGACCCAACAAGAAAAAAAAATGTTTACTTAAACTTGGACAAATACAAATAGCCAAATATTTATAGAACTCATGATTTTCACATGGTTCTCCCTGCTGTATGTAGTTTGTTTTATACATGCACAATAAAATTAATGTATTTAAAAATAAAATAAACTATGTTCTGTTTAAAAATAAAAATAAAAAGAAAGAACATGAAGTTGGGTGGATAGCAAGGTGTCAAGGATCTCAGAGGAGTTATAGGGTGGAAAAGAATATGAACAAAACATTGTGTGAGAAAAATAAATAGAATATATGTATATATACAGAAAAATAAACTAAGAAATAATATCTAAAGATATACAAATAATGTGATAAAATTTGGATAGTAGCATGCTCAACAAACTCAAGAAATGAAACATGAAGAAAATGAAAATATTCCCAAAGTTGTGGGAAATCTTTTAAAATGGGACTTATTAAAATGACTTACTAGCTAGTTCGACAATGGCTGCCTCTAAGCAGAAAGTCCAGAAATCTAGTAGTTACTCATTCCACAGCCTGGGTATCTCAGATAGTCTTCAGTATATGCCAGAACCCTGAAGAAATAGACTCTCATACCAGTGAAGGAATGGCCTTGGAAGCAACTTGAGGTCAAGCAAGCAAAGAGCAAATGCTTCCTTCATCCATGTCCTTATATTGGTTTCTAGCAGATGATGTGGGCCAGATTAAGTGGTAGCTTTCCCAGTTCAGCAAATCTTGATTACGTATTGTCTTATTACCTCAGAGATTCAGATTAGAAAATTAAAAGTAGATCTTTGTTCTTCAAATTAAACTTCTCTTGGTGTGTCCTTCATTTTGTGTTCTTACTTTCTATCAGATGTAATCAAGCTGAAAAACAAGAATAGAGGTGCTGCAGGTTCATTTTTGTAGCTAAGCAGGCTTGAATGATTCAGTGTGATGTGCTTTGAGCACTGCTTCTGGCTGCTATGAGCAGAGCACAGGCCAGCTTCCAGACATATAAATTCTCTTTTGCCTTGACCATCTAGGACACAGAGAGTGAGACAGCATGGGTCACAATGCATATTATCTGCCATCCTTAGAAGAACGTTGGGACACCCCAGGAGCTTTGGGCTTGGTCTCTCTGCACCTGACCCCTACCTGACTGTCCCAAGCAGGATACAGCCAGCAAACCAGCAGACAAGGCCTGTGGGACACCTGAGCTGAGTTGGATTTGAATCTCTCTCCACCTGATCCTTACTGACCTGACCCATGTGGGTGACTCAGAAGAGGTGAGTTGGGCACTGGTCATAAACCACATTGTTCACAATCCAGAGGAGGCCTGAGGGGCATCACAGCAGGTTTGACTTAGAGCTCTCTCAGCCTCCTCCTCTCCTGAATAACCCAACTGAGACACAGAAGCAAACCCAGCATAGCTGAGCTGGGAGCAGATTCCAACACCCACTGCACCTATCCTGCAGAGGTTGCTGGGATCCCTTGCAAGAAGCCTTTCCCTTCGAGCTCTATTTACCTGCTGCTGAGCATTCTAGTTCACCTCGAACACAGGCAGAGATCCCATCTGAGGAGCCTCCAGCCATGGTAACACAAGAGACAACCAGATGACTAGAGGCTAGTGCAAGAAAACAAGCAACAAAACTCATGGTCGTATGACTAACACTCCCAAAATGCAAGAAGATTTTAAATCTGAAGTGATGAAAGTGATAGAAGCCAAGTAGCCAAGAAGATACTTGATACCCTATGAGAATATATAGGGGGACGTAATCCCCCTCAGGAACAGTCATAGGGGAGGGGAATAATGGGAAAATGGGAGGGAGGAATGGGAGGATACAAGGGATGGGATAAACATTGAGATGTAACAAGAATAAATTAATAAAATAAAAATAAATAAATAAATAAGAAAGAAAGAAAGTGATAGAAGCCTTGAAGGAGGAAAATAAATCTCTGGAAAAAATAGAGGAAAGTATATTCAAACAGATGAAGGAATTTAATAAATCCTATAAAGAATTACAGCAAAATACAATCAAATGGAAGAAATAAATAAAATAAATGAATAAAAGTATTCAAGACATAAAAAGGGAGTTAGAAGCAACAAAAGAAACACAATCTGAGGCAATCCTGGAGTTTGTAAACCTGAGGAAGGGAACAGGAACTGCAGACACAAGCAACAAAAACTGAATACAAGAGCTAGAAGATGGAATGTAAAGTATAGAAGATACAGTTGAAGTCATCTATACATAGGTCACAAAAAATGATAAAACTAAAAATCTCCTGACTGTCACATCAGTTACTGTGAAGGTACAAACAAGCCACCCTGCTTAAAGATGCTGAATATCTTACATGGAAGGAAGTAACATTCACTTACTAAATAAGTATTCTCTCATATTCTATGGTAAACATGCTCAGATATGTGGGAATTCATGACAACTGTCATTCTCTGTGCATTCAATGGAATGTATACATATGGATGATGTCAAGGAAACACCTATTTACTTAATTACGAAAAATTACTATATGTATGGTAATGTCATGTTACTATTTCTTAATAATAATACAGCTCATGGCTTAGTTGTTATTTGAGTCTTCTGATTCCTAGGAATAGCACCAGTACAAAAAGTGGCTTTAAATAAAAAAGAATATGTAGTATTTCATAACAGATCTTTGAATTTGTATAATTATTGGATTCTGTAAATCTTCCTGTCAACAATACTGTCAGATTTTTAGGAAGCCTGTCCTATATTCAATGTTAAGTAATTGCTAGTAAGAAAACTAAAATGTTTATTTTATATAAATATTTATTTTATATAAATTTTATTTTATATAAATTATTTAAATAAAATTTTATACTATGAAAAAATCTGGGACACTATAAAAAGATCAAACCCAAGAATAATAAGAATAAAAGAAGGAGAAGACTTCAAGCTCCATGGCCCAGAAAACATTTTCAATAAAACCGTAGATGAAAGATTCCCCAACTTCAAGAAAGAAATGTCCATGAACATACAAGATGCCTACAGAACTACAAATCAATTGTACCAGAAAAGAAAATCTTCCCACCACATAATAATCAAAACACGAAATGTACAGAACAAATTAAGAATATTAAAAGCTGCAAGAGAAAATGTTCAAGTCACATATAAAGGCACACTTACCAGAATTATAGACTTTTCAAAAGAGACTATGGAATCCATATGGGCATGGACAGATATCATGCAGATACTAAAAACCACAGATGCCAACTTTGATTACTATGCCCTGCAAAACATCCAATCACCATAGATGGAGAAAATAAGATATTCCACAACAAAAGCAAGTTTAAACAGTACCTTGCTACAAATACAGTACTACAGAAGTTATGAGAAGTAAAGCTCCAACCAAAGGAGGCTAACTATACCCAGGAAAACACAGAAAATAAACCAACATGCATCAAAATCAAAAGAAAGGACACACACACACACACACACACACACACACACACACACACACATTCTACCACCACAAATATTAAAAACAAAAACGAAACAGGAATTAACAACTATTGTTCATTAATATCTCTCAGAATCAATGGCTTTAACTCTCCAATTAAAAGACAAAGGCTAAGAGAGTGGATGTGAGAAAAAGACCCATCATTCTGCTGCATACAAGAAACACAGCTCAACAATAAAGATAGATATTAAACAGAGTAAAGAGATGGAAAAAGGTATTCCAAGCAAATAGACACAAGAAAGAAGCTGTAGTAGCCATTCTACTGTCTAATAAAATAGACATTCCACCAAAACTAATCAAAAGAGATGGGAGAGGATACTTCATATCCATCAAAGGAAAAACACACCAAGATGGCATCACAATCATGACCTCCAAATGCAGGAATACCAAATCTGTAAAAGAAATGTTACTAATCAGCTAGAGGAAACCTTAAGAAAATATGCCCCATTTTCCCCTAAGAGGGGTTGGGTAGGTTTTTGCTTGCTCTCTTGGCCTACAGATGCTTATTTTCATTGGGAGTTGGTTATAAGGTATTGTTGGTCTTGTACAGAGAGAAAATGAGGTTGGAGTCAGGGATGTCTCTCTTTTCCTTTGTCTTTCTTTCTTAGGTATGGAGATAGGGGTTGAAAAGAAAGAAGGGGAATATAGAAATATATAGGGATGATAGACTAAAAAGTAGATTATGGAATCCACTCCTAAACTTAAGGCATTGTTACTTCACAAATAAGGTTAGTTTTAATTCATTGGTATAGAATTTTTGTATATTGATGCAAAATAAGTTTAATTTTAATACATTGCCATAGAATTCAAATTTAAGATTATTCTTCACATACTTTATATCTATTTCTACTCTAATATGAGGTACCCATACAACTGAATTATAATACAAGATTTACTTCCAAAACCTTGAAAGTGGTATTGCAGGTTGTTTAGGATAATTAAGTAATACAAGCTATTTGTTAGTTGATCAAATCATGGTCATGTCAATTATTAGTCTATTTTTATCACAAGAATATATATCCTAGGTTCAACAGATAGATATGATTATATAGATATATAAGGTAAAATAGTTCGATACGGTCTTCAAAGCCTCAGAGACCTAGAGAATATGGCATTTAAAGATGTCTTTATTATTTTAAAGATTCTTTGACAACAAGACATGTTAATACCTGGCAACACCCAGCTTATCTCAAAGAAGATGATGAACATCAAAGAACCTCCCTATAGAGATGGCTTTAAGTGGGGCACGCCATTCACTGGGAAAAATGTCTTTGCTTCTGCCACAGACAGAATTCTGTCTTAAAATGGGCAAGCTTGGATTCAGGCAGAGTCGACAGTCAAACTCTGCCAAGACTCCTGTCTTCAATAGTTCCTGCCTCACAAATATGTCTGTCAGATATATTGGACCAGAAGACAGAGATAATGCTTCAACATTATAAAAGTTTTGGGTGGCTGTTCAAGCAATAAACTGTCTCTGTAATTTTTTCATTTTGGAAGCTACTAACATGCACTTCTGGTTCACTCACATAATTAAATTTTATTCCTTCTCAAGTCTCTGATGGGATTGAATACCCGATAGTTTAGTTTGACAACTAAGTTTAGCTGTTTAGGAGTCAAGATGTTTTCAGGTCTAGATAGGTGTTTTAAGTAGATAGCAATGAGATATGATAAATATTGCTTTTCCTTCAGAATTTTAGACTCACCAAGGAAAGAAGGATGTTTTCTTCAAGTTTGCCAAATACAAATAGACAAAACATTACGAATGTAACATTTATATACTTCCTATTGTTTCATGGTTCTTCTTGCTGTAAGTAGTTTATTTATTTGTAATAAGATAAATGTGGATATAAAAATATAATTAAAAATTGCAAAAAAAAAAAAAGAAAAAAGACACATTACTAAACTTAAAACACATATAGAACCACACACATTATTAGTGGAAGACTTCAACACAGCACTCTCATATATAGATAGATCATTAACACAGAAACTAAATGGAGAAATAATGAAACTAATAGATACCACGAATCAAATGTATATAACAGATATCTACAGAACATTTCACCCAAACAAAAAATAATATAACTTCTACTCAGTACCTCATGTAACCTTTTCTAAAATTGAATGTATACTTGGTGATAGAGCAAACCTCAACAGATACAAGAAAATATAAATAACCTCTTGCATCTTTACCAGGAAATCATGGATTAAAGCAGGACCTCAATAACAGAAATGACAGAAAGCCTACAAACTCCTGGAAACTAAACAACTCCCTACTCAATGGCCTCTAGGACAGAGATGAAATTTTAAAAAGAAATTAAAGCCTTTCTAGAATTAAATGAAAATGAAAGCACAATACACCCAAACTTATGGGACACAAAGAAAGTAGTGCTAAGAGGTAAGTTCATAGCACTAACAGCCTTCATAAATAAATTGGAGAGACCCTATACTAACATCTTAACAGCACACGTGAATGATCTAGAAGAAAAAGAAGCAGAAACACTGAAGAGGAGCAGACAGCTGGAAATAATCAAACTTAGGGCTGAAATCTATAAATTAGGAACAAAGAGAACAATTTACAGAATCAATGAAACCAAGAGCAGGTTTTTGAGAAAATTAATAAAGATAGACAAACTTTAGCCAAACTAACAAAAAGGCAGAGAGAGAGAGCATTCAAATAAACAAAATCGGAAATGAAAAGGAAGACATAATGACAGACACCAAGGAAATCCAAGGAATAAGCAGGTCTTAATTCCAATGCCTATATGCCACATTTGAAAAGCTAAATGAAAGGGACAATTTTCTTGATATCTACCAATTACCCAAACTGAATCAAGACCAGGTAAATGAGTTAAAAATTCTTATGTCACCTAAGGAAGTAGACGCAGTTATCAAAATTCTCCCCCCCCCCAAAAAAAAAAGCCTAGGGCCAGATGGATTCAGAGCAAAATGTTACCAGATCTTCAAAGGAGTTGCTAAAACCAATTCTCTTCAAATTATTCTACCAAAAAAAGAAACAGAAGGAACATTACCAAGCTCATTTTATGAGGCCAGGCCATAGTCACCTTGATACTGGAAGAACAAAAAGACACAACAGAGAGATAAAGAATTTCAGACCAATTACTCTTATGATTACTGATACAAAAATACTCAGTAAAATACTAAGAAACCGAATGCAAGAGCACATCAAAGTTATCATTCACTATGACCAGGTAAGCTTTATCCAACACATGCAGGCATGGGTCAATAATCAGATATCAATCAATGAAATCCATCATATAAACAAAATGAAAGAAAAAAACACATGATCATCTCCTTAGATGCTGAAAAGACATTTGACAAAGTCTAACACCCATTCGTGGTGAAAGTCTGGTAGAGATCTGGGATGCAAGGCACATACCCAAACATATTAAAGACAACCTTCAGCAAGCCTATTAGCAACATCAACCCAAATGGAGAGAAACTTAAATCAATTCCATTGAAATCAGGGACATGACAAGGCTGTCCACTCTCTCTGTATCTCTTCAATATAGTACTTGAAGACCTAGTTAGAGCAATAAGACAACTAAAGTAGATCAAAGGGATAAAATTAGAAAGGAAGAAGCCAAAATATCACTTAACAGATGATATGACAATATACATAATTGACCCCAAAGTTCTACCAAGAAACATCTAGAACTGGAAAACACCTTCAACATGGTGGATGAATACAAAATTAGCTAAAAAAATGAGAAGCCCTCAATTATACAAAAGAAAAATGAGCTAAGAAAGAAATTAGAGAAAGAATACCATTATCAATAGTCACAAAAACTATGTATCTTGGTATAACTCTAACCAAACAAGTGAAAGGCTTGCATGAAAAAACCTTCAAGTCGCTAAAGTAAGAAATTGAAGAAGATATCAGATGATGCAAAGATAGCCCATGCTCATGGATCTGTAGGATTAACAGGAAAAATTACCCTCTTACCAAAAGCAATATACAGATTCAGTCAAAATGCCAATAAAACTCTTTACAGACCTTGAAAGAACAATTCTAAACTTCATATGGAAAAATACCTCAATATCTAAGACAATCTTATAGAATGAAAGATCTTCTGGAGGAATCTCCATCCCTGATATCAAGATTTACTACAGAGCAGCATTAATAAAGCGTTTATGGTACTGGTATAGAAACAGAGAAGTGGATGGATGGAATTGAATCAAAGACCCAGAAATAAACCCAAACATCTATAAACATTTGATTTTTAAGAAAGAATCCAAAACAATACAATGGAAAAAGATACTGTCTTCAACAAATGGTGCTGAGCTAATTGGATGTCTACATATAGAAAAATGCAAATAGACACTCATTTCCCTGTACAAAACTCAAGTCCAAGTGGATTAAAGACCTCAACATAAAACCAAACACATTAAGTCCGTTAGAAGAAAAAGTGGAGAAGACTCTTGAGCTCATTGGCACAAGAGACAACATCCTTAACAGAACTCCAACAGCTCAAGCTCTAAGATCAACAATTAATAAATGAGACCTCATGCAACCAAAAAGCTTTGTGAGGCAAAGGACACTGTCAACAGAACAAAACAAAAGCCTACAGACTGTGAAAAGATCTTCACCAACCTTACACCTGACAGAAAACAAATCTCCAAAATGTATAAAGAACTCAAGAAATTGAACATCACCAAATCAAATAGTCAAATTAAAAAATGGGATACAGAACTAAACAGAGAACCAAAAAAGGAACATCAAATGGCCAGGAAACACTTAAAAGAAATGCTCAACATACCTAGTCATCAGGGAATTGCAAGTCAAAAGAACTCTGAGATTCTAGTTTATATGTGTCAGAATGGTTAAAATAAAAAATTCAAGTCACACATTTGCTGGCGAGGATATGGAGAAAGGGGTACACTTCTCCATTGTTGGTGGCAGTGCCAACTTTTATAACCACTTTGAAAATCTATCCAGTCTTTTCTCAGAGAAATGTGAATAGTTCTACCTTAAGACGCAGCTATGTCACTACTGGTCATATACCTCTAATATGTTCCAGGATACAAAAAGGACATTTGTTCAAGTATATTCATAGCAGATTTATTCATAATAGTGAAAGTCTGGAAACAACCTAGATGTCCCTCAACGGAAGAATAGATAAAGAAACTGGAATTGTTACACAATGGAATACTACTCAGCTATCAAAATCAAGAAAATCTTTAAATTTTCAGGCAAATGGATGGAACTAGAAATGATCTTCCTGAGTGATGTAACCCAGATCCAGAAAGACATACATGGTATATACTCCCTTATAAGCAGATATTAGCCACATAATAAAGGATAAGCACACTATAATTCAGACAGAAGCAATAACAAGGAGGACCCTAGGGAGAATGCTTAATTCTCATTCAGAATGGCACATAGAATAGACACTGGAAGCAGTCAAAGAGAAGGAATAGGAAGAGACCCTACCATAGAGATTAATTGAAAGACTCCACCCATGCAGAGACTTAGCCAAACTTTGTTTTGGAGCACCGGAAGTCTTATGGAGGAGTTGTGGGACAGAAGGACCTGGAGGTACAGGAGCTCCATAAGAAGACCCATTGAGCTACAAATTCAGGTGGAAGAGGAGGAGGAGGAGGAGGGGAGGAATTGTTTGTGCAGAGACTGATGCACCGACCAGGGACCATGCATGCTGAAGACATAGACCAGACTGTTCACATGTAGTAAATAGGCAGCACAGTCTCCTTTTTGAGTTCCATAAGATGGAGAGTAGGAATTAATTCTGAGATGGACTCTGGTGCCCATCATGGATCACCTCTCCCTAGTGGGGAGGCCCTGACAGACCACAGAGCAAGAAGATACTGGCACTCCAGATGATACTTGATAGGCTGAGGTCAAATAATAGGGAAGCGGGGAGGGAGTATGAGGGAGGGAGAATGGGACCAGGATGTGATGAGGAAGAGGGCTATAATTGGGATGTTAAGTGAACAAAGTAAAAAAAAAAAAGTAAAACTGGAGAGACAGCAAGGCAAGATAGCAGCCAACACAGGATTGTGAGTAAAAGTCTCTCAAAATTTCCAACTGTTTTAAGAGCTGGAAAAATCCAGAAAGGAGTAGGGGATGACACAGTTAGCATGGCATTGCAATATGGGGTGGGGGTGTCTAGAGGGCAACAAAGACATGATGCTTACAAGATGGACAAGGATGATAATTGGGCCTCCAAGAACAATTTATGAATACAGAATATACAGCCTTAAAATAGAATGTGGGCCTATATATTCAAAAGCACCCCCATCTGTAAGATTGGTAACAAAAGTCAATATGAACAGCATGAGTAGTTTGAATGGAGTGGTGGATCCTAGAGCCACAGCAGTCCTGGCAAAGTGGCAGAATTCCTACAGCATCAAAGTCATCCTGCAGGAACTTTGACACTTGATGATGTCACAAGAGAACATGAAGCTTCCACACAGACCATAAGGACACTGTTATAGCAATTAGTCACTAGGGCCCCAACCTCCCCTGCCTTATCCAACCTAAGACCTTGTTTTCCACAGTAGTGAATTTTCTAGATACATCTGTGATCCTAAAATACAGGAAAGGGAACGCCACACAGATTTCATCCTGAGACACTGTTGTGATACTAATACTTGTCCATTGGAAATACCTAAGTTGTGTTTGTAACATCTTCTGTTGACTATAACCACTGTCTGCCTGGTTGAACTTCTGGGATCAAGAAGGTGTGTTGAAATCGGTTTCCTCTGGAAGCAGTGGGGACAGCTAATGCAACTGTGTACAAACACATCACACAATCAGCTGCTGCTGATGCATGGCCTTTGCCCACCCTACCCTCCCACCACAGCTGTATAGTGGCCCTTAGAATAGATGGGAAGACTTCCAGTGGCTGACATGGGACTACTGCTGTGGGACTACTGCTGGGTTGGGGTACTTTGGCTGCACCCCTGCTCTCTTAAGTCTTAAATGATGCCCCATCACAGCCATCGTCCCCACTCCTCCACTTACATTCTTAACAAAAGCTTAGATTATAACCCTCCCCTCCCTCTGAAATTGGCCATGAGTGAGGAATTCAGGGCTTCTGTCTCCACATCTTTATCCAGAGGTTCTGGTTTCTCCCTTGTCAACTCCCTTGTTTCCAATTACCTGCCCAACACGTTCTGTGGCCAAAAGGCATAAATGAAATTGGAAGGACCTGGCCTCCATCACTTAGCTCCGGACAACCCTCGTTCACTTGCCACCAGCCTCGAAAGGGAGTGCTCAGTCCTTTTCCCTGCTGGTACCATCAGCCCATGAGCTTTGCCCTCAAGTCTCGAGGTGAACAGAGGAGTCACAGAGTGACACAGACTGGCCAGTGCTCAGGGTCTTTGGTGGTTCTGCCTAGAGAAAGGCCTTGCAGAAAGTCCTTCTGCACATGATTCTGAATTGGTTTCTTTTCCCATAATCGTTTTGTTTTTGCACATTGAAGAGGTTTGAGCAGGGCTCTCCTATCACTCTGACCACCCACTGGGTCTGATGCAGAGGCTGACAGCTGGAACAAAAGGCACTGATCCTGTGGACTCAAGTTTCTTTTTTTAAAATATATTTTACTAATTTATTCATATTACATACCAATTGTTATCCCATCCCTTTTATTCTCCCATTACTCTCTCCTGCCCATTTTTCCCTTACTCCCCTCCCCTATGACTGTGACTGAGGGGGACCTCAGTCTCTTCTTGGTAGCCTGCTATCCTTTCTCTGAGTGCCACCAGGTCTCACCATCCAGAGGAAGTGGTCAATTATGAGGCACCAGAGTATGTGTGAAAGTCATACACCACTTTCCACTCAACTGTGGAGAATGTCCTGTCCATTGGCTAGATCTTGGTAGAGGTTCAAAGTTTACTGCACATATTGTCCTTGGCTGGTGCCATAGTTTGTGCAGGACCCCTGGGCCCAGATCTGCCTGTCATAATGTTCTTCTTGTAGGTTTCTAGGATCCTCTGGATCCTTCTATTCCCCATTCTCCCATGCTTCTCTCACCTAGCATTCAAATAGTTTGTTCTTGCCTCTGTCCCACTTTCCTGATAAGTGTCCAGTTTCATTGTTGATCCACAAACACTCCACAGGGACCCGAAGGAGCTCTGTGTCGCGCTGTTTGCAGACCTGTGAGCCTAACCTCCTGGCTGATTGCCATGTTCCCCACTATGTTCAGGACCACTAAATGTTGAAACACAGATGCATACCAAAATAAAGGTAATTCATTGTGTTGTAAAATATAAAGTAAAAATAAAACCAAAAGATAAAATAAAATATAGTAAAATGAAGAAAGGGAAAAAAAGAAAAAGAAAAAAAATCAAGAATAGCCACCACAAAACTCTTAGAACATTACCAGTTGTTTCTAGGCAAAGTGTGCCTGGTTATCTGTATACCTATCCAACTACCCAGGACAATTGAAGTCATAGGTCTTGGAAAAGAACATGCAAGCACCACTGTACTAGAACAGCATAATACTTGTAAAGAAACTTCAATACAGCAACATGGCTACTCTGGCAAGCTTTCACACTCAAAGACCTAGGTCCTTTTGATCTGGCTGGAATATGGACAGACCCTTAGTATATACCATTAATCCCTGCAGCTGAAATACACACACACACACACACACACACACACACACACACACACACACACACACTTAGTATATGCATTTAATTCCAAACAATGGTATCTAATTGGGAGACAGACAAGCTAGACTAATCAGAGAAAGATCTGGCAGAATGAGTCAGAGATAGGATACACCCAACTTTCACCAGAACAGAGAATAAAGAAAAGCTACTTAAGAGCAGCACAGAATGAATTCAGAAAGACAGTACAATAAAGCTCAGGAGTACACAACAGTGTAGTGCAGTTCAGTGCAATTCAGTTGAGTGCCATTGAATTCATGAGGTTAAGAGGCACTATTTCCAAGCAGAGCAATTCAGTGAGAAGCAGAGAGAAGACAATTTGAATCAGGCAGCTTGGAGAGGAGTTTGAGCCAGAACATCTGAGTTGAATCAGCAAGCCAGAGATTAGAAAGAACTAGAAAGAGTGACCTTATTCAGCAGTAAGTCTCAGAGGATTATAACATTCCAGGCCTAGGTTAACTGATGGACGTTAGTAGCTGAAGACTATTTTGTAAGGAATTTAGAAGCTTCCAAATCTAGGCCCAGGTTTAGTTATAGAGACATGCTCTGGCTCAGCCCAAGCCATGTATTCATATAACTTGGGAAGAGCTGTCATCTTAGGAAATAAAAACAACATTTATACTCCTCCGCTTTTGTACACACACATATGTGTAGTGCTCAAAACTCAAGGAAATTTCTCTTTGCAACAGACAGAGGCCATTACAGAAAACTGCAACCAGTCAAAATGCGGAGTCATGGGGAAATACTGCTTACTTGCAAGCTGTCCATGGCCTTCTTAACTTGTACTCTTATGTTATCTGGGTCAACCTGTCCTGAGATGGCACCACATACACTGGGCTAAGCTCTCCTACTTCAATCATTAATCAAGGAAATGCCTTATAGGATTGCCTATGGGCCAATGTTCTGGAGACATTTTCTCAATAGATATTTCTTCTTCTGATGACTCTGGCTTGTGTCAAGTTGATAAACAAAAACAAAATCCTAAGGAGCACAGTGAGGGTCATGAAACAACAGAAAATGTACGTTACTCTAAGAACATAATTGTATTAACTCTTTTTGAAAACATTGTGGAAAACTCCCCAAAGCAAAACTGTAACTAGATCCTAGAAACTTACATGAAATATTAAGACAATGTCCATAAAAGATACTTGTACTCTCTTATTTATTACAGCTGCATTATCTATATATAGCCATGTCATGAAAATGATCTCCAGTTGCACCCTGAGATAAATGCATAATGAAATCTTTGTATAATAGTCTATATTATACCATTAATAAATTCCAAATGTCCTGTATTAATCACTGTCTACTCCAAAAAGCATTTTCGATGATGAAGGTTGAGATATGCAATAATCTATGGGTATAAAAATAAGAACATTTGGGGAAGGTTGTTACTATGCCTGTTAGCAAATGATTTTTTTCCCAGAACCCGTGGCCTAGACAAATGGTGTTTTTTGACTCAGTTCATGGTACGAGGTATGAGTTTCATCTTATGGGGTCCAATTTAACTCTATCCAGATTGTGCTTGGTTACTCCCATAATGGTAGTGCTACTGCTTAAACAGGGTAGACAGGACTTCAATAAAGAATACTTGTGAAGTTCATAAAAGATATTTGAACTCTCATATTTACTACAGATTCATTACCTATATATAGCTAGGTCATGACTCACATTTGACCATGTCCCCTGGAGGGTGAGACCTGGTGGCACTCAGAGGAAGGACAGCAGGTAGCCAAGAAGAGACTTGATACCTTATGAGAATATATAGGGGGAGGTAATCCCCCTCAGGAACAGTCATAGGGGAGGGGAATAATGGGAAAATGGGGGGGGGAGGAATGGGAGGATACAAGGGATGGGATAAACATTGAGTTGTAACAAGAATAAATTAATAAAAAAAAAAGAAAGAAAAAATAAAAAAACACTAATAAAAATGACAAAGAGGACTAAAAAAAAAAAAAAAAAAAAAAGAAAATAGTTTCTCCTTCTTGGACTGAACACATACATACAGGGTTCTCTACACCCTAAGCCTTCTGATGGTCCCTATTAGTCCACCAAAACTCTACTTATAGAAGGTAGTACAAGATGACCCCTTTTATAATTATCTGTATGTATATATTCTATTCCTCCATAGAATTCTGACATATTCCATATGTTAAAATCCATGGCATAGTTTTTAAAAAACAGAATTGTACATATAAAAATCATTACAAAGTAAATTTTCCTGGTGTATGTTATATACATATTGAAATATTAAACTGGATTCTATGTAAAAAAAAAAAGGTAATTTCACATTAAATGTAAAAATAAATTAACAAAAAGAATACATATGACTCCAAAAATTCAAGTAGAACAACAGGAAAACTAGGCTTTGGGGTTATATATTACCTTTTAAAATGTTTATTATATGATAGTCATATTTAAAAATCTAAGAGATACCTATATTTATGTAATTTCAAAGTTACTAAGATTGAGATGGTAGCTATAAAGCTTAGCAGAGGCTTCCTCCTGCATTTGTGCTCAGTCCTGAATTGGCTTAACTATTGGAAACAAGCACAAATTTCAGGTTTCTTGAAATTTTCTTATATATTTGATCTAAGTTATATAAAAGGTTAATCTGTTTTCCAAGAAAGATTTTGGAGAGTCAGAAGTAAATATGACTTGTTTGTGTGTATGTGGACATACAAAAATTGAAAACTTATCTTTCATTTGTGTAAATTTCAATCACCGTGACACTGGCTTATGTGTTACAGGAGAAATGCATGGTAAATTCTTATATTTTAATGTTGTGAAATGTCTTGTAAATATCTCAGGAAAAAACTGCAAGATCAGAAATCTATTTAGAGGAAAGCATAGCAACCTGTAAGCTTAAGTAGACATAAAGAAAAATGCACATTTGCATAAAGAGAGTTACTGAAAAATTTTATCCCTTAATACATGAAAAGTTGTTAACACTTTACATTTCCAACATATCGTAATATTTTATGTATTTTTAGTGTATGCATTTGATGTTCACTCTTTCTTTTCCTTTTATGTGCTTTTTTCTTGCCAAATATTTACCCAGAGTAGTATAAAATATGATTATCTATTCCCTTTACCATTTCCTGTAAATACAAATCCTTTTTAAATAGGAAAATAAATATATTATCAAGCATCTACTTTTGCAGACCCCAGCAGTTTTATTGAACAGCAAATGTTCATTAGTATGCACTGATATGAAGACGATCCTACTGACAATTCCCAGAGTGTTCCTTCTTTCATAAGGAGACTGATGATGGTTGATGTATAATCCATCTGAGCATTGCAATAAAAAGGGAAATATTACAAAATGTGCACAGGGCTTCATAGAAGTGAGTGCCAAAGACTTTCAATAGACAGGAAGACAGTATTCACACATGCACACACACAACCATTCTCATCATTTAAGTTTAATATCCTTTATATTAAAAAGGACTTGTTTTAAATACCATACAATACATCCTTAAGGTTTCATTTTTCTTAACTAACATTATTATGTAATCAAAGACAAAAATACATCAATAATGCCTAAACAATTCTATGGGATTTGACCAAATCAGTCAAATGTAAGAAAGTCTGGTAATTGTTTATCTTTTCTTATTTGGTGCTGACCATGGTGATATTCTAAGGTTGTGGATGATGTCACAGAAATCAAATAGAAATACTCCCAGATAATTCCTAATAATTAATTTGTTTGTATAAAATTTATGTCTTATTATCAGTTTTAAAACCAATTTAATGGAAGATAGGGTCATGTGGGAAGTATCACTTTTCATTTCTTAAATATGATTTTGTTTTTTATATTTATATTTTTCATTATCTAAATCAATTTTAAAGTTAAATATATTTTGATTATATTTCCTTTCCTCCAAGTATTCCCAGTTCATCTGACCCGCCCTGTTCATCCAACTTTAAGTTCTTCCTCAAAAACAAAACCAAAAACATAATACACAACAAAATCAAGAAAACAAAATCAAAAAAACAAGAAAGAAATTGAAGAAGATATCAGAAGATGGAAAGATCTTCCATGCTCATTGATATGTAGGATTAATATAGTAAAAATGGCCAACCTACCAAAAGCAATCTACAGATTCAATGCAATTCCAATAAGAATGCCAACAAAATTCTGTACAGACCTTAAAAGAACAATTCTCAACTTCATATGAAAAAAAAAAAAGAATAGTTAAGACAATCCTATACAATATCTTCTGGGGGTATCTCCATTCCTGATCTCAAGGTGTATTATACAGGAACAGTAAATAACACTGTGTGGTAATGGCATAGAAACAGATAGGTAGATTAATGGAGTTGATTTGAAGACCCAGAAATAAACCCACACACCTATGGGCACTTGATTTTTTAAAAAGAAATAGAAACAATAAAGTGGAAAAAGATAGTATGTTCAACAAACGGTGCTGGTCTAACTGGTTGGCTACATGTAGAAAAATGTAATAGACCCATATTTACCACCCTGCACAAAATCAAGTCCAAGTGGATTAAAGACCTCAACATAAAACCAGAGACACTAAATCCGTTAGAAGAAAAATTGGGGAAGAGTCTGGAACACATTGGCACAAGAGAAAACTTCCTGAACAGTACACCAACAGCCCAGGTCTTAAGGACAACAATTAATAAATAGGACCTCATGAGGCTGAGAAGCTTCTGTAAGGCAGGAGACACTGTCAAGAGAACAAAGTGACAGCCTACAGACTGGGAAAGTTCTTCACCAACCCTACATCTGACTGAGGGATAATATCCAAAATATATAAAGAGCTCAAGAAATGAAATACCACCAAACCAAATAATCCAATTAAAGAATGTAGAGTATTGAATGGCTGTGAAACATTTAAAGAAATGCTCAACACTCTTATTCATCATGGAAATGCAAATCAAAATGACTCTGAGACTCCATCTTACATTCATCAGAATGACTAAGATAAAAACAAGTAAGGACTAGAGAAGAAGGAGGTGATGAGTGAGGGATGGTGGGATAGGGATGCAATAAGTGAGGGAGCTACAATTGGATGTAAAGAGAACGAGTTTTTAAAAATCAAAATAAATCATTAAAAATAATATAAAACAGTAGATGGTACTAGAACTATTGTCAAAAATGTACAATATAATTAGTGGTTGATTTGTTAATGCTCATAAAATAATATATTTTAAAACATGTATGCTATTTGGTTTTTATTTTCTGCTTAGTGCAACTCAGAGTCCCATGAGAAGAGAGACTTCAAGTGAAAGACTGTGCAGAGCAGACTGAGCTCTTGATGAGATTTTCTTCTTTGATGCTTGATATGGGAGAGAGTTGACTACTGTTGCCAACACCGTTCCTAGGTAGGTAGGCTTAAGCTTTCTCAGAAAGCCAGTGAGCAAAATAGGTTAGCAGTGTTGCTTCATGGATTCAGATTAAAGTTCCTGTTTGAGTTGCCTTGATTTTCATTAGTAATAGACAGTGACCTGGAAGCTATACAGTGAAATGATACTTTTCCACATAAATATTGCTTGTGCTCAAAAATGTCATCACACCAACATAACGGAAACTAGAATACCAAAATTTTATTAATATTCTAATCCCTTTACATCTATGCTGATCATATCCATATATATTGCTTTAATCTACACTGTAAATTATTGATGTAATATAAATTAATGTATTCTCCTTGTTATCCTAATTGATCTAAGCTAAATGTGAAAGAAGTGAACAATGGAAAGGTCTATTTAAGGAATTGAATAAGAAGGACTCACATAGGTAAAAATAAAAATGGATGAAGTATTGTTTCATATTCAGACACATGTTAACAAATCAGAAATATCCTGTTCCTTCTAACATCATTTAAGTATCATATAGTAAAATTAATTTTTTATCTAAATAGCAAACTTTTCCACATATAATTTTCTCTTGTCATAATCACGGTTTCTTTTTTTCCTGTGAGCCCAGAATTTACCTTTTTGCTATAAAAGTTTCAAAGAACTTGCCATGATCTGTAGGCTTGGTTCCATGAAGATTTTGAATTGCCATTGTGATTAACAATGAGTTTCATTGTAGACATTTTCTGAAATTTCATGATGAATTGAAGTTACAAATTTTCATTGCATTTTATTAGCTAATACACTGATGCTTATAAAAATAAATGGTCAATTCAATAGTTGAAAGTAGTTATGATCACAGTGTTAGTGAACAAACACTTGTTAAAAAGTGAAAAGAATAGAAAAATCTGGCTGAAAATATCATAAAGTGGAATAGCAGAATGTGTCTAAAAGGCCATACATTTTGTCTCAAATTTTAAATGCCACAGTTTCAGTGTCATATATAGAAATGCTTCTAATACACAGTAGTGAAGATAGGAATTCAAAAAAAAAGATTAAAAACAGAATTGATTGTGTCCTTATTTACAAAAATATCTGCTTAAAAAGGATGGAGGAAGTGTTCTTTCTAAGGTTGACAAGGAATAAAAAGAAATGTTTTGCTAGAAAAATAATTTAAAGTTATTAATGATTCTACAGTGATCTCAGTTTATGTGTGGAAATTTTGACAATGTTCACATTTATTTTTGTTCTTGAAAAAGTAATAAATAAGAAGAAATTGTTTTCAGCATAATTTAAAATCTGTAATGTGCTTAGAATTTATTTTTCTCTTGAGTTTGAGGGTCTTTTGCTCAAGATATTTGCTTTAAAGTTTAATAAAACAAAAAAAAACCTTAGGACAGTGTGTAGCTCTCCTGAGATTATGGTATCTTATTAATATTTATAAAAGACTACTTGATCACTGTTGTGGTTGATCTGGAGTTACCAAAACACAACTATAAGTAACAGTGTAGTAGGGAGTATATACTTACAAATTATTTAACAGATCAATTTAAGATTTATTTAAACATTAATATCTTTATTAAACATTAAGGATACCATACCTGTTTTTCACTTTGTAATTATTATTTTACTAGAAGTTTCGCTCTGCAATACTACTTATGATCTTGAAAATTTATCTGAAGTAAGAATGATAAAATCAAAAGTCACATTTAACTCCACAAACATTTTAGAATCTCATTTCCATACACCTTGTTTTGCAATGTGCTTATTGATTTAATCCTGCTTTCTTAACAAAAGAACATTAAAAACAATGAATGGGGTGAAAGCAGGAGGGAGGGAGGAATGGGAGGACACAAGGGATGGGATAACAATTTAGGTGTAATATGAATAAATTAATTTACAAAAGTAAAAGAAGAGAAAAGAACAAATGTTCAAAATTTGAATGATTGAGAGGAGAATTATGTTGGATGCCGTTTATTCTTGGCCTTTAGAATATTCACATACTCATAATAGATAATTGAGACATGCAATTCAAAAAATAATCGATATATTTTTCATGTTCACCTTGTTATGGTTTTCGTCTTACATGAACCCCAAGGGACCATATACTAATGGACTTCTCATTAACCATCAGGAAAATTAGGAGATTAGATATGGTCTTTAGAATGTTTGAAAAAGTGGGAGAGTCAGATCACAGAGATTCGCACTTAGAAACCTGAACCATTTCTCTTTTCACTTTCCAACTGTGGCAGGATGCATATCATCTTCCATGGCATGCTCCAAACATGATGTTCCTTTTCACCATGGGCCCAAATGAATCCAACTTATAATGGAATAAGAACATGATTTGAAAAAATGTTTATATTTTAAGCTGTTTATTTCAGGTATATTGATCAAAACAACTGGCCTAGCTCTTGTTAGTAAAAACAACTGATTGACTAGAAACTATATAATTATATTTGTTAAGTTCCAAGTTATGCTAAAAGTCAACAAGAAAAATGAAAGTAAATAAAGATAAATAAAAATGAAAATATTCAATAACCAGTTTTAATAGTTTTGTCTTTCAAATATATGTAGGAATCAGATCATATATGACCATTTGTAATAGATGTTTTTAATTTTTATCTTAGTATAATGACATGTGTCTTTTCCCAAGTTCTTTTGGTCATTTATTAGTTTATTGTTGTTTTCTTCTTAGTTGTAGTCTTTTGGAACAATTTCCAGTTTGATTTGTTTATTTACTGAAGGAAATATAAATATATTACATTATGGATAAATCTCTATAATCATGAATAAATGTTGTTTGAAGATAAATTTTCAATTATTACTTCAAATTGCCAAGAGAAGAAATATCATGTCATATAGTATTTGTTTAAGTTGGTAAGAAAAAGATAAATCATCTTTTCCAAGGTAATATAAGAATTTTATCATCCATCTGTAATGTGGAATAGTTTTCATCACTCTGCTTCACTGCTGTAGTATATAAAATTTTTAATATTTTCATATTAGTAATTTTAATTATGTATAATGTTGAATATCTTTTAATATACCCATTTAGTGTTTATAAATCATCATTGGTGAAGCTCTGAAAGTGGATCTGAAGTCTTCTTTAGCCAAGGGCAAAAATGGGTTGCTTCTTTACAGTTTATGCTTATATGACTTTTATGTTTCTTAGATATATATTTACTCAGAGATGGAATTGTCAAAAGGTCCTTGTAACAATTATATGTCTCTTTTTTCAATCTTTACAAAAAACTTGGCAGAGTGTGCTACAATTTTAATCTTGTCTTGTTTTTCATCCACCCTAGTTGCTTTACATTTCTATATACATGTTAAAATCAGTTAAAGTTCCTCTCGACATAATGTGAGGGGGGGACTTTGGATAAGACATGTGAAGTCTGCAGGTAAGTTAGGGAAAACAATATCTTTTTTTTTCACCCTTGCATTTTATTTATTTTATTTTATTATTAATTTATTCTTGTTACATCTCAATGTTTATCCCATCCCTTGTATCCTCCCATTCCTCCCCCCCCCATTTTCCCATTATTCCCCTCCCCTATGACTGTTCCTGAGGGGGATCACCTCCCCCTATATATTCTCATAGGGTATCAAGTCTCTTCTTGGCTACCTGCTGTCCTTCCTCTGAGTGCCACCAGGTCTCCCCCTCCAGGGGACATGAACACCAAATAGAATTGACCAGAAAAGAAAAACTGCCCACCACATAATAATCAAAACACAAAACATGCAGAACAAAGAAAAAATATTAAAAGCTGCAAGGGAAAAGGGCCAAATAACATTTAATGGTAAACCTATCAGAATTACACCCGACTTCTCAGCAGAGACCATAAAAGCCAGAAGGGCCTGGACAGAGATCCTGCAAACCCTAACAGACAACAGATGCCAGGCCAGAATACTTTACCCAACAAAATTATCAATAAACATTGATGGAGAAAACAAAATATTCCATGACAAAAACAAATTCAAACAGTACCTATCCACAAACCCAGCTTTACAGAAGGTACTAGAAGGAAAACTCCATCCCAAAGGGTCAAGCTACAATCAAAACTACCCAGGAAATAGATAACTATCCCATGTAAAAACACAACTACACAAACGCTCGACTGGAAACAACATCAAAATTAAGACTCTTAACAGTCACTGGTCATTAATATCTCTCAACATCAATGGCCTCAATTCTGCAATAAAAAAGACACAGACTAACTGAATGGGTACATAAACAAGATCCAACATTCTTCTGCATCCAAGAAACACATCTCACCCATAATGAAAGGCATTACCTCAGGGTAAAAGGTTGGAAAAAAATAATCCAAGCAAAATGGTCACAAGAAGCAAGCAGGTATAGTCATTTTAGTATCGAACAAAATAGACTTTCAACCAAAATTAATCAAAAGGGATGAGGAAGGACACTTCATACTCATCAAAGGTAAAGTCAACCAAGATGACATCACAATTCTGAAGGTCTCTTGAATTTTTGATCTTAGCCATTCTGATGGGTGTAAGATGGAATCTCAGAGCTGTTTTGATTTGCATTTCCCTGATGACTAAGGAAGTTGAGCATTTCTTTAAGTGTTTCTCAGCCATTTGATATTCCTCTGTTGAGAATTCTCTGTTTAGTTCCAAGCCCCATTTCTCAATTGGATTATTTGGTTTGGTGGTGTTTAATTTCTTGAGTTCTTTATATATTTTGGATATTAGACCTTTGTCAGATGTAGGGTTGGTGAAGATCTTTTCCCAGTCTGTAGGCTGTTGCTTTGTTCTCTTGACAGTGTCTCCTGCCTTACAGAAGCTTCTCAGCCTCATGAGGTCCCATTTATTAATGGTTGACATTAAGGCCTGGGTTGTTTGTGTTCTGTTCAGGAAGTTGTCTCCTGTGCCAATATGTTCCAGGCTCTTCCCCACTTTTTCCTCTAAGTGACTTAGTGTCTTTGGTTTTATGTTGAGGTCTTTAATCCACTTGGATTTGAGTTTTGTGCAAGGTGACAAATATGGGTCCAGTTGCATTTTTTTTTACACATAGACCTCCAGTTAGACCAGCACCATTTGTTAAAGATGCTATCCTTTTTTCCATTGAATGGATTTGGCTTCTTTGTCAAAAATCAAGTGACCATATGTGTGTGGATTCATATCTGGGTCTTCAATTCGATTCCACTGATCAACCAGCCTGTTGCTGTGCCAGTACCATGCTGTTTTAATTACTATTGCTTTATAGTACAGTTTGAAATCAGGTATGGAGATTCCTCCGGAGCACCTTTTATTGTACAAGATTGTTTTAGCTATTCTGGGTTTTTTATTTTTCCATATGAAGTTCAGAATTGAACTTTCAATGTCTTTCAAAAATTGTGTAGGTATTTTGATAGGAATTGCATTGAATCTGTAGATTGCTTTTGGTAGGATGGCCATTTTTACTATGTTAATTCTCCTGATCCATGAGCAAGGAAGATCATTCCATCTTCTTAGGTCAACTTCAGTCTCTTTCTTCAGAGTTTTGAAATTTTTTCAAACAAGTCCTTCACTTGCCTAGTTAGAGTAACTCCTAGATTTTTTATATTGCTTGTGGCTAATGTGAAGTGTGTGGTTTTCCTAATTTCTTCCTCTGCAAGCTTGTCATTTGTGTATAGGAAGGCTAAAGACTTTTTTGAGTCAATTTTGTATCCAGCCAATTTGCTGAAGGTGTTTATCAGCTGTAGGAGTTCTCTGGTGGAATTTTGAGGGTCACTTATGTACACTATCATATCATCCGCAAATAGGGATAATTTGACTTCCTCCTTTCCCATTTGGATACCCTTGATCTCCTTTTGTTGTCTTATTGCTCTGGCTAGAACTTCGAGTACTATATTGAAGAGATATGGAGAGAGTGGGCAGCCTTGCCTTGTTCCAGATTTCAGAGGAATTTCCTTGAGTATCTCACCATTTACTTTGATTTTGGCTATTGGCTTGCTGTATATAGCCTTTATTATGTTGAGGAAAGTGCCTTGTATCCCCGATCTCTCTAAAACTTTAAACATGAATGGGTGTTGAATTTTATCAAATGCTTTCTCTGCATCCAAAGAGATGATCATGTGGTTTTTTATTTTCAGTTTGTTTATATGGTGGATTACATTGTTGGATTTCTGTATATTAAACCATCCCTGCATGCCTGGAATGAAGCCTACTTGGTCATGATGAATGATATCTTTGATGTGGGGAACACAATATCTTTAGAGTATCAACTCTTTAAATTTTTAAGCTTCTTTGACTTTATTTTTGAAAATTTCATACATGTTTATGATCATATCTAGCTTAAATTTCCTTTTTCTAATTCATATTTTCCTCACAGGCTTTCTCCAAACTTCTTCCATGATTTTCTTTTGATAACTAACAAAATCCAATTAATGTTATTCATATGTGCATGAATATGCGGTCATCCAGTGGATGATAGGAAACGTACTGGTGGGTACATCTTCATCCCCTATAAACTATACACAGCCAATAACTCCTCTAGGTGGGGTGAAGCCTGATGATTATTAACCTATCTATACTCAGATTTTGTTGGTTTTAATCTTCTGCCATTATTATTCAGGCATCTACCATGTTATGTCCAGATGACAGCATTTCATAGCATGCCTCCCCATCCTTGAGCTCTAATATTATTTCCATGTCCTCTTTTGCAATGATCTTAAGTCTTTGTGGTAAAGGTGGCTAGTATAGATGGCTCATTTAGGACTAAGCACTGATTTTTCTTTCTCAACACAGTGACCAGTAATACATCTTTACATTAATTCACTTCTGTCCACTGTAAAAAGGAAAGTTTCTCTGACTAATGTTGAGAGTAGCACAGAGTTATAGAAATAGGATTAAATATTAAGAAGGCAGTTTAATAAATGAGCATATTTTCTGATTTATTTTCACTTTCATTTCCTGGTAACTGTATTACACTGTTATGGGTAAAGGTTCATTATAGAGTAAATGTGTCTCACAAAATGTGTTGAAAATTTATTCTCAATACAACAATGTTAGGAACTGTATCCTTTAAATGCTATTTAGCCCTGCCTTAATTGATTAATGTATGGTGAGTAAGATCAAAATACATTATGTTTACATATGAAAATGTTGTAATGAAACCAATTATTATCTGTAATTTATATATGCTAATGAAAACTGTCAATAAATAGTAATGCCCTTACAAAAGGATTAGGTACAGAAGTTTGATCCTCCTACTTGTCTATGATCTTTGAGCAAACAAAAAATTTATTCCCTCCAGAGAATGCATCACTTACAGCCTTATTATAAAAATAGAAACCAGATCCTCCAGAAAACAAATTATCCAATGCCTTAATCTTAAATTCCCCAGCCCCCAACAATGTGGAAATTGCATATATATATATTTTTTAAAGCACAATACATACTGAAAAAGTGGTACTGAAGACTAAAGATGTTTATATAACAATACCTAATATAAACATTTCAAACTAATCCATGCATAGAAGCTGGAACATTGTCTAGGAAAATGGTAAAACATGAAGTTAGCTGTATGTGTGTCAGACAGCTATCTGTAACTATGACAAAATACCTGTGAAAATTTCTTACAGAAGTAAATGTTTGGGTTTTTCCTTGTGGATTCAGAGGTTGTAGACTGTGTTTGATGCATTCATTGTTTGTACATGAGGTGAGGTAACTATCATGGTGTTATGAATCCATAGATGTAGAGGGTACTTACATGGCCCCATTGCAGGATAAAAAAAGAAGAAGAAGAAAAAAATGTCTCATGTTTTGACATAGTACCTAAAGGTACCATCCCAGGAAACCTCTTTCTTCACCTAGATCCCACCACCTAACTTATCACTATGTCCAAATAGCCTATTAAATTAAAAATAAATCAATTATTTAACATAATAGTGTAGGTAGCGAAAACATTCAATTAATTCCTAATATTCCCAATCTGAACATCACTGCCCCTCAACACATGAAAATTTAGGGGACATTCTCAATCCAACTCCCCCCAAAACAAGGAATGGATCATTTGGGCAATTCTGATAAGGATATAGAAGGAGAAAATTTTAGTGATAAACTTGTACTTCTTATGCAGTATTAAAGTGGTCATGAGCACTGTCTTGGTACAAATATGGTTGCAAAGGACATGTTTATGATATCTTAATTAAAAAATGAAGATTAGGTTATTGACAACTATGTGAAACTCTATCCTAAATACAAACCAGCAAAAAACAAGTCTGAATTTTGTCAACATCTTAACAGTTTATGGAAGTTGTAAATCAGGAATTATAAATAGTATATTTGGCATACAACATTTACAATGATTCACAGCCTGTAATTACTTCATATAGTAAAGTGCTTTAAGGCATAAGCATCTTAAGTACAGTAGTCACAATTAAATGGTAAACCACGTGGGAAATCTTTAAGTAGCCTACCTAGAAAGGAAAATAGTGTGTCACAAAGGGATCATATTGATATGTATATTAACAAACAACTTGTCATTTAAAATGCTGATCATACTATGGTATGAAAGGCCAAACCATATTAAGCAGATTTGTTGACTTATGGAACCACAAGGCTCCAAATCAATGTTCACTCTAAAGTTCTCTTTTTTTTTTTTATTAATTTATTCTTGTTACATCTCAATGTTTATCCCATCCCTTGTATCCTCCCATTCCTCCCCCCCCATTTTCCCATTATTCCCCTCCCCTATGACTGTTTCCTGAGGGGGATTACGTCCCCCTATATATTCTCATAGGGTATCAAGTCTCTTCTTGGCTACTTGCTGTCCTTCCTCTGAGTGCCACCAGGTCTCCCCCTCCAGGGGACATGGTCAAATGTGAGGCACCAGAGTACGTGAGAAAGTCATATCACACTCTCCACTCAACTGTGGAGAATATTCTGACCATTGGCTAGATCTGGGAAGGGGTTTAAAGTTTACCTCCTGTATTGTCCTTGGCTGGTGCCTTAGTTTGAGCGGGACCCCTGGGACCAAATCTGTCTATCATATTGTTCTACTTGTAGATTTCTAGGACCTTTTGTATCCTTTTATTTTGCTGTTCTCCCATGCATCTCTCATTTAGAGTCCCAATAGGATGCCTTCCCCTCTGCCCCAGTTTCCTGGTAAGTGAAGGCTTTCGTGGGACATGCCCCTTGGGCTAGTATGCAGATATAAGTGAGTATATACCATTTGATTCTTTCTGCTTCTGGGTTAACTCACTCATTACGATCATTATATTGGCACAGGAGACAACTTCCTAAAGTTCTCTTATTGCACTTTACAGCCACTTTGGTTGTGGCTCAATCAAGGAAAGGCTTCGTACAGGCCACTGCTCCAGAACACCCAAGAAGTGAATCTTAGTGGTGTATTTGGGCACCTAACTCACTTTGGAAGTAAATATTGTACAAGATGTGGTAGTTTTGTTATCTGTATAAAGGTTTTTTTAATGCATAAGAAACACTCAGAACCAATGAAAATCCTTGCTACAGAAATGGGACTACAACAAAGCATTATTATTAGAACTCACATAACAGAAATGTTGAACCAAGTGTGAGGACTTCCAAATTTCCCCCTGACTCCTGCCCCCATGCACATGCACACATATGGTGGAGCTTATGGTAGATATTGAATTGTAGTAGGGACATCTTTGAAAGCCTAGGCTTTTAGAATCAGACAACATCATAGAAGAGTCATAAATAACTGACTTTACCCAGTATGAGGTTTCATTGGCAGTGATTCTTATATTTCTTCTCTACTTTATGTTTATTTCCTTAAAAAGAAATATGTACTTTCATTTTAAAACATTCTATTCATAGTATTGTTTTTCTTTTTATTTATTTTAATTAAACATTTCTTATTTTTACATTATCATTTATATTATTACCTATATATGTATACAATAAACTCTTCCCCACTTCTTCTTCTATCTGACTTAGTGTCTCTAGTTTTATGTTGAGGTCTTTAATCCACTTGGATTTAAGTTTTGTGCAAGGTGACAAATATGGGTCCAGTTGCATTTTTTTTTACACATAGACCTCCAGTTAGACCAGCACCATTTGTTGAAGATGCTATCCTTTTTCCATTGAATGGATTTGGCTTCTTTGTCAAAAATCAAGTGGCCATATGTGTGTGGATTCATATCTGGGTCTTCGATTTGATTCCACTGATCAACCAGCCTGTTGCTGTGCCAGTACCATGCTGTTTTAATTACTATTGCTTTATAGTACAGTTTGAGATCAGGTATGGAGATTCGTCCGGAAGATCTTTTATTGTACAAAATTGTTTTAGCTATTCTGAGTTTTTTATTTTTCCATATGAAGTTCAGAATTGAACGTTCAATGTCTTTAAAAAAAATTGTGTAGGTATTTTGATAGGGATTGCATTGAATCTGTAGATTGCTTTTGGTAGGATGGCCATTTTTACTATGTTAATTCTCCCGATCCATGAGCAAGGAAGATCATCCCATCTTCTCAGGTCATCTTCAATCTCTTTCTTCAGAGTTTTCAAATTTTTTTCATACAAGTCCTTCACTTGCTTAGTTAGGGTAACTCCTAGATATTTTATATTGCTTGTGGCTAATGTGAAGGGTGTGGTTTTCCTAATTTCTTCCTCTGCAAGCTTGTCATTTGTGTATAGGAAGGCTACAGACTTTTTTGAGTTAATTTTGTATCCAGCCAATTTGCTGAAGGTGTTTATCAGCTGTAGGAGTTCTCTGGTGGAATTTTGAGGGTCACTTATGTACACTATCATATCATCCGCAAATAGGGATAATTTGACTTCCTCCTTTCCCATTTGGATACCCTTGATCTCCTTTTGTTGTCTTATTGCTCTGGCTATTACTTAGAGTACTATATTGAAGAGATATGGAGAGAGTGGGCAGCCTTGCCTTGTTCCAGATTTCAGAGGAATTTCCTTGAGTATCTCACCATTTACTTCGATTTTGGCTATTGGCTTGCTGTATATAGCCTTTATTATGTTGAGGAAAGTGCCTTGTATCCCCGATCTCTCTAAAACTTTAAACATGAATGGGTGTTGGATTTTATCAAATGCTTTCTCTGCATCCAAGGAGATGATCATATGGTTTTTTATTTTCAGTTTGCTCTAGCAAGAAGAACCATGACACAATCAGGAATTATATTTTTAATTAAAACTTATTTTGTTATAGTTACTTAAACTACATGAAATTCTATCAAAATATATGCTTTCCAGTTCATTAAAATTTAGAAAATAATATGAATATATATGGCATCAATTTAATACTCCACACTAGCTGGTTAATCATTTTTCCTTTGTTCATAGGGGGTGGCCATCTGTATTTGTGTGTATGTGTGTGTGTGCGTGTGTGTGCGCACACCGCGCGCGTGTGTATGCACTGTGTGTGTGTATATCTGCCTGCACATATCCCAATCTTATAAAACCTCTTAGGTGTAACCACACCAGTGTGAAAATGACATGTGCCTCGTGAGTACTTTGCTTTGGGCAATTAAATCCTTCCTGAATCACTCCACAACAGACTGTCCCACTGAGACCAGAACCATGTCCTAACTTACTTCTTGAGTCTCATTGTATTGTACTTGATACCTAGCAACTATGTTCTACTTCATGTAAAATCTTTGTACAGATGAGTGTAGAATCTTCTGATCCCCAAGAAATTGTAATCTTTTTATAAAATATGTTCATATTATTGTTTTCCCTTCTATCTTGTCTTTCTAGTTACCCTTAATTTCTCCTTCCATCTGTAGCCACATCCTTTCTGTCTCACTCAGCAGGAAAATGACCCCTAATGAGTGATAATATAATAAGATAAAAAGCAAATTTGAATGGGACAAAACAAACAAGAAAAAGAACCAAAGAAAATGCACAATAAACACATAGAGACACACAGACTTGTACATTTTCTCAAACACAGGTGTTCTTTTTATTGAGCTTGCTTTATTGTACAGATCTTGATATATCATCCTTTCATTTAGTTTTCAGTTTTTCAACACTGTAATTGACAAATGAGTTAATAAGCTATATGATTTTTAATATTCATGTCTTTTGAAATCCTTGTTGATTTTTGTTACTTGTAGTGGATATAACCATTGTTTTGTTTTGATCTCAATTGTGGGGTGCAAAACAGACTTGAGAGTGTGCATGTGATGTTTGTCCACTGGAAACAGAGTGGTGAGAGGGTGCCTGATAATTTTTTGTTAGAAAGGAAACTGCCCCTTTTGGGTCATGATATTTGCCAGTAGATAAACATCCTGTAAGGACTATAGGAGAATATAAATAGTCCAAATAACAAATATCAAATTTTTTTGCAACACTTCACATCGCTTGGCTATTCACTGCTCTGCTTTGAGATGAGACACATTTCAGAGAATACTTCAAAGAGACTTCTGTGTTTGCTGTTGCGCCTAATGATGCTTCTTCCTATTGCTATGCTTGCTGTTAAAATCCTGATTAAGTAAAGTTGAATATCCCCCCAAAGAACTGGGTATAAAAACGTCTACTTCCATTATCTTTATTAATCTCCTTTCTCTCCTATCTACAGTAGGTGGGTTGGAAGGGACTTACAGGCATTAAAGAACCCAAAATAAAGTAGGTTTGAAACAGATCAAAGCCTAGAGTTATTGATATACTTCTTTACAATTCTAACATGCTTCAGATTACACCAATTATTTTATACTGATTAAAGTCTACTTTATAAACCAAAACATTATCAACGGTGGTTACTGTCCCATGTGTACTTGAAAACAATCTTTATTTGTCTTTTCAAATTCAGTTTGCTATAAAAGTCAATTTGATTCTGTTAGTTGCTGGCATTAATTCTTCTGACCTTCATAATCTTCTGTTTCTAGTTGTATCATTAATAGAGAAGTTTGAGGAAATCAAACATAAATATGAGCCTACATAGATCTATATATTAAATATTTTGCTTAATGTGTTTTGATGTTCTATTCATGCATACTCATTTTTAATTCATTATGAGTACAATAGACTTGCTCTTTTATAAATATATAACATTCCTCTTGGCCTTATCTCTTTATTATAACCCATCTGTTATTAATATTATTACCACAGCTTTTCTATCAATAGTCCTAACATGATATACTCCATCCAAACTTTTATTTTTTTATTTATTTTTTTGGTTTATCCAAACAGGGTCTCTCTGTTAGCCTTGGCTGTCCTGGACTAGCTTTGTGGACCAGGCTGGCCTTGAACTCATGGAGATCCACCTGCCTTTGCCTCCCAAGTGCTGGGATTAAAAGCTTGCACCACCATGCCTTTAATTTATTATTATATTTAATTTATTATTATAATGTATTGACATTAAATCCAGATTTTCATCCCCTCACTCTTCTTTTTATTAATTTATTCTGGTTATATCTCAATGTTTATCCCATCCCTTGTATTCTCCCATTCTTCCCTCCCCCCATTTTCCCATTATTCCCCTTCCCTGTGACTGTTCCTGAGGGAGATTATCTCCCCCTATATATGCTGATAGGGTATGAAGTCTCTTCTTGGCAATCTGTTGTCCTACCCCTGAGTGCCACAAGGTCTCCCCCTCCAGGGGACATGGTCAAATGTGAGGCACCAGAGTATGTGAGAAAGTCATATCCCACTCTCCTCTCAACTGTGGAGAATGTTCTCACCATTGGCTAGATCTGGGCAGGGGCTTAAAGTTTACCACCTGTATTGTCCTTGGCTGGTGCCTTAGTTTGAGCGGGAACCCTGGGCCCAAATCTGCCTATCATAATGTTCTACTTGTAGGTTTCTAGGACCCTCTGGATCCTTCTACTTTGCTATTCTCCCATGCTTCTCTAATCTAGAGTCCTAATAGGATGTCCTCCCCTCTGTCCCAGTTTCCTGGTAAGTGAAGGCTTTCATGGGACATGCCCCTTGGGCTAGTATGCAGATATAAATGAGTATATACCATTTGAGTCTTTCAGCTTCTGGGTTAACTCACTCATTATGATCATTTCTAGCTCAATCCATTTATCCACAAATTTTGGGAATTCCTTGTTTTTAATAGCTGAGTAGTATTCCATAGTGTATAAGTACCACAGTTTCTTTACATACTCTTCTACTGAGGGACACTTAGGCTGTTTCCATGTTCTGGCTATTATGAATAAGGCTGCTATGAACATGGTTGAGCAAATTTTCTTGTTGTGTGCTGGAGCATCATCTGGGTATATTCCAAGGAGTGGAATAGCTGGGTCTTGAGGAAGCCCTATTCCCATTTTTCTGAGATAGCACCAGATAGATTTCCAAAGTGGCTGTACTAGTTTGCATTCCCACCAGCAATGAAGGAGTGTTCCTCTCTCCCCACATCCTCGCCAGCATGTGGTGTCGCTTGAATTTTTCATCTTAGCCATTCTGATGGTTATAAGATGGAATCTCAGAGTTGTTTTGATTTGCATTTCCCTGATGACTAAGGAGGTTGAGCATTTCTTTAAGTGTTTCTCAGCCATTTGATACTCCTCTGTTGAGAATTCTCTGTTTAGTTCCAAGCCCCATTTCTCAATTGGGTTATTCGGTTTGGTGGTGTTTAATTTCTTGAGTTCTTTATATATTTTGGATATTAGACCTTTGTCAGATGTAGGGTTGGTGAAGATCTTTTCCCAGTCTGTAGGCTGTTGCTTTGTTCTCTTGACAGTGTCTCCTGCCTTACAGAAGCTTCTCAGCCTCATGAGGTCCCATTTATTAATGGCTGACATTAAGGCCTGGGTTGTTTGTGTTCTGTTCAGGAAGTTGTCTCCTGTGCCAATATGTTCCAGGCTCTTCCCCACTTTTCCCTCTAAGTGACTTAGTGTCTTTGGTTTTATGTTGAGGTCTTTAATCCACTTGGATTTGAGTTTTGTGCAAGGTAACAAATATGGGTCCAGTTTCATTTTTTGTACACATAGACCTCCAGTTAGACCAGCACCATTTGTTGAAGATGCTATCCTTTTTCCATTGAATGGATTTGGCTTCTTTGTCAAAAATCAAGTGACCATATGTCTGTGGATCATATCTGCGTTTTCGATTCGATTCCACTGATCAACCAGCCTGTTGCTGTGCCAGTACCATGCTGTTTTAATTACTGTTGCTTTATAGTACAGTTTGAGATCAGGTGTGGAGATTCCTCCGGAACACCTTTTATTGTACAAGATTGTTTTAGCTATTCTGAGTTTTGTTTTTCCATATGAAGTTCAGAATTGAACTTTCAATGTCTTTAAAAAATTGTGTAGTTATTTTGATAGGGATTGCATTGAATCTGTAGATTGCTTTTGGTAGGATGGCCATTTTTACTATGTTAATTCTCCTGATCCATGAGCAAGGAAGATCATTCCATCTTCTTACGTCATCTTCAGTCTCTTTCTTCAGAGTTTTGAAATTTTTTTCAAACAAGTCTTTCACTTGCTTAGTTAGGGTAACTCCTAGATATTTTATATTGCTTGTGGCTAATGTGAAGGGTGTGGTTTTCCTAATTTCTTCCTCTGCAAGCTTGTCATTTGTGTATAGGAAGGCTATAGAGTTTTTTGAGTTAATTTTGTATCCAGCCAATTTGCTGAAGGTGTTTATCAGCTTTAGGAGTTCTCTGGTGGAATTTTGAGGGTCACTTATGTACACTATCATATCATCCGCAAAAAGGGATAATTTGACTTCCTCCTTTCCCATCTGGATACCCTTGATCTCCTTTTGTTGTCTTATTGCTCTGGCTAGAACTTCGAGTACTATATTGAAGAGATATGGAGAGAGTGGGCAGCCTTGCCTTGTTCCAGATTTCAGAGGAATTTCCTTGAGTATCTCACCATTTACTTTGATTTTGGCTATTGGATTGCTGTATATAGCCTTTATTATGTTGAGGAAAGTGCCTTATATCCCCGATCTCTCTAAAACTTTAAACATGAATGGGTGTTGAATTTTATCAAATGCTTTCTCTGCATCTAAGGAGATAATCATGTTGTTTTTTATTTTCAGTTTGTTTATATGGTGGATTACATTGATGGATTTCCGTATATTAAACCATCCCTGCATGCCTGGAATGAAGCCTACTTGGTCATGATGAATGATATCTTTGATGTGTTCTTGTATTCATTTTGCAAGTATTTTATTTAGTATTTTTGCATCGAGGTTCATAAGAGAAATTGGTGAAATTCTCTTTCTTTGTTGAGTCTTTGTGAGGTTAGGTAGCAATGAAGACTACGGCCTCATAGAATGAATTTGGTAATTTTCCATCCATTTCTATCTCTTGGAGTAGTTTGAACAGTATTGGTATTAGCTCGCCCTTGAAGGTCTGGTAGAATTCTGTACTGAAACCATCTGGCCCTGGGCTTTTTTTGGTTGGGAGACTATCGATGATTGCTTCTATTTCTGTAGGGGAAATGGGACTATTTAGCTGTTTTATCTCTTCTTCACTCAACTTTGTCAAGTGAACTTGATCAAGAAAATCGTCCATTTCCCTTAGATTTTCAAATTTTGTGGTATATATGCCTTCAAAGTAGAATCTTATGATTCTTTGTATTTCTTCAGTGTTTGTCCAGGCCCTTCTGGATTTTATGGTCTCTGCTGAGAAGTCGGGTGTAATTCTGATAGGTTTGCCATGAAATGTTATTTGGCCCTTTTCCATTGCAGCTTTTAATAATTTTTCTTTGTTCTGTATGTTTTGTATTTTGATTATTATGTGATGGGCAGTTTTTCTTTTCTGGTCAATTCTATTTGGTATTCTGTAGGCCTCTTGTATGTTTATAGGCATCTCTTTCTTTAGATTGGGGAAATTTTCTTTTATGATTTTGTTGAGAATAGTTTCCGGGCCTTGGAATCTGATAGCTTCTCTTTCTTCAATGCCTATTATCCTCAGATTTCTTCTATTCATGGCGTCCTTAATCTCTTGGATATTTTCTGTCACTAGTTTCCAGATTTCGTGTTTTCTTTAATGGTTGCTTCAAGATCTGTGATTGTATCTTCTAGACCTGAAATTTGTTCTTCCATCTCTTGGATTCTGTTAGAAAAGCTCACCTCTGTGTTTCTTGCCTTCTTCTCTGAGGTCTCACGTTCTCATTTTTCTTCTGTCTGTGTGTTTATCATTGAATCCATTTTCATTTTCAGATCTTGAACTGATTTTCTGATTTCTTTAATCTGATTGTTTGTATACTCCTGGTTTTCTTCCATTGCCTCTGTATAGGTCTTCAGAGCTTGAACCGTTTTATTTATTTCTTTCATGTGGTTATTTGCATTTTCCTGCAATTTTTCCCCTTCTACTCTATGTGCTTCCTTTATGCCTCTCACTTGTTTGGCTGTGTTTTCCCGCATTTGATTACAAATTTTATTTGTTTCCCCCATTACCATCCTCATTACTAAGGATTTGAGGTCATTTTTTTGTATTTCCATTGTATTTGAGTTCTCTGGGTTGTTTTCTTTGAGATAGCTGGAAACTGGAGACGCCATGTTGTTTTGGGGTTTATTGCGTATGCTTTTTCACTGTCCTTTAGACATCTTGCTGTCTTTGTTTTTGTTGGGTAGCTTCCAGAGACATCTTGCTGTCTTTGTTTTTGTTGGGTAGCTTCCAGAGTTGTATGGAGGGGGTCTGATGATAGATTCACTTGTTTTCTCAAGATTTCCCTAGGCTGGAAGCTCTAATGCTTCACTCGTGCGGATGGTAGGAGGTTAGCCCTGTTGTTTTGGACTCTCACAGCCAGTGATCCTCAGCTCCCCTGTGCTGTGGGTCCTGCAATCGTTCTGGGTCTCGCAATAAGCGTTGAGTCAGGCCAAGGTATACACAGCCTTCTGTGTCCCCTGCCAAGTCCAGCCAGGAACACTGGGCCTGATCCGCGGCCCGAACTTATCTAGATTCTCAGGGCCTGAACCATCTGCCGGGCTCAGCTAGGGATTCTGGGCCCAAAATGCACACAGGGTCCAGCCAGAATTTTTGGGCTGGGACTACGCACCAAGCTCCACTAGGGCCTTTTGGCCAAAAGAGCGTGCTGTGGTCAGTTATTGACTCAGGGCCTGAACTGTCTGCCAAGCTCAGCCAGGAATTCTGGATTCAAACTGCACACTGTGTCCTACCAGAGTCTTAGATCTGGTGGAACTGAGCGCTCTGCCCAGCCTGCGTCACAGCAAGAGAACTGCGGCTCCGCTGAGTTAGCACCGGTGGTGGAACTGAGCACTCTGCCCAGTCTGCATCACAGCAGGAGAACCATGGCTCCGTTGAGTTAGCACCGGTGGTGGAACCGAGTGCTCTGCCCAAACTGCCACTGTGCTGAGGTGGTGCCTAGTGTGGAACTGAGCGCTCCACCAAGCCTGCGCTACAACAGGGAAGCTGTGGCTGCACTTTTAGTGCCTCGGGCAGAATTGCCTGCTGGGCTGGGCCAGAACCCGGGACACTGGGCCCTAACTGTCTGCCAAGTCCAGTCTGGGTCCCAAGGTACCACGCAACCCAAATCCTGCCCAAGGTCCCCCCTCCCACAGCAACTCCCACCGGCCACCACACCAATCGCCTCCACCAGAAGGCTATGACCTGAAAACCTCAGCCACCGCCACTGGTGCTGCTGCTGCTGCTGCCTCTACCACTGCCGCTCCAATCTGAGAACATCCACGCTCCTCCCATGTCTAGGGGCACACAGGTCCTCTGCACCCTGGTCTCTTCCAACTGTGCAGCACTCCCGCCGCCGTGGTGTGGGGACCTCGGTGTTCCTGGCTCAGAAATCTGTGCAATTCCCTGAATTGTTCACTGGAGCCTCCAAACACGGTCAACACTGCTCGCTGCCATCTTGGATCCCCATCCCCTCATTCTTATTTTCCTGTTCACACTATCCCTCCCATTTCTGCACTATTCCTCTCCTCTAGACCTCTGAAAGGTAGGGTACTCCTCCCCTACCATATGAACACAGCCTATCACGTCTCATCTGCATAGTTTCCATGCCCTTCCTCTGTGTTCCCACAAGGCCTCTCTACCAAAGGGCAGTAATCAAAGCATTGGCACCAGAGTTAGTGACAAAGACGTCCCTCACTCTCCCCTCTTCTTTACCGTGTGAAGGATCTGTCTATTAGCTACATCTTAACAGGGAGTATAGTTTTCTGCTTGCAATACCCTTGGTTTTTGCAGGCCACCTTGGGTCCAGATCCACCAAACTTGATAGGAACTCCTGAAAACACCAAACATCTTTCCCTCCCCCAACTATTCCATATGAATGGCAGCTCTTTGACCAGAGTCCAGCTATGAGTCCCAGTATCTGTCCAGATCCCCTGCAGGATGGAGTCTCTCAAGGGACATCTATGTTAGACCAATGTGCACTTATAAGTGAACATATGCCATGCATGTCTTTCTGGGTCTGGGTTACCTCACTTGGGATGGTCTTTTCTAGTTCCATCCATTTGCCTGCAAATTTCAAGTTTTCCTTGTTCTTGATATCTGAACAATATTCCATTGCATAAATGTACCAGAGTTTCTTTGTCCATTCCTCAGTTGAGGGATATCAAAGTTGTTTCCAGAGTCTGGCTATTATGAATAAAACTGCTATGAACATACATGAGCAAATGCCTTATGGTATGGTTGAGCATCCTTTGGGTATATGCCCAGGAGTGGAATAGCGGGTAATAGCCTACAGACCAGGAAAAGATCTTCTCCAACCCTACATCTGACAAAGGTCTAATATCCAAAGTATATAAAGAACTTGAGAAATTAAACTCCACCAACCTGAATAATCCAATTAAAAATGAGGAACAGAGCTAAACAGAGAATTCACGACAGAGAAATATCGAATGGCTGAGAAACACTTAAAGAAATGTTTAGTGTCCTTATTCATCAGGGAAATGTGAATCAAAATTACTCTGAGATTCCATCTTACCCCTACCAGAATGACTAAGATAAAAAAGTCACATGACAGCACATGATAATGAGGAAGTGGAGAAGGTAGAACACTCCTCTATTGCTGGTGGGAGTGGAAACTTGTACAACTATGTTGGAAATTAATCTGAACCTTTGTAAGAAAATTGGGCATATACCTTGCCAGACCCATACACCCACAACACATTTTCTTCCCAACTTTATGAACTTTCATTTTTTATTTTATTTTTTAAAATGTATTTTATTAATTTATTCATATTACATCTCAATTGTTACCCCATTCCTTGTATCCTCCCATTCCTCCCTCCCTCCCATTTTCCCCTTATTCCCCTCCCTATGACTGTGACTGAGGGGGACTTCCTCCTCCTGTATATGCTCATAGGGTATCAAGTCTCTTCTTGGTAGCCTGCTATCCTTCCTCTGAGTGCCACCAGGCCTATCTATCCAGGGGAAGATAGATGGGCACCTTAAATTGTATTCCTTATAGTCTACTGATTCCAATAAGGGATATCAATATGCACGTTGATATTGGGCTATCTACTGGGGGTATTAATGACCTAACAGTTGCCATACACTTAAAGATAAGTGACATTCCTCTGCTGGTAGCCATAAACTACCAATACTTCCTCAGCTAGTGATAGTGCCTTATAAGTTCCCATTCCCTAATCCATGATTAAAATGTTTAATTGGCTGGAGCTTATGCAAGTAATTATTCATTTTCACAAATATTAACATTGTAAATATATTTGATGAATGTTTAAATATCCTTGAATATTTATTTTCTATAATGTGCTCATATGTGTATGTACATGAGTCTTCTCTAACTTCATTTCCTTCTGTTTTTTATAGATCATTCACTTTTCCTTTTCAACAGTTGTGTTTTTAAAAACACGCAGTGTTTTGCTTATAGAACTGTTTTTCTATTAATTTGTGTTATTCTATTTTGTGCTTTTCCATCTTTAGGTTTTTGTTAAGTTTTATCAATATCTTTGCTTTTTAAATGTTTAAAACTTCTTCATGTACTATTACAGAAATTATTATATCTTTTATTGAATGTCTTAATGACTTCTAAATATCTTTCCAATAGTCTAAATCACAGGATGCTGCAATGCTTACCTTTTAAAGTAGTATAATGTCAAATTTAACATGTTAATCACCACTACTCCATTCTTCTGTCTCTCTTACTCACAGTTTGTAACTGATGTCATATCCTATTAGTGAAGGGCAAGACATTCATCTTTATTTGTATAGTAAATATTTTTATCACTGATATCTTCAATATCTTTGAGCTTTACCTACTTATCTATTTTATGTTTCTTTTATCAATTAAAATATTTTATCTATTTCTTTTGCCAATGTACAAGCTTTATTTCAAACTGAATAACAATGTCCCAATTATATTCTATGTTAGTATTTGTCAGTTATAGTATTTGTTATTTTTCCTTTTGCAGATTCAATATTCTCATTTCCAACTCTTGTCTCTAATTCCAATATTTCCCTTGTATATTTTTCTGAATTTTATATTTCCTTGTTTTTTAAACTTCTGAATATTTGAAATAGTGAGCATCATTTGATGCAGAGTTATGAATCCTAAGAGAGATATGACTTTTGAATGCCAATAACAATTTTTCTTAATGGATGTAATGTCTGACTCTATGTCCGCAATGGAAAGTTCAGGAGGACACGATCTAGGAATTTTCTATGCAGGATATACAGATTTACTCTCTTATGAATTGTACTGCTTCAAGATAATAAATAAAAATGATACTCCCTGAGATACATCTTATTTGGATATAAAGCATTTTCTGAAATGTTAGCAATAACATGTGTTACAGCATTTTTCTTTGAACAAATTATACTGTTCAGCATATACTAATGGCAAGTCTTGGAAAAATCAGCCAAATAGCAATGGTTTTTAAGACACAAAATTATTGTTTACAAACACTTTCTTGCCTACTTTCTCTTATATTTTAATAATTCAACAACTATGTTCAAGCTAAAGTTTCATACATTCTAAGTTTAATATGCTTCTTGCCTACTAGGCAATTTTCTATAATGGTTAAGAAAGCTCTCTGGACACATTCTGCCAAAACACTGTGAAGTTTGCATATATTTCCCTGGAATTATCCTATTTGCTAAGAAATTACTCAAAATATTCAGCTGTGTAATTCCTGACTCATTACTAGATTGTAACTCATAGATGAATCACATCACAACTGGCCTTCTTTGAAAATAAATCATAAGTAAACAACATCAATATATTATTACACACTTATAAGTGATATTGAAATACTGAACACCCATGTCTACTTAAGCACTGACAACTGAAAGACAGAGTTTCTACCTAAAAATGGACTGATTTTAAACAAACAAAAAAAATAGACTCAGACTGCACCTCTTATATCCCTGTCCCATCAAGGCAAATAAAAGAAACTCATGTGGGAGGAATACAGAGAATCTGAGCAAACTCATTATAAATAATGATGGTTTTAAGGCTAGGCTGTTTTTCTCTCCTTCTGTTAGTCATGTGTGTTTTGTTGGGGAAGTACCAACTCTGTATGTTATATAAGCCCAGTAAAAGCAAAAGGGAGATTGCTCCATCATTTAAAATGTGCATGTGTCTTCTCTGTCTTCAGTTCCTCAGAGAGAGAGAGAGAGAGAGAGAGAGAGAGAGGTATAGATAGATATAGATTGTTCAATTTTCCTCTTCAATGGGTATATCTTTTTAAAAATATGTATTGCATATACAACTGCCTTTCTGTTCAATCATATTGTTCCATTTTGCCCTTTCCAATCTTTATGTATGTATTAAGTTTTATGAACCCTCCCATAAGACCTTCGACCAAAAATGTGTTTGCCTACAAGAAGTGTAGGGACAAAGATTGAGCAAAGATTGAGAGAATGGAAAATCAATAACTGGCCCAAATTGAGACCCATCCCATGGAAGAAAGCCTTCTCCTGTCACTAGTAATGATACTCTGCTATGATTTCAGACAAGAACCTAGCATACCTGTCTTCTGAAAAGTTTCATCCAGAAGCTTATGGAAGCAGATGCAATGATCCACAGACAAACAAAACCTGAGCTCAGAAGTTCTGTAGAATAGTGAAAGGAAGGATAGTGGGAGTCCAAAGGTTCAAAGACACCACAAGAAGAGATACAAAATAAACTAGCCTGGCCCATGGGACCTCACAGAGTATGAAGCACCAACTAAAGAACATGCATAAATGGTACCTAGACTACTTACACATGTAGCAAATGTGCACATTGGTCAAAATTTGGTCTGCTGACAATGGAAGTAGAGGTTGTCTCTGACTCTGTTGCCTGCCACAGGATCAATTCCTTCTAGCTGGGCTGCCTTATCAGGCCCCAGTGGAAGAGGATGCACTTAGTCCTGCTGTGGCTTGACTTGCTCAGGTAAATTGATACCCATTGGTGGCCTCCCCTTCTCTGATAAAAGGGAGAAGAGGGAATGGAGAGAGATGTGTAAAGGAGGGACTTGGAGGAGAGGAAAAAGAGGGCTCTGGTTTGGCTATAAAGAGATTAAACAAACAAACAAATTGTGGAGTGCTTTACTAGGTCTGAAAGAGAGAAAGATGTCCACCATTTATTTCTCTCTCAAGTCTCATTTTTTAAGGCTTGAGATTATATTAATATCATGCATTTCCACTCACTAACTCATCTCTTTGTTTTCAAAACAAACTGGCTTTTATGTCTATAATAAGCCATGTATAGTCACGGATGTTTGTAATAAATATTTTTCTCAAAGAAACTCACTGTTACAGGCTACTAAAATTTAGGGACAAGATTGAAAAATTTAGGTAGTGGAAAGCATGGGGATTACATAGGGTGATATAAGCATGTTCTCGTTCTGCAGAAATGGGAATAACAGGTTGAAATTGAACATGAGAAAATTTAGTCTGAATGTCAGGAAAAGTTGTCAACTCACAAATTTAATTAGGTTGTGGAATAGCTTCCCAGAAGAAATGGCAGAAATATATTGCTGAAGCTATTTAAAATTGGCCTGGACAACACACTAGGGAATACACAGAGGGGCAATCATTCCCAGGTTCTTAAGGATTGATGTATAGAGCAATTCGGTTTTTGCATTTCTAATTCTCATGACCATTAATTATCCTAGGATTTCTCTTTACAGTGATAAGTATGTCTCTTTTACAAATAAAACACTGAAAAGTGGAACATTGCATAAATCCATAAGGATTAGCCACACCCACTTAAAAAAAAGTTTTCAAGTATATTCTTATTTACTTCATTAAAGACTCAAACATTCTTTATTTTTTCTTCTTTGTGCTATTGTGCAAAAAGAAATCCTAGGCGACTTCTGATATTTTTCTTTCTCATCATTACAAGAGGAAAATGCTTTGTTATTTCCTTTTTCATGTTTTGAACTACTAAGCAATTCTTTCAATAAAGTATCTACTTTTTATTTTCTGTCTGAATAAGGATCCACAATGGACTTTCTCTTGTAAAACCATAGTCACTTTATTCAGGATACTACTTTAGTATCTCCATCTTTTCACTATTCAATCACTGTGTGAGTGAAAGAAGACAGAGTCTGAAAACTTATTGAAATTACTGATATCCATTTCTTCAATGATCCTTGATAGCCAAATCAATAATTCTGATTTCTGTAAGATATGTAGTTATTTTGCATAGATAATTATATGCTTTGTCCACACAATGTTCCTTGGTCATATTCAATAGGCCTCAAGTAAATTCTACTTGGTTGCATTTTTCCCCTCAGTAATAGTGTTAAAATTATAGTATCATTCCTAAGTTGCACGTATAAAATGAAGTACTGCAAAGAAAAATTTCTAATGAGCATTTATCTCCTCTCTAATTGGACTTTATTTGACCCTATTTGGAATATAAATGTATATATGGACATTTCTACCTTTGTTTTTCTTCTAATAATAAAGCAATCCCCTCTCTCAGAATGGGGTAGGGGTGACCATAGGTGTGCTCAATCTTCTGTCCTTCTGACTACCCAGTGCATATTAGGCAGACATACCCCATACTGTGCCAGGAATGTGCTGCCAATGGGACCATGCCCTACCAATACCCAGCACTGACCATGAAGAAGAAGAAGAAGAAGAAGAAGAAGAAGAAGAAGAAGAAGAAGGAGAAGAAGAAGAAGAAGAAGAAGAAGAACAAGAAGAACAAGAACAAGAAGAAGAACAAGAAGAAGAAGAAGAACAAGAACAAGAACAAGAACAAGAAGAAGAACAAGAAGAAGAAGAACAAGAAGAACAAGAACAAGAACAAGAACAAGAACTAGAAGAACAAGAACAAGAAGAAGAACAAGAACAAGAAGAAGAACAAGAACAAGAGCAAGAACAAGAACAAGAACAAGAACAAGAACAAGAAGAACAAGAAGAATTAGAGGCTGTCTGACTTTGTTCAGCCAAATATGGCTCTGGACAGGGGCATCCTGGCGTCAAATGTATTCACCAGACCATTCATTGTCAAGTGGCTGTAGTCCATTGGCACTGAGAAGAACCTATGCTTCTACAGCCAGCAGTTACTGACCCTTAGATGGGGTGTTTGTGTATTTAATCCTGATGCATCAGACAGTCTTAGAAGGTAGATAATGAGCATCCCTTTCTCCACCTTGTCAAGTCCAAGGGTGGTGTTGTGGCTACTAAGGTAGACAACTGTATGGTGCCTCTGGCAGGAACCAATGGTGAGATAACCACCAAAGGCTGGATGGTTTGTCTGAATACTGTGCCATATAAGAAGGATGGAGCTAACTTTGCCAAGTAGCTTTGTATTCTAAATACTTGAAAACATACTCCCTTGGTGTGATTCTGTTTCTCCAGCATCCACTGCTGCTGCTTTCTCACACTACCAAAAGTGAGCACTTCTGTGGGAAGATCCAAGTGCTGTCAGCTTCTGGGCTGAAACAGATGAAACTAGGAGTCCTAGGTTCCTCTGCCCTCTTCAGGAATAGTTAAAGTACAAAAAGTAAGGTCCATATGAGTAGGCTCCTGATCTCACTAGGTACGTGAAGAAGAGTTTTTCCAACATGTTACAGTTATCTCTTTTTAATGAGTTTGCTGGTAACAGAGGACAGCAGAAACTGGAAGTTCAGAATCGATGGCAGTCCTGATACTGCATTGTTACAGCTCTTTGGGTAAGCCACTGTCCTTTCTTTTTTTCTGAGACAGAGTTTCTCTGTATTATCTTGGCTGTCCTGGATCAGGGTGGCCTAAAACTCACAGTGATCCTCCTGCCTCTTCCTGTCCATGAGTATAGGAATAGCTGTGCTCCCCTGCTAGAACCTCTAAGCAAGCTCAAGGTCCATAAACACGGTTTTAACTGCAGAGGGTGTAGGCAAATGCCTGTGCCTGATCCAGTGACTAATAGAATGCGATTTCTGGGGCTTATCCAAGTGGCTGGAGCTCAGGGCTCTGACCCGGATGGGCAGCTTCTGTAATCCACTGGCATCTGATGTGGCTTCCTGGCAAGAATCAAGCCCAGAGAATCAGTGGTGAATTCCTAAGGGAAGGGAAACTCATCTTTCCCTAGAATAAATGATGAGTCTCAGATGATTTTTGATGAAATAGATGGTGTGTTTTATTTCATGAACAGGAACATTATAAACCTTGAGCAGTGGGTAGGAGTTTTGGGGATGAATGTGTTGATTGGCTGGTGTTAGGGTACTGGGGTTGCTCTATTTGCCTGGAGAAAGATAACAGGTGACGGCTGACTTGACTAAGCATCTATAATGACCTGGAAACTCTGTCAAGTGCTCTTGAGGCAGGCATGTGAAACAAGAAGAGAGCTTCATCCCAACCTTCCATTCTCAGAATGAGCTTTTAAGTCTCAGGGTTGAGAGGTCATAGGTTTAAACATCCTTCACCTCTGTCCAATGCAAATTCCTATAAAGACATGGTCCAGAAGGCTGACACCTCAGCCCTTGAAATCATGAAAAATACCAAATGTTCTAGCCCATTGTGCCAGCATTTGTCAAGAGAATGGCTTAGTAGAACCTAAAATCTACTGTGGTAGGGACCATGAATTGAAGTGCTGCCAGTAAGCAACTGAGAAGGTAATGGCTACACTTTTCGAGGCTCTGAATGACTACCATGTCTATCTGGAAGTCACATTGCTGATCCCCAACATGGTAACCTCAGGCCATGCTTTCACCTAGAAAGTTTCCAATGAGGAAATTTGCCATGGTGACTGTCACAGCACTTTATCACATAGTGTCCCCTGATGTCCTTGGGATCACCATTCCTGTCTGTAGTACAGAATGAGAAAGAGGTTTCTATCAACCTCAATGATTTTAAGAAGTGGCCACTGCTGAAACCATTGGACTCGACTTTCTCTTATAGCTAAGCCCTTCAGGTGACTGGGGCATGAAGAAAGAGAACCTGAAGGCTGCCCAGGACGCTTGTCCAACAGCCGCTCTTGTCAAGGAAATTATATCACAAATGGTCAGTTGGAAAACTCAGCCAATACAAATCTCAGGTGGTCTAAGCCTTTCCCATCAACACCCCAGGCCTCTGTCTACACATTTGCTACTGAAGAAGGTACCTTCTTACCCCTTTTCATCACTCTTGTTGCCCTAGTGTCTAGTGTGTAATGTTGTCTGTAAGTGCTAATTCTGCCATCCCTTCCAGCCAACTGTCAATAAACAACGGTTCAAGGAGGAAAGTAATAATAAAATGAAACAAAACTCAGTCTCTACTAACAAATTAGCTTCTTTTCTTGAATTATCATAATCAATTATTACAAAGTGTATGTGTCTAACCTCATATTCACAAAGTTGCTCATCCAGAGTGACACAGTAATTGCTGGTAATAACCCTGGAATGTAGATAATATGAGTACAAACCACTACAATGAAATGATAATTGTCAATGACTGAAGTACTTCTGAGTGGACAACAATGACTTCTGTGGACTGCCTTGTGAGCTGTGACTTTTGATAACTTTAGGAATAAGTGCCAGTGAGATACCTTCAATATGCTAGTGTATGCACTAAGGACATATACAGGGAAGCAAGCGTTGACTTTTGTGATATAATTATCCCCCAATTATTTTAACATTTGTCATTTCAATTGTGTAAATTCAGTTTTCTCTCACATACTAGGTTTCACCTATCTACAGGGGATCAGTGAATAGCAATGTCGGAGACTCATCATTTATTAATTGCTAATAGCAAATGACTAATGATTTAGAGTTGTCTTTTCCTGGTTTTTTAAAATTTCAACCAAAATAACTGCTCTTTTAGTTAAAATTTCAAAAATTTAATAATTATACAAAATGTAATTAGGTCACCAGCAAATCATCCTTTTCAATCCAAAATAGTATTAATTCCCTTAAGCTATCATTACTATATATATTCTTGTATTAATTTGGGACAATAGATAAATTTATTGTATGTGTATTTCTTGTGAAATACTATAAGTAGAAATGATCAAAATTTGGCAGAGTCTAATAAGTACTTTTCAGAAAGAATCATTTGTTTTTTTCTGCCTCTTATTTCCATTAATTATTTATGATATTCTAACACATGCCATATTATTACTTTAAGAGCAGAGTTGTACTGCTTACACCACAATAATTCTATCATTTACATTCAAAATACCTATTTTGTAATCTATGTTACTAATATATGAAAGTTATAGAAAATCTAAAGATAGGAAGCTAAATATGCTTCATCCTCAAATTTGATATTATGCAGTGAATTTTCTATGCTCTTTTTAATCATCAGAAAATGCTAAAGGTAATATGAGTCTAAGGGGGAAAACTAATTAGCAATAATGATAGATGCTGAAAGCATACCTTAGAGGGGTTTTTGTTTTTGTCAATACCAAAGAAAACAATAATATCAAATGATGAAGGAAGCTTTAAGGGCTTGAACACTTTGCACCAAAAACAAACAGATATTGCTAATTGGTTAGTTAAAGATAAGAAATCAGTAAATAAAACTCTTATAAAATTTTTACATTGAAAAATTTTCTTCTTTTGGTCATGTGTTTGCCAGCTCAGGTAACTCTCAAGGGTTGCATGAATAAACTAGTAATATAAAAATAGTTGAATCTAGGGCTGATAGAACTCAATAATCATTAGAATATGGGCATGAAGGTTTATTTTTAAGAGTTATCATTCAATGATTAAAATGGAAAAGGGTGAGTCATAATAGCACTATCATGTAAAGAAACTAAAAGTAACAAGAGTTTTAATCAATTATACTAATATATTATCCAAACATAGTCATCTTATAGAATGACCAGGACAAAGTATAAAGATATGTCTGTGAATGCAAGCAATACTGCATAGTTGATAAATAGAATTGAAGAACGGATGTTACTTTATATATTCTTGTATATGTATTAATTTTACTATGATGAGTAGTAGGTTGCTTTAGGAAGATAAATGACAAAATGCTTAAAGGTCAGAATTCAAGGTTCAGCCATGTTGCACATCAGCTAACTCAGTTATAGAAATTACAAATATAAATGTGGTGATTTTACCATGTCACTAAAATCATTTACATTTTAAGTATTTTCCAGAGATTTTTGTCTTAAAGGAATTTATTAGCCTTAGATGAAATACTGCCAACCTCACTCAACAGATTTGCATATTTGTGTTCTTGGGTAGCTCAGGCATTCCCCATAACTCCTAGTAGGGGTATTGTGCAGGTGACGCTCTAACTTGGACTTCCAATGAGATAAGGCACCAATCTGATGACGATGGAACTATCTTTAACACTCTTCTAATGGTAGTACTATAATATTATGACAATTCTATTCTTAGTATACTCATTATCAAGCTACTTTATATAAAACACATCCAATAGTTTTGGGAATAGAAGAGAGGATTCAATACACTGTCTTTATACTCTTAGCACTATGGAAATTTATCTGCTGGAATGAAGCATATCATATTCACAGAAAAATAAGTCTAGAATCAAGCATTTATTTCTCAAGTTGCCTCAACTTTCTAAACTTCCATTTCCACCATTTTAATCAGGAAAATAAATATTACCTGCTTCATATATTTACTAAAATCAAATGAGATTAAACAAGGTTAGATGAGAAAATGTTGGTGTTCATGTCTAGCCCATAATAAGATTTCAATAAATATTTGTTAAATTTATGCCCAAATATCCCTCAAACAAGAACTCTTCTCACATTAGGACATTTCTTTTCTTCCCAACACAATAAATATGTCTGCCTGTGTCCTCGTGTATCCACTACTAGCTCAGGCTCAAGTACTGAGGTTCTTTCTTCACAGCATTCTGTAGTTCTTAGTAATCCAACTGGTGAACAGCATGATAGAGGATAAAAAACTATAGTTTCTATAGGTGTGATTCATGTTAAATGAACAAGACAGATCTACAAGGCAAACAAAAAATCATCAATAGTTGCCCTTACCTGAGATAGTATCAAGGATAGAAACATGTTATGATTTGAACCCAATTTTGCTAAAATATGAATATAAAATTTATTATTCTGACTTTCACATGAACTCTTGTGCCCCATATTTGACCACATGCGCTGGATGGGGAGGCCTGGTGGCACTCAGAGGAAGTATAGCAGACTATTGATACCCTATGAGCATATATAGGGGGAGGAAGTCCCCCTCAGTCACAGTCATAGTGGAGGGGAGTAAGGGAAAAATGGCAGGGAGGAAGGGAGGAATGGGAGGATACAAGGTATGGGATAACAATTTAGATGGAACAGGAATAAATTAATAAAATATATTTTAAAAAAGAAAAAATTCATTATTCTCAGCTTAAATTATAAGAGGAAACAGACACATTATATTTGTCAAATGAAACCTATTTGGTGATCTTTTGTTATATACATCTGTTTGAAGGGCATCAATGGTAACACTGAGTTGAGAATAAACTAAGAAATTGTGTTGCCATTAGATAATAAAAATACACATAAACACACATTTATTCTTTCCTTCTTTCTTTCTTTTTTTTTTTTAAACCTTTTGTAGTTCTGCCTGTCCTGGACTGGCTTTGTAGACCAGGCTGGCATCAAACTCAGAGATCTGCCTGCCTCTGCCTTGGAGTGCTGGAATTATGGTGTGTGCCACTATGCCCGGCCCACTTTGTATTTCTTAATCTGTTGTTATATAGATTGGTTATATGCATAAATGGAGTGTGTCTATTTAAGAATTAACTTCTAATAGGAGTATGTGGCATTAGAAATGATGAGGAATACTTCTGTAACTGTTTAAAGATTCAGATCTACATAGACTTTCTCTCCCATCATGCATAATATTCCATTCAGAGAATGAATGAATGAATGAGGCATGGTTTAGACTGGACTTGCATTTAAATGACCACAAAGGTTTTGTGATATCGTTTTTTCAAATAATTAATTCAAAGATTCATGAAATTTTTGTTTATTATAATAAATTCAGGTTTCATTGGTACTACAAAAATCATGTGTCTTCATTTTCTAACATTCATAGTAGCATTTTAATTAGTTTATTTGGGGAAATTACTTCTTTAATAAACTCTCTTTGTTTTTGCAGAAACTGATCTTTCAATTAATACAAGAGAGTTTACCTGAATCTGAGACCCCGTATTGGTGTTTGGATACCAGATTCCATTTCTATATCTGTTCCAGAAAAAATATATCATTATAAAATCCTATTCATATTTTACACTAATCTAATGTTGTTGTTGCTAAACAACAAAAGAATGAAATATTAAATATTATTTTAATAGTGGCTTGCTATTATCTCTGTATGACTGACATTCTATTGTAAGAGATACATTCATAGTCCCTTTGACAAGAAATATAATGAACAAAATCACATTCAAGAAAACCAGAAAAAGTAGAAATTTGGAAAAGCAACAGACAGCCTTAATGAGTATACTCATATCTACTTTCTTTACCAAAGATTCTCTCATTTCTGAGTACATAAGGTTCATATATTTTACTGAAGAACATGTTCTTGGCCATCTCTTTCAGTTCTGTTAACTCAATGATTTCTGATACAGTTGTCTATTAAATTTAGGAAAATAACTGACACTGCAGAAGGCAAACACTTTATTTGCTTCAAAGTGGACTTTCTGAACTGTTATATTTCTGATAAGAATAAAGGAAGTGTACATACAGATAACTAGAAGGAGTTATACATCCATTTTTACAAAGAAGTAAAGCCCCCAAAATAGCAATTTTTAAAGTTTTCTTAAACACATGAGAGTGCTAAACATGGAAAGTTGAGAACATACCAAAAGTCATTCAAAACAAACATAAATAAGGAGGGGGGGGCATTGACTTAGTGGAGAAGGAGGAAATCCCAAAAATCTCTTAGTTCACTTAGGATACCTGATATAGAATAAGTAGATGTTGGTGTAGTAAAAACCTCTGGGGCTTCAACCTGAGGAGTATTGATATATACTCTATAAGGGGTTTGCTTCACTTTTCAACTAGAAATTTGCTAAAAATGTTTTAAAGTCCCAAGAAAATCTCAGTTGAACTATAGAAATGGGAATGTGGCACAGCACATACTGACAGAACACTGCAAAACTCCATAGGGACCTTCTTCCCCATCTGCCCTAAGAGAAAAAGATTTTACTGCATGCAGTAGAGGTAGAAAAAACAGACAAAGACCACTGTCCTTAGGCTACTGAAAAGGAAATGAGAAAAAAACAACAATCTCTTACCTCTGAGTGGGCTGTAAAAAAACATGCAGGTTTTAGAATCAGTGCCTTAGGAGCAGGTAATGTCGAGGAAGTAACAACCTCCAAAATCTAGGGAAGCACAACTAGTCTGAAATTGAGGTTCAGTGAAAACAATGTATAGAAGTCTTGCAGATTCCATTATAAAAAGCTGCAAAAGTGAGACACAGAGAAGCAATATAAAGGGAGGGCAATGGCTTAGGGAGAACATGCATTGATAAAACCATCTTTATACATCCATCTCCCACTCTAAACACAAGGTATCACTTAAAAAAATATACAGCCTAAAACTTCAAAGAGTAGCTATAGAAACAATTAGCTTCAAGTCCATCCCAATTTCTAGTTGTAATAACATGAAAACCTGAACTATTATTGGTGATCTGGATTGTTTAGAGTAGATAGAGGAAATCTCACAAAAGAGATGAAGAAATTATGGCCAAATGTTTCTCCAAATTAAAAGCAGTAAATTTCTTAAGTAATACTAAAGCATGCACATCTCCTGACATCAAAATCATTGGCCTCAGTTTCTACTGTCCTACTCAAAAGAGTTTGTTTTTTTTTAAACAATTACAAAACAAATACAACATTAAAAAATTGCAAAACAATGGTGACAGGAACAAAAACCCTCCCAAGAAACATGAAAACATTCATATTCGACCTAGTCAGAGTACAAATGCTGATTAACTTAGAGGTAATTTTAATTCTAATTAATGTAATAATGTTCAGTACATCCAAAATGCATGTGGCAAACAACAATTGTTTAATTAAACTTTAGGCCTACTCAACAGGAGGAAATCCTATTTGATACTATAAGCCTGTAAAGCTTCCTAGGGTTTGTGAAGTGATGGACCTTAGAAAGAAATCTACCACCACCACTTTGCTAAACCAACATAATTATTTCATTATAAGCCTTACCTATATAGTCTCAGGTAGGTGTATCTATCATCCTTTCATCAAAGAATTTTCCTTTTCCAGAAAATGGAAATATTAGAGGAAACCACAACTTGAAAAAAAAAAGAAGAGGAAAAAGAACAGATCATGTGGATCATGGAACAGATTATGTCCAGACTCAGTCTATACATGTACTTGAGCTCCTACATCTAGTACATAAGGAATATCTTGGAAGAGAGAGTAGAAAAATTGAAAGTATCAGAATACCAGGAAGCTTTCTGAAAAGTGGCTTCATGAAAAAGATCTGAACAAACACAACACACACACACACACACACACACACACACACACACACACACACACACAATACCCCATAAATAAATTTCACAATACTTAAAATCTTGAAACCAAGAAAATAACGAATGAAAGCACAACAGAAAAGTTTAGAGGTATAATTAATGATTTTATAAGATTGCAAAAGAATTAATAACACAAAGAAAAATAGACAAATAAAGTTATACTATTCATAGGCAGAACCTATAGAGTAAAATGACAACTCTCAAAGTGAAAGAAAATATTTACTATCTGATATAGTACTTCTCCTCAGAATATAGAAACAGAAAACAAAAAATCATCATCAACAAAATAAAAGAAATAATGAAAGTAAAGGGTCAAGTGATGCCAATAGAGAGTTCTCAAAGAAGAAAGACAACTGTCACAAGTATGTGGAAACAATTATCAGAATCATTAGCCATCAAGAAAATAGAAATCAATACTAAAATGGCATCATTTAACTCAAGCTAACATGACTACTATCAAAATATACAGGCATACACAATTTTAAAAATAGAAAAAAAAGAAAGAAAGCAAAATCTCTCTCTCTCTGTGAGTATGTGTGTGTGTGTATGTGTGTGTGTATGTGTGTGTGCGCACGCACACACAGGGGAATTTTAATTCAGAACATGGATACTCTGGCAAGAGATCCCATCCAACAACCTTCTAGGTTTGTATGATCTGCCTAGAATAGACATACTTTTATTCCCAGGATACAGAGGCAAGCAGATCTCCAATTTCAAATCTAACCTGGTATGGAGCAAGTTTTCCATAAAGAAAAGCTTAGGTGTAGGCAAAGAACAGCTTAGATACAAGCATGGTGGGACATGGCTTTAATCACTGCACTCAGGAGACAGAGGCATGTAGATCTCTAAGTTCTAGCCAGTGCTGGTCAGGTAGTTCAGTTGAATCAGTGAGTTGAGAATCAGTGTAATGGAGCTGAGTTCCTGACAGTTCAATTCATGGAATTCAGGGACAGTTTTACCAGGACAGTTTTACAGAGACCAATTGAAGAGAGAACAAGCTAGGTACAAGTGAAGAGCAATAAGCCAGAGAATGAGAGTGAGAAAAAATATTAGAACAGATTGGTAGAGGTAGTTTGAGGCCAAGCATAGCAATTCTGTCAGATTCTGAGTAAAGCCAGTCAGCATAGAGAGGAGTTTGAGCCAAAACAGTTTAATTGCACCAGCCAGTCAGAGTTCAGAAAAAAACAAGAAAGGGTGAACTTATTCAGCAGTAAGTCTCAAAGGCTAAAAACATTCTAGGCCTAGATTAGATTGATTGTACAGAAAGAAGAAGCTTCCAGTACTAGGCTTAGGTTAGGAGACAGAGGCAGTAAACCTTAGAGATGACAATCACTTCAGGAGAATAAAAGATACTTTTACATGTTTGTGTGAATGGATATGAAAATAAAGACATTTAATCACTTAATACAAAATAGACAAGGCCAGTAGGTAGTATTTTAAGTAAAATAAACCAAATAAATAGTGACAAATATTGCTCATTTTGAATTATATTTTACAGCTGCAAAATTTCAATCTGGATGCAAAATTACGAGTAGCTGAAGAAGAGTGAAGATACAGAGTTCGAATAACAGGAACTAAAACTAAATTAGACAAGAGAAATAAGTTCAAGTGCTCCATAGCACCATAGAAGAGATTATAGTTCAGGATAACATTTTAAATGTCTTTTAAAGAAGTAGATTTGTGGAAACATAAGAATGTAATCACAAAAAGTGATCAGGAATAACTAAAGCTAATTACTGTACTTAGATCAGTACATATTACCAGCCAGGCGGTGATGGTGCATGCCTTTAATCCCAGCACTCAGGGGGCAGAGACAGGTGGATTGTTGTGAGTTCGAGGCCAGCCTGGTCTACAAAGTGAGTCCAGAACAGCCAAGGCTACACAGAAAAACCCTATCTCAAAAAACCTAAAGAGAAAAAATGAAAACATATGCTGAGTCAACCTTGGAAGAGAATCTCAAGTATAGAATATAGGATTGAACTAAGTGATATATAAAGGAAAATGTTAAAACTAAAAATTCCCTGATACAAAATGCTCAAGAAATGTGGGGCACTATGAAAAGACCAAACCTAGGAATAATAGGAATAGAAGAAGTATATTCCCAGCTCCAAGGCCCAGAAAATATTTTCAACAAAATCATAGAAGAAAACTTCTCCAACATGAATATATGCCTATAAACATACAAGAAACTTACAGAACTCCAAATAGATTGGACCAGAAAAGAAATCTTCCCGCCACATATTAATCAAAATAATAAATTTACATAATAAAGAAAGAATATTAAAAGTTTCAAGGGGGAAAGGCTAAGTCACATATAAAGGCAAAACTATCAGAATTACACCTAAATTCTCAACAGAGACTATGAAAGCCAGAAGGATCTCAACAGATGACATGCATACAATAAGAGACCAAAGATGCCAATCCAGATAACTATACCCAGAAAAATTTTGAACCACCATAAATGGAGAAAACAAGATGCTCCATATCAAAACCAAGTTTAAACAGAACCCAACCACAAATCCAATCCTACTGAAGATACTAAAAAGTAAACTCCACCCCAGAGGATAACTATACCTATAAAACCACAGAAAATAAGTAACCCCCATCCACAAAACCAAAAGAAAGGAAGTACACACATTATACCACAAACAACATCAAAATAACAGGAATTAACAACCAATGATTATTAATAACACTCAACATCAGTGACCTCAATTCCCCAAAAAAAAGACACAGGCTAACAGAATGGTTGTACAAACAGGCCTCCTCATTCTGCTGCATAAAAGAAACATTCATCATCAATAAAAAATAGATGTTAATGTGGAAGAAAGGACCAGAAAAAGTAAACAAATAGACCCAAGAAGAAAGCTGGAGTAGCCCTTCTATTATCTGATAAAATGGACTTTCAATAAAAACTAATCAAAAGAGATGGGGAAGGACACTTTATCCACCATGGATTAAAGGTGGAACTCATCAACAAAAACAATAGAAAGTTTACAAACTCATAGAAACTGAACAATTCCCTTCTCAATGACCTCTGGTCAGGAATGAAATAAAGAAATAAATTAAAGACTTTCTAGAATTTAATGAAAATGAAATCACAATATACCCAAACTTATGGGACATAATGAAAACAACGATATGAGGAAAGTTCATAGCAATAAATGCCATAATAAAGAAATTGGAGCGATCCCATACTAGCATCTTAACTGCATACCTGAAAGATCTAGAAGAAAAAAGTGGGCATACCCAAGAGGAGTATACAGCTGGAAATAATCAAGCTCAGACCTGAAATCAATAAATTAGAAACAAAAAACAATTCTCAGAATCAAGGAAACCAAGAGCTGGTTATTTGAGAAACTCAGGAAGATAAGCAAACCCTTAGTCAAACTAAATAAAGGGCAGAGGAACAGTATTCAAGTTAACAAAATCAGAAATGATGCAGGGGACATAACAATAGCCACTGAGGAAATCCACACACACCCCCAAATCATTAGGTCTTATTTTAAAATGCTGTATTCACCAAAATAGAATTCTGAAATAAATAAACTTCTATTGTGATAGATTTCACTTACCAAAGTTAAATCAAGATCAGGTAAACATTTTAATCAGTTTTACAACCATTAAGGCAATATATTCTGTCATCAAAAGTGCCCTAACAAAAACAAAACCAAACAAATAAACAAAACAACAACAACAACAAAAAGAAACCCACAGGGCCAGATGGTCTTATTTATTTCAGAATTCTACCAGACATTCAAAAAAGAGATAATACCAATACTCTTCAAACTATTTCACAATACAGAATCTGAAGGAACATTATAAAACTCATTCTTAGAAGCCACAGTCACCCTTGATAACAAAACCAAACAAAGAATCAAAATAGAAAGAGAATTTCATCCTCATTAACATTGATGCAAAACACTCAATAAATAAAAAGAATCAAATACTTGCAAAGCAAATCAAAGAACATATCAAATACATCATCCACAGTCATCAATTTGGCTTCTTTCCAAGGGGTACAGGGATTGCTGAACATATGAAAATCCATCAATGTAATCCACCATATAAATAAGCTGAAAGCTTTGACAAAATACAACAACATTTCTTGATAAAAGTCTTAGAGATTGGGGATACAAGGCCCATACCTAAACATAATAAAATCTATATACACCAAGCTGATAATCAACATCAAATTAAATGAAGAGAAACTCAATGTAATCCCATTAAAATCAGAGACAAGACAAGGCTGCCCATTCTTTTCATATTTCTTCAATATAGTACTTGAAGTAGTAGCTGGAACAATAAGAAAACTAAGCAGAGCAATGAGATACGAATCAGAAAAGAAGAAGTCACAGCTTGGTATTCGCAGATGATATGTTAGTATATATAAGTGATCCTCAAATATCCACCAGAGAACTTGTACAGCTACAAACACCTTCAGGAAAGTGGCTGAATATATGATTAATTTAAAAAAATCAGTAGCCCTCCTGTGTACAAATGACAAACAGGCTGAGAATGAAATTAGCAAAACTACACCCTTCTCAATAGTCACAAATATTATAAAGTATCTTGGGGTAACTCTAAGCAAGTCAATGACCCATAGAACAAGAAGATAAGTCTCTAAAGGATGGAACTGCAGAAGATATCAGAAAATGTAAAGATGTTCTACCCTCATGGATCAGTAGGATTAACCCAGTAAAAATGTCCATCTAACTAAAATCAGGGTCACTAGGAAATACAAATGAAAATAACTCTTAGATTCCACCTTACAACCATCAGAATGGCTAAGATGAACAGTGCATGCTGGCAAGGATATGGGGAAAGGAGAAAACTCCATTGTTGGTGGGAGTAGAAACTTGTACAACCACTTTAGCAATCAATCTGACACTTTCTCAGGATATTTGAAATAGATCTACATCAAGACACAGCTATAGCACTCCTGGACACATACCTTAAGGAAGCTCTAGCACAGCAAGGACATTTGATCAATTATGTTCATAGCAGCCTTGTTCATAACAACCAGAATCTGGAAACAACTTAAATGTCCCTCAACCAAAGAATGGATAAAGAAAATGTGGTACATTTACACAATGGAGTACTACTCAGCTATTAAAAATAAGGAAATCATGAAATTTGTAGGAAAATGAATGGAACTAGAAAAGATCATCCTGAGTGATGTAACCCAGACCCAGAAAGACACATATGATATGTATTCACTTATAAGTGCACAGAAGCAAAGAAGATAAATAATAAGGAGCATCCAAGGAAGGATGTTTAAATCTCACTCAGAAGGGGAAATAGAATAGACATAAATTGGAGATAAAGAGAGAGAATAAAATAGGAGAGGAAAAACAGTGAGATATCGGGGGTGAAGATCATGCCCATGGAGATCAGGGGTGGGAGGAAAAAAGGCCTACAGAAAAAAGAGAGATTTTGGGTAAGGCTTCTCTGTGACAAGCTGGAGACCTAATTCAGTATAGGCTCCCAGAGGGGTATGAGAGGGAATCTTGCTGAGTCTCCTAGTCATAGGGGTCATAGAGACTAAAGAGGACACCTACTAACTAGACAAGTCTCCTAGTAGGGGGCGGGGAGCACCAACCCATCCAAAAAAACTTTTACTCAAAATTCATTCTGCCTACAAGATATATAGGGATAAAATTAAAGCAGATATATCAAAGATTGATGGAAAGTCCAACCAATGTCTGACCCAACCCACGACATACCCCATTAAAGCGAACCAATCCCTGACACTATTAACAATATTCTGCTATGTTTGCAAACAAGAGTCAAGCAGAGTTGTCCTAAAAAAAACTCCACACACCAGCACCTTGAAACAGATGAGACTCACAGCCAAATATTGGGCAATGCTTAGAGAGTCTTGTGAAAAAGTGGGTGGGAGGAGAAGAAAAGAACCTGGTAATGACAGGAGTTTCACAAGAAGACTAACAGAGCCAACTAACTCTAACCAGGGCTGATAGGGGCCTGCTGAGACTGAAGCACCAATCAAGGACCATTCATGGACTGGACCTAGGACACAGATGTAACAGATGGGCAGCTCAGGTTTCATGTGGGTCCCCTAGTAAGGAGAGTGGAGCTCTCTCTGACATGGATTCTCTTGTCATCTTTTTAATTACTTCCATTTGAGGGATTGCCTTGGCAGGCCACAGAGAAAGAGAATACACTCAGTCGTGATATGCCTTGATGAGCTGGCATGGATGTAAAGGGTGACTCTCCTTTTCTGAGGAATAGGGAATTGGGAAAAGGAAAGTGAGAAGGAGGGTGACACTGTGAGGTGAGGAGGAATGAGGTTATAATCAGGATGTCATGTGAATAAGTAAAAAACAAATAAACAAACAAATAAGGTAAAAGAGAAAATGACAGGCAGTTAAAAGTAGACATCATTCTTTATATTATTTTGTTGTTTTTATCGTGATCAAAATTGATGTAAATATTTTGCACATGTTACACAAATGATATTCAAGGAAATCTACTCAAATCTCAAAAGAGGAGTTTCCATAAAACCTGTCTCTGTCTATTCTGTGGTAGGCAGAATAATGTTTCATCTAAAATATATTCATATTCATTTCTTCAAAGAGTTAAATATGTTCCTTTGTTCAACAATGGCAACCAAGACGATATGATTAATTCTGATATCTTAAATAGAGAAATGAACTGGGTTATGTAGCTGGACTTAGATGCAATCTTTCTAAATGATAGAAGAAAAGTGTCAGAGTGGGATAGAGTTTTGATGATGATATAATACAGGCTTTGAAGATTGAGGGAGACACCAGGATTCAGGGAATGCTAGTACTTTTTAGAAGCTGGAATAGGTAAATTAATAAATGAGTTATTTCCTGAATAATCCAGAAAAGAAAGTCACTCTGTTAACAACTCTTTTTAGCTCAGTGAGTACTGACATTGTGTTTGCCAACCTACAAAATTGTGAGATTAAACATCAGTGTTATTATAAGCCACTAAGTTTTTGATAATTCTCGCAATAATAGAAAACGAACACACATTTTACAATCCTTTTTGTAGTATAATGGTTTCTCTTCTCATATTGTAAAATTGGAGTAATTTAGAAGCCTTTAATGCAATGAATGCAATCATCAATCATTTTTTAGCATGCTTGAAAATGTACTTCTCATCTTTATTCTAAATTTGAGGAATTACAACAAAGTTTTCTTATTTGATGTAGATTTCATTAATTCTAGGAAATTATTCAAAATGTTGGTCAATGTTATATTCATTAGCATATACTTTCATTATTAAAAATTACATTTTTCTTGTTTATGAACATACCACTGGAGGCTAGGACATGATCTTTGCTTCGTAACCTATTTACTTACCATTCACATTCATGAAGATTTATTTAATCCAGTGTTTTGTATTAAATTGAAATTTATGCAGTAGTGCTTAAAAACTCCAAATCATATGAATTGCAATATGTATATATCCTGTCCAGCAAAAACATTTCCAATGCCATTAAAGCTAATAAAGGACTGACAGGTTAGTTTATCTTACAACTAAAGGCAACTGCTTCATTAACTTCTTTCCTGGCAACAGAGATAGAAGATATGGGCTTTGTAGTCAAAGCTGAAAAAAATTTTTTCCCACTAAAATACTAGAAATATTTGAATAACTTTTCCTGTCATGACTTATATTAGGTGGTAACATTTTACATGCAGAGACAAATGACCTAATATTTTCATCATTAGGCATTTAAAATGGCAGACCTTATGAATCTGGAAAAGTGGATAAAAGAATAAGGATCTAAAGAAAGTTGGAACTAATTTAACTCTAAGTACTAGGAGTTGCAATGAAAAGATGTCCAGTAACAAATATATAGTTAACCCTTATAACATATTTCATTAATGAGGCTGGCCTCTGTCTTGGAATAGACAACTTTGGTTTAAAGTTTCACCAATGGACAGCTCGTTCTCCACATCAGGGGTGGAGAGAGCAGGGACTGCCTCTGACATGCACTCTAGTGCCCACATTTTGGTCACATCCCCTTGGCTGGGTGTCCTTGAGGGAACACAGAAGAAGGGGATGCAGGCTATCTGGATAAGACCAAATTGACTATGGTCAGAGGTCAGGGAAGAGAGTCCCCTGCCAGAAATCTAGGTGAGGGGAATAGGGTGAAAGAGGGAGAAAGAATGGAAACAGAAAGATAATAGTGTTGGGAAAACCATAGGGATAGATTGTGAATGAAGTATAATAAATGAAAAAAAATTTTAAAGAAAGTTTTACTGTCCACTTTTTTTCTTTTACCAGTAATAGAGAAAATGAATAAATTTTACCACATGTTTTGTTAATTGACTTGCTATACCAAGATGGCACATGTTTTTGATCCAATAGCAATTATCATTGATTAAATACTACATGAAATACTTATACCTTACAGGTAATAAGAGTTTATGTTTAACAACTATATATTTATTCTTTAGCAGGGCTAGCATAATGAGTATTACATAGTTTTCAGTAAGAATTAATCGAATTGAATTTATTTTAAAGCATAATGACACAAGATCTATTGTTGACAAGTACAGAGGTTACCAGTTATTTATGTGCCCAGGAGTTATTAATCTCCAGAGATGTTTGAGAATATGCATTTTTCCTTAACCACTGGGATTATTACTGGCATTTTAATGCTCTGGGACCAGATATACTAATATTTTACAATGCAAACATCATAAGCACATGGCCTTCTGGAGATTTTGATGTATCAATAGCAACATTATCTTTTATTTATCATTCTTACTCTGACTCTTTTGCGAAATAACTAAATTAATTTGGGGGATTTTGTTTTGTTTTCCAAAACAAGATTTTTCTGTGTAGCCCTGGATGTCAGGGACTCTCTTAGTAGACCAGTATGTCTTTTTAGTGACAGAGATGCATCTGCTTTTTCCTCTACTAGTGCTAGGATTAAAGGCATGCACCATCATGCCACACTCTCTTCAGACATTTATAGCAGAATCAGTGAATGAAGTAAAAAGTATGACCAGTACTGAAGCCTTAATCAAGAAATGATGAAATGAAAAATATCTCTAAAGAGCACTTAAAAGAAATCCCAAGGTGAAGATTTTATAACCAGAAGAATGCTATCCTTGTTAGGGTTACTATTGCTGTGATGAGACACCAAGAACAAAGCATATTGGACAGGAAAGTATTATTTAACTTATATTTCCACATTATTGTTCATCATCCAAGGATAGCAGGACAAGAACTCAAACAGTGCAGGAACTTGAAGCCAGGAGCTAATGCAGAAGCTGTGATGGGGTGTTGTTTACTGGTTTGTTCAGTAAGCAAAGTAAGTTCAGCCTACTTTTTTTGAGAACCTGGTACCACAAGCCCAGAAAATGAGACACCCACCATGAGCTGGGAATTCTCTCATTGACCACTAATTTTTAAAATGTCCTATAGAGACATTTTCTCAATAAAAGCTTCCTCCTCTCAGATGATATTAGCTTATGTCAAAAAGACATTAAAACAGCTAGTACACAGGACAAAACTGGAGATGCTTAGAAAATTCTTTTTTGTTTGTTTGTTTGTTTGTTTGTTGGTTGGGTTGGTTGGTTGATTTTGGTGTTTTGTTTTTTGAGACAGGGTTTCACTTTGTAGATCTGGCTATCCTGGGACTAATTCTGTAGATCAGGCTACAATCCTTAAGATGTATTTTACACTGTAAAACATCATTCTAGCTTGCTTCCTTATTGCTGCAATGGATCCTTGTGAGAAGGACATTGGGGGAAGCAAAGGTTTATCTCAGCTTACACTCTGAAGTAGAAATACAACATTGGGAAAAGTAGGATGGGAACTGAAAGTAGAGAACTAGAGTAGAAACAATGTAGGAAAGCTGCTTACTTGCTGTCTCACAGGATGGCTTGATTAGCTACACAATTTAGTATATACCAACCTGCGTACAGATTAATTTCTCCACTCAGAGTGCGCTGAATCTTTCTACTTTACTTGCAAAAATGGTAACAGGCCTTGTGATCTAAGAATGAAAATATAACAACTGAATGCTGAAGAAAATATATTTACATAGCTTGAACTATGCGGTAAATCTCAAATAACTGGGTGAAAGTTTGATTTTTCTTTTTTCAAAGTTTTGCTACATTCATTATTGAGAAAGAACAGTAATACATGTGCTATAGCATTTGTGGAGATAATAGGTAAATTTGAAGTCTGTTATATCCTGAGGTACCTCACTGACCATGAATGTTTTCACAGTATACTTTATTGTTTTTCTCCATATTAAAATCTAATGAGATTATATTTAAGTACTGCCATTATATTGCATTTGACTGTTATCCAAGTATTAGAAGCTTCTGTAACATTTTACTATATACCTATAATGGAATTTGTAGAATAAAGAATTTGAAATAATTTGTTAAGTGCTACCTGCACACCAAAAAAAAAAAAAAAAAAAAAAAAAGAGTATTAAATTTTTTTTTACTACTTACCTAAAGCAACAAATTTCTCAGAACCTATTTTAGGCATGCTATCCAGCTATTTCTTTAAAGACATTCATTGATTTGGGATATGAAAAATCCAGTTCTTTCTTGTTTTTAATAGACTGCAGTTCATTTGCAGCCAAGATCATTACAGCTGCTCTTTTAAGAATATGACAGGCTTTCCACATTTACATGATATTTTACATAGTAAAGAAAATAATTATATACAAACTAACAGTCATATAATGCGTTACAGAACTAACTTTATTCTTTTGTTGATGTATCTACTTTCTAGGGGAAAGAAATTGTTTTGAAAAAATGCATACACTTAATATTATTTTTAAGGAAAACAGTTGAAATTTAAATATGATACTGTACTTAATAAACACACTTGGTTTTAATGTCTTTAAGGATGAATAAACTGCCCAATTGGTCTTCTTGTGGGGCTCCTATTCCTTCCAGATCCTTCTATCCATCCCCCTCTTCCACAAGATTCCCTGCCCTCTGCTCAGTGTTGGGTTGTGAGTCTCAGCATCTGTTTCTACTCGCTGCTAGCTGGAGTCTCTCAGAAAACAGCAGTGCTAGGCTCCTATCTGCAAACATAGCAGAGTATTGTTTATGGTGTCAGGGTTGGTTCTCTCACATGGGGTAGGTCACAGGTTGGGGCAGGCATTGGTTGGACAATCCCTCAGTTTCTGTTTTCTTTATCTTTATCCCTTTAGGTCAACGTTTTTGTGTGTAGGTGGTGTTCCCCTCCCTCCACTAGAAGTCCTACCTAGTTAGAGGGGTCTCCATGACCTCTGCTACTAGAAGTCTCAGCTAGCTTCACCTTCACAAACTGCTAGTAGCCTACCTTGTCATAGGTCTCCAGTTTGTCACAGAGATGCCACTGCCCATGCTTCCTCTTCTCTACCTTTTCTCTGTCCTCCCATGCCCACTTTCCACAGGTCTGATCTCAACCTTCATTTATTTCCAGGGTTTAGGGGTGCTTGAGAAGACTGATGCACCAAGCAAGGACCATGTATGGACTGGAGCTAGGCTCCCTACATAGGTGTAGCAGATGTGCAACTCGTTCATCATGTGGGTCCTCTAGCAGGGCGAGTGGGGCCTGTCTCTGACCTGAGATGTTGCCTGTTTTTTTTTTATCACTTTCTCCTGGTGGAGCTGCTTGCCAGGCCACAAGGGAGGGGGATGAACTCAATCCTGATGCAACTTGATGTGCTGGCATGGATAGGTATGGGGGCTCCCCTTTTCTGAGGAGTAAGGGAGGGGGTAAGTAGAAGAGAGAAAGAGTGGGACCAGGAGGAGAGGAAAGAGGATGTTACAATAAGGATATAAAGAGAATAAAGAAGAAAATAATAATTAAAAACAGCATCCAATCTGTGACACTTTGTATAGATAAAATTCAGATAATAAATTTAGCTTTATTGGCATTACAAAATATAACACAATTTAGTATGGAAATTGAGGGGTTGCATCTATAAAGGAGGAGAGTTAAAGGACAGATCTCAAAATTGTGTGTAAGATTTTTAAATTGGCCAGAAGATGTCCTAGAGCATGTCAAAACATTACAGATTATTGACGTTGCTCTTGTTTGCCCATCATGACTTGGTGATAAGACACCAAACACATTGTGAGTTTTTATAATTTCAAGTTTTCCTCTTAATTTTTAACTTTTACCAATATGTCTGCAATATGTATAAGGGTGGTACTGTTTGCTTATTGTTGGAGTTTATTGAGACTTGTGAATCTATATTTTGTCAATTATGAACATTTAATATTTCCAAATACTATTCTTATATTTCATTCTTAAACCTGTGTCTCAGAGTATATGCATGTTAGAATACTTGACATTGCCTTACAGTTCCTCAAGTTCTTTGGTGTTTTTATTTTTAACATTTTTTTGTCCTCTTAGTTTTTTGTCTTGGTCATTTATATTTTCTTCTGTCATCTGTTCTTGAGGCTGGAAGTGAATTTTTACATTTGAGATATTGTATACTTAAGTTCAAACACTTTTATCTATATTTTTTGTTTTTATCTTCTAACTTTTAACTTACTATAGGCCTGATATGTTTTGAGACCCCAATACATTTATAAGATCCAATTTTAAATTACTCTGTAGACAATTGCAACAGCTTGACCTTAGCCTTGTCTATCTCATTTGCCCTGACTATGTGCATTGGCGTTTTATTGGTCAAACAAGAATACATTCTTAGGCAAGGTTACAAATTCATTTGCGGATATGTGAGTCTGCTCATTTGGTTAGGGTGTTCTGTCACAGAAATAACTCTAAGACACATAACCATGGCAATTGTTAGCTGCTGGGAGAGGAGAACAAGTTTTTGCTAAGATTGCAGACACGGTTATGTGAACTGTAAGTACATGAATACATTGTATCTGAGCAATACCAATTGGCCTTTAATGGCTTTTGAAAAACAAGGTCACAAAGCTGCATACAAATAGAAGGAGAAAGACGTGTACAAAACTGAAGAGTGAATATGATTAAACTTTCAAAGAACGAATAATATATCTTAAAATAGAAATAAAGCTAGATGTTTAATATCTACAAAGGAATAATTAGACAGGCATAAGAGTTTCTAATATTCTATAACATTGTAGGGTGGACAATAATAGATTGGGTGTTTCAAAATAGCTGGTAACAGAGATTCAAAATGTATCCAATTCAAATAAGTAGTAAACATTTAAAGCAATGGAAATACCAGTAACCATGATCTGATAATTGTACATTCTACATATATATTGAGAAAATACATTATACATTATAAATATGTATAACTATTCTTCATCATGGGCACTTTCCCCATATCTAAGGCTATCAATAGAGCATCTCCAACATAATCAATGCCTCCATCACTATCTCCACAATTAAATATTCTCTAGTTCTGATTTTCTTCATATTATAAGGACAATGACTAAATTGGAATATTTGGAATAATTTATAATTATTTGTAAAGGTTAAAATGTTTGACTTAATCATATCTGACAACATGTTTGCAATATAAGGAATTTATGGTTTTAGGATTAGAATATAGATGTTATTTTGTGTCCTACAGAAACAAGCTAGTGATTTAAAGGGCAGTTATTTGAACAGATTTTTAACAAATTAAGATTGGGTTTGAATGAGGAATAAGCACATTAAAAGATATTGAACATCTTTGCTCTTTAGGAAAAATGAAAACCAAAACACAATGTTGTATTATTATTCATGCACTAAAATGAACTAGAGTGTGTAAAAATTAAAATGTAGCCCTATAAAATGATAGTGAAGATGAGAAACAGATGGTAGTTTCATATATTGTTTTTAGCACATAAAATAGGCCAAGAATTTTGGGAAACAGTTTTAGTTCCTTATTCAGCAAACCTACTCATAGGATTCTATACAAACAAAGAAACTTGTGTTCACCCACAACATTTTTAAATAAGTGTTCACAACATCCATCTTCATATTCCCAGACTGAAAGCAATCCATTGCAGTATTTTCACACAATGTATTGCTACTCAGAAATTAATAAGCCAGCAATGTGTACAAAATAAATCATATATAAAAGAATAAATACTTCAATTGAAGATTCAGAAGGAGTAAAATTAATCTCTAATTATGGAAACTCTTTCACTGTCACGTTTACCTATAAGTAAGGATGAGGACAACTGATTGCTTGTACTTATTCAAGTGTATATATTTGACGAAACATGTTAACTTCACAATTAAAATTGATTAATTTTATCATACTCTTATCAGATATTAATAAATTTGAAAAACTTACTATGGAAATTTAAGAAGCATTAAGAAGAAGAGATTATTATAACTTAAAGTAAATGACAGTTCGACTAAGTTAATGAATAGAAAAGCAATGTTGAGTACTTTATAGTTTTTAGTAATATATGATTTTGTATTGAGCACATATTATGTGTCAGACATATCCTATTATGGAGAAAATTGAAAGGACTTAATATGTCATGTTTCTGTTGAAAATAATAGATGATAAGCACATAAATAAGGTAGCTCTGGCAGTGATGAGCATGATAAAATAAAATAGGCAATAAAAGATGACTTGCTTCATCTTGGTTCCTTGACCTAAACTAGTCAAAAAGCCAGCTTTTAAGAATTAATTTCCATTAAGCTAATTTCTATGTTTTGTTAACTAGCATTTCTAAGGCACAGTGCAAACTGATATTACTTGGTCCATAATTGTTTGAGACAGCCTAAAACTAGGAAGATAGATGTATTATAAGCTACATTTTAGGAAATATACAACTTTTCTTGGGGTCTGAAGCTTGGTAAAATCACTTGAAAAGTATAAGTAAGAGAATATTTGCATAACATTTACTTTCATATTCTCTTTCTCTTCTGTCTTGTAACTCCAATCAAGCTTTTTAACTCTGACTGGGTAATTTCATCTGCACATTATTAGCTTGTATCCATTTACATCAATTTACAGAGACTTACAATTTAATAAATGGATTTGAGTTAATGATCACTATGCTAGTTTTCAAACTGACCTTCTGATTTGAGCCTAACTCTATGCCCATCCCTTCTAAAGGAAATTTTCAATCAAACATTGGCCTTGTGTGTTTATGTGTGTGCATTGTATCCATCTGTGTATATACATGCCCATATGTGTATTGTGGAAGACAGAAGACATCTACACCAGCTTCTATTGCTCTCTTCTTTATTTTTGAGACAGGGTATCTCACTGAACATGGAGCTCCCCATTTCAGCTAGACTGGCTAGATATATCTGGTTGCTGAGGATGAAATATGTTTTCATTGTTATATACCAATCACTTTTTCAAACAAATTAGATTCATCCACCAAGAGAAACATGGTGAGAGTTTGTTATACCACTAAAGAAAATGTCTCTCCCTCCCCCTAAAATACAATTCAAAAACACAAAGAAACAACCAAATTCCATGTGTGTACATTACAATATATATGGCCTCCAAATATGAGTTCCAAGAAAGTATGGTTGTGTTTTCATAAATTTGTAAATTTCTTGATATAGTCATCAGTACATTAATATCTGTACTTGGAACAATTCAGTAATAACTACTGGTAACCCCTAATATCTCTGGGAACATTTTTCTTTTGTTAAAAATCCCAATTTAGGCTTAACTTCCAACTCTAACACTGAGACTTAAAATGTTTCTATGCATCATGTTCCATACCTAAAAAAGAAGAGAAAAGAAAAAACATTATGTGTTTCATAAAACTGTTAAAATTAATAATTAAATCAATATCTCAAATGATTAAAAGTGTCTAGAGTGTATTTTAGGTACCTAAAATGTCATTATCATTATTCTGTAACTACTGAGGTGAGATTCTATAAAATGAAAGTATATATGTCTGTGATCAACACAAACAAATGAAGGAATGAAGTCATATTTCATAAAAGAGGGCACTGGCTTGCTTTATTTAGCTACACTCTTCATTTCTCTATTCTTGACACTAAATTACTTCTGTTTATGTTCATTTTTAAGCTTCCTTTTTCAGTATTCCTTTTATGACTGAGTCGCACTGTGAAGTTGAGTTATAATATGCTATGTTAGATTGTGCAAGTATTAAAATAAATTGAATCATTTTGTTTTCAGCTTAATTCTAAATTTAGGTAAACATTTTTCCTTAATGTTCAAAAGATATGGTACGCTTAAAAGTGAATTAGTTTTACATTCCTAATTAGGTCTTGATTTTTAAAGTAACTTTCCCATTTTAAGAAGAAATTCTCTTATTTGAATATTTCAAAAATCATTCTTAAGCTATTGATTTTGAAAAATGAGTCTACATTCAAATGTAATAAGCAGAGTATGTTTTTGGAGGAACAAAGGAGAATAACCCTTATAACCATCTGATTTTATAGTATACCAAATCAAGTTCAAACTAGTCTCTTCTGAATATATATAGAAAAAATTTACATTTCAGTAGATGATTTTGCATTGATTTGCCTCAAGCAAAACTAAATGCTCAGCTAAAAACATGATGGCAAAGTCATTTAAGCTTTTAAAAACTAACAAGTTCACATCCATTTAGAATGACCTTAAGAAATTATTGAAATTGCTGAAAACCTAATGTTTTGTTTAATGATAATGCATTGGAAGTAGTTTCTGATGTTCTAACATTTTTTTTATAATGAGATAACAATAGAGAAAGGATTTGCTAAATCATGTTTATAATCAAAATGTAAAAGAGTAGTCTGGAGATGTATGCCTTTTAAATTTTCAGTGCATTGTATGGTGTCTTTATAGATAGTTCAAATAATCATGCACTTAGTGAATATAAAACAAAAGTAATTAATTTGTTAACCCCTTAAATCAAAACCTCATAAATCATATGCTTTGTATTATTCGCTGTAAGAAAAGTAGCACTTGTAATTTGAAATTTGGCATGACCACTCCATATCCAATCCAGGCTAACACTTTCATTTTGATTAGCACTGACTAAGTAATTTTGATATGTAGGAAGATGACCAACTTTAAAATCCCAGGAAAGGGAAGTTTTGTACTTTACAATCTATGTCTTGGATTACAACTAGAAGCAGACAGGTAGTCAGTGACAGAAATTGAGATCAAAGGTAAAAGGTAAAAAAAGAGAACTAGTATCATTAAATACATTGGGCCAACATTCAGTTTGATCTTATTATTTAGGCATTTGCTAAGCTAGTTGACATTAACTGGACATAAATCAGAATTTTAATGCTTAATATCCTTTTATTATTTTGGCTAATTTTTCAAGACATAGTTTTCTTGTGTAGACTTGACTGTCCTGTACTCACTTTGTTGACCAAGTTGGCTTCAAATTCACAGAAATCTTCATTGCTCTGACTCCACAAGTGCTGGTATTAGAGTTATGCACCACCGTGCACAGCTTTTTTGCTTTTTATTAATCATGGAAACAATTATTATTCACCTTTTTCATCCCTATATCCTTTGTAATGCTTTGGTAATACAGCAGATACTTAATATTTTTGATAATTTATCTTCTGGTAATAAGTAATTAATTAGCCAATTCTTTAGCAGGACATGAGTTGTTATATGATGCTACTCAATATGGAGTGCATAAAAAGACATTTTCAAGCAACTAATAGTACCAAAAGAGTTAGTGCTTATTTCTGTGTTTATAGACCTATGCTTTTATGTCTCAATCAATTTAATTTTGTGATTCGTCTAAAGCTTAATAGAAGCTGTGTTTGAAAACTCTCATGGACAGGCAGACAATCTATTGCATAAATATATATTTACATAACCACTCACAAACCAAAGATGTTCACAAATATATCAACAGCATAAATGTATATACATATGTATATGTATTGCATGTGTATATTTATATATAATTATGATATAAACAGATATACATATTAGTTTTTAAATGCTTACATTAGAAAATTTTATTGTAGAATATTTCTTACTTGAGCTGAAGTTTAACCAACTCAAACACAAATTTTATAGAAGCTTGTTATTTCTCCCAAAATGATTAGGCTGCTCAATAGTTCCTTGTAACACTTTGCAACAGTAAACCTTTATCAAAAGTTCTCTTCTTTTTCCTTGACACTATCTCTTAATTATATTATGTGAGAAAAATCAACACATAAAACAATCTTTGCACTATTCTTGTTCTAAATTAAATGAACATAAAAATGCAGTACTGACTTTTATGAGAAAAAAAAAGAAATGTTTCTGAGAAAAATTAGGATTTTAACCCAGTGTTAAGCAAGTAAAGTTTGTATTTACACTGTTTTGACCAATTACCAATAAATATTTTCATTTCACAAAAGTTAATTAGTTATCTTAATTGGCTATCAATATTTAGCAATCATATAAATAATAGCAAAATATAATGGTTGATATGTGTTTTATCAACCAATGAAAACATAACTAAAAGATAGCTTGATAAATTATCATGAAATAAAAATTTGAAGAGGAAACCATATCAAACACAGAAAGCATAATTTCATTTTAACTCTTTTATTATATTTATTCAATTATTTGACATAAAGTTCAGGTCATAGTGTACTTGTTGAAGTCAAAGTAAATTATTTTTTCTGTCCCCACCATTTGGCTCTTGAGTATCTCACTCAGGTTTTCATTTTGTTTTGTTTTGTTTCATTTTGCTTTGTTTGAGACAGAATTTCTCTGTGTTAGCCTTGGCTGTACTGGACTTGCTTTGTAGACAAGGCTGGCCTCAAACTCACAGCAATCTGCCTACCTCAGCCTCCCAAGTGCTGAAATTAAGGGAGTGTGCCACCATGCCTAGCTAATGATTCAGGTTTTCAAGCTTGCTCACATGTGCCCTAACCTATAGAAAATTTATTTTTAAATTGCTTTTGATTATTATAATAATCCTGTCATGATATTGTCTGTGAAAGTGAATAAGTGATAAAAAGAAACAAAATTCATTAATTCTCTTATTTATGAGTATAAAAATCCACATCTGTGTACATTTTAACCTATGCATAAAAAAGTATATATTATCACCTTGTTTATTACATTTCAATTCAAATTTATTCTTTTATGAAATAAAATAATGTACATTCAAAGCTAAGAAATTTGTCTGCGACTGGTGATGATGGCCATGTTTTGAAGCTCCCGTAAATAATTCAGGAACACCAAGCTCCCCTTGCCACTATAACGGGAGTACTGAACAGTTCCAAAGGATGAAAATACAGAAAACCTGCATACCCCTGAACACGGGAGGAGCACGGGTGTTCTTGGACCAGAGTGGCAGCGGCTGAGGTTTGCATGGGGTATGGTAATTGGTGTGAATTGCTGTGGGAGAGGGGACTCAGTGCAAGATTTGGGCCCCGTGACCCTAGCTGAACTCAATGCGTGGTTTGGGCTCTTGTGACCCAAGCTCAATTTGGCACTTGGCTTGTGCCCTAAGACTCAATCTGAGACTTTGGCTGGACTCCATGCATAGATTGGTCTCAGAGTTCCTAGCTGAGCTTGTCACAGTTTGGGCCCAGAATCCCTAGCTGAGCTAAGCAGGCAGTTAGGTCCCAGAGACTCTAACTGATCTTGGGGAGCTCAGTGTGTGGTTTGGGCCCAAGACCCTGGTTGGACTCAGTGCTAACTGGACTAAGTGAATGGATTAGGCCCAGAGACTCATTTGGGTCCAGAGATGTAAACTGGACTCAGTGTGTGTGCAGTTTAGGCCCCATGACACTAACCTGGAATCTGTGAGTGGTCTGGGTCCCAAAATGCTACCAGGAATCACAGACCAGAGGAGCATCAAAGCTCCAGGACATAGGAAATCTTGGGAAGACAGGGAGTAGAGTGGCCATTAGACCCCTCCACCCAACCTCCTTCAGTCCCTGGAGAGCTCCAGTGCTACAAGGGGACCTAGAAGGCTGTGGACACTTTGGCCTGACTGAATACACATTTAGAGACCCAGGACGATTACAGGACCCACAGTAGAAGGGAGCTGGGGATCACTGGCTGTGAGAGACCAAAACTACTGGGCTAGCCCCCTGCCATGGAGACCAGTGAAGCATCAGACTTTCTGGCCTAGGGAAATCATGAGAAAATGGGTAAATCTATCCCCAGACTCCTTCCACCCAACTCCGAAAGCTACCTGCCAAAAACAGAGACGGCAAGGTGACTAAAGGACAGCATAAAATCATACGCAAAAAAAATCCCCAAACAATATGGCATCTCCAGAGAACTCAAACACAACAGTTATACAAGAAAATGACCTTAAATCCTTACTAATGAGGATGATAATGGAGGAAACAATTCAGTCAAACAGGTGAAAGACATAAAAGAGGCCAATAGAGAGGCACTGGAAAAAAATCAGGAAAATACAAACAACCAGATGAAGGAAATCAATAAAACTGTTCAAGCTCTGAAGGCCTATTAAAAAGGCAAAGGAAGAAACTCAGAAATATACAACCAATCAGATGAAAAAAATCAATAAAACAGTTCAAGATCTGAGGATGAAAATGGATTTAATGACAAACACACAGACAGAAGAGAAACGGGAATGTGAGTGCTCAGAGAGGAAGGCAAGCAACACAGAGGGGAGCCTGTCTAACAGAGTCCAAGAGATTGAGGAACGAATCTCAAGTCTAGAAGACACAATCATGGATCTTGAAGCAACTATTAAAGAAAATGCTAAATCTGGAAAAGTCCTGACACAAAACATCCAAGAAATCAAGGACACCATGAAAAGAAGAAATCTGAGGATAATAGACATTGAGGAATGAGAAGACACCAGACTCCAAGGCCCAGAAAATATTCTGAACAAAATCATAGAAAAAAACTTCCCCAATCAAAAGAAAGAGATGCCCCTAAACATACAAGAGGCATACAGAACACCAAATAAATTGACCAGAAAAGAAAAACTTCCCATCACATAATAATAAAAACACAAAGTATAGAGAACAACGAAAAAATATTAAAAGCTGCAAGGGAAAGAGGTCAAATAACATTTAATGGCAAACCTATCAGATTTACACCCGACTCTTCAGCAGAGACCATAAAAGCCAGAAGGGCCTGGAGAAAGATCCTAGAAACCCTAAGAGACCACAGATGCCAGGCCAGACTACTTTACCCAGCAAAATTATCAGTAACCATTGACAGAGAAAACTAAATATTCCATGACAAAAACAAATTCAAACCGTACCTATCCACAAATCCAGCTTTACAGAAGGTACTAGAAGGAAAACTCCACCCAAAAAGGACGAGCTATAAACAAAACTACACAGGAAATAGATAACGACACCATTGCAAAAACACAACCACACAATCGCTCTACTGGAATCAACATCAAAATTAAGACTTGTAAGAGTCACTGGTCATTAATATCTCTCAACATCAATGGTCTCAGTTCCCTAATAAAAAGACACAGACTAACTGAATGGATGCATAAACAAGATCCAACATTCTTCTGCACTCAAGAAATACATCTCACCAAGAAAGATAGACATTACCTCAAGGTAAAATGCTTGAAAAATATTCCAAGCAAGCAGTCACAAGAAGCAAGCAGGCATAGCCATTTTAATATCTAACAAAATAGACTTTCAACCAAAATTCATCAAAGGGATGAGGAAAGACACTTCATACTCATCAAAGGTAAAGTCAACCAAGATGACATCACAATTCTGAACACCTATGCTCCCAATACAAGGGCACCCACATTTGTAAAAGATCTATTAATGAAGCTGAAATCACACATTAATCCCCACACAATAATAACCAGAGACTTCAAAACTCCACTCTCACTGAAGGATAGGTCATTGAAACAGAAACTAAGCCAAGAAATAACATTGTTAACCAATGCCATGAATCAAATGTATCTAACAGATATCTACAAAACCTTTCACCCAAACACAAAGGATTATACATTCTTCTCTGCAGCCCATGGATCCTTCTCCTAAATTGATCACACTGTAGGTCAGAAAGCAAGCCTCAACAGATACAAGAGGATTGAAATAATACCTTGTATCATGTCAGATCACCATGCTCTTAGGCTGAACTTCAACAACAACAGAAATAACAGAACGCCTACACATACATGGAAACTAAATAACTCTCTACTTAATGACACCTGGGTCAGGGAAAAAATAAAGGAAGAAATTAAGGACTTCCTGAAATTCAGTGAAATTAAAGAAACAACATACCCAAATTTGTGGGATACTTTGAAAGCAGTGCTAAGAGGAAAATTCATAGCACTAAGTGCCTTTAAAAAGAAACTGGAAACATCCCACATAAGCAACTTAAGGACACAGCTGGAAGCCCTAAAAAAACAGAAGCAGAAATACCCAAGAGGAGTAGACATCTGGAAATAATCAAACTCAGGCCTGAAATTGATAAATTATAAACTAAGAAAACAGTCCAAAGAATCAACAAAACCAAGAGCTGGTTCTTTGAGAATATCAACAACATAGACAAACCATTAGCCAAACTAACTAAAAGGCAGAGAAACAGTATCCAAATCAACAAAATCAGAAATGAAAAGGGAGACATAACAGCAGACACTGACAAAATACAGAGAATCATAAGGTCCTACTTTAAAGGCATATATGCCAGAAAATTCTGAAAATCTAAGGGAAATGGATGATTTTCTTGATCAATTCCACTTGCCAAAGTTGAGTGAAGAACAGATAAACAAGCTAAATAGTCCCATTTCCCCTATAGAAATAGAAGCATTCATTGATATCCTCCCAACCAAAAAAAGCCTAAGGCCAGCTGGTTTCAGTGCAGAGTTCTACCAGACTTTCAGGATGTGCTAATACCAATACTCTACAAGCTACTCCAATATGCAAGCAATAAAAAATATTTAGGACTTACTCTAACCAAACAAGTGAAGAACTTCTTTGAAAAAAATTTCAAAACTGAAAAAAGAGATTGAAGATGATATCAGAAGATGGAATGATCTTCCTTGCTCATGGATTGGGAGAATTAACATAGTAAAAATGGCCATCTTACCAAAAGAAATTACAGATTCAATGCAATCCCTATCGAAATACCTGTACATTTTTGAGGACATTGGAAGTCCAATTCAGAACTTCATATGGAAAAACAAAAAACCCAGAATAGCTAAAACAATCTTGCACAATAAAAGATCCTCCAGAGCAATCTCCATACCTGATTTTAAGCTGTACTATAAATCAACAGTAATTAAAACAGTATTGTACTGACACAGCAACAAGTTGGTTGATCAGTGGAATAGATTCAAAGACCCAGATATGAAACTTCACACATATGGTCACTTGAGTTTTGACAAAGAACCCAAATCTATTCAATGGAAAAGGATAGCATCTTCAACAAATGGTGCTTGTGTAACTGGATGTCTACTTGTAAAAGAATGCAATTTGACCCATATTTGCCACCATGCACAAAACTCAAATCCAAGTGAATCAAAGACCTCAACATAAAACTAGAGACACTAAGTGAGTTAGTCCAAAAGATGGGGAAGAGCCTGGAACACACTGGTACATCAGACAACTTCCTGAACAGAACACCAACCGCCCAGGCCTTAAGGTCAAGAAATAATAAATGGGGCCTCATGAGGCTGGGAAGCATCTGTAGGGCTGGAGAGACTATCAACTGAACAAAGCAACAGCCTACAGACTGGGAAAAGATCTTCACCAACCCTACATCTGACAAAGGTCTAATATCCAAAATACAAAAAGGACACAAGAAATTCAACACCACTAAGCCAAACAACCCAACTGAGAAATGGGGCTTAGAACTAAACAGAGAATTCTCAACAGAGGAATGTTGAATGGCTGAGAAACACTTAAAGAAATGCTCAACCTCCGTAGTCATCAGAGATATACACATCAAAACGACACTGAGATTCCATCTTACATTCATCAGAATAGCTAAGATCAAAAATTCAAGTGATACCACATGCTGGTGAGGATGTTGAGAGAGAGGAACACTCCTTCATTGGTGGTGAGAATGCAAACTAGTACAGCCACTTTGGAAATTTATCTGGCACTGTATCAGAAAGCTGGGAATAGGGCTTCCTCAAGACCCAGCTATTCCACTCCTTGGAATATACCCAGAAGATCCTCCAGCACACAACAAGAAAATTTGCTCAACCATGTTCATAGCAGCCTTATTCATAATAGCCAGAACATGGAAACAGCCTAAGTGTCCCTCAGTAGAAGAGTGGATAAAGAAACTGTGGTACATATACACTATGGAATACTACTCAGCTATTAAAAACAAGGAATTCCCGAAATTTGTGGATAAATGGATTGAGCTAGATAGGTGTTCTAAATTGGTAATGATAATATGTGATGGAGTTTGATTTACATTCAGAAATTTAGATGCACCAAGATAGGAAAGATGTCTTCTTCAAGGCTGTCAAATGAAAATATTAAAAACATTAAAAATGTAACATTTATATAATTTATATAATTCCTGATTGTGTCATGGTTCTTCTTGCCATAGGTAATATATATATATATGTAAAACTAAAATAATTTTTATAAATTTAAGAAATAAAAAATTCCTCTATAGAAAAAGTAAAATGATATGGAATAAAATAAAACTATTATAATAGGAATGGAATAGACTTGGAAAAGCATATTTTAAATAAACTACAAATGACTCTAAGCTGAGCTTGTATATAGGTATTGAAAGAAATAATGACTAGAAAAAATTATTAGGGTAATTGTCTAATATGTTATAAAACTGATGATTAATTGTAAAAGAAATTTTAATTGGTTAAGAAGGAGAAATATAAACAATAATACTTCACTGAAAAAAAAGTACCTTTAGTATACTTAAATAAGGTAAGAGACATAAAATATAGGAACTCAGGGTGAAAATGAGATAAGGATGTGGATTTTTGAGACATCACCTTATGAACATTTCTTAAGTCAGAATTAAAGCCCCCAAACAAAGAGCACAGAATAGGGCAGGGCATATGAAACTGGATAAATATATAAAATGATATAGAATAGGAAATAAAACATTTTAAAAGGCTTATTAAAACAATGTCAAATAAAACCATCATCAAATTTAAATATTAAATTACCTAAAAGATTTTTGCTGAAATCTTCCATGTGAACTGTATTTTAAGTAACTTACTATATCCAGTTATTTTTATAAAGTTTTCTCCATTGAGCTTACAAAAATGAATTTTTAGAATACAACAAATAACATGTACCAATGTTAATTAATTTCATAATTTTCATGCCATACAATGATTGCATAAGCTACTAAAATTGGAGGAAAACTGATTGATGGGAATTAACTAATGTATGGACTTATATATAGCACAGTGCTGTTATTTAAGTATAGATTTTTGTCCCCCGTTTTTTAAGGATAACTTGATTTGATTGCTATTATTGCAAATTTTTAAGGACTGTTCAAGTCAAGGCATCATTCTTATAATCAGATAAAATATTTTTGCACTGTACTTTATTTTTAAGATATAATCTCCTGTCTTAAAAAATATAAGATTACTAAAATTCTAAATGTAAATCAGTATCTATCATATCTCATTATTATCAACTTAAAACATCTATTTAGACCTAAAAGCGTCTTAAGCCCTAAACAACTAAGCTTAAATGTAAAACTAAGCTACCTCATCTTCAACCCCATCAGAGATTTGAGAAGGAATAAAATTAATTATCTGGAGTAGACAGGAAATGCAGGTTAGCATCTTCAAAAATTAGAAAATGAAAGAGAAAATTTGATGCCTGAACAGTCACCTGGTTTACCTGGAACTTGCCTTCATCTTCCCAGTTCTAAAATTACAAGAACAGCTGCCTTTTCTCAGTATCATTAGACATGTTACAGAAAAAAAATAAAGACTAATTAATTAACTTTTAACTACATAGAAGATTTGAAAATAATTAAATTTTTTCAAATCTAGAAAGAAATAGCCATATCCTTTCAGGTATTAAGAGATAGAACAGTGGGCTCTTCCTGTTCTTAAGGAGGAGCTGGGTTTGTTTTCCAGCACCCACATGCTGACCTACAATCACCAATGACTCTAGTTTCAGATCTGATTCCCTCTCCTGACATCTGTAAGTACCAGGTACTAATGTGATATACATGTATACATACAGAACAAACACACACACATATAATATTTATATAATTAATATTTTAAAGTTTTTTAAAGTCCTATTCTTTAAATCAAGAAAAAAAAGAAATATTTTCTTTCTTTATCATCATTAATCTTATGACAATGTTCTGACATAACCTAGAACAGGCTCAAAAGACAAGGTCCCAATTACAAGTAAGTTCTAATTAGAAATCTCTGCATAAAACTCCATCCCCAAATTATTTTACTTGTTATAAGCTATGTCCAGGTACCCTTCTAGATTTCCTAATTAAAACACTTTCTCATACATACCTTTAGTGATTAAATCTACAGTGACCAAATAGCATGAAACCTCCAAGCAAATGCACAGTGTAACAAAATGCAATACCTCGACATCCTGGCAAAATAAAATCTACATTTTCTCTAGAATACCACAATTTAATAAAAGTGCAAGGAATTCCCAGATCAAATCTGAAAAATGAATCTACAATAAAAATTTATTATGAGACATGAGAAAAAATCAGGATAAATGATAAGCAGTAAAAATAATCTAGAGACTGAATGATAATTACAGATATTGAAGCTTTCACATTCAGAAGAAAAATTTAATTTATATATATATACTTAAGGAAATGGATAAAATAAAAATGAGAAACAAGACTCACATTATGAATTTTGGTCCATTTTAGTTGGCTATATTTTTGTAAAGTGAGAGATAGTTTAATTGTTATCCATGTAGATATCTGTCGTGTTTTTCTAGTGCCACTTATGAAAAAAGTTTTTTTTTATCTCTAGTGTATGTTTTTAAACTCTTTGAAAAAATCAGATGGTTATATTTCCATGGACTTATTTCTAAACTTTTGACTCTAAACTTTTTGTCTTTGTATCTGCTAATGTCCCAGTATCATGATAAATTTTGTTACTATATACTATAGTTTGAAATCATATGTTGCAATAATTCTAACATCACTATTCTTGTTCCTGATTATTTCAACTCTATGGGGTCTTTCTTATTTTCATTTGAGTTTGGGGCTTTTTCTAATTATATAATAAATTCTAATAAAAGTTTGATGGAAATCATATTGAATCTGAATACCACTTTCATAACATGATCACACTTATTATTACTAGATGTAGTGGGAGTATATGCCACATATGTGTGGAGATCTCTCTTGGGTTTTATTGATATGAAGAGACCCTGTGACCAAGGCAACTGTTATAAAGGAAAACATTTAATTGGGGCTCACTTATAATTTGACAGGCTTAGTTCATTATCATCATAGTGGGAAGCATGGCAGCATCCAGGCAGGCATGGTGCTAAAGAAGGAGATGAGAGTTCTATGTTTGGATCTGCAGGCAGCAGAAGGGGACTGTGTGACACACTGTGTATAGCTTGTGCATTGAGAGATATCAAAGCCCACTCAAACAATGATGTACTTTCTCCAATAAGACCACTCCCTGTGGCATTTAAACATATGAGTCTATGGAGGCCATACTTGTTCAAACTACTAGAACATCAGACGACAACTTTGACGAGTGAGTCCTCTTTTTATGCATTTTCCTGGCTTGTGTGGATTAATCTAAAATCTCCAGATTTACATAACCACACATTTACCCATCAAGCCACCCCATCTGGCCTCATAACATGGTCAGTTTATTATTAATCCTGTTATTCTTGACTATTAATGATCTATTTTTAAACTTTTTAAAATTATGTGTATACATTGGCTTTTGTATGCTTTTGTATCTGTACATGAGCTTGGGTGCCTTTGAGGCCAGAAGAGAACATTGGATATTTTAGAGCTGGAGCTACAAGATGGTGTGAGCTGCCTAATGTGGATGCTCAGAAACAAACTTCAGTCCTTTGAGAAACAACAAGTACTCTTGACCACTGAGCCACTATCAGTGATTTGTATATCTACTCAGCCAACAATTTACTTCTTATGTGACTTATAATTTTCACTGCAAGACATTTAACATTTTATGTTGAAGTTATGCTGTTTATTTTATTTAACACAGGGAAAATATTTTAAAAGCTGAATCTAAGAAATAGCTTTTTAATGGTACTCCAATAGCTTAGGAAATATGAATAAAAACTAAAAAAATGGGACCATATCAAATTAAGAATCTTAAGCCATACTGTTAGAAAAACTTGAATTATAAACCATATTAATTAGAGTTCTGCTAAAGCAATGGAATATGTAGGAACTAGGATTCTGAAGAATTGAGACTGTTAGAAGGAGATAAGTTCAGTTGACTTCACCCCTTGAGGGAATGTTCCATTACTGATTGTATGCAAAAGACTAAAACTGGTCCTGTACAGATAAAAATATACCTGTGGAATGTATCTACAATATGATCCTGTAAGCTCATACCTAGATCAAAACAAATCAAAAACAAAGAAATGCAACCTTGTTTTCATGTAAGACCAACACATTGGTGGTCATAACATCTCTCTTTGTTATAGTCTCAGACTGGGAATAATTCAATAAGTAATGATTAAACCAACTCTGCAGTGTCCATACCACATAATATTACTGAGCAAACTATTGATACACAATAGAGTTGGGTGAATTTCAAAAATGTTATAGCAAATAAAAGGACCAAGATGTTAAAATACTATGTATTTTGATATAAATGAAAGGTCATATAAAATGCCAAATAAGTATTACTGTTAGGAAACATATCAACAGCTTCCTTGAAGTTGAGAGTGGTATAAAGAGTTATAAAGACATAGAAGACATATTGTCTAATTCACAATTTATAAATGGGAGTATGTATGTGTGGAACCTATAATTGTTTATGTCAATTATATCTCAACAAAGCTATTAATTTTAGAGAATGAGGCAAACTGTAATGTACATATGTGATCATTTCTTTCTGTGTTTTATAGCTCAATGAAGATTGCTTTAAAAGTATCTTGCTTAGTACAATCTCTTTAACACAGAGAAGTCATCTAATTTTAAAACCAAATATGACCCAATTTTTAAACATGTGTGACAGATTTCTCCAGTAAACTTTAATATATTATAAAATGGTGTGAATTGAAATAGATATTGCAGTTGAATTACATTTTTTTTGGTTTTATGACATGAACTGGAGTGCTAGTTTCTCTTAAATGCTGGAAAAAAGGTTCACAGAGAAAACTTATCATATATCTCTTTAAGATAGCCATCTTTTAATTCATCTTTATAGTGAACATGTGACTCCTCTCCTTCTCACATGATGCATTTCTCTGAGTCATTCATAATGTATGTAGATTATTTGAAATAAACATGCTATTTTGTGATATTTACATTTGGAAGTGAACTTGTTTTTTTTCTCATGTAAAATTCAGTGGTAAATGAGCTTTGATTGAACTGTGGGTTGTGATTCTATAGATACCCCACCTACTATAACTTCAAAACCATGAATCCTCTCTGAAACACATATTGCTTTTTAATATTTATTATAGGATATTGAGAGGTAAAATGAAACAATACTGTAAACGGTGATTATGACTCTACAATAATCAATTAATAATTTGAGAGACTTTTTGTCTCTCATCATGGGATGCCTCATGTTATGTGGATTCTGTTACCAAGAAAGTAAAGACTAAGTCATATTTTGCGACTTGGACTAGAAGTGTGAACCAAAATAAATCATTTTTTTTTCCTTATGTTATCTAGTGTGTGGCATCATTTTATTAGAGAAATAAATGGGGTTAAGTTGTCTCTTTTTTTCCAGTTTATTTTTATGTTACTTGTTTTAAGCATTTCTGTAATTTTACTTGAGAAAAGTAATTCTACCATCTTACCTACAAATAAGTACACATTGGATGATATTTATTTGAGTTACATACTTATACATGTTGAAATTTAGAAATAACACCATTCCCTGCATTCAGCACATATAAATATGTAATTGAAAGAATTTCATAATGATAATCTTCTTTGATTCTCTACTACATCAAAAATACATGCAAAAAAATTGGTGCTTTATTATTGGAACCAAGTACTTTTGAAATCCCTCCTAACTTTAATGCACTGACAGTTAATTGTGAAGCATTGCTTTTTACCAGCACGGAAGTTGTGATGACGTTTTCTATTGTTAATCTGATACCTAATAATATCTTGGTTTTTATCTAGAAAAAATATACTATTAAGATGTCATTTTTAAATATACTGGTTCTTTTCAAATCCTTCCCCCTTATTTCTCTTCCTTCCTTTTCCTTCCTATCAGTTAAATCGAATTCTTGATTTTGTGCAATAATGTAGAAAACCATTTTATATGAAGTACAAAAGACATTAACACAGAAAACTCTTTTTGAAAGTTAGGCTTTGAGTAATGGCCATTTATTCATTCATTCTTTTAATGTGAGAATGAGACTCTTCCTCATGCATATTGTGTTTCTCTTATACATTCATTATATACATATATATATATAATTCTCATCCTTTCCCAGTATATTCCTTAAAATGTAGCAATATAAACTATGACATGCACTGTTAGTAAGTTAAAGATAACCTGAATAGGTCATTATCAGGGGACAAGAGGATAACTTAGGTAATAATTAGATAACATTGGCTTAATGAACAAAAAGGATAGGAGAATAAGTACAGAGGAAAACAAGGGTAGGGAATAAATGTGGGTAAAGTGCTGAAATGAGGACAGAGGGCTTGCAGGGAGAAGACAAACTGTGGGCAGGGGAATTTCTGACACAATTGTAGACTTGAAACAGGGTAGGCTCCAGAAAGAATATGAGGGTGGCTATAGCTGAGACCCCTTAGTAGAGGATTTCATAGAGATTGAAGAGGCCATCCTCTAACTAGATAGGACTCCAAGTGGAGGGAGGGGAACACCAACTCATCCACATAAACTTTGACCCAAAATATACCCTGCCTACCACATGTGCAGGGATAAAGATAGAGCAGTGATGGACGGAATGTCCAGCCAATGCCTGCCACAAGCTGAGACCTATCCCATGGGAGAGAGCTAACAACCTCTGAAACAAGCAACAAAACTTTGCTGTGCTTGTAGATGGAAGCCTGGCATAGCTGTCTTCTGAAAGGCTCAAAACAGCAATGGATCAAAACATATGCTGAGACTCAGAACTAAATATTGGAGGAGTGTAGGGAGCTTTGTGGAAGAGTTGGGAGAATAATAAAAGAACCCAGAGGGGACAACAGCTTCACAAAAAGAACAAAAGGACTAACTAACTTCTAAGAGACTGAAGTACCAAGCAAGGACCAACCAAGGATCTAGGCCCCCTACACATACATACCCGATGCGCTACTTGGTCTTTTTGTACGTGCCCTAGTAAGGGGAACAAAGGCTGTTGCTGCCATGGACTCTGTTGTATGATTTTCAATCACTTCTTTGAGGAGGGTCTGCCTTGCCAAGACACTGTGGAAGAGGATAGGATAAGTCCTGATGCAACTTAAAGTGCTGGGGTGGATTAATGGGAAGCCCCCTTTCCTGAGTGGTAGCAGAGGAAAAAAGAAGGAAAGAAGGTAGGACTAGGAGTAGAGGATGATGACTATGATTGGGATGTAAAGTGAACAACTAAATAAAAAAATTAAAGGGTTTTTAAGCAATAGAAAAGAAATCACATGTGTATGAAGAGCCCATACACAGTGAGGTTATTACTTTTTGTTGTTGTTGTTTTTTGAGACAGGGTTTCTCTGTGTAGCCTTGGCTGTCCGGCACTCACTTTGTAGACCAGGCTGGCCTCAAACTCATGGAGATCCACCTGCCTCTGCCTCTCGAATGCTGGGATATTAAATTTTGAAAAAGGGACTTTGCATAGGTACTTCAACCCAATGCAAATGTGGCATTGCATGTGGGGAGTGCAAGAATGAAATGCAGAGTGTGAGTTAGAGAGTAGATATCTCTGCAGAGAAACAGTCGATCCATAGAAGAGTGGAGCAAACAGTCATGGTATTTGAACTGAGCCAAAAAAAAAAAAAAAAAAAAAAAAAAAAAAAAAAAAGGGAATCTATAAAATTTAGAAAGACTAGAATGACAAAATATCAGAAGCATTGGGTGTTGGGAAGAGTTTGCCAAAAAAATAAGAGATGAGGTACAGTGAGTCAGAATAGAAATGAAGTGAGAATGCCACAGTACATAAATTTTAGTGACCACAAATAAAGTTTTTGATACATAGATGAATTATTTCATTGTACCCTTACCTATGGGTGGCTTTTATACCATAACAGGTACATCAGAAGCTATATCATGGATAACACAAGCATAAAATCCTAAACCTTTAAGTGTTTCTCAGCCATTTGATATTCCTCTGTTGAGAATTCTCTGTTTAGTTCCAAGCCCTATTTCTCAATTGGGTTGTTTGGTTTGGTGGTGATTAATTCCTTGAGTTCTTTATATAGTGTGGATATTAGACCTTTGTCAGATGAAGGGTTGGTGAAGATCTTTTCCCAGTCTGTAGGCTGTCGCTTTGTTCTCTTGACAGTGTCTCCTGCCTTACAGAAGCTTCTCAGCCTCATGAGGTCCCATTTATTAATGGTTGACATTAAGGCCTGGGCCGTTGGTGTTCTGTTCAGGAAGTTGTCTCCTGTGCCTATGTGTTCCAGAGTCTTCCTAACTTTTTCCTCTAACTGGATTAATGTCTCTGGTTTTAGGTTGAGGTCTTTAATCCACTTGGACTTGAGTTTTGTGCATGGTGATAAATAGGGGTCTAATTGCATTTTTCTACATGTAGACATCCAGTTAGACCAGCACCATTTGTTGAAGATGCTGTCATTTTTCCATTGAATGGATTTGGCTTCTTTGTCAAAAATCAAGTGACTAAATGTGTGTGGTTTCCTCTCTGGGTCTTCAGTTTGATTCCATTGATCCACTTGCCTATTGTGGTGCCAGTACCATGCTGTTTTAATTACTGTTGCTCTATGGTACAGCTTGAGATCAGGTATGGAGATTCCTCCATAGGATTTTTTATTGTATAGGATTGGTTTTGCTATTCTGGGCTTTTTGTTTCTCCATATGAAGTTGAGAATTGTTCTTTCAATATCTTCAAAATATTTTGTGGGTATTCTGATAGGGATTGCATTGAATCTGTAAATTGCTTTTGGTAAGATGGCCATTTTTACTATGTTAATTCTCCCAATCCATGAACAAGGTAGATCCCACCACCTTCTGATGTCATTTTCAATCTCTTTCTTCAGAGATTTAAAGTTTTTTTCAAATAGGTCCTTCACTTGCTTGCTTAGGGTTATTCCTAGATATTTTATATTGCTTGTGGCTGTTGTGAAGGGAGTAATTTTCCTGATTTCTTCCTCTGCCTGTTTGTCATTTATATACAGGAAAGCTACTGACTTTTTTTAGTTTATTTTGTATCCTGCCAATTTGCTGAAGGTGTTTATCAGCTGTAGGAGTTCTCTGGTGGAATTTTGGGGGTCACTTATATACACTATCATATCATTTGCAAATAGGGATAATTTGACTTCTTCCTTTCCCATTTGGATCCCCTTGATCGCCTTTTGCTGTCTTATTGCTCTGGCTAGAACTTCAAGAACTATACTGAAGAGATATGGGGAAAGTGGGCAGCCTTGCCTTGTTCCTGATTTTAGAGGGATTTCCTTGAGTATCTCTCCGTTTAATTTAATGTTGGCTATTGGTTTGCTGTATACAGCCTTTATTATGTTTAGATAAGTGCCTTGTATTCCTGCTCTCTCCAGAACTTTAAACATAAATGGGTGTTGGATTTTGTCAAATGCCTTTTCTGCATCTAAAGAGATGATCATGTGGTTTTTCTCTTTCAGTTTGGTATTTGATGGAATTTCCATATGTTAATCCATCCCTGCATGCCTGGAATGAAGCCTACCTGGCCATGGTGAATGATGTCTTTGATAGGCAATTGTATTTGCTTTCGAGTATTTTGTTGAGTATTTTTGCATCAATGTTCATAAGAGAAATTGGTCTGAAATTCTCTTTTTTTTGGTTGGGTCTTTGTGGGGTTTAGGTATCAATGTGACTGTGGCCTCATAGAATGAATTTGGTAATATTCCATCCATTTCTATCTTTTGGAATAGCTTGAATAGTATCGGTATTAGCTCCTCTTTGAAGGACTGGTAGAATTCTGCGCTGAAAGCATCTGGCCCCGGGCTTTTTTTGTTGGGAGACTATCAATGGTTACTTCTATTTCTATAGGCAAAATAGGGTTATTTAATTTGTTTATCTGGGCTTGATTCAATTTTGGCAAATGGAATCAGTTGAGGAAATTGTCCATTTCCCTTAGATTTTCAAATTTTGTGGCATAAATGCCTTTAAAGTAGGTTCTTATTATTCTTTGTATTTCTTCGGTGTCTGTTGTTATGTCTCTCTTTTCATTTCTGATTTTGTTTATTTGGATAGTGTTTCTCTGTCTTTTCATTAGATTCACTAACGGTTTGTTTATCTTGTTAATTTTCTCAAAGAACCAGCTCTTGGTTTTGTGGATTCTTTGGATTGTTCTCTTTGTTTTTAATTTATTGATTTCAGTCCTGAGTTTGATTATTTCTAGGCGTCTACTCCTCTTGGGTGTTTCTGCTTCTTTTTTTTTTCTAAAGCTTCCAGATGTGTTGTTAAGTTGTTTATGTCGGATGTTTCCATTTTCCTTTTAAAGGCACTTAGTGCTATGAATTTTCCTCTTAGCACTGCTTTCAATGTGTCCCACAAATTTAGGTATGTTGTTCCATCAGTTTCACTGAATTTCAGGAAGTCTTTTATTTCTTCCCTTATGTCTTCCATGACCCATGTGTCATTAAGTAGAAAGTTGTTTAGTTTCCACGTGTTAGTATGCTTTTTTTAAATTTCTGTTGTTGTTGAAGTCCAGCCTTAGACCATGGTGATCTGATAAGATACAGGGTATTATTTCAATCTTCTTGTATCTGTTGAGGTTTGCTTCGTGACCAACTATGTGATCAATTTTAGAGAATGTTCCATGGGGTGCTGAGAAAAAGGTATAATCCTTTGCATTTGGGTGGAAAGTTCTGTAGATATCTGTTACATCCATATGATTCATGACATTGGTTAATGAAGTTATTTCTCAGCTTAGTTTTTTATTCAAAGATCTATACTTGAGTGAAAGTGTGGTGTTGAAGTCTCTCACTATTAATGTGTGGTTATCGATGAGTGGTTCAAGCTTTGTTAATAACTCTTTTACAAATGAGGGAGCCCTTGTATTAGGAGCACAGATGTTCAAAATCGTGATGTTTTCTTGATTGACTTTACCTTTGATGAGTATGAAGTGACCATCCTCATCTTGTTTGATTAATTTTGGTTGAAAGTCTATTTTATTAGATATTAGAATGGCTACTCCAGCTTGTTTCTTGTGACCATTTGCTGGGGATATTTTCCCCCAGCCTTTTACTCTGAGGCAATGTCTGTCCTTGTGGTTGAGATGTGTTTCTTGAATGCAGAAGAATGTTGGGTTATGTTTATGCATCTACTCAGTTAGTCTGTGTCTTTTTATTGGAGAATTGAGACCATAGATGTTGAAAGATATTAATGACCAGCGATTGCTAAGTCCCTTCATTTTTGGTATTTGTAATAGTTGAGATTTTGTGAGGTTGTGATTTTTGCGATGGTATAGTTACCTATTTCCTATGTAGTTTTGGTTGTAGTTTGACCCTTTGGGGTGGAGTTTTCCTTCTAGTAACTTCTGTAAAGCCAGATTTGATGCTAGGTACTGTTTGAATTTGTTTTTGTCATGGAATATCTTGTTTTCTCCGTCAATGGTTATTGATAATTTCGCTGGGTATAGAAATCTTGCCTGGTATTTGTGTTCTCTTAGGGTTTGCAGAACCTCTGTGCAGGCCCTTCTGGCTTTCATGGTCTCTACTGAGAAGTCAGGAGTAATTCTGATAGGTTTGCCTTCATATGTTACTTGGTCTTTTTCTCTTGCCGCTTTTAATATTTTTTCTTTGTTCTATATATTTTGTGTTGTTATTATTATGTGGCAGGAAGATTTTCTTTTGAGGTCTATTCTATTTGGTGTTCTGTATGCCTCTTGTATGCTCATATGCATCTCCTTCTTCAAATTTGGGAAATTTTCTTCTATTATTCTATTAAAGACATTTTCTGGGCTGTGGAGTCGGTTGCCTTCTCTTTCCTCTATCCCTATTCTTCTCAAGTTTCGTCTTTTCATGGTGTCCTTGATTTCTTGAATGCTCTGTGTCAGGCACTTTCAGATTTACAATTTCCCTTGATGGATGTTTCCAGTTCTGCCATTGTATCTTCAAGTCCCAATATTCGTTCCTCCATTTTTTGTAATCTGTCAGATAAGGCCACATCTGAAATGCTTGCTTTCTTTTCTGATGCTTCTCGATCACATTTTTCTTCTGTGTTCCTTTATGATAGCTTCCATTTTTATCTTCAGGTCTTGAACTGTTTTAATGATTTCCTTCATCTGGTTATTTGTATTTTTCTGAAATTCTTCAAATGCCTCTTTATATGACTCTTTTAAATCCTCAGCCCTCTTGTTTGCCTCCTCTTTCATTTGTTTACAGATTTTATTTGTTTCTTCCATTATCATCTTATTTACTAAGGACTTGAGGTCATTTTCTTGTATATCAATTGTTGTTGGGTTCTCCAGGTTGTTTTCACTGGGATTGCTGGGATCTGGAGATGTCAACCTGTTTTGGTTTTTGTTAGCGTTCTTTCACTGTCCTCTTGTCATTTTGGTGACTCTGATGTTGGGAGGTGGTTTGTAGTGACCTTCCCTGTTTGAGAGTGGATGGTTGATGCCTGATTATAGGTAGGGTGCCCTTGCCTGTGAGGATCAGGGAATATTTCCCTGGACCAGGCAGGTGATTCAGATTCTACTTCTGGTGATTTTTCTCAACACCTTAGGCTCCAGGCTGAGTCATGCATAGTAGATTTCTGTTTGGTCCTTTTCACCTTACTACTGTAATTCAGATCAGCAGTTTTGGGCTCTAAAGTAAGGTCAGCACACAAGCTCTCTGGTCGTGTAGGTGGATCCCAGCTGCCTGTCCTTCCTGTAGCTTTGTAGCCATGACCCCAGGTGGATCAGATCTTCTGGGCTGCAGCTGTCTTTTAGCTTTGCCTCTATACTCTGTAGGAGCATCCAGCCTCCCCCATGAATTTGGGAGTTCTTGCTGGGTCTGCAGGAGCTAACCCAGCTAGGATCTGCCTGTTGGAAATTACAGGATCAGTGCCTGGTGGGCCTGAGACAATATGGTTTCAGGCCACTGGCAGTTTCCAAGGAGGCAGCAATTTCCATGCCCCTGTAAGCCAGGATGCTCCCAGATTGCTTTAGATCAGCAGTTAGATCCTGCAAGCATGACCCATGGCTCCCTATATCATGGGAGGTCCTGTCACGCCCGCAAGAATGGGCCCAGTTATGATCTGTTGTTTGGGGAGTGCCAGGTCAGTGCCCGCAGCCCGGGCGGGCGGCTGGCGACAATGGCGATTCAGACCGCTGGCGGGAATCCCCTGTATTTTCTCTTTCCACCAGCGAAAGCCAGAATGCTCCCAGGTTGCTTTAAGTCAGCAGTTAGACACCACAAACAAGACCCACACCTCCCGATAATGTGGGCGGTCCCACTGGGCTGTGGGAGCTGTCCACCTGGTTTCTAATTGCCCCTGTTTGCAGGGTCAATCCTTTGTGTCTGGCTTCAGATTGGACCCAGGACATGGACCTAGAATGAATTTTTTAAATTCAGAATTTTCCAAAGAGGGTTTCTGCTATCCCAAAGAATCCTAGAATATCCCCAAATAGTTGAGTCTGTTCTAGTGAGATTGTTTTTGATTTCTAACTCCTGCTCATTGTAGCTAAATAACATACAAATGTTCCAATCTTTCAATTTGAAGTATATTTCAATTCTAAGAACCTATCATTGTCAAATATCATAATTGAATTTTAGACTTTGAACAATTTGCTTATTTATTGTGCACTTGTGGTCTAATTTATTAAATGAAGATATGCTCAACTCTCCCATAATATGAATGGAATATCTACATTGTTATTTTCTATTTCATCAATGAGTTTTGAAGTAGTACTTACATATAAAAAAAATAAATTTTAATATATCTCTCCATTAGGTGAACTCTTTTGTTCATGAAATGTTTTTATTTATCTTAATTCTTTTTTGCTTTGCTACTGAGTCAAATCATTATATTTAAATTCAGTCATGACAATCTGGTACACTGTCCCATGCAGCTTTTATATTTCTAAAATACTATTTTCTATGGAGACAGTTAAAATTGAGTTTTGAAAGAAATTGTAGCTCCAAAGACTTCAGAGTTCAACATGCATAAAAAGATTATCATATTATTTTTACTCATTTCTTTGTTAATTTTTATTGTACATAATGTTCACATGCCCTACACACACACACACACACACACACACACTCTCTCTCTCTCTCTCTGTGTGTGTGTGTGTGTGTAGACAAGTGGCATAAATCATTTCTCTTCTTCTAGTTTGTAGTTCCTGGAGGACAAGCTCAGGTTATCAATCTAATCAACAAGCACCTTAACTCACTGAGCCATCTTACTGCCATTTCAATTTATTTCTTTTGCATATTCCATGCACAAGGTAATTGTTATGGTAGGTTTTTTAAGTTTGCATAATATATAGACTTCTATGATTTTATATTAAATATCCACTGTGTGTGTGTGTGTGTGTGTGTGTATATATATATATATATATATATATATATATATATATATATATATATATAGAGAGAGAGAGAGAGAGAGAGAGAGAGAGTAGTATATAACTTTTATTTAGCTTGATGATACTGTCAGTTCGTTGTTACTTTAGTGCCTTTATATTGAATAAAACTACTAATATGCATGGATTTATATTTACTTTGTTTCCTGTTTACTCAGACTATAATAAATCTGTGTTTAATCTTTAATTTATCCAGGAATGTGTTCAAATTTAAAAGTAATTCTAACTTGTATATATACAATATGCATTATGTTTTCATAGTCCTATTAGATTGTTAGGTATATGTAATTTTGTTTGTTTGTTTGTTTGTTTGAGGTAGGGTTTCTCTCTGTAGGCTTGGCTGTCCTAGACTTTGTAGAACAGGGTGGCCTTGAACTCACAATGATCTGACTGCCTATGCCTCCCTGAGTGCTGAGATTAAAGGTGTATACCATCACACTCAGCTAATATGTTGTTTTCATATTCTTTTTTTCCTGATATTATAATATAATGACAGCACTTTCTCTTTTTCTTTCTGTCTTCTAAATCCTCTGATATAACCCTGCCCCATTCTTCAAATATATGGCCTCTTTTTACATTAATTGTTATTTTCACATATATGTGTGTGTTTATACTTATGTATATATTTCTAAATATAATGTGTTAAGGATGTATAATGTTACTTATCTGTATGTTTTCAGGACTGACTATTTGCCACTGGCCTGCCAATTGTTGTGCTCTTCCCTGAGGAGAACCACCTTTCCTGCTCCCAGCCTTCCTTGGGTCCCTATAGTTCTTTGGATAGAATTGAGGCATTTGGAGATTTTTCACCTTCAACATTAGCAAATCCATTGATGTTATCCCTGTAATGTTCTTGAGTCAAATTGGTGAGACATTATAGATTTAGCTTCTATCATTACTAGGAGTCAGTCTCACAGCAAATTCCCGGATCATCTGGATCTTATATTCTGTTCAGTCCCTCTTTCTCAAGGTTCACTGAGCCTTGGGTGAAGGATTATTTTATAGTTGCACCCATGGGACTGGGCTCCATAAGTCTGTATTTTAATTGGTTGTGGTTTTCTATAGTGGTCTCTGATTCAAAGAGAAGTCTCCTTGATGGGGAGCAAAGACTACAGTTATCTGTGAGTAGAAAGACAAATATTTATAGATTCTGCTGGTTTACTAAATTACTGGTTGTAGAGTCTCCTCCAATAGTAATGATTTCACTAGTCCTACATACTTGTATATGTTTTTAGTATCAAGCATGTTTTCTTTCTTGTTGAGTGAGTCTTAAGTACAGTTAGATAGCTGTTGTTTCCTACCAAGGTATGTGTGCCAGTACTCCACCCTTCGTATGTTTGTTCTACAACAGGAATTGACAAACATATTTAACAGACTAGTGGGTAAGCAGTTAGGCTTAGGAAACATAGGTACAACTATTGCCCTGATGCTACAGAAAAATACATATAATAAATCATTAAATGAATGTGGCTGCTTGAAAAGAAGATATAACTTTTTAAACAGCTGAAAACTAGTCAAGAATTTATAGTAATCCAATTTTCATCAAAGAGAATAAAACACATGTATTTCTTGTTTTGTTAAAGATGATATAAATTTCATTGGCTTTCTTCCTTATCAAATATCAAATACATTTAAACCATTTAGCATTCTGTTGATGTTTCTGTCTTTGTTTTTTTTTTTTTTTTTTATTTTAGCTATTTGGTGTTTTGCTTTTAGGTTGAAATAATTATAGACTTATAATAGAATTGCAAAGAAATGTACAGGAAAGGCCTATCATCATCTTCTTCTGCTCTCATAAATTTTATATATTGTATAACTATTATATAATACTGAAGCCAAATGAATGGATTGATCTTCATAATCTATAAAAAATCTCACAAGTTGTGCATATATTGTTTCCCATCCCCCATGTGTGTACATAACCATAGCCATTCTAGCATGTGAATAGGTTTGTGTGGCCATCACCACACACCTGTCCTATAACAATGATGCTACTGCTATTTCCACATCCCTATATACAGTATGATCTCTGGAAACTACCAATACTTCCTAGTCATTTGGACAGTGATTACTCCAGAACATTATTCAATGGAATTCATGACATTGAATAAAATTGTTGTATGTTTCAATAATCTATTTCTTTTTATTGCTGAGGTGTGTGTATGCTAGAATTACTCTCATCTATTAAAGGCATTTTCATTCTTTACAGTTTGGGATGTTCTGAAAATAGGTGACATAATCATTCCTGTACTTTTTTTTATGTGTAAATAAATTTTTACTTCTCTGGGGAAAAATGCCCAGAAGTAAATTTGCTAAGTTGTATTATAATTGCATGTTTAATGGTTTAAGAAACTGCTACACTGTCAAAGTAGCTCTTCTATTTTATATTTCTACCAGCAATGTAGAAGCTAAATTTTTCACATACCCTCGAGAATTTGTTTTCACCTTAAAAATAAGAAAACTTTAGTCCTCTAGGGAGAGAATAATAATGGCCTCATGGTGGACTTGGTTTGAATTTTCTAATAGGTAATGATGTTCACCATCGTTCATTAGCCATTTGATGTCTATATTTGCTCACAGAATGATTTATGTGTATTTTAAATATCTTTTATTTTTAACTATCGACTTTCATGTGGTCTGAATATGAGAAATTTGTCATTTTTCATATATATTGTTGTGCATAATTTTCCTGACCAGTAATTTGTCTTGATATCTGTTAAGATCACCAGACAACTTTCAATTTATACCAAATTCATAAGTTATAGATTTTTTAATTCTGGTTAATAAATATTTCCTTCATTATTTTGTTCTAAAACTATACTTTGATTTTTAATTTTTTATATTCATATTAATGATATATGAGATAATTTCTAAATACTTTTTGAAACTTAAAGCAGGTTCACTTTTCTACATGCATATTTTCAATTGATCCACCAATATCTGTTGAATATTCATTCTTTATTTATGCTTTTGATCTTTTGTTAAAAATAAAATGCTAGATAAATTGGCTTCAGTGTATTTTTGGGTTCTCATGATCTTCCATTGATCTAGGTGACAGTTCTTCTCTCAGTGCCACATAGTCTGGATTAGTAAGGCCATAACAAGTCTTACAGTCATGTAGAATGATTCTTCATTTTCTCTTACTCATTTCAAATTTTAGCTTGTTATTTTATTTTATTTTTCTAGATACTGAGAATAATTGGTCTTTTTTTATAATAACCTTTCTGAAAATCTTATTTTTAAGTTACATGTCAGCTTGAGAATGATTGCTACCTTTCTACATGTTGTAAATTCCATTCTGTTCTGACATTCTTCAGTCTCCCCCATCAACTAATCTAATTTCCTTCTATTATTATGCTCTTTTCTACTTTCACATTATCTATATTTAGATTTTATGTACAAAATTAAACATGAACTCTATACCTAAATTTGTTTCTCATAACTATCTTGCTTGGTTTATTTTGTGCTAATTATTATTTTCTCTTCTTTATGAATAATGCTTCATATATGCGTGCATGTATGTATAATACATACAATCTATATTCTTTATATATTAATATAAGGGTGGATACCTATACATATTTCATAACTTAATTACAGTGAATTTTGCCACAATAAACATGGACATTACTTACATATGCTCACTTCACATCTTTCTGGTATAAAGACAGAAATAAGATAGATGAATCAGTTAGAGGTTCTATTTTTACATTATTAAAGGAATGTCCATATTGTTTTCCACAACAATTCACTCATTTACAAACTAACCAGTAGTATATAAATATTCTTCTTCATCCTCACCAGCATTTGTTGTGTTTTTTTTTTCATATTGCATTTTGTTTTTTGTGATTATAGAAATTTTGACCGTTTTGAGGTGGAATATGAATGTAGTTTTTAATCATAGTCCTCTGACGGCCACAGGTGTTTAGTATTTTTATACGCTAATTGGCATTTTTACTTAGTGTGATAAATACATCTCCATTGTATTTGTACATATCTTGAAAGTATTGTTTGTTTTATTTTTAACTTTTTACTGTATGCTCTACATATTAATCTCCCATGGGAAGCACAGACAGAAAATACTTCCAAGATTTTTTAAAAATTGTTAATCACCTATTTGCTGTGAAAAAGGCTCTAGCATATATATATATATATATATGTGTGTGTGTGTGTGTGTGTGTGTGTGTGTGTGTATATCCTTTGAAAGTTACCCAAATTCCAAATGTCACACAATCTTAGAAGTTATCTGCAGCTTGAAAATACATGCTTCTGCTATAGATTAGGCAAACTTTAGTCATCTGCTATATAAAGTCTGAAGAATCCCCACATCCCTGCACCTGGGATCAAAACAAAAGCACATTCTTATAATATCTGTGTTTTTAGAGAAACTAAGCAGCAGAATTCTTTTTAAAATGTCACTACAATGCAGAATATCTGAAATGTGACCCCTGTGAAATGGTTCTTTGACCCCAAAGAGGTCACAACCCACAGGTTTAAAAACCTTGATACAAGTTTCAAAAGGCAGCAAACCACTGTGTCACATTTTTTAATATAGTAAGGCAATCCTCCTCCTTCTTTTCCAGTTATATATATAAACTTTTCCTTTCCATAGAGGTCAGACATAAAGTGATTAATTTATGTCAAATAAATGTCTTTTTCTGTGACCATTTTGGCTACAACCCCTTTGGAGAAAGCCTAGGTTGTATGCTGATCTTCATTCTATTTTTTTTTTCTTGTAGCTCTCCAAGCTGCCAGAAAGTATAGGGTATAGACAAAGCCAATTGTAATAAAACTTGCTTTGTCCTACTCCTGAGGAAGAGTTAAAGTGGAATGTAAGATCCCCAGAGGCCATGCTTTAGTCTGCTTTTACTTTTTCTGTGTTCTTAGACAAAATTAAAGCTGGTTACTATGGCACATCCAGGATCTGGTATTTTTTCAAGGCATGGCATGGCAGAGTGAGTGTGCAAAATGCTACAAAGTTGTAACATTTGCTGAAATGGAGCAACAAGCCCTTTGCAATTGGGAAGCTGTGGGTTCCAAGCTTACTCCACATTCTAGGCCTATGGAACTCTACAACTAAGAAAAAACATTACTCTATCCACGCCTCCTCCGATGTGTAAATAGCTTTCCAATTTGACAATGCTCAATGGAGAGTAACTTTATTCCCTTTTGTGTCATAGATTGAGTCCATAACACATGTAGTTCTCACTAGCTTTCATTTACAGACTTACCAGTATAGTTAAACTATAAAACTCACAAGGACAATGCTTCCTGGATTGCTATTATGATATTTGCTTTTGATTACATTTAATGGAAAAATATGTAAGTACTTCTGACTCCCATAACAGTAATCCATCTCAGGGTGGTTCCCTAATCCTAAGCAGAGACTAAATGCCCAATGTAATGTTATGAAGTTTACAGTTCTTTGCCTGGTTAGGCTGAATAAATATATGCTCAGTACTGAAACCTGTACTAGTTGTGTCTTAGTTTCTCCAACTTTTTTTTAACTGTACCTTTAACCTTTGCCATTTAGTCCATACGTGTAGAGTGTTGAGTCTCACTCTCTGTTTTCCACTGTGTCTAGGAAGTTTTCTTTTCCAATATCTGTTTATTCAACATGTCTTGTTGTCACCACACTGAAGGGTAGCTACTCTCCATATGTTCTGATTTGATTCCCTGGAGGACCTACTAATCACTTGGGGTCTTATAATCAGCCATCTTCAACTGTTTTTTATTTTTGTTACATTCGATTAAGTAGAGAACATTCCAATGCATTCTCAAATGAATGAAAGTCTTTACAATCAAGAGATACTAAACTTATTCAAATCTGAATGCTATATTTGCTGTTATCTAATTTTTCTTAAACTAGTTAATATAATGGATTTTACTGAGTGATGTTAAAACAATGAGCTAGTCTTGCATACATGTTTTACATTCCACTTAAATAATATATAATTTATCCATTGCTAATATTGGTTGGTTAACATTTTATTTGATTAAGTTTTTAAGGGCTACGAATCAATAGATTCCATTTTTAACTCTTTTCTCTGATTTTAATATTAGTATAATACTGACATGATATACATTGGGAAGTGCTCCATGCTCTTATTTTTAGCACAAATGTGTGCATTTAGAATTAATTTCTCCTTTCAACGTTTGACAATACCTAGTGAATTTTTCTGAAACTAGATTTCTTTACAGAGTAACTTTATTTACAAATATAGTTTCTTTAGTTTATATAAATTTTTATGTTTTCTACTCCAACTTGATTTAATGTCTTTTCAAGAATTTCAAGAATTCCTTCTAATATGTCAAGTGTGTGCAGTTCCAAGATCTGCAGCAGTTGTCTATGCCTTTTTTCTTGATAGCCCTGATCTCTTCTCTCTTCTCTCTCCCTCTCTCTCTCTCTCTCTCTCTCTCTCTCTCTCTCTCTCTCTCTCTCTCCTCTCTCTCTCCCTCTCTCTCTTATCTTTGTCAATCTTGCATGATGTCATTTGAAATGTTTTTCAGGGGTGCACTGTTCCAGCCTCCAGCCTCTAGCCTCTGTTCATCTGATTCTCCAGATCTAGGGAAACAGTCCCAGCCTCCAGCTGACAGTTCTACCCTTCTATCCTGAGAATACTTGATAGATCTCAGGAACATACAGGATCTCACTCCAAAATGGTGGCGTGCACTATGCACACAGTTTGGGAAGCTTGAGCTCAGAGACCAAAAAGCAAGCAAGGGCATGAGAGGGCTGTTGATTCTGGGAGATACCCCCCAGAGGAAGAGGAGGGCTCTTGAATCCCTGAAGAGACCTACCAGCCCTCAGGATCATACAGGCTAGACACCTCACTCCAATCCCCTGCCTGTGGGTCTAACTGGGATATAGCCACCTGAGGAGAGTGGCAGGATATTCCCTAAGATTGAGCAGCCAATCCATAACCATATACTCCACCCTTAGGAGGGCTGTTCCAGGACCATCCAGCCTTCTGCCTAAAGCACTTCCTGTACCCTTGAGAAATCCAGCAGACAATAGGAAAACTAGCCAATGTCTGAGACAAGCAGATTGATAAAGATCAGCATAATAACACAATTTTTAAAATCCAGGGTAATATGGCACCTACAGAAATAAATTATTCCACTGGAAGTAGCTCTGGATACCCTAAAACAGCTGAAACATAAGAAAACGAGCTTAAATGTATGTTTTTGAAGATGATAGAGGCCTTTAAAGAGGAAACAGATAAATCACTTAAATAAATACAGGAAAGTACAATCAAACAAGTAAAGGAAATGAGTAAAATTGTTCAAGAGATAAAATTAGAAATAGAAACAATAAGGAAAACAGGAACTAACGAAATCCTGACATAAAAACTTAGGAATAAAAACAGGAACTACAGAGGTAAGCATGACCAACAAAATGCAAGAGATGAAAAAAGAATCTCAGATGTAGAAGAAAATAATTGAAGAAATCAATACATCTGTTGCTGTGGTTTATTTGTAAGTAAGGACTAATAAATGTTCATCATTCGACTAATTATTAATACTATGGAAGTATTTTCTTTTTTAAAATTATTATAATTTATTCACATTACATCCAAATAGCAGTCACCCACATGGTCCCATCCTCCTGTTCACACCCTAACTCCCTTTTCTGCTATATTCCCCTCCCCTAGACCTCTTGCTGGTGGGATTCTCCTTCCCCTCAGTCCATAGCCTATCGGGTCCCATCGGGATAGCCTGCATCCCTTTCCTTTGTGTTCCCACAGTACCTCTCCCCTAAGAGGCAGAGAACAAATCTCAGGCACCAAAGTTCTTCTCAGAGGTATTCCTCCATTCCCCCATGTAAGTGGAAAATGAGCTATCCATTGGCTACATCTGAACATGGGTTCTAGGTATGCTCCTTGCAATGTCCTTGGTTGGTGCATCAGTTTCTCCAGGATTCCTGGGTCCAGATCTGCAAGTTCCTTGTGGAACTGCTGAAAACTCCTTTGCCACTCCCCATCTTTCCATCCTCCAAATCTTCCTTATAATTCACAGTTCTGTACCATGAGTCCAGCTGCATGTCTCAGATTCACTAGCAATCCCTGAGAACACAGGCACTTGATGTATTTTTCAATGAGCCTTTACCTAGTGCTAGGCATATATTAGCTCCTAAGGTATCCTCCAATAACTCCCAGTCTCTGTCCCATTCCACCTGCTTCTAATAATTTCTATTTTGGCCACCTTCCATCTAAAATACCAAAATGCTTGTTATTGTTCATTTTGGTTATCTCTTTCCATGAGGAACATCAAAGTCCCTTCTCTGGGCCACGTGGCTCTACTCTCCCCATGGCAATTCTCCTCCTTGCTTTTCCTAAATCTTGTCTCCTTTTCTTTCTCAATATTTTCTCTGTCTCCCAAAGCCTAAGAACCTTAGCCATGCCTATCCCATTTGTCAGCCTAGGTATGTTTGCTTTTTATTGTTCAAATAGGATACAGGTAGTACAGTTGAGACTTGACAGGTGATGGAGAGATGTTTGGGTAAGAGGGCTCCCCTTTCTGAGGACTAGGGGTGGGAGAGAGAGGGAATAAGTGGAGGGGACATCGGGAGGACACAAGGGAGGGGGAAACAATCTGGATATGAGTAATTCAAACTGCAGAACATACAGGTAACTTATATTGCTAATCCCACTAAATGCAAATAGCTCAGAGACTAGCTGAGACATGAATGTCTAGGCATAGACAATGTGTCCTGTTGATTACAGAATCACTGTGATTTATTATTAGATGTCATTCTTCATATGGCATGAATGAAGATTTACAGATGTCTTTTTTCTGCTCATACAAAGAGCAAAGATCCAGGCTTAATTGTTCTGGGCATCCCACACCCCTCATACATTTATAAATTTCAGACCATATAATGCTTGTGAAAAATTATATGTTCTCAGAACAAAACAACTAGAAACTGATACTGGATCAGACCTGACAGGATTCATTCCTCTCAGCATGTTGGACTTTAACATCTTGCATCCTTCATATTCCAGTACCAAGTGCTTCAGTTGCTGTTTCTCACAGGAACAGGACAGCTCCCAGGGGAAAATGAAAAAAAAAAAAAAAACAAATAGGAATAAGTTTCTAGGCAAAGTAACAGCAAACTTGGGGCACAAAAACAGCAGGTAGTACTTAACATCAAAATACATCACACTAACCTTGAAACAATCTCTCAAAGAAAATTTTAAATCTAAAAAAAAAATCCTTACACAAAACATCCAAAAAATCAACAATACTATGAAAAGACAAAGCCTAAGAATAATAGGAATAGAAGAAAGAGAAAATTCTCAGCTCCAAGGTTCAGAAAATCTTTTCAATGAGTCATTTAAGAAAAATTCCCCAACCTAAAGAAAGAGATGCCTGTAACTATAAAAGAGGTCTACAGAACACCAAATAGATTAGACCAGAAAAGAAAATCCTCTTGCCACATAATAATCAGAACACTAAATGTACAGAGAAAAGAAAAATTATTAAAAGCTCCAAGGGAGAAAAGCCAAGTAATATATAAGAGCAAACCTATCAGAGTCATTCCTACTTCTCAACAGAAACTCTAAATACCAGAGAAACTGGACAGACCTCTTGAAGACTTTAAGTGACCAGAGTTGTCAGCTAAGACTACCATATCCAGCAAATTTTTCAGTAACTGTAAATGGAGAAAACATTATAATCTATGACAAAACCAAACTTAAATGATATCTACTCACAAACCCAGGCCTACAGAAGATACTAGAATGAAAACTCCAAACAAAGGAAGTGAACTACACTCAGGAAAACACATGAAATAAATGACTCAATTGTAACAAACCAGAAGAAGAGAAACACAGTGCAACCAGTAACACCAAAATAGCAGGAGCTAGCAATCATTGGTCATTAATATCTCTCAACAACAATGGACTTAACCCTTCTCCAGTAATAAGACACAGGCTAACAGATTGGATGCATAAACAGGATCCATCATTGTGCTACATAAAAGAAACACACTTTAGCAACAAAGATAAGCATTTCCTCAGAATAAAGGGCTGGCAAAAGTTTTTCCAAGCAAAGGGACCAAAGAAGCAAGCTGGAGCAGCCATTCCAATTTCTAATAAAACAGACTTTCAGTTAAAATGAATCAAAAGAGATGAGGAAGGATATTCCATACTCATCAAAGGGAAAATCCACCAAGATGAAGTCTCAATTCTGAACATCTATGCCACAAATACGAGTGTACCCAAATTTGTAATAAAAGAATTAGTGAAGCTTAAAACACATTAATCTCCACACATTAATAAAGGAAGACTTTAACACTCACTCTTATCAAAAGACAGGTCACTGAGACAGAAACTAAACAGAAAATGATTAAAATAACAGATGCCATGATTAAATGAACCTAACAGACAGCTACAGAGCATTTCACCCAAACACAAAAGAATATAAATTCTTCTTGGCTTTCTCTTAAATTGACTAAATACTTGTCACAAAGCAAGCCTCAACAGATAAGACAAAATTGAAAGAACCACTTGTATCTTATCAGACCACCATGAATTAAAGCTAGATTTCAACAACAACAGAAACAAGAGAAAGCTTACAAACTCATGAAAACTGAAAAACTCTCTACTCAATGACCATTGTGACAAGGAAGAAATAAGAAATCACAGACTTTCTATGATTCAATGAAAGTGAAGACACAACATATTCAAGCTTATGAAACACAATGAAAGCAATGCTAAGGGTAAAGTTCATATCAATGAGTACATTCATAAGGAAATTGGCCTATTTTCATACTATCAATTTAAAAGCACACATAAACACTCTAGAATAAAAAGAAGCAAACACAGCCAAGAGGAGTGGGTAGCAAGAAAAAATCAAAAGCAGGGCTGAAATCAATAACATATAAACAAAGAGAACAAGACAAATAATGAAGGAAACCAAGAGCTACTTCTTTGAACAATTCAATAAGATAGAAAAACTTCTAGCCAAACAAACTATAAGACAAAAAGACATAATCCAAATTAACAAAATCAGAATGAAAGGGAGGGCATTATACCAGACACTGAGGAAATCCAAAGGGTATATTCAAAAAATTGAAAAATTTAAAGGAACTGGTAAAATTTCTTTTTTTTATTAATTTATTCTTGTTACATCTCAATGTTTATCCCATCCCTTGTATCCTCCCATTCCCCCCCCCCATTTTCCCATTATTCCCCTCCCCTATGACTGTTCCTGAGGGGGATTACCTCCCCCTATATATTCTCATAGGGTATCAAGTCTCTTCTTGGCTACCTGCTGTCCTTCTTCTGAGTGCCACCAGGTCTCCCCCTCCAGGGGACATGGTCAAATGTGAGGCACCAGAGTACGTGAGAAAGTCATATCACACTCTCCACTCAACTGTGGAGAATATTTTGACCATTGGCTAGATCTGGGAAGGGGTTTAAAGTTTACCTCCTGTATTGTCCTTGGCTGGTGCCTTAGTTTGAGCGGGACCCCTGGGCCCAAATCTGCCTATCATATTGTTCTACTTGTAGATTTCTAGGACCCTCTGTATCCTTTTATTTTGCTATTCTCCCATGCATCTCTCATTTAGAGTCCCAATAGGATGCCCTCCCCTCTGTCCCAGGTTCCTGGTAAGTGAAGGCTTTCGTGGGTTGGGCTAGTATGCAGATATAAGTGAGTATATACCATTTGATTCTTTCTGCTTCTGGGTTAACTCACTCATTATGACCATTTCTAGCTCAATCCATTTATCCACAAATTTCGGGAATTCCTTGTTTTTAATAGCTGAGTAGTATTCCATAGTGTATATGTACCACAGTTTCTTTACACACTCTTCTACTGAGGGACACTTAGGCTGTTTCCATGTTCTGGCTATTATGAATAAGGCTGCTATGAACATGGTTGAGCAAATTTTCTTGTTGTGTGCTGGAGCATCTTCTCGGTATATTCCAAGGAGTGGAATAGCTGGGTCTTGAGGAAGCCCTATTCCCATTTTTCTAAGATAGCACCAGATAGATTTCCAAAGTGGCTGTACTAGTTTGCATTCCCACCAGCAATGAAGGAGTGTTCCTCTCTCCCCACATCCTCGCCAGCATGTGGTGTCGCTTGAGTTTTTGATCTTAGCCATTCTGATGGGTGTAAGATGGAATCTCAGAGTTGTTTTGATTTGCATTTCCCTGATGACTAAGGAGGTTGAGCATTTCTTTCAGTGTTTCTCAGCCATTTGATACTCCTCTGTTGAGAATTCTCTGTTTTGTTCCAAGCCCCATTTCTCAATTGGGTTATTTGGTTTGGTGGTGTTTAATTTCTTGAGTTCTTTATATATTATGGATATTAGACCTTTGTCAGATGTAGGGTTGGTGAAGATTTTTTCCCAGTCTGTAGGCTGTCGCTTTGTTCCCTTGACAGTGTCTCCTGCCTTACAGAAGCTTCTCAGCCTCATGAGGTCCCATTTATTAATGGTTGACATTAAGGCCTGGGCCGTTGATGTTCTGTTCAGGAAGTTGTCTCCTGTGCCAATATGTTCCTGGCTCTTTCCCACTTTTTCCTCTAAGTGGCTTAGTGTCTCTGGTTTTATGTTGAGGTCTTTAATCCACTTGGATTTGAGTTTTGTGCAAGGTGACAAATATGGGTCCAGTTTCATTTTTTTACACATAGACCTCCAGTTAGACCAGCACCATTTGTTGAAGATGCTATCCTTTTTCCATTGAATGGATTTGGCTTCTTTGTCAAAAATCAAGTGACCATATGTGTGTGGATTCATCTCTGGGTCTTCGATTCGATTCCACTGATCAACCAGCCTGTTGCTGTGCCAGTACCATGCTGTTTTAATTACTATTGCTTTATAGTACAGTTTGAGATCAGGTATGGAGATTCCTCCAGAGCACCTTTTATTGTACACGATTGTTTTAGCTATTCTGAGTTTTGTTTTTCCATATGAAGTTCAGAATTGAACTTTCAATGTCTTTAAAAATTTGTGTAGGTATTTTGATAGGGATTACATTGAATCTGTAGATTGCTTTTGGTAGGATGGCCATTTTTACTATGTTAATTCTCCCGATCCATGAGCAAGGAAGATCATACTATCTTCTCAGGTCATCTTCAATCTCTTTCTTCAGAGTTTTGAAATTTTTTTCCAACAAATCCTTCACTTGCTTAGTTAGGGTAACACATAGATATTTTATATTGCTTGTGGCTAATGTGAAGGGTGTGGTTTTCCTAATTTCTTCCTCTGCGAGTTTGTCATTTGTGTATAGGAAGGCTACAGACTTTTTTGAGTTAATTTTGTATCCAGCCAATTTGCTGAAGGTGTTTATCAGCTTTAGGAGTTCTCTGGTGGAATTTTGAGGGTCACTTATGTACACTATCATATCATCTGCAAATAGGGATAATTTGACTTCATCCTTTCCCATTTGGATACCCTTGATCTCCTTTTGTTGTCTTATTGCTCTGGCTAGAACTTCGAGTACTATATTGAAGAGATATGGAGAGAGTGGGCAGCCTTGCCTTGTTCCCGATTTTAGAGGAATTTCCTTGAGTATCTCACCTTTTACTTTGATTTTGGCTATTGGCTTGCTGTATATAGCCTTTATTATGTTGAGGAAAGTGCCTTGTATCCCCGATCTCTCTAAAACTTTAAACATGAATGGGTATTGAATTTTATCAAATGCTTTCTCTGCATCCAAGGAGGTGATCATGTGGTTTTTTATTTTCAGTTTGTTTATATGGTGGATTACATTGATGGATTTCCATATATTAAACCATCCCTGCCTGCCTGTAATGAAGCGTACTTGGTCATGATGAATGATATCTTTGATGTGTTCCTGTATTCGTTTTGCAAGTATTTTATTTAGTATTTTTGCATCTATGTTCATAAGAGAAATTGGTCTGAAATTCTCTTTCTTTGTTGAGTCTTTGTGAGGTTTAGGTATCAATGAGACTATGGCCTCATAGAATGAATTTGGTAATGTTCCATCCATTTTTATCTTTTGGAGTAGCTTGAAGATTATCGGTATTAGCTCGCCCTTGAAGGTCTGGTAGAATTCTGCACTGAAACCATCTGGCCCTGGCCTTTTTTTAGTTGGGAGACCATCGATGATTGCTTCTATTACTGTAGGGGAAATGGGACTATTTAGCTTGTTTATCTGTTCTTCATTCAACTTTGGCAAGTGAAATTCCCTTAGATTTTCAAATTTTGTGGCATATATGCCTTCAAAGTAGGATCTTATGATTCTTTGAATTTCTTCAGTGTCTGTTGTTATGTCTCCCTTTTAATTTCTGATTTTGTTGATTTCAATACTGTCTCTCTGCCTTTTAGTTAGTTTGGCTAATGGTCTGTTTATCTTGTTGATTCTCTCAAAGAACCAGCTTTTGGTTTTGTTGATTCTTTGGACTGTTTTCTTAGTTTCTAATTTGTTAATTTCAGCCCTGAGTTTGATTATTTCCAGGCATCTACTCCTCTTGGGTGTTTCTGCTTCTTTTTTTTTCCTAGGGCTTCCAGTTGTGTTGTTAAGATGCTTATGTGAGATGTTTCCAATTTCTTTTTAAAGGCACTTAGTGCTATGAATTTTCCTCTTAGCACTGCTTTCAATGTATTCCACAAATTTGGGTATGTTGTTTCTTCATTTTCATTGAATTTCAGAAACTCCTTGATTTCTTTCTTTATTTCTTCTCTGACCCAGGTGTCATTATCAGAGAGTTGTTTAGTTTCCACGTACGTGTAGGCTTTTTGTTATTTCTGTTGTTGTTGAATTGCAGCCTAAGAGCATGGTGATTTGATAGGATACAAGGTATTATTTCAATCCTCTTGTATCTGTTGAGGCTTGCTTTGTGACCTACGATGTGATCAATTTTGGAGAAGGTTCCATGGGGTGCAGAGAAGAAGGTATATTCTTTCTTGTTTGGGTGAAAGGTTCTATAGATATCTGTTAGATCCATTTGACCCATGGCATTGGTTAATGATGTTATTTCTTGGCTTAGTTTCTGTTTCAATGACTTATCCTTCAGTGAGAGTGGGGTGTTGAAGTCTCCCACTATTATTGTGTGGGGATCGATGTGTGGTTCAAGATTTTTTAGCAGATCTTTTACAAATGTAGATGCCCTTGTATTGGGAGCATAGATGTTCAGAATTGTGATGTCATCATGGTTGACTTTACCTTTGATGAGTATGAAGTGTCCTTCCTCATCCCTTTTGATTAATTTTGGTTGAAAGTCTATTTTGTTTGATAGTAAAATGGCTACGCCTGCTTTCTTCTTGTGACCATTTGCTTGGAATATTTTTTCCAACCTTTTACCCTGAGGTAATGCCTTTCATTATGGGTGAGATGTGTTTCTTGAATGCAGAAGAATGTTGGATCTTGTTTATGTACCCATTCAGTTAGTCTGTGTCTTTTTATTGGAGAATTGAGGCCATTGATGTTGAGAGATATTAATGACCAGTGACTGTTAAGAGTCTTAATTTTGATGTTGTTTCCAGTCGAGCGTTTGTGTAGTTGTGTTTTTGCCATGGGATAGTTATCTATTTCCTGGGTAGTTTTGGTTGTAGCTTGACCCTTTGGGATGGAGTTTTCCTTCTAGTACCTTCTGCAAAGCTGGATTTGTGGATAGGTACTGTTTGAATTTGTTTTTGTCATGGAATATTTTGTTTTCTCCATCAATGGTTATTGAAAATTTTGCTGGGTAAAGTAGTCTGGCCTGGCATCTGTGTTCTCTTAGGGTTTGCAGGATCTCTGTCCAGGCCCTTCTTGCTTTTATGGTCTCTGCTGAGAAATCGGTTGTAATTCTGATAGGTTTACCATTAAATGTTATTTGGCCCTTTTCCCTTGCAGCTTTTAATATTTTTTCTTTGTTCTGCATGTTTTGTGTTTTGATTATTATGTGGTGGGCAGTTTTTCTTTTCTGGTCAATTCTATTTGGTGTTCTGTAGGCCTCTTGTATGTTTATAGGCATTTCTTTCTTTAGATTGGGGAAATTTTCTTCTATGATTTTGTTGAGAATAGTTTCTGGGCCCTGGAGTCTGATGTCTTCTCTTTCTTCAATGCCTATTATCCTCAGATTTCTTCTTTTCATGGTGTCCTTAATTTCTTGGATGTTTTGTGTCAGGAGTTTTCCAGATTTGGCATTTTCTTTAATGGTTGATTCAATATCTGTGATTGTATCTTCTAGACCTGAGATTCGTTCTTCCATCTCTTGGATTCTGTTAGAAAAGCTCACCTCTGTGTTGCTCGTCTTCTTCTCTGAGGTCTCACATCCTCGTTTTTCTTCTGTCTGTGTGTTTATCATTGAATCCATTTTCATTTTCAGATCTTGAACTGATTTTTTGATTTCTTTCATCTGATTTTTTGTATATTCCTGAGTTTCTTCCATTGCCTCTTTATAGGTCTTCAGAGCTTGAACCGTTTTATTTATTTCTTTCATCTGGTTGTTTGCATTTTCCTGCAATTTTTCCAGTTCCACTCTATGTGCTTCTTTTATGTCTCTCACCTGTTTGTCTGCATCTTCCTGCATTTGATTACGAATTTTATTTGTTTCCTCCATTATCATCCTCATTACTAAGGATTTGAGGTCGTTTTCTTGTATTTCCGTTGTATTTGAGTTCTCTGGGTTGTTTTCTTTGGGATAGCTGGAAACTGGAGACGCCATGTTGTTTTTGGTTTTTTTGTTTTGTTTTGTTTTTGTTTTTGTTTTTTTTTTGTGTGTGTGTGTGTGTATGCTTTTTCATTGTCCTTTAGACATCTTGCCGTCTTTGTTTTTGTTGGGTAGCTCCCAGAGTTGGATGGAGGGTGTCTGCCGATAGGATCACTTGTTTTCTAATGATTTCCCTAGGCTACGAGCTCAAAGCTTCACTGTTGTGGATGTTAGGAGGTTAGCCCTGTTGTTCTGGTCTCTCACAGCCAGTGATCTTCAGCCCCCCTCTGCTGTGGATCTTGCAATTGTTCTGGGTCTCTGACTGAGCGTTGGGTCAGGCCAAGGTATCCACAGCCTTCTGTGTTCCCTGCCAAGTCCAGCCAGGAACACTGGGCCCGAACCATGGACTGAACTCAGCTAGATTCTCAGGGCCTGAACTGTCTGCCAAGCTCAGCTAGGGATTCTGGGCCCAAAATGCACACAGGGTCCAGCCAGAATTTTTGGGCTGGGACTACGCACCAAGCTCCACTAGGGCCTTTTGGCCAAAAGAGTGTGCTGTGGTCAGTTATTGACTCAGGGCCCAAACTGACCACCAATCTCAGCCAGGAATTCTGGATGCAAACTGTACACTGTGTCCAACCAGAGTCTTAGAGCTGGTGGAACCGAGTGCTCTGTCCAGCCTGTGCCACAGCACGAGAACTGCGGCTGCTCTGAGTTAGCGCCATTGGTGGAACCAAGTGCTCCGCCCAGACTGTGTCACCACAGGGGAGCTGCCGCCGAGCTGAGGTGGTGCCTAGGATGGAACTGAGCATGCCACCAAGCCTGCGCCACAGCAGAACTGCGGCTGCTCTGAGTTAGCGCCAATGGTGGAACCAAGTGCTCCGCCCAGACTGTGTCACTGCAGGGGAGCTGCCGCTGAGCTGAGGTGGCGCCTAGGGTGGAACTGAGTGCTCGGCCAAGCCTGCGCCACAGCAGGAGAACTGCGGCTGCTCTGAATTAGCGCCTGTGGTGGAACCAAGTGCTCCGCCCAGACTGTGTCACTGCAGGGGAGCTGCCGCTGAGCTGAGGTGCTGCCTAGTGTGGAGCTGCGCGCTCAACTAAGCCTGCGTCATAGCAGGAGAGGTGTGGCTGAAGCTGAGTTAGTGCCTCGGGCAGCATTGCTTGCTGGGCTAGGCCAGTACCCGGGACTCTGGGGCCGAACTGTCCGCTGAGTCCTGTCTGGGTCCTAAGGCTCCACTCGACCCAAATCCTGCCCCAAGTCCCCTCTCCCGCAGCAACTCCCAGCAGCCACCACACCAATCGCCTCCACCAGAAGGCTATGAGCTGCAAACCTCACCCACCGCTGCTGGTGCCGCTGGTGCTGCTGCCTGTGCCGCTGCCGCTCCGATCAGAGAAAATCCACGCTCCTCCCATGTGCAGGGGCACGCAGGTCCTCCGCACCCTGGTCCCTCCGAACCGTGGAGCACTCCCGCTGCCGTGATGTTCGGACCTCGATGTTCCTGGCTCAGAAATCTGTGCAATTCCCTGAATTGTTCACTGGAGCCTCCAAACGTGGTCCACACTGCTCCAAAATTTCTTGATAGATTTCACTTACAGAAGTTAAATCAAGATCAGGTAAACTGTTAAATACTCCTATAACCTCAAAGGAAATAGAAGTAGACATCAAAATGTTCCCAACCAGGGCCAGATGGTTTTAATGCATAATTCTATCAGATTTTCAAAGAAGAGATAATAGCAATACACCTAAAACTACTCAACAAAATAGAAACAGAAGAAACCTTGCCAAACTCACTCTATGAAGCCACAGTAACTCTGATACCTAAACCACACAAAGACTCAATCTCTTTTATGAACATTGATGAAGAAAAGAATACTCAATAACAATACTTGCAAACCAAATGCAAGAACACATCAAATGCATCATCCACCATGATCAAGTAGGCTTTATCCCAGGGATGATAAAGAGATGGTTCAATGTACAAAAATCCATCATCAATGTAATCCACAATATAAACAAACTGAAAGAAAAAAATCACATGATAATATCATTAGAGGCAGAAAAATCCTTTGATAAAATCCCATACCTTTTCATGATAAAAGTCTCAAGATAACAGGGATACAAGTCCCATACCTAAACATAACAAAGGCTATATGAAGCAAGCCTTTAGGCTTATATGGGCTATAATTATCATCAAATTAAATGGAGAGAAACTCAAAGAAATTACATTAAAATCAGGGACATGACTTCTAATTCTCACCATAGCTCTTTGATATAGTACTTGAAATTCTAGTTAAAGCAATAGGATAACTAAAGGAAACCAAGAGGATACAAATTGGGAAGAAAGAAATCAAAGTTTTCCTATTCGCAGATAATATGATAGTATGCATAAATTACCCCAAAAATTCTATCAGAGAATACTTACATCTGAAAAACACCTTCAAGAAAGTGGCTAAGTACAAAATTAATTTTAAAAATCAGTAAGCCTACTGCATATAAATGACAAATGGACTGAGAAAGAAGTTAGGGAAACAATACCCTTCACAATAGCCACAAATACTACAAAGCATCTTCATTCTGATTTCCCACTTTATACTTGCTTTTTATTCATATCCTAGGTCTGGTGCTTCCTGATATTCTACTCATGGATCCATTCTCTCCTTCCTCCTCTTTTCCTCCACCTACTAGATCAGGTTTTCCCTCCCTATTCTCTGTTGCTGCTCAGCAGTGGCTAGTTGGTTTTATTGGTAGCATAGAAAACAAATGGTGACATATTTTCAAAACTTGAAACAGAAGATTCTTTAGAGTAAACCTCACAATGCAATGTGTTTGAATTGAAACCAGATGGTAGGGTAGAGAAATCAGCATTTGATTTAACAAAGGCAAACTCTACACAATACACAAAAACATTTTACCAACATAAAACAAACAAACAAACAAAAAAAACTTCTGTAAGGCAAGGGACACTGTTCACAGAACAAAACAGCAGACTACAGATGGGGAAAAGATTTTCACCAACCTTGTTTCTGACAAAGGGCTAATATCCAATATATATAAAGAACTGAATAAATTTAACACCAAAAAACCCCACATAATACAATCAAATTGGGGTACAGAGCTAAAAGGAGAATTTGCGACAGAGGAACATCTAACGACTGAGACCCACATAAAGAATTGCTCAATGTCATTAGTCATCAGAGAAATGCAAACTAAAATACTTCTGAGATTCTGTCTCACAACCTGTTAGAATGGTTAAGATCAAAACTCAAATGACAGTACATGCTGGTGAGGATATGGAGAAAGGGTAACATTCTACCATTACTGGTGAGAGTACCAACTTGTACAACCACTTTGGAAGTCAACCTAGAGCTTTCTAAGAAAATTGGAGATAGTACTACCTTAAGAGCCAGCTATACCACTTCTGGGCATATGCTCAAAATATTCTCTACCATACCACTAGGAAATCTGCTCAACTATATTCACAGTGGCTTTATTCCTAATAGCCAGAAACTAGGAAACAACCTAGATGTCCTTCACCAAAAGAATGGATGAAGTAAATGTGGTATATTTACACAATGGAATACTATTCAGCTATTAAAAACAAGGCAAACATGAAATTTGCAACAAATGGACGTAACTAGAAAGTATCATGTTGAATGAGGTAACCCAGATCCAGAAAGATACACATGGTCTGTATTCATTATAAGTGGGTATTAGCCATATATTACAGGATAACCATATTACAATGCATAGGCCCAAAGAAGGTAAGTAGTTAAGGAGGGTCCAAGGTAGGCCTGCCCTGGATCTCACTCAGATGGGGAAAAAGAATAAACAGTGGATAAGAAGTAGAGAAGGAAATTAATAAGAGAGGGTACAGGAATAGAAACAAGGGATGAGGTCAGATATGGGCAGAGTGGGAAAGAAAGGTTTGATGGCCTGGATGGAAAAGGGAAACTGAAGATCAGGGCATCACTGAGATATGCTGGAGACCTGCAATAGGGTAGGCTATAGGGAAAATATAGGATGTCTCTATCTGTACCTCCTAGTAGTAGGGGAGAGGGTACTGAAGATGCCACCTTCTAGTCATGCAGGACCTTTAGTTGTGGGAAAGGAACACTAGTCTACTTACAAAACCTTCAAGCCAAATTTACCCAGCCTATGAGATGTACAGAGATAAAGATGAAATAGTAGAGACGGAGGGTATGACCATGTAATGACTGACCCAACTTGTGACATACCCCATGGGAGAGAGCCAACCTATGACACCATTAGGGATATTCTACTATATTTAGAGATAGGAGCATAACTCAACAATTCTCTGAGATGGCCCACACAGCATCTGAAGAAAGAGATGCTGAGACTCACAGCCAGGCATTAGCCAGAGCTCAGGGAGTCAAGTGGATAGAAAGACCAGGAAAGGACAAGAAAAGTTCAAGAAGATCAATGGAGTCAAATAACCTAGACCCATGGGGGCATACAGAGATGGAAGCACCAACCAAGGAGCATACATGGACTCAAAATAGGCCCTCTCTCTATATATGTAACTGATGAGCAGTTTGACCTTCATGTGAGTACTCTAGTAAGCTGATTGGGTGAAGTTTATGACATGGACTGTATTTCTTGCTTTCAATTACTTTGTCCTAACTGTGCTGTCTTGCCTGGCCTCAGTGGATGAAGAGGAAGTCAGTTGATTTGACTTGACGTACTGAGGTGGGTTGGGGGTTCCTCTTTTCTGAGGACAAGGAGAGGGGGTATTGGAAAGAGAGGGTGAGAAGGAGAATATCGAGGGGGTTGTGATTGGGATGTAAGATGAATATATCAAGTAAAAGTAAATTTAAAAAGAAAAAGAAAAATATTTTTCAGAAAACTACCACTTTCTCTCATTGATTTCTTCTATTGTTTCACCAGTATTCATGAATTCACTGATTTCTCTTTTCAACTTTTTGTCTATCTATTGTTATCAATAGCTTTTTCTCCTTTTCCTCCATTTTGTGATTTTCCTGCCATCGGGGAGCAATACCCATAACATTAAAGTGTTTTACTCCTGAGCCACAGCCCATGCTCCTCCAATTTAAGGTTTATATTTTTATTTGAGTTTCATTTATTCTGAATTATATAATTTAATGTAAACATATATCAGCCTGGGAACACTTTTAGTTGTGTTCTGTATATTTTTTATGATGGATTCTTGTTTAATTCAGGTCATAGTATTTTTAATTCCACTATTATTTCTTTGACTTATGGGTTGTTAAGAAATCACTTATTTAGCTACTAGTTGTTTCAACATCTCCTTTTTGTCTTTATTTGTAGTTTGATTCCATTATTATCATATAACATACTCTCTATGATTACATTAATTTGAATTTCTTGAACTAGGTTTATGACTTAAGATATTGTCTGCCTTATTCAAAACTATTCATAGATGCTTGGAACATTGTGTGCTATTGGGTGAAATACTCCAAAAATACAAATTAGATCATTGTATTCAGTTATACTCTAGGTTTGCTGAGTGATGAATATATGTATGTGTTATTAGTTATTCTAACAATTGTGAAATATGAAGCAATGAAGTCACAAAGTTATGAATTACTTTCCCTCTGTTTTTAAGTTTTATACTATGTTTTTAATTTATTACAGCTTATTCAGATTACATTCTGATTGTTATCCCCTTAATTGTATCTTCCTCTTCACAGCCTCCCTCCTTCATCTACCCTATTCCCCTCTCCTAGACAGACTTCTGAGAGAAGAGGACCTCCTCCACTACCATATGACCACAGTCTACCAAGTCTCACCCAGATAGCCTGCTTCCCTTTTCTTTTTATGCCACCAGGCTTCCCCACCAAGGAGAAATGATCAAATTGGGAGCACCAGAGTTCATGTCAGAGTCAGTCCTTGCTCTCTGCACAACCTTGGAGAATAAGCTGTCCATTGGCTAGATCTGAACAAGGGGCTTTTGATAAAGAAGCCAAATTATAAAATGGAAAAATGATAGCATCTTCAACAAATGGTGCTGGTCTAACTTGTTTGCTACATGTAGAAAATGCAAATGGATTATATGTATCTCCCTGCACAAAAGTAAAGTCCCAGTGGATTAAAGACCTCAACATAAAACCAGACACACTAAATCTGTTAGAATGAAAAGTTAGGAATAGCCTCGAACTCATTGGCACAGGAGAAAATTTCCTGAACAGAACACCAATAGCTCTGGTTCTAAGATCAATAGTTAAAAAATGTGATGTCATGAAACTGAAAAGCTTCTGTAAGGTAAAGGATACTGTCAACAGAACAAAACAATAGCCTATAGACTGGGAAAAATTCTTCACCAACCCTACATCCAACAAAGGGCTAATATCCAAAATAGATAAAAAAAAAAAAAAATTCAGGAAATTAAACACCACCAAACCAAACAATGCATTTAAGAGGTGGGGTTCAGTAGACCCCTGTTCTGATTTACCTAATGGACAGCTCATTCTCCACAGTTGTGGGGTTAGTGGGGACTTCCTCTGTCATGGACTCTGGTACCCCAAATTTGATCACATCCCCTTGGTCAAGAGGCCCGGTGGCATATAGAGGAAGGAGGAACAGGCTATTTGGATCAGGCCTGATAGGCTGTGGTCATATGGTCGGGTAGTTGGTCCCTTTCTGTCAGAGGTCTAGGGGAGGGGAATAGGGCAAAAGAAGGAGGGAGGGTGGATACAGGAAAATACAAGTGAGGGGGTTACAATTGCGATGTTATCTGAATAAATTATAATTAAAAAAAAAAGAAATGGGGTTCAGAACTAAATGGAGAATCCTCAACAGAGGAATCTCAAATGGCTGAGAAACATTTAAATATTCATTGTCCTTAATCATTATGGAAGTTGAAATCAAAACAACTCTGAGATTCCACATTACACTGGTCAGAATGACCAAATGATCAAATGATCAAAAAGTTAAGGGATAACACATGTTGGCGAGGAAGTAGAGGAAGAGCAATATTCCTCCATTACTGGTGGGAGTTCAAATTTGTACAACCACTTTAAAAATCAATTTGGTGCTTTCTCAAAAAATTGGGAATAGTGCTACCTCAAGATCCAGCTGTAACACTCCTGGGTATATACCTGAAAGATTCAAAGACATTAGTTCAACTATGTTCATAGCAGCCTTATTCATAAAAGTCAGAATCTGGAAACAACCTAGATATCCCTCAACCAAAGAATGGATAAAAAAGCTCTGGAACATTTATACAATGGAATACTATTCAGCTATTAAAAACAAGGAAATCTTGAGATGTGCATGCAAATGGATGGAATTAGAAACGATCATCCTGAATGAGGTAACCCAGACCCATAAAGACATGCATGGTATATACTCACTTATAAGTGGATATTAGCCCAACATAAATGTCCTCTGAGAGACTTCACCCAGTAATGAATCCAGATAGATACTGTGACTTGCTGCTGGACTCCAGGTGAGAGTGGTATGGAAGAATGGGGGGATGGAAGGTCCCAAATGATCTGGGAGCCCCACAAGGAGACCATCAAGACCTGCAGATTTGGACCCGGGGTGGGGACATGTACAAACTGTTCTACTAACCAAGAACAATGCATGTTATTTTTAATTTTTGTGTGATGCTGATTATACAACCCAGAAAATTATGCATGCTAGGCAAGTGCTTTATTTCTGGGTTATATCTCCAGTCCTTTTTTTTTTCTCTTTATTTTGAGACAAAGTCTGTAAGGTTCATGCTCAGATACAAGGAACGGAGGAGTGTCAAAGACCAACTTCCACACTGACAGGGTAAATTGAGTCACGGCATAGATCTGGCTGCTGGCTGGTTACCCTGCAGACTTTCTCTGAGGGCAACTTTCTAGGCTGATTGTTACTGGCAATGGCTTCCACTGATAGTGGGGAACTGAGAGGCCAGAATTAAATTGCTGGTGGCAGGCCAGTGCTGATAGCTTCCTGGCAGGGGCTTAAAACTACCATGTAAGAAGGGGGGAGCATCAAGCAACAGTTCCCTCTTCATTCAACACCTGATCTTGATGTGGACGGGCAGAACAACAGTACCTTTGCCTCATGTAGCACAGACATGTGCATTCATGTGTGCAGGCTTGCCTGTGATCACCCAGTCAAAGCCTTCCAAGGACATATTAATGAGGTCAATGCTATAAAATGGGATCCTTCTGGAATTTTGCTAGCTTCCTGCTCTGATGACATGACATTAAAATCTGGAGTATGAAGCAGAGTGCATGTGTCCATGCCCTCCAAGCTCACAGCAAAGAGATCTGTACCATCAAGTGGAGCCCCACAGGACCAGCCACAACAACCCAAACTCCAACATCATTCTAGCAAGTGCTTCATTTGATTCTACAGTTCGACTGTGGGATGTGGAGTGAGGGGTTTGCATCCACACACTGACCAAGCATCAGGAGCCTGTCTATAGTGTAGCATTCAGCCCTGATGGGAAATATTTGGTCAGTGGATCCTTTGACAAGTGTTTCCATATCTGGAATACTCAGAGTGGAAGTCTCGTCCACAGCTACCGAGGCACAGATGGCATACTTGAGGTGTGCCGGAATGCTCAAGGAGACAAAGTGGGTACCAGTGCTTCTGATGGCTATGTCTGTGTTAGAGATCTCTGAAAGTAAACACAAAATGTAGAAAACAAAACCTTTCTAATGGACCAGCAGTGAATGTGTGGGATTGCAGCACCCTGCCTATGATGGGCTCCAAATTGTGTGAACTTGACTTGTTTGAGTCTACTTGGAAATCACCTGTCCCTGGTCACAGGATTATTTCCCCTCACCCACCCCCATCTCCATCCAGAAGTTTTAAAACACAAATATAAAATCATACACATGGTTGTAAAGAAGAAGAAGAAGAAAAAGAAGAAGAAGAAGAAGAAGAAGAAGAAGAAGAAGAAGAAGAAGAAGAAGAAGAAGAAGAAGAAGAAGAAGAAGAAGAAGAAGAGAGCATTACAGCTGTTGGATCCCAGTAGGGACTTTCTACTGATAATATAATAGTGGCAAAGCATCTTAAAAAAGAAAGGGAAAAAGGAAAGAAAACAAACACATGCATGCACTTACACTTGATGATGAAATAAGACATTCTATTTTTACATTCTATTTTTTAGGGAACCAGATTACAATGAGTATAATTAAGAAAAACATGTTCCCCAATACCTTCACATAATCAAATGTTTTATGTATTATTGATGAGAAACAAACATGAAAAGCAAGGTATTTCCAAGAACCCATATACATTTGTAATTAAGCAACTTGTTGTATATTATCAGAGTATAAGCAAGCTAGGTAATTTCTAAGCCAGCTTCTCTTTACCAGCGGGTTGCAATTTGTAATTACAAAGAAAGAATCAATTATCTTAAAAATATTCTTATACAAATATTAAAAGAATCACAAATCTAAACTTTTACACAAAAACAATCAACCATTTATATCTTAATTGCTATAGGTGCTCATCTACTCATTAATATTTTTATTGAGTCATACTAGGAAGGTAAGAGCAAAAATAAGTGTAAGAAATTAGTCACCTTGAAGTCCGGCTTCAGTGAAGGAATCATGTCATCTAGAGCTAATTGGAGTATTATCTTTGCTCACCAACCTCAAAAAGTCCCTAGCTTACTATTAAGAATGTACTTTTTCTTAACTTCAAATTGTTCCCTAAGATTTCCTGGATCAGAGCCAATACCAAAAACATCTTTACTAACTTTTTTAAACAGTCTATTTTTCCCCGAAGATTTTCTATGTCAGAGCTCCTAGCAAAAACATATTTACCTAACCTTGCTAAATATTCTATTCTTTCACATTCTTTCTAAGTGTGGTGGTCTTTTAGAAATCTACATCTGTAGATTCTTTTTAAGGGTGGTAGTTGAATCATTAATTTACTCCAGTAGCAATGCCTAAAATAGATCAAGCATTGTTATTGTGAATGCCAATGATACTGCTAGGTGAGGGGCTGGAAACCCTCCTTATAGTGCTCAAAAAATTCGTATATTAGGAAGACTATGAGGAATGCAAGGGTAACAATCAGAGCTACGCTCCATAACAGCATGAAGTCTTCAGGATATGCAGTTCTTGGGGTTCTGTCTCACTGAGACACACCCACCATGTGTATGCCAACTGGTGGGTCACATTCCATGGGTTCTAGTGCTGTTTTGTTGTTCCTCCTACATGAGATCTGGCAGAGGGGAGCTCACAAGAGGCTGAGAGGCTGAAGAGAATTGCAAAAATCATCAACAAGACATTCCATTCTCTGTCACATGGACGGGCTCAAGCACACATGCAGACCTATACACAGACTGCACCTCTGGCCTCAAGTCCACATATATACAGCTACACATAAGTGGAATTACACCATGGTTTACTATTTTGTTTCCTAGAAATCTGGTGTCAGGCATTTATTGCTGACTTAAAGCAATTCAGACCATGCCAGGTGCCCATATAAGAGAAATAATGTCTAAACTTAAACATTCACCTTCAGTTCTCACTAACTTGCCTAAGATGTATTTGAATGAACTCTTCCCTTAGCTTCTATATCAGCTGGGATTATGGGCTTGCCATATTGTACATGCAGTATTTACTTCCTCAAATGAGGAGATGAGATGAAAGTCATACTCAATTATTCCTATGTCATACTAGTTATTCCTATGCCTTGAAGGTTCTAGCCTCATTATAATCTAATCTTCTGCAAGTTCAGACCTTGAAGGCTTCAGCTTCCAACTTGCATCTGCTAACTTAGGCCTATAATGTTTCCAGCCTCCAAGCTTACTGCTGAATAAACTCACCCTTTCTAGTTCCTTCTGAACTCTGTATGGCTTGTTCAACTCTGCTATTCTGCAAATCAAAACGACTCTGAGATTCCATGTTACACCCATCAGAATGGGTAAGATCAAAAATTCAAGTGACAACACATGCTGGCAAGGATGTGGAGGAAGAGGAACACTCCTTCATTGCTGGTGGGAATGCAAACTTGTACAACCACTTTGGAAATCTATCTGGTGCTTTCTCAGAAAACTGGGAATAGGGCTTCCTCAAAACCCAGCTATTCCACTCTTTGGAATATACCTACAAAATTCTCCAGTACACAACAAGGACTTATGCTCAACCATGTTCACAGCAGCCTTATTCATAATAGCAAGAACCTGGAAAAAGCCTAAATGTTCCTCAGTTGAAGAATGGATAAAGAAACTGTGGTACATTTACACTATGGAATACTACTCAGCTATTAAAAACAAGGATATCCCGAAATGTGTGGACAGATGGATGGAATTAGAAATGATCATAATGAGTGAGTTAAGCTAGAAGCAGAAAGACTCACATGGTATATACTTACTTATATTTGGGCACTAACCCAAAAGGCTACTATGAACATGGTTGATCATATGTCCTTGCCTCTTAGTATTGGCACTAGGTACCAATCTTGGGGCCTCTGGATGAGCAGCAAATGCTGTTAACCACTGAGCCATGTCTCTAGGCCTAAATATCTTATTTCAGGTATAATTTTCAGAATGTTAATCAACATATAAAATAAAATGAGCTAAAATTAAACAAAACTATTGGCAAAAATAATAAATGGGTAAATGAATAATTAAACACATGACTAAGCTATAAGAATTGAGTTATTAAGAGTAATTATTTAATCCTTACTATATTTATTCTCCTAAAAAGATTTTGTTTATTTAAACGAATGCCACCTAACTGCATATATCTTCTTTTTGAGTAATGTCTCATTCTGCCTAAATTGTAGAGAATTGTTCAGGGTTTACACTATTGAAAGATCATTCTGAAAACAATGTAAATGTTTGGTTTGGATTTAAGTATTTGTCTTACAAGCCTATCTTTATCTTCAGAGTTATTTTTTCAGCAGGAAATTTTATTCTCATTGATTAGAGCTTAATTAATTAAATTCAATTTGATACATGTGAATATATCTACATCATTTATGTGTTATGTGCAAAATATGCATTATTTTCTTCATATACATATGTACCACTTTTATATATATAGTATTATGTATCTTTTTCTATTTCTGTTATGTCTACTTTAGTAAATTTAAAGCAATTTTCACATAGCAACTATATGTACAAAAGAACTTTTATAAGAAAATAAACAGTTTTACTGGAGAAAGGAATATCAAGACATTTTTTAATTGACTAAGCAGAAACTAATGTTCTCAAAGATTCTAGCACATTATGGCCCTGTCCTACCAATCTCTGTATACACTGATGCTTCACAATTTGGTGGTCAGAGTGGTGGTTTCTCACATAATGCCAAATGACCTAGAAAAGTCAATAGCATTTGCATTGTGAAAACTTCCAAAAGAATTAGGCACAGACTGGAGGTTTTACCTTGCCAATTTGGATTTGTTGTCATTAAACTTCTACATATCACTTCTATGTATATTTTGGCCATTGTGCAAATAGCCATGGTGTTGTGACTGTAGCTTCTTTGCTTCATACCTAGTGGTTTATAGACATAAAGGAAAAAAATAGACCCTGGAGTGATTTTTTAAATTAATTTATTCAGATTATATATCAATTGTTCTCCCATCCCTTGTATCCTTCCATACCTCCCTCCCTCTCATTTTCACCCTATTCCCCTCACCTAGGTCTATGACCGAGGGGGATCTCTTCCCCCACTTTATGGTCATAGGCTCCATACTAGGAGAACATTTCTCTATGAGAAAGAGTGGCTTTGGATATCAATTTAATGATAGAAATAGAGACAAAAACTTTTAATAAATACCTTAATAAACCCTCTTCTATATGCCTGTTCATTCAGAATAATTACTTTACAAGATGTGAGACAAAGCATCTTAAGTTAACATAAATGGCATAGATAATCCCGATATCAAGATAAAGCAATTGCAAAACGGTCACAGGACTGTTGGACAGTAAAAGTCATTTGAAACTGTGAATAAAATTTGACTTTACACAATTAAGGTCAAATGTTGAATACATTGTGCAGAAATGAAACATATGTTTTCTTTTTTTTTAAGACATAAAATAATTTGATTATCTGCCTGAATCTACATAAGTTACAAATGAGCAGACAGGAAGCTAAATAACATTAATGCTGACATTAAGGAGGTTCTCTCTTAGGGTCAGGAAAGCCAAGAAAATGTGAATGACAATTAAAAGACATGGACTCTAGTTTAGTTTAATTAAAATAAATGGTGAGGGAGAAATGAGTGTCTGTGAATGGCACAGGGGTGCAACTAATTGAGAGAGTCAGAAGGCATAGTATCTGTCTTTAATTGAGAGGCCGTGAACATTTTTTCACTCATTGCCCCATGCTCTCCTCTGTTAATTTTCTTTTACTTTTATATTGGTTTGCTGATGGATGTATTTTGTTCTTCCTTTCATCACCCCTTTCTTAATGATGCACAGCCACTCGACCTTGGTCTCTCTTCATAAGCAGACCACCACTACAACAAATGGTCACAATAAAATTATAACCTTGAAAAATGTTTCCTTCAGCAAAAGGTGATCCTTGTTCTTCATTTTCAAAATCCTGATATCTGTCCAGAATATGAGATTTTAAAAGACAGGAGTTATCCTGAGGTATTTCTCCAAGTTCAGAAACACTGCCAAATCCCCAGAGAGAAGTAAACTACCACTTCATTTTCAAATAGCTTAGTGATGTCTTGTTCTACATGATTTTGCATCTAGTGAGCCTGCAAAATACATGCGTTCCAGTTAAATACACACTAAATCTTTTCATTCGGCTGTCTGATGGGTGATTGGGTAATTTGTTTTTGGCCTTCGGTTAAGGTCTTACTCTCATTCACTGATGAGGATATTATCTGTTGAATTCTGATTATGCATTAAATTCCCCCAAAGTTTTCCAACCAAGATTACAGTCAATTTTTAATTAGATCATTTTAGCATAAACAAAACAAAATTATCTTAAAACAAGTTGTGGTAGGTGAGATTAATGCAAACAGTATGGAAGCCTCAAAACAGTACTTTCATTACTGAAATAAATGAAATCCTCAGGGCATAGAGATTTCAATGTCATCAAACCCCAGAAGCCATTGTCTGTTGCCTTTTCTGGAGTTAAATAGACTAGCCCTTTTGGTAAGCTTCCTTGTGAGTTTACACTTTCCTTAGAGTGCTCTTTCCTTGATGTTTTCTTGGATGAAAGAAAGCTCTTTGTGCGAACAGCTCAAACTTCTTTAAGCTTAAAGAAGCTGCTTCAAGGAGAAAACTGCTTGCCAGAAAGACTGCTCAGAAAAGGAAAATGCACAGGCATTAGCAGGATGAGAAACTTTGCAAGTGGAAACCACTTGGGGAGTGGTTTATAGAAACAGTGGACAGAAGGGAAATTTCTGAATATATCGACTTCTAAACTGAATTGCCTCTCATATAAAAGAAATTTGATGAAGATAGGGGGAAGAGAAGAGTCAGATTCTATTTGCATATATGTATGTGATCCTGCATATTCTTTTATGACAGCTCACAAAGGGTAAAGTTATGTGTTCCCAGGGCCTACTTGTATATAAATATTTCAACATGTAGTATATGCTTAAAATTACAAATTTATGTGCTAAGGAGATAACTGTATGCTTACTGGCATGCAAAAGTACAACTTGGGTATAGAACAAAACATCTGTGTGTGAATTTTTAACTCTAAACTCCACATTACAGAATTTTAAGAAAATGCATATTTCTAATATACCGGCCAAGAATGCTTTCCATAACTCCCATGACTTAGTAAAACACTATTTTCACTTTATAAATATAGTAGCCACATTACATTTTGCTAAATTACCTAAAGGCATCCTAGTTGCAGTCTTCTGGTCCATTAGACAGTTAAACCAAATAACTGCTATAAAACAGAAACCTCTCTAGTATGCACATGAAGAGAAAAGGGAGCCTAGGAAGAATAAACTATGATCATGAGTCCTAGATAAATATGAGGCAATGAGAAAATATTTTTTCAAACTTTGATGTGTCAGTATGTCTAAAACTTGATAAAGTTATTTATAGAGTTTTTCTAGGTCATTGTAATTATGTGACTGAGTCCAAAATGCTCTTCCTGAGGTGTTAAGTACCTAAGTTTTTTATATAAATTATTTCACGCCTAATGTGTTTGGAGGATGGCTGTGGATTATGTTGTTTGTCAATAGCATACACAGAAATGCATACTAGAGGAACACATTTTTCATAGTATGTTTACATATGGATATTTAGAGTAAATCATGTCACAAAATAATGGCTGATATAACTGATTCTGCTGTACTTTGTGACCTACTGTAGACTATTAAATCATTTGGAGCATGTTTAAACCACATGTACACAAATACATCTTTCTGATGGCAGTACTAAGAGGATGAATTTTTATAAAGCTCACTGGGATTCTAAGATATAAGAAGATAAAGAAACAAAATTATTAGGCATCCCAGTAAACACACTCATCATGAAAGGATTTAGACTAATGAGTAGTATGCTGTATATTCCTAGAGGTCTTAGCATCAGTTATTTTTAAAAAAATTACAAATATCATTGGCAAATTCAGGCTCTTAAGAAGGTTTGACCAACCAGGTGTGATTTTAATTACACACACACACACACACACACACACACACACACACACACACACACACACACACACATTTTCTAAAGGAAATAAATCACTTCTTTTTTCAATAAAAAAACAACAGTAGTATGCCTCAAACTTAGGTCATTCATTCTGCCTAGTGCTATTTGTTGCTATCTCTAACTCTTGATTTTCTGCTACTGGTAATCCTATTGCTTCTCCGCCATTAGTAGTAGACAATAAAAGCTCAATAAAAAACTCACTTCTAAATATCCAGATGAATTTTAAGATATACAACTCAGTTTGAGCGGAACCCCTGGGCCCAAATCTGCCTATCATAATGTTCTACTTGTAGGTTTCTAGGACCCTCTGGATCCTTCTACTTTGCTATTCTCCCATGCTTCTCTCATCTAGAGTCCCAATAGGATGTCCTCTCCTCTGTCCCAGTTTCCTGGTAAGTGAAGGCTTTCGTGGGACATGCCCCTTGGTCTACTATGCCAAGGACAATACAGGCAGTGAACTTTAAACCTCTACTCAGATCTAGCCAATGGTCAGAACATTCTCCACAGTTGAGTGGAGAGTGGGATATGACTTTCTCACGTACTCTAGTGCCTCATATTTGACCATGTCCCCTGGAGGGGGAGACGTGGTGGCACTCAGAGGAAGGACAGCAGGTTACCAACAAGAGACTTGATACCCTATGAGCATATACAGGGAGAGGAAATCCCCCTCAGTCACAGTCATAGGGGAGGGGAATAATGGAAAAATGGGAGGGAGGGAAGAATTAAATTAAAAATAGTAATAATAAAAAAAATTTTAAAAAAAGATATACAACTCATAGGCTTCAGACAAAATTAAGGAGTGAGCATTTTTTTTTCCTTTTCTAAAACAACTTAAGCTTTCTGCCTCTGCAACACTCTCAGTACAGACTGAGCAACACATGTTAGACGGGTATTAAGCCACGCAGGAATAGGAAATGGCAACACAAGTTAAATAGAACTATTCAAAAGTGTTTATCTTCTTTCTGGGATATCAAAGTCATAAAGAAGACTGTTTGTAAGAAAAACACATGTGTAACCATAAAATTCAGGTTGTTATCAGTCAAATAAACCTCTTTCATCAACATTCTGAGAAACATGCTACACACCCAAAGACCCATTTGCTTTTGTGAAGTGAGTGAACATTTTATTCTCTTGTTTTGACAATGACAGAGATTTTCCAGGTGAACAAGCCATACTTTTAAAACTTGGTTTTTTTTCTTTGGCTATAAGCCAGAGGAATGAAGAAGTGCAATCCTGTTGTTAGTAAATAAGTTGGAATGTGCTTGGGCTTAGTTGATCCTCAAACAGAAAATTTGGTGTTTTTGCACATCTCCCATACCACAGGAACTCATTGATGTTTAACAATGGCATTGGAACTCAGAGATAGAATTACTTACCAGAGAGCTTAAATGAATACTGGTTAATATTTGTAGCAGTTTAGCATTCATACATAAAAAGGTTGTTGGAATTCCTGAGATGACAACTGAATAGGTATAAAGATTGTTGAAGAAAAGGGATGATCCATGGGAAAATACTGTCACTGATTTTTTTTTAAAGAATCTCAAATTTTTTTTCTGTATGATAAACCTACAATGGGGACTAGATTTTCAAAGGAAGGTGTAATGGGTAGGCTTACCAAATCTCATGTACATGTGTTATACCCTCAAAAGCATATAATTGTGTATGCAAAATGGATAATTGCATACAAAATTGTCCATTTGTGTGTGCAATTACCCATTTTATATACACAAATGCTTGTTTGAAAATCTGGCCCTAGAATTCTTGCTACAGACAAAAGATCAGCTTGCACACATGGTTTCTGAAACAGAAATTATGGCCTGCCTTGCCTATATAACTGCTGTCAAGTATTTAAGCTCTCTTCTTTTTCAGGCTATATAACAAGACCATGATCTAAAAGATAGCTAGTGAGATTAACATAAACTCTTTTTATTCAGCTGCCACTGGAGATTTTGGTAGTGCTTCTTACACAAGCAACCAGTGATGACGACTGTGTAATCACTGCTGGGTATAAGAGGCTACCATGCATTTGAGAATGCCTAACATATTGGATCATAACTACATAGCATTACAGCCCTTTGCTTGTTGTTGTGTTTTTAAGTAGATTCCTTTCCTTTCTTTTATTGTTGACTGTGTCTTAGCATTTGTACAATAGTATTTCTTAATTCCTGAAGAACAAATGTAACAGCAATGTCAGTATACTTTGTAGTGTCCAGAAGACTATGAGGTAAAACTCTGAGTGTCAAGGATAGCATGTATGAATACTCGCATCTGAATTTCTCAGGTGAGAGGCATGCACATGAGAGCCAGGAACAAGAAGTTCCAGCTATGGCCACCAGGCTATTCCTGTCACGCCAGAGAAAGCTCCCAGGTTACAGGGACACATGGTTCCAACCTCTGGACATCTGACTCCTAAGATGTGGGAAAATGGTCCCAGACTCTAGTCCACAGCTCTACCTGGCTCCCTGAGGAGAGCTCAAGCATACAGTATCTCATTTCAAGATCACAGCACCCAAAGCACACTGTGTCTGACCAGCTTGAGCTCAGAAAGCTCAGAGTGAGTGAATGCATAGTAGCACTGCTAACTCCAAGCGTTCCTCCAGTTTGAAAGGAGGCCTCCTGAGTACCTGAGGAGGCATACTGGTCCTCAAGATCATACAGGCTAGACCCTCTCACCCCACACCTGTCTGTGGGTCTAATTGAAACACTGCCACTTGAGAAAAGGGCTATTCCCTGTAATCGAGTAGGTAGTTCAGAGCAATACCCACAATCCTGTGGTGGACTGAGCCAGGAACATCCATTCTCCTGCACAGGGCTCTTCTTGCACCCCGCCCCTAGAAAATCCAGTAGACACCAGGAACAACCAGCAGATGCCATAAAAACAGATTGCTAAAAGTAAGTATAAAAACGCAATCAACAAAATCCAGTGCAATATGGCACCACTAGAACCCAGTTGTCCCATAGCAAGCAGCCCAGTATGCCCTAACACAAATAAAACATGACAAAATTACCTTAAATCTATGTTTATGAAGATGACAGAGACATTTAAAGAGGAAATGAATAAATCCCTTGAAGAAATACAAGAAAATACAAACTGGTGAAGGAAATAAATAAAATGATCCAAGATGTGAAACTGAAAATATAAACAATAAAGCAAACAAAATCTGAGGAAATCTTGAAGGTGGAAAACTTAGGGAAGAAAACAGAACTACAGACATAATCATATAGAATGCAAAAGAGGGAAGACAAAAATCTCAGGCATAGATGATACAATAGAAGAAATCAATATATCTTTTAAAATGCTAAATCTGAAAATTTCCTGACCAAAAAAAAATGCAAGAACTCCAGGACATGATGAAAAGACAAAATCTAATAATAATAGGAATAGAAGAAGGAAAAGATTCCCAGTTCCAATGCTCGAAAATATTTTCAGCAAAATCATTTGAGAAATTTTCCCCAACCTAAAGAAAGAGATGCCTATAAAACATACCAGATGCCTACAGAACACCAAATAGATTAGACCAGAAAATAAAACCCTCCCACAACATAATAATCAAAACACTAAATGTACAGAGCAAAGAAAAAATATTACAAACTTCAAAGGGAAAAGGCCAAGTAATATATACAGGCAAACCTATCAGGATCAGCTGTGAGTTCTCAAAAGGCTTTAAATTTCAGGAGAGCCTGGGCAGACATCTTGCAGAGCTTAAGAAGCCACAGATGTCAGTCCAAACTAAATGGAGAAAACAAGATATTCCATGACAAAACAAATAGACATCTACCTGCCAACTGTTGGCAACTGCATGTAGCTTAAATGAAAGAATACAACAGAATTTTAGAGGGACCTGTAAGAATCTTCCTGGGCCCAGCATGATATTGTAGCATTTCACATTTTTAATTCCAGCAGGTGGATGTCTATGAGTTGGAAACCAGATAGACTTCCTAGAAAGTTCGAGACCAGCCAATGCTATATTGTGAAACCATGTCTAAAATAATGATGGTGGTGGTGGTGGTGAGGAAGAAGAAAAATATTTCATTTATCCATGCTTATAGATGTATATTATTAGTTTTTATAAAATTATAATATGTTTAGAAAATTTTCAAGTTTCTATATCTGTAAATAGTATAAGCATTCAGACCATCTCAATAACCACTCCATTTTCACTTATTTTTCCTGTTTCTCCACTTTATAACATATGGAGTTGAAGCAGATATAAAAAGACACTAATCATACACTAAAATACAAGGCTATACCCACAGACTGAGTTCTAAGTATATATTCCAAAATTAAACTACCATGATCACTGAACTCCTGAGAACTAATATCTATTAGAGGAAAACATAGCAGTTATCTCAAGATATTCTGATTCTGCATTGACAAGTGTGCTGGATATTTCCATGTTAACTTGACACAAGGTAAAGTTATGTGAGATGAGGAAACTCAGTTAAGAAAATGCTTCGGAGTTTTTCCAAGATGGCTGCACCGATCGCACACTGCATCTGATTAGCAGGAAATACTGCACAGCGACCTAAAGACCGAATTAGGAGCTGTAAAATAGACGTGCTTCTGATTCTCAGGTGAGAAGGATCCAAATTGTGTGGGCATGGGTGGGTCCGACCGCTGGCCACCCAGCTAACCCATGAAAAAATCCCTGGGAACAGCCCACATTAGCAGCCATCTTGGGAAGGACTGTGGAAAATCTCTGTAGCTTCAGCCCTCACTCCTGGCTATCTTTTTTGGGACCCACTCTCCTCTCCCACTAGCCCTATCCACTGCTTGCTGGATCTAGGATAGTGAGCAAACAGGCAGATCTTAGTCCCGGCACAGGACACAATCCACGTTAGCTGGCTCCTGAAAAGAGTGCGGGACATCCAAGTACCTCTGAGCCCTGAGCTATCTCAGCCTCCCAGCTGCCTACCGGCCTAGAGAAGCTGGGTCTCAGAGCATATAAATACGCCCCTGCCATGCCAAGAGGGCCTGGGGAACTTATGAGTAGTTTAGAACCTGATTTCTTTCAACACCCCAAACTGCCTACTAGCTGGGAGCAAACCTTGTGACTGGCAGAGCTGAATCTAAGCTCCGGCCACATTTCTCATTAGCCGCCATCCTATGAGCAACTTCAGGCCTTGGTCTATACACGCACACTCACCTGAAGCATACCACGCAGATATAGCTAAGACACAAGGCAAGCCCATTGAGCAGAGACCAGCTTTGGCCACATTACTCATTAATTGCAATACTGTTAGCAGCTGCTGGGCCTGATCTCACCCCACCTACCTACAGCTTATTGGCCAGATCCACCTAGGTCACAGACCAGAGATTTGTACAGGCAACACCCCATATTCACTACTGATTCATGAAAAGCTTGGAACTCTAATATCTCCTCATTGGTCTTACCCAAATGGGGCACAGAGAACCATTTGTAACACAGCAGATAGACAGATCCCTGCCATCTTGAAAATGTCTGTAGGGCTCTTGAAGAAGTTTAGCCTCAGAAATATATCAGCTCAAGTCTCCCCTTCCCAACCAAACTGGAATACATTCATGGAACCCAGCTGAGCTGAACTGGGTGCAGGCTCTAACACCCATTGCTCAACATCCTAAGGAGGCCTCTGGGGAGCCCTAGCCAACAACCTTTTGCTTGGAGTTCTCTTTACTTGCTTTTGGTCTGCCTGGCCAACCTGGGACATAGATAGTGACCTCATTGGAGGAACCACTATGCCTGTTAACACCAGAAACAACCAGATGACTAGAGAACAGCACAAGAACACTAACAACAAAACTAAGAACCTTATAACAACACAGGAAACCAGTGATCCTAACACAGCAAGCCCTGGAGTTATGAACACCTATGAAATGCAAAAAGACTTTAAATCTGAGGTGATAAAAGTGATACAAGCTTTTAAAGAGGAAAATAAATCACTCAAAGAAACACAGGAAAATACACTCAATCAGATGAAGGAATTGAATAAATCCTATAAAGAACTACAGGAAAATGCATCTAAACAGATGAATGAATTGAATAAATCCTATAAAGAATTACAGGAAAATTCAATCAAATTGGAGAAAGAAATAAATAAGACTATTCAAGACTGACAAACCTTTAGCCAAACCAACTAAAAGACAGTGGTAGAGTATCCAAATCAATAAAATCAGAAATGAAAAGGGAGAGATAACAACAGACACTGAGAAAATCCAAGGAATCATCAGGTCTTATTTCAAATTCTATATGCCACAAATTTGAAAACATAAATGAAATAGACAATTTTATTGATAGCTACCAACTACCAAAATAGAATCAATATCAGGTAAACAAATTGAATACTCCTATCACACCTGAGGAAACAGGAACAGTCATCAAAAGTCTCCCAACAAAATAAAAATGCCTAGGACCAGATGGATTCAGCTCAGAATTCTTCCAAACCTTCAGAGAAGAAGTAACACCAACTCTCTTAAAATTATTCTATAAAATAGAAACAGAAGGAACTTTACTAAATTCATTCGATGAGGCAACAGTCACTTTGATACTTAAACCACAGAAAGACTCAACAAAGAAAGAGAACTTCAGACCAAATTCTCTTATGAACATTGATGCAAAAATACACAATAAAATATTCACAAACCAAATTCAAGAACATATCAAAAATATCATTCACCGTGACCAAGTAGGCTTCCTCCCAGGCATGCATGGGTGGTTCAATATACCAAAATCCATCAATATAGTCACTTATATGAGTAAACTGAAGGGGGAAAACCACATGATCATCTCCTCAGATGTGGAAAAAGCATTCAACAAAATCTAACACCCGTTCATGTTAAAAGTCCTGGAGAGAGCAGGGATACAAGGCACATACCTAAACATAATAAAAGCAACATACAGCAATCCTATAGCTATCATAAAATTAAATGGAGAGAAACTTAAATCAATTCCACTGAAATCAGGGACAAGACAAGGCTGTTCACTCTCTCCATATCTCTTTAACATAGTACTTGTAGTCCTAGCTAGAGGAATAAGACAACAAAAGGAGATCAAGGGGATACAAATGAGAAAGGAAGAAATTAAACTATCACTCTTTGGAAATGATATGATAGTTTATATAAGTGACCCTAAAAATTCAATCAAGGAACTGCTACAACTGATAGACACCTTCAACAAAGTGGCTGGATACAAAATCAACTCAAAAAAATCACTAGCCCTCCTATATATAAATGACAAAGAGGCTGAGAAAAAAAAGTAAGGAAACAACTCCCTTCACAATAGCCATAAATAATATAAAGTATCTGGGTATAACTCTGACCAAGAAAGTGAAAGATTTGTATGAAAAAACTTCAAATCTCTGAAGAAAGAATTTGAAGATTTCAGAAGATTAAAAGATCTCCCATTCTCATGGGTCAGGAAAATCAACATAATAAAAATGACCATCTTATCAAAAGCAATCTACGGATTCAATGCAATTCCCATCAAAATACCCACACAATTTTTTACTCATCTTGAAAGATAATTCTAAACTTCATATGGAAAAACAGAAAGCCCAGAATAGCTAAAATGATCCTGTACAATAAAAGATCTTCTGGAAGTATTTCTATCCTGGATCTCAAGCTATAATATAGAGCAACTGTAATAAAACAAGCATGATACTGAGATAGAAATAGCCTGGTTGATCAATGGAATTGAAGTGGAGACTGAGAAATAAACCCACATATGTATAGACACTTGATTTTTGACAAAGACAAATCCATACAATGGAAAAATGATAGCATCTTCAACAAATGGATGGCTACATGTAGAAAAATAAAAATAGGTCCCTTTCTATCGCCCTGAACAAAACTGAAGTCTAAGTGGATTAAAGACCTCAACATAAAACCAGACACACTAAATCTGTTAGAAGAAAAAGTAGGAAAGAGCCTTGAGCTCATCGGCACAGGAGACAACTTTGTGAGCTCAGGCCCTAAGATCAACCATCAACAAATGGGACCTTATGAAAGTAAAAAGCTTCTGTAAGGCAAAGGACACTGTCAACAGAACAAAACAACAGCCTGCAGACTTGGAAAAGATCTTCACCAAGCCTACATCAGACAAAGGCCTAATATTCAAAATATATGAAGAACTGAAGAAATTAAACACCACCAAACCAAATAATCCAATGAAAAATGGGGTACTGAACTAAACAGAGAATTCTCTATAGAGGAATATTGAATGGCTGAGAAACAGTTAAAGAAATGCTCAACATCCTTAGTTATCCGGAAAATGCAAACAAAACAACTCTGAGATTCCATCTTACACTTTTCTAAATGGCTAGGATCAAAAATTCAGGTGACAGCACATGCTGGTGAGGATGTGGAGAAAGAGGAACACTCCTCCATTGCTGGTGGGAGTACAAACTTGTACAACCACTTTGGAAATCAATCTCGTCATTTCTCAGGAAATTGGGAATAACTCTACCACAGGACACAGCCATACCATTCTTTGGAATATACCCAAATGATGTTCCACCATACAACAAGGGCATTTGCTCAATATTGTTCATAGCAGCTTTATTTGTAATGGCCAGAATCTGGAAACAACTTAGATGTCCCTCAGCTGAAGAATGGCTAATGAAACTGTGGTACATATACACAATGGAATACTATTCAGCTATTAAAAACAAGGAAATCTTTAAAATTTCAGGCAAATGGATGGCACTGGAAAAGATCATCCTGAGTGAGGTAACCCAGACCCAGAAAGATACCTAAGGTATGTACTCACTCATAATTGGACATTAGCCACATAATAGAGGATAACTACACTACAAAACAGAGTCAGAAACATCAACCAAGGACCATGTATGATGTGAACCTAGACCCACTGCTTAGATGCAGTAGCACAGTTTCCTTGTGGATCCCACATCTGGAGAATAGGGACTACTTCGGGCATGCACTCTGGCCACTGAACTTAGATCACTTCCCCCTGGAAAGGCAGCCAGGCCAGGCTACAGAGGAAGAGGTTACAGCTAATACGGATGAGGCTTGATAGACTAAGGTCAGTTATTGGGGGAAGAGGACTCCCCTGTATGAGTACTAAGGGAGAGAGGGAGAGGGGATGAGGGAGGGAGGGGTGATTGGGGTGGGAATGAAGGAGGGATGGCTACAATCAGGAGGTGAATTTTTTAAATTGAAGATCAAGCAGGAAACTTATATTGCTAATCTCATCATATGGGACTGGCTCTGAGACTGCCTGAAATGTGAATGTCTAAGCATAGACAATGATTCTTTTTTTTTTTTTTTTTTTTTTTTTTTTTGGTATTTGTTTTTTGGTTTTTTTGGGACAGGGTTTCTCTGTGTACCTTTGGCTGTCCTGGACTGACTTTATAGACCAGGATGGTCTTGAATTCACAGATATCCGCCTGCCTCTGCCTCCTGAGTGCTGGGATTAACGGCATGTGCCACCACACCCAGGCTAGACAATGATTCTTTTTTTTTTTTTTTTTTTTTGGTTTTTCGAGACAGGGTTTATCTGTGTAGCCTTGGCCATCCTGGACTCACTTTGTAGACCAGGCTGGCCTCGAACTCACAGCGATCCGCCTGCCTCTGCCTCCCGAGTGCTGGGATTAAAGGCGTGCGCCACCACGCCCGGCTACTAGACAATGATTCTTATTGACTAAAGAACCCCTATGAATTACTACTAGATGCCATTCTTCGCATGACAGGAATGAAGATTTACAGGTGTTTTCTTTTCCTGCTCATACAAAGAGTAGAAATCCAGCCTTAAGTGTTCCATGCATCACACACACCTTTTATCCACTTATACTTTTAGGACTGTATAATGCTTGTGAGAAATTATGTACTTTCAGAAGAAAAGAACCAGACATTGACATTGGATTAGACCTGACAAGATGCATTTCATGCAGCATGCTGGATATTGACATCCTGTTTGGAGAAAGTGGTTGACAAGAAAGAAGGGGGGATATAGACATATACAGGGAAGAAAGAATCAAAAGTAGATTAGTGAATCTATTCCTCAACTTAATATCTCAATTGCCACCCACAAGATATTTTTAATCCACTGACATAGAATTTTGTATATAGATTCAAAATAAGTTCTAAATACAGGGGTATAGAATTCAAATGTAAGATTATTCTTCACATACATTTCATATATATATGTATATGTATATGTATATATATATATATATATACTCTAATATAAGTTATTGTATCCATATAACTCAATTATAATACAAGGTTTACTTCCAATGTTTTGAAAGTGCTATCAAGCTGTTTAGGAGAAATAATCTATACAAATTAAATGTCAGTAGTTTAAATCATGGTCATGTCAATTGTTAGTCTACATTTATCACAAGAGTATACATGTTAGGTACAGCAGATAGATATGACTCTATAGAAAGACAAGGTCTTCAAAAACCCCAGAGACATGAAGAATATGGCATTTAAAATGTTTTTATTACTTTAAAGATTCATTGACAATAAGACAAGTTAACTCCTGGCAACATCCAACCTACCTCAAAAAAGAATATGAGCATCAAAGAACCTCCTTATGGAGATGGCTTCAAATGTGGCAAACAAGTCACTGGGAAAAAAAGTTCTCATTTATACCACAGACAGAATTCTGCCTAAAAAAAAGGACAAGCTTGGGTGTAGGCAGAGTTGATGGCCAAACTCTGCCAAGACAGGGTAAGCAAGTCCTCAATAGACCCTGCCTCACAAATATATCTGTCAGATATATTGGGGCAGGAGGCTGAAGAAGATGCTCCAATGTTATAGAGAGTTTTGGGTGACTGTTGAGGTAGCAAACTATCTCTGTCATATTTTCCTTTGTAAAGCTACTAACCTGCACTCCCAGAATACTCAGGTAATCAAGTTTACTCCTTCTCAAGTCTCTGAGGGAGTTGAAGACCAGGTAGCTTAGTTTTACAATGAAGCTTAATTGTTTAGGGGTTAAGATGCTTTTAGGTCTAGGTCTAGGTCTATGTGTTCTAAGTTGATAATGACAATGTGTGATGGAGATTGATTTACATTCAGAAATTTAGATGCACCAAGATAGTAAAGATGTCTTCTTCAAAGCTGTCAAATAAAAATAGCCAAAACACTAAGAATGTAACATTTATATAATCCCTGATTGCGTCACAGTTGTTCTTGCCATAGGTAATCTAGTGTGTGTGTGTGTGTGTGTGTATGTGTGTGTGTGTGTGTGTGTGTGTATACACATATATATATATGTATACATATATGCATATATGTATGTACAAAAATAATATAATTAATAAAATAAAATGGCTCCACAAGTTTGGACTGTATGAAAGCCTATAGGTTATTGTTTTAGTTAGTGTTTGATGGGGTAGGGTCCATCTAATTGGGATAGTGCCATTCCTGGGCTGGTGGTCCTGAGCTTTTTAAGTGAGCTGTCTTAGAAAACCATGGAAAACAAACCAATAAGCAGAGCCCCTCCATTGCCTCTGCATCAGCACGGGCCTCCAGGATGCTGAACTGTTTGAGTTCGTGTCATGATTTTCATTGAAGGTGAACAGCATATGAACATGTAAGTCAAATAAATCCTTGCTTCTCCAACTTGCTTTAAGGTCATGGTGTTTCATGGAAGCAATAGGAAATTTTAACTAAAACAAGAAATGATTCCAAAACTTAGTAATCTACATTAATATTAAGGTAGTTTATTCATATGCCAATGTGTTACCTGGAAATTTCTCATATTAGTTATAACTGACACTCATGGATTTATAAGAAACAAAATGCCTCTTGGCTCATGTGGGCTTTCTCATCGCTTAATTACGACTTCACCCATGGCTACAGAGAAAAATAGAATCCTTTTCATATGGTTTCATTCATGTCCTCTAGACAAACAACTAATTTCTGTTTTTCTAGGATAGGCAAGGCTGATAAAACAAAAACAGGTGGGTAAAGTTTTTAGAAGCCTAGATTCAGAATGGAACAGGCATTGGCTGTGTTATAATGGTCACATTCAGTCACAGAATTACCCCAAATATAAGGACTGAGAAATAACTTCTGAGCTATCGATGCTAAGATCAGTATAGTCATATTGTTAAGCCTGGCATTTCATAAAATGTCTCTCACAATCTTCTGTGTGGATTGCTTGGTCACTAGCTAGTATTACTATTTGTGGGGAGGGGTGAAAGCTCTAGGAGGTAAGGCATGCATGGGATAAGTGAATCTCTTTTGAAACCCAACTCTTCCCTAATACCATCTCTGTGTTTTAGGTCATTGTGATGGGATCAACCTCTTCCACACACTCCTGCCACTTGTAACAGTGATGTTTTGCCTTCGGCTTAAAATAATGAAGCAGAAATTCATGAATTGAAGCATCTTAAACTGCTGAGTCAAAATACATCCTTCCTTAAGTTTACTTCTGCTGGTGTTTGTAACATCTGTGGTTTACACAATAAGCAGTTTACACACTAAGTGCACTTAGACACAAAAGTAAGTAAAGATATATGTTGGTTTTGCCACATGCTGCAGACATGTTCTTACAAATGACTAAGCTAAAGATTCAAGAATAGCCATGTCTAGAATTCTCCAAAAGCTCAATGGGAAATACAGATGAAACTGACTTGCAAATAGAGAGCCAAAGGTGGTTTATTTCCAGGCATCTATCTGCAGGATTTTATAACTCTCGCTGTGTATTTCTGTTTAATTTCATTTCCTTAAAGGGCTTCACTATAACTAAAATGATGGAATATTTTTACTGTCTTTCTATTCCACTAATACTATTTTCCTAACACTTGTCACTACTTACTATACTATATTTAGTATCTACCTCTGTCCCACAACAAAAGTAAGCTTCTTGAGTCCAGGAACTTGGCACATTTTATTCACTGACTGATCTGCAGCACCTAGGACACACTGTGCCAGAGTACATATTCAATTAATATTTATTAACAAGGACTAGTGAGATTCTATAGACACTTCTTCATCTGGGCATTAAAAGACAGAAAACCTATTGGCAACTATATTTAATTCTGACATGGGCATTGGAATAGAATCAAACCACATGTCTGTTTCCAATCCCTTTCACTTTTGTAAGCCTCAGAGTCTCATTCACTGATAATGTTATGATCTGTTTTGACCTGGATACAATATGCCATCTCATTTCATTCTATTTTGAACCTATCTGCAGCAAAGCCACAGCACTAGTTATTAAGGCATTGAAAATATTTCTGGTTCTCAGTCTTTATGTGTAACATTTTCTACTTTAGAAAGATGTGAAGGAGTGGTGAGGAGACTAATTGCTTTGAGAATATAAGAACCTAGATTCAAAGTTTAATTTCTGTTTTGGTTGTGTCTTTTGAAAAGTTAATGAAATTCATTTTTCTTACCCTGTTGGATAAATAATACCTGTGAAACCTGGGTTTAGTAGTTAATTTTAGTGAAAACCATCTACAGAAGGAGAGCACCAATTGCTCAGCTTGTATTGCATGACCCATCCCCAGTTTCTATTTTATTAACTGAATCCAACATTAATAATATTATTTCACAGTGCCTTGTAAATTAGATGTTCTTACAGAAATATCTATCTTTTACCATACACTCCTTAAACACAAGAAATGTGACTGTTATCGCTCACTTACTTAACTGTTAATTATGTTCTATCCTTGATTCATAACAATTCTCATTATTCACTGACTATAACTTTGGAATATAAAATAGTATAAATTCATTAGCAACAGAACCAGACTTACAGGTACTATGGACTCAAACACTAAAATGACAAATTTCAGGCATTGCTATACCTTAAAAAATGAAGCTAGATGTCTAACATTGGTACCCAACTAAGAAGCTGATGATAAAACAGGTTGACAAAAAGCATATTCCTTACAGGGGACAATGTCAACATAAGACAGATTACCAAGATAATAAAATAATTAGAAGATTCTTGAATCTCAAGTCTAATGAATTCTTCTTCCTCTTAGTACAAGAACAAGTCATGGTGATTGTTTCCTGTCCCATTTCTAAGGTAAGAAGAGTGAAGTTGCTGTCCTCCACATGGTATATACTTCCTAGGAGACCTTTGCAATTAAAGTTCATGAAGTCACCTATTCCTGTGTTTGAAAGTCTGAATAAGCATCTATAGTCATAGGGAGAAAGCAACCAGGCCACCTCTGGTCCTCATGTTGTCACAGGAATGCCCCCACCCATTCTTTCCACTGTATGCATCTATGTATGTACCAAATTTTGATTTGCTTGCATGTTCAGATTGCATAAGCCATTGTGCATAATGTTCTGATACTATTTTGATACCAGAAACATTGATTTTGATATCACCAACCTTGTTACAGTACTGCCTTAAAAAATGCCATTCTGAAAGGGGTTACTTTAATTAATAGGGTTTTCAAAGTAAGTATATTTAAATGATCTAAGTGGATAAATGTGTAATTAAAACTGGAAATATAAAATAAAATTTGAGATACATAATATATATTCACTGATATGTCTAACAAAACAAACTTTGTGATACATGTTTTTGTTCTGTTTATTAGGCTATGCTTGAAATTCATATGTACCACCTTAAAAATCTCTCCATCATTGATCCTCAATCATTCCTTTTTTTTAATTTAAACTGGACCATGTTTTATTATGTGCAATTAAACTGTTGCAGGAGGAACAAAATTCCCTGGAGTTTATATCACAGTGATGAAATATGTCTCATGAGATTTCCTGTTCTATAAGTGCATATTGTTATTTTTTCTAAATAATAATCTGTAGTTATAAAGCTATCCCAGTTTAATATATGTTATTAAGATTAAATTAATTTTAAAACTGATATATGTGGGTATAGTGTAGGATCTTTTGTTTTGTGGTTGTTCTAAAGGGATTTTATGGTGAAATTTTTATTAGAATTCCTATAGATACAACCTAACAATATGTTGATAAACATTTTTTCCTGTTCAAAAGTGGCTAATATTTTTTAAAAACATTTGCTTTGTTAGAAGGTTATGGAAATTCTATATGCTTAATACAGATAAAATGATAACTCTACTGCAAAGACTTTCTCTACAAGGTAATTGGTGCAAAAAATAAAATCCTAAAAGAACAACAACAAAAAAGGCTTCTTATATGTGTTTCAATTTTTGAGATTACTCATAACTTCCTTGTACTTGAATTTTACATTATGAGTATTAACATATTACTACATACTGTTCTTTGTCTATTATAGGCCTCATTAGAATTTTAGATTTAAAAAAAATTTTAATGATTTATTCATGTTACATCTCAGTTGTTATCCCTTCCCTTGTATCCTCCCATTCCTCCCTCCCTCCCATTTTCCCCTTACTCCCCTCCCCTATGACTGTGACTGAGGGGGACCTCCTCCCCCTGTATATGCTCATAGGGTATCAAGTCTCTTCTTGGTAGCCTGCTATCCTTCCTCTGAGTGCCACCAGGCCTCCCCATCCAGGGGATGTGGTCAAATATGGGGCACCAGTGTTTGTGTGAAAGTCAGACCCCACTCTCCACTCAACTGTGGAGAATGTCCTGTCCATTGGCTAGATCTGGGAATTTTAGATAAATTTTAAGTAGCTGTTTTCATGTGATAGGCAATTCTATACCCAAACAAAAAGGTTAGTATTTGTCTGAATTCTCACCTATTCACCCAGAAGTGGATATATCATTTTTTTCTACTTCTTCAATGTTATGCTTGTCAGCCACCTCAAATATCATAAAATTTAATATAGTTACTGGATACATTACCACATATAAGCAATCACAACCCTACATCACTAGTACAATATAGACCAGAATTACGTATATGTGTTGTCCTATGGATTTTCACTTTCAAATTCAAACATCAACAACTCTAGGCATAACAAAGAAATGATTCAAAAGAGATTTTTGGATATACAGAATATTTTAATAAAATTTACCTGCATGTGATTACATCTAAGGAAAACTCCATCATCATCTTGAACACATATATTTTTTAAAGACTAAACATACCTTCTTATGTAAAATGCTTCATATTATCTGGAGGGGAGATAGAACAATTTAATAATTAGGAAAGGATAATTAATGAAGAACTTCTTGAAATTAGTTTAGCCTACATGTCAGAACTTGTAGAATCTCATCCCAAGAATTTTTGTCTTACAAAATACTTATGAAGATGCATAAAACTATATTATAACATTCAGTCAGTAATATTTTTCTGTGGTAGTTCTCATACATGAATCTAATTTATTTACTTCTTTTTGCTAATGCATCTAAATAAGATTCTACAGGGAGTTTTATTTTAGTTATCAGAAGTATAAATGTTCTTACATATTTATATTGTTATCACTTTCCTGCTTTTGTTTCCTGATGGAAGTACTCATGGCACTTAAACACACCCCAGATAATACTATTTAATAACTCTAAGTACTATTTTTCTTACATCAACTAACAATGGTGCATAAATGTAACCTTGACCAAGTCCCACAAAATCCCTGAGCTATGTTGCCTCATTAAATATAATCATGTGAAAATACTTAGCTGAGGGCTGTTCTAGCTGCAATATCTTAAATCACATAAAACTATAAAAACATAAATAAACATCACAATGAAAACTTTTCATGTTAATATGAGATAACTGCATAACTCTCCATAGTATTTGAACTTTTTCAAAGCTATTTTATGGCTTATACCTTACTTCCATCCTTCCTAAACTAGATAGGTGAGAAAAGAGGTTAATGGGAACAAGAGAAGTAGACTTTCTTAGACTCAATTCCTTGGAGATTCCACTCTTTGTTGACAGGACTCCAGCAGATCTGGCAAACCACAAACCAGAAAAAACAGCAATTCAGTAAAAATGATGGCAACCAGATCTGGAACCAGAACCCAGAGCAGCAGCCAGAACCTGAAACGTTGACGCATCCTCTGGAGCTTTTCTCTCTAGGAGTGTCTCAAAGCAGATTGTTGAACAGCCAAATGATAGGAAGCAATGCCAAAACCAAAAAACCAAGCCTCTTATTTGGGAGATACATATATCCTCTCAGAGTCCATTCTAGGATGTTTATCATCTGGCAAGACAATGGCCCAGCAAGAAGCAGTTCCTATTCTAGTGGACAAACACCACTTGTCCTTTCACAAGTCTGTTTCCAGCAGACAAACACCACATTGTCTCACACATGTCTGTTTCACATACTAAACTTGGGATCAAAACAAAAACATGTTTACATCCACTACAAATCCCTCCACATCAATTTAAGATAAGAACAAATTTTTGTTTAATTGTTCTTTGACAATTTCATACATGTATACAATATGTTCTGGCCATGTTCATTCTTCCATCCTGTTTTGTTTTCCTTCCATATCTATCAGGCCCTCCTCCTCCAAGTCCCCACCTCAAATGTATGTATTTTTATTTTACTTTTGTATTTTCTTTTGAACTACTAAGTTTAACAAGTGCTACCCACATAGGAATGGGTATGAAAGATCCCCTGGAGCATGCAACACTCAACCAAAGTACATGACACAAGTAAAGGCTTTCCTGTCCTTCAGCAGCCTTCAAATACAATTAGCTCCCTGAGGCAGAGCTGGCCTTCATGAGCTACTATCCTATCTCTGACAAACAGCATAAGAAACACAGTTTTTCCTCACATCCTGCAAATTTAATCTAATCTAAATTAAGTTGGATCTCTTAATATGGTCACATGATAATCTGTATTGCTAAAATTTGAATGCATGAGGTATTCTAAAATCTACAAGAAGCGCTTTTTTCTGCTCCAATTTTCTATTATGGGCATTTTTTATTGTTACATATTTATTTTGTATGTAAAAGTCTGTGTGGGTATTCGAGGTTTGCTTGCTGCTTTATGGGTGTCTGTAGGGTGGAGATTGCATATACCACAGTATGCATGAGGTCAATATTAGTGAGTTTGAGGAAACAAACTCATACTGTCAGGCTGGACATGGCTACCTCCTTTCTGTACTTTCAGGCTGGTTCTGAGAGTAAGGTCTGAAGCTATGCCATTTTCACTGTGTATTAGAAAAGATAGTAAAATATTGCCATGGAATAGTGAGAAATTATAAATTCTCTGTATATGCAGATGCAGAGATTTATATTTATGGCTATTATAATATTTATTGAAAAATTCTGATTAAGTTAATAAATGATAGAATAATAGTTACTATACAATTTTCTTATATGAAATAATTCATAAAAATTCAGATCAAAACAAACAATATCCCATTAAAAGGATATAGTAAAATTTAATGGAAATAATGAATAAGCTCTTCAACTTATTAATGTAATTAATGAGGAATGAATCATGTGACTACTTTGGGAAAACAGTTAATTTTAAAATTTTTACTAACTTTATGTGACTTACTAACACTAGTAAAAATAATATAAGCCAAAATATTCAATCAGATTAAGACACTAGTGATAAATAGGACATTGGCTGACTATTCTAAGATCATTTAGCACTTGTGTGGAGACAGTATAACTTGAAAGGCACTTGACAGATGACAAAGGCCAGATAAAAGTTTCCCAAGTTTTGTGGCAATTCTTTAATTTTATTCAATTTTAGTAATGAATTATGAAACAGAAAAGTGGCACACTAAATTACCAAAAGTTTAAACAAAGAAACAGTAGTTGTATTATAATAAATTCAAATTTACCTTCTTATTAGCTCCATAGAATATATTATAAAGTATTTTTATATTTCTAAGAGACTGTGATAATATTAGAGAAGCATAACTTATGTATTTTTATATTTTTTAATAACATTTCTGCTTTTGCTTTCTGATTTTTCTCATATTTGAGTGATTTACAAATGTTTATAACAATCAATTTTGTTATTCTGAATAAATACCACCTTTTGTTCTTAATAGGCATATTTAATTTTGACAAATACTTTTTCTTAAATAGGATCTCCAAAGCTATATAGGTTTCTGCATTTCTCACAAAATATAGATCTATTTTTAAGAATACTATTTTATTTTGGAGTCAAGGCCCATATTTGACCAATTTCCCTTGGTGGGGAGGCCTGGTGGCACTCAGATAAAGGATAAGCAGGCTGCCAAGATGAGACTTGATAGGCTGTCACCATATAATGGGGGAAGAGGTTCCCCTTGGTCACAGACATAGGGGAAGGGAATAGGGTGAACGCGGGAGGGAGGGAGGAAGGAATGGGAGGATACAAGGTATTGGATAACAATTGAGATGTAATCTGAATAAATTAATTAAATAAAAAAAGAAAAGAAAAAAGAATTATGGTTTAAATAGATAAGTGTGAACATAGTGTGTGTGTGTGCATGTGCATGTGTGTCTGTCTGTCTGTCTGTGTGTGTGTGTGTGTGTGTGTGTGTGTGTGTAAGATTACTTTGTTCTATGTTGGTAATTCCCTGGAAAAATTATAAAGACAAAATATTATGGAATCTGTCTTCTGAATATTACATGGCTGTTGCCATCCAGAAACTAAAATCATGGTTACCTATGATTACTTATATGAGAGCTTCCCAAGATTAAGCCCAGTAACATTTTCTATAGAAGGGGAAATAAAAAAACTTTTCCTTGAGATGTAGCTACCTGTTATTTGCCAATGCTCCTGTAAATAACCCTTGCTGGACTCAATATCTGATCAAGCTAGACTCAGGTAGAATGATTTCTTTGGTATGCCATTGCCTCTTCTCTCTAGGGTAGCTAGAAATAGAAACATCAGGAAAAGTCACACTGCAACTGTTCAGAATGCAAAGCTACATAAAATTGGGGATTTTATTTTCTAATGAATTGCACATAAACCAAGTGTGAGTGCTAAGATATGTCATGGAGTAAAAACACAAAACATCTTTTTGTTGTGTGCTGGAGCATCTTCTGGGTATATTCCAAGGAGTGGAATAGCTGGGTCTTGAGGAAGCCTTATTTCTGATTTTCTGATACAGTGCCAGATAGAGATCCAAAGTGGCTGTACAAGTTTGCATTCCCACCAGCAATGAAGGAGTGTTCCTCTCTCCCCACATCCTCGCCAGCATGTGGTGTCACTTGAATTTTTGATCTTAGCCATTCTGATGGGTGTAAGATGGAATCTCAGAGTTGTTTTGATTTGCATTTCCCTGATGACTAAGGAGGTTGAGCATACACAGGGGGAAGAGGTCTGCCTCAGTCACAGTCATAGGGGAAGGGAGTAAGGGGAAAATGGGAGGGAGGGAGGAATGGGAGGATACAAGGGATGAGATAACAATTGAGATGTAATATGAATAAATTAATAAAATATATTTTAAAAACGCAAAACATATCACAAGTGCCAATGCAAAACAGTTATTCCCTCAAAATGAATAAAATATGAAAGACTATTCCTGAGATAAAGATGAATGACCAGGGCCCAGGCATACAGCTGCATATTATTTCATTTGTTACAGAACAAAAGAAAGTTTTAAAAAATTAAGGTAGATTTAAACACACTAGTAGATGAAATGTCAGGTTGGTCAGTTCTAGAAATGCAGAAGAATATCATGTATGGGTCTTGGATATATATTGGATGACATTTTTAGACATTGCAGGGGTAGAATCTGTAAACATAAGGTTATAGTGTAATTCAAATGTTGATTTCTGCAAGCCCCATATCTGGTTGCAATCCTTGTTCCAAGACTCTCTTGTCTCAGTGTTGTGTACACATTGCCCACCAGTTGTCCCCTGATATGCCAAAAAAAGCAACTTACAGCCAATCACTGATCAGATGGAGATACTAAGGCTGGACTTACTGCCATGGGGCGATTCGACTCTTTATTGTCAGGATACCAGCAGTCCAGTCAAATGGCAAACAATGAACAACAACAAAAATCATTAGAAGAGGCATGATCCAGAAGAAACAGCAGAACTCCAATGAATAGGCTTGAGTCAGCAGAAATAGCAAGACTGGAGTACCATGAGAAGTTCTGTGGAGTGTTTCTCTCCCCAAACAGAAGTACTAAAAAGTGAAGTCCAGCAAAGTGTAGCGAAGCAAAAACATTGTCTCACTGTCTGTGGGCTTCTATTTATCTTTTCTCCGAGTACATACAAGGATGGTTTTTAACTGGCAAAGACCACACCCCTAGCATGAGATAGCTTGCAGCAAAATATCACATGACTTCTCATGAGTCGGTTTTCAGCTAACAAAGATCACGAGTCTCTCTTAAGCAGTGGAAAAACACGCCCATACCCCACATTTGGGACCAAAACAAAAAGCACCTTCAAAAGACACAAATGAGTCTTAAAAGAAATGAGATACTTTCACTTCAGCAATCTACTAATCTGTTAGTACATTTCAAACCCTTGTCCTGGTGTTGTGTCAAAAGTAGAGGTGGTCTATAAATGCCTAGTAAGTAGATTAAAAATGTTGTAAGATTATTCGTCTCTGGATTATTCACAGAATTCTATCCATTCATTCTTGTAGAACTTCTAACACAGATGTTGGGATTTCCTCCTTTATAAATGTAGTCTGTTTCTTCCAATTTATTTTTTTAAATACCCTTATCTAGAAGTGATTATAAAATTTTTAAAATAAGAGAACTAATTCTTACATGTATTCTAACAATGAATGAAGGTAGCATATGGTATGACAATTATAGAATCACAAATTGTTCTAGCAGAATGTTATAATGGTATAAATGTGGGGAAAATGGTACCTAGAAAAATGTTCTCTGTAAGTGGGTTTCAAGTTAATACATTTTATGGTGGCTTTGAAGCAGTGTGTTTTTGTGTCAACTTTTTTTTTTCCTTTTGTGGCAGAGTCTCACTACATAACCCTGGCTAGTTTAGAACTCAGTGTGCACACCAGACCAGCTTCATCAGTGATCCTCATGTTTCTGCCTCTCAAGTGCTGTTATTATATGTGTGTGTCACCACACTGAGCTGGAATTTTTCTTTTAGCTGTCCGACACATCTAAAAAGACTACTCTGAGTAATGGCTTTGATATAAATAGGTAAAACATGAAGATTATCATATTTTTATATGTAGGAGGTTCACATTTTCATTTAAATTGTGATCTCATTCATACATTTAAGAGCTCTTAAATAACTGATATATATTGGCTCATGATTTACACTTCCAAGGTCTGGAGCAAATTTAAATATAAAGGCCCATACATATATGTATAATTACTTATGCATGTTAAAAATATATAATAAAATATAAACACAATAACAAGTTTCTAAAGTATGTATAAACCTATAAATTTTATATGGCTAAAAGCTGACAAAATGACAAAATTTCAAATTTGACCAAATATTTCTGATATTTACTTAGCAATATTTACATTAGTAATACATTCATAGCATAGGCTGGCCATATAGTTCAGCAAGTTATATATTCATAATGTATACCCTGCTTTTGGTTCCACAATGTGAACTTTCTTTTACTTAAGTAAAATGATACTTCTTTTTAACTGTTTTACATGTGTTACTTATTGATATTTATTATCTAAGGAATGGAAAACTAAAACATTGCTGTGCTTAACATCTACAAAATTTGATGTTTTTTCATCAAATATAAATAAGAAGAAAATGTATAAAATTTAAAGAATATACTTGGTGCTTGTGTATAGTTGCAACATCTTAATATTTCAAGTAGTCACATTTTATTGTATCCAATACCCACAAAAATTTAAAATCAATTATGAGATAAAGTTTAAATTTAATCAGATTTTTATAAATATATTTCATTGCCTGCCCTCATGAAAAACCTATTTTCTATTCTCTTATTTAACATAAATCAATGTCACAGTTAATGCATATCATATTGATAGTGCCATACCTTCACATTTAAGGATTACATGAATTATTTAACATTGCAAAAATACTTCTTTTCTGCCATATGTGGATACCAAACTAATATGTGAATATTTTCAAAGTCATAAAAAATAAGCACTTAGAATTGCTTAAAATTTATCTTTCATTTTTCATGAATCTATTGCATTTGTGACAGCAGAGGGAAAGGTTTTTATTCATGGTTTTTATTGAATTTATCAATATAATAACAACACCAATCATAATAGACTAAATGCAAATTTAAAATTTTGAAAATAAATTTTACTCAGAATGAAATATATGGCATGCAAACTTATTGAATTGACTAATAACAAAAGTAATAAGTACAATAAGAAGAAAAGGTGGTTATTATTTATGTAAACTATAAGAGAATTTCAACTACATTTTTCAAAACTCTGTTAATAAAGGTACCTAGAGAAACTAACGTTGTCTCACCATTCTGGTAGCAAGAAAAATTGAAATAATTATTCTGGATAGCAATATAAACATACAGGGAAACAGAACTACCCATATCCTTTCTTTTAATAACTTCTACTCATGGAATTTCTTTGAGAAAGCTGTTAAAATATGAAGAAGTATTTATCTAAAAATATCTATGTACTTGAAGATAGAACAATTTGAAATGGAGGCTTTAGTGGTGCCACATAGAGGTATGATCAAGTAGGTTATACTATATTGGGTGTTAAAACATCAATTTAAAATGGTAAATATAAAGACTAACAAATGAAAAAAAATTGTCTCCTAAGTGAGGAAGCAGGACACAATTGAAGATATGGTATGCTTAAATGATATAAAATATTCATGCATATGGCTAAAAACTTTCCAGAGAACAGAGAATTAAAAATAGATGTGAGAATATGTACATTTTTCTTTTTTAACTTTCCTGACAATATAAGTCATTTCATTTTAACTTCCATCTACATTCAGCTTGCCTGTTATTTCCATACATCTCTGCAATTCATGCCACTGCTCTACCTTCTTCTCAAACTTCCTGGCAAAATATGAACCCCATAGTAAACCAAGTATGCATTGTTCTGGTGCTTCCATGGCTGTAGACAAGTGGACACCACAAGAAGAAAGAATATGAATAGGATTTGAGACAGAGTTTATGTAACCAGTCACTAAATTCAATTGTCTTTTATATCCTGTGGCTTTGTTGTTGTTTTTGCTGCTGCTGCTGCTGCTGCTGCTGCTGCTGCTGTTGCTGTTATAAATAGTATTTTTCTCTGTTTTAGCTTTCATGTCTTACAATGCTTGTTTTTAAATCATTTCCATTTAAATATCAGATCTCCCCCCCTGACTCTCAACAGATTCCTTGCAGAAAATACAAGCTCCTAAGTAGGAATTCTGTAAAATTTTGTACATTCCATGTGAAAACGTACCTCAGGTATAAGTGATGGCATAGTCCATAATCCCAGAAATAAAATGCTAAGGGAGAATGATCACAAGATTAAGGATAGTCTGAGATACATAATGATATCTAGGCAGCCAAAGCTATGAAGAGAAATCTGTCTCAGAAAAAAAAGTAACAAATTACTATGTAGATTGTCATGGGGGCACAAGACTGTAATTCTATCATTCACAAAGTAGATATAAGAAAAAGGATTTTAAAGGCCATCCATAAATCATGTGTGTGTGTGTGTGTGTGTGTGTGTGTGTGTGTATAATTGCTAAAAATAGTGAATCTAGTCAAGAATGGTGATGCACACTTTTAATCCCGGTACTTGGTAAGCAAAGGCAGGGATCTCTGATTTCAAAACTATTCTCATGTATCTAGTGAACTACAGTCCAGCAATAGTTACACATAAAGACTCTACCTCAGAATAAAACAGAATATAATAATAATAAACAATAAAAAAGAATATCCTCTATAAAGCAAAATTGCCTGTTTCCAAAGGCTATCATTTTTACATGTTATTGACAATTTGGGGGAAAGTTATTTAACCTCTGTAATTCTATCTCTTCATCAGTGGGATAGCAATAATAATAGTTTCATATAGGGCTGTTGAAACAATACAAGGATATGTCCTTGTGAATATTTGAGAATGATATCTGGCATATAAAAAGGATTTAATAATTTTAGAAGTTATTATCAGAACTCATCCTTTTTGCTTTTCACTTTTATTTCAATGCATGCATAACCTTCTGCTTTGAACTGTGATTGAATTTCATTGCCTCATGACTGCTGAAGAACATTATCTGGTAGAATTTCACTTTTATTACTATATTTTCAGCACATTTCTTCAGTACAGATTCTCTTTCATCACTATTTAAATATGCTTGGGCATCTTGCCTGTGATACCTTCTACCTATATTTCTCAACATAATTTTCTCTACGAATCATTTTCAAATTATAGCATACATTATAATGAACTGGAAGTCAGGTTAAAATAGGTTGTTGAACCAAAACATAGATTTTCTGAGAGAGAACAACAAGAATTAAAGCAGTGGTTTTGTTTTAACAAAACATTTCTGGTAATACTCTAAGTACTGAATTGCTCCTGGTTCAAACACTATACTTTGTGGACCTGAGATGTCACTCAGGACCTTAAACTCTCTTTATTTCTTTTTTCTGACATCTTTAAAACTGGTCATTGTAGGATCACCATTGATGTTAAGATACTTCTTTTGGAGCATCACTTCTTCCTTTCCTTTTTGTTATTCAAGAGAAAACATCCTGTGAATTTTCACCTTAGACTTTGTTGGGACATGGCTTAAAGAAAAACAAACACAACCTCGAATAGCAATGACATTCAGAGCACAAAAATAGCAACAACCTTCCAGGGCTGCAGATAAGCAAAAGCAATTAGAATGTGTAATAATTAGTTAGAGTGAGACATCAAATGTGGCATAATTCTCAGTTTATTGAACACTACCACAGAATGAGAAAAATAATTATTTCATTTTCACAAGTCTACCAGATGATATGGATACAAGTATGTTCCTGATCATGTTTTGAAATATACTTTGAAATCATGTGGCTATCAAGATAAAAAGAAAATGTTAACTCGGTTAGGAGCCTGTGAAAGACCTAGCTGTGCAAAGTGATGAGGTATAAGGTACCAAATTCTCAAGGCTTTTTCTTGGACTATTTTCTGTCCTTTTCCTCATAAAGCTTTAGAATCTCTTCAAACACTGTGGGTGGGGTTGCTATATTAGATGAATATCACCATGCATATCATTACCTTCTTATTTTTTAAAATAGTTGAGATGAAGAAATCCTACTTCAAATATATTCTAATGGGTCATTTTTTCCTTTCACAGTTGGTACATTTTGTATTAAGACATATGTACCTCCTTCAAAGCCATAATTACATCCCACATTTTCCTCTAAAAATGGTTTAACATTGATATCTATTGTTGCATATTAGTTCATTTGAAATAGATTTTTTTCTTCCATAGTGATTCTCAATAATCCTGCACAGTTGAAAACCAGTAATCACTGCAAACAGCTTTTGTTTATATGAGTTGTATCTATTAATATTTAGTTTTATTAAATGATATTGAGAAAATTCAAAATATTTATTAATTCTGTTAAAATAAGAGATTGTTAATAAAATTAATATGTTTCTTTTTTTTTTTTTTTTTTTTTTTTTGAGACAGGGTTTCTCTGTGTAGCCTTGGCCCTCCTGGACTCACTTTGTAGACCAGGCTGGCCTCGAACTCACAGCGATCCGCCTGCCTCTGCCTCCCGAGTGCTGGGATTAAAGGCGTGCGCCACCACGCCCGGCCAAAATTAATATGTTTCATGTAAGATAATTATACTTTACAAAACAACTGGCATGTTTACTAAGAAAATTTTTGTATTTTTGAAAATTAAAATTCAATTAGATTCTCCTATCTCCTCCATTCTTGAATGCAATATTGTTTATATTGAAGCTCTTGAAGGAAGTATAGCCTCACACCAATAATAGTTGTTAAGGAGCCAAATGCTGAAATAGTTACTTGCCTTGTAGCTATGACCAAGCACCTGAGAAGAAGAAATTTGTGGGGAAAATGGGTTATTTTGGTTCACAGTTGGTCCAACATTGTGGGGAAGACATGACTCCAGAAGTTAGAGGTAGCTCATCACCTTGCATCAGCACTCTGGAAGCAGAGAGCAATGAAAGCTACTGTTCAGCTCCTTTCTTCCTTTTTACTGACCTGGTAGTTCCAGTAGGCCTCCCACATCGGTTATTATAAACAAAATAATCACTTCTATAGTTGCTGGATATTCTGATATATTTTCAAAATAGAAATGAAAAGTGTTTCTTAATTCTTTTTATACATTTACCCTGATGTGAAAAACCACACAAAGACCAAAACAAAATTGCAGACAAATTTTGCTCACAAACATATATGTAAAAATTCTCAATAAAATAGCTGCAAACCTAATAAAAGAACCCATAAAAATATCAGGCATGGTTGATTGAATTTTCCTGTAATTCTTCATATGATTTATTCAATTCTTTCATCTGTTTGGGTGTATGGGATGAAGAAGGGAGTGGGATCGGGAGGGAGTGAGAGAGGGGATACAATTGAGATGTGAAGAATTTAAACTGCAGAACAAGCAGGTAACTTATATTTCTAATCCCACTATATAGGAATAGCTCTCAGACTGCCTGAAACATGAATGTCTAGGCATACACAATCCTTCTTGTTGTCTGCATAATGCCTGTGAATTATTATTAGATACCATTCTTCATATGACATGAATGAAGATTTACAGATGTCTTTTTTTCTGCTCATACAAAGAGCAGAGAACCAGACTTAATTGTTCTATGGGTCATGCACACCTTAAACATTTATAATTTTAGGACTGTATAATTCTTGTGAAAATTTATATGTTTTCAGAACAAAAGAACCAGACACTGATGCTGGATTGAACCTGACTGGAATTTATTCCTCTCAGCATGAGGCACACTGACATCCTGCATCCTTCATGTTCCAGCACCAAGTGCTTCAATTGCTGGTCCTCATAAGAATAAGACAGCTCCCAGGACAGCTTGAAAGAAAGCTTTCAATCCCCATTGGGCCAGCATTTCAAACTGTCCCTAATTAATCCTGGAATATCTCAATACTTAGAAAGTGAACCACAAATGTTATTCCTAGGTTGTTTTCCCTCTATTTTATTTGGGCTTCTACAAAGGTATTATTTGCCCCAAATCAGCCAGAAGAAACCTTAAGAGAAAGATACTCCATTTCTCATGAGGGGGATTAGGTAGTTTTTTGGTTGCTTTCTTGGGCAATAGATGTTTATTTTAATTGGGACTTAGTTATGTTATTATTGCTCTTATTTAGAGAAAAAACAAGGTTGGACTCAGGGATGTCTCCCTTTTCCTTTATCTCTCATTCTTAGGTTTGAAGATAGGGGTTGAAAAGAAAGAAGGGAAAATATAGTAATATATAGGGAAAATAGAACAAAAAGTAGATTAGTGAATCTACTCCTCAACTTAATGCCTTAATTGTTAACTTGCAAGTTTATTTTTAATTCACTGGTGTGGATTTTTGTGTATAGACACAAAAGTTCAATTTTAGATATATTAGTATAGAATTCAAATTTAAGATTATTCTTGACACACATTATATTCGTTTCTACTCTAATATTAGGTTTACTTCCAATACATTGAAAGCGCTATTGCAGGCTGTTTAGGATAAGTAAGTTATACAAGTTAACCGTTAGTTCATCAAATCATGGTAATATAAATTACTAGTCTATTTTTATCACAAGAAAATACATTCTAGATGTAAAAATTAATGTCTTCAAAAACCTCAGAGACAAACAGAACATGGCATTTAAAGATGTTTTCATTATTTTAAAGATTCATTGATAATGAGACAGGTTAATTCCTGGCAACACCCAGCCTACCTCAAAGAAGATGAGCATCAAAAAACCTCCTTATGGAGATGGCTTCAAATGTGACAAACAAGTCACTGACCAAAATGTCCTTCTGTCTACTACAGATAGAATTCTGCTTAAATATGGGCAAGCTTGGATGCATGCAGATTTGACGGCCAAATTCTGCCAAGACAGGGTAAGCAAGTCCTTAATGGTTCCTGCTTCACATATATGCCTGCAGGAATATTGGGCCCGAAGGCTGAGGATAATGCTCCAATGTTATAGAGAGTTTTGTGTGGCTGTTCAGGCAGCAGACTTTCTCTGTCATCTTCTCATTTGGAAAGCTGCTAACATGCACACCCTGTGTACTCAGGTAACTAATTTTATTCCTTTTCAAGTTTCTGATGGGGTTGAAGACCACATAGTTTAGTTTTACAAGTAAGCTTAGTTGTTTAGGGATTCAGATGTTTTTAGGTCTAGATAGATGTTTTAAGTTGATAATGACAAGATGTGATGGAGACTGATTTACATTCAGAAATTTAAATGTACCAAGATAAGAAAGATGTTCTCTGCAAGGCTCCCAAATACAAATAGCCAAAACACCTTCAATGTAACATTGTATAATACCTGATTGCTCCATGGTTCTTCTTGCTGTAGATAGCCTATTGTATATATGTGTAATAATATAAATATGTATGTAAAAATTTAAGATATTAATAATAAAGAAGAAAAAGGGAGAGATAATATCACCCAACGTGATCACGCAGGACTCTCCCCAAATACGCAAGAATGGTTCAACATTTGTAAATCAATACATGCGGTCTATTATATAAACAGAGTAAAAGATAATGACAACAACAACAACCATGATCATCTCATTAGGTATAGAAAAGGCCTTTGACAAAGTCCAACAACTCATCATGATGAAAGTAGTTGGAAGACTAAGAATACAAGAGACATATCTCAACATAATAAAGGCAGTTTACAGCAAATATAGAGCCAACATCAACATAAACTGAGTGAAACTCAAAGCATTTCTGCTAAAATCAGGAACAAGACAAGGGGGAAAAAAGGAACAATTCCACTCTCTCCATACCTATTCAAGATAGTACTTGAAGTCTTAGCTAAAGAAATATGACAACTGATGGACATTAATAGGTTACAAACAGTAAACAAGGAAGTCAAAGTATCTATTTTCAGATGATATAAAAGGATACAAAATGAGCCTGAAAACTTCACCATGAAACTATAGCTGTTAAAAACAATTTCAGGTAAGTAGAAAATGCAAATTAAACACACAAAAAATCATTAGCTCTCCTATACACAAGTGCCAAAAGGACTGAGAAAGAAATCAGAGAAACAATAGCTTTTACACTAGTCCATTATTTTTAAATTTAGCCCTATTAATATTATCAGGAGACAGCCATAATCTCTTCTAGAATGTATCAGGAAGGACCTCCTAAGCCCCAAATAGCACACATACCGCATCTAAAAACCTCATGATCCAAGCCTGCACTGTGTGTATTCTTTTTTGCATTCCCATTAAAGGGGCCCAGTAAGTTCTGCTTACAAAATTAGAGGGTTTTTCAAGTCAAAAGTTCTTAAGTGTTGAATATTCCTACCACAAACTATTTCCAAATATATATATATGTTTTCAGATCTAACTTAACAATGGCCCTACTTCTCCATACCAATTTTCTGCATTAGTTACTTGCCCCGTTGCTATGACAAAATGCCTGTTAAGAAACAGTTTATGGAAAAAAGGGCTATTTTGCCTCATTGTTCAGAAGCTTGAGGCTACTGACCACATAGTGCCTGTAGTCAGGAAGCAAAGAGCAGTGAAGAATAGTACTCAGTTCACTTTCACCATTTTTTGGATCTTCTAATTAGAGTTGATCTTCACATTTCAAATAATGTAATCCAGATAAGCCCTCACAGGCCAGACCAGAGTTGCATCTATTCTAGATAAGCCCTCACAGGCATGCCAGAGGCTTATGTCCTAGATGGCCTTAGAACCTGTGAAATTGACAATACATTTCATTTAAAATTCTTATTAATGTGTTCAAATATTTGAATATTTTAATTCTATATCTGATGAATAATAATTTCTACTTCATTACTTTCTGAATTATGCTAAGCATTCTAGGCTCACCTCTTGGGAAACAAACAGTGGCTGGAGAGACTCAAGATAAATCTTGGACTGTGATGGGTGTATTCCCAGGAGATGTGGTCCTGTAAGGAAATGAGACAACCATGTGAAACTCTGCATAATATGGCATCTTGTGTGGAATAACAGACTCTGGAGATTCAAACACAGGTCTCCATGGAGCTACTTCAGTAATTCCCTATAGATCCCTAGCATATGGTTTGATAATCACAAGTGTTGTCAGTGATATTTTTCCATCTGGATGTCCAACTGACCGAGGATAGTTTTTAAAAGACATGTTTTCTCTGTTGTATTACAATATCCCTTTGGTCTTAAATCAGAAGACTGTCTCTTTCTTGGATCTTTTGTCCTATTTGTTTGCCTTTGCTTCCATGCATTTTCTAGTATATCATTGCCTCAGTTGCAATCACTTTATAATATATCCATATTTCTTATATTTTTATATTGTCAAATTTTGTTTCCCTCCACAGGGTACCTTTGACCCTTCTTGATTTTGTGTTCCTAATTGAATTTTAAATTGAGTTTAAAATTTTCCTGGCAAGGTACTGTTGTTGTTCTATTATGATTTTACAGTAGTTTAAAAAGAATCAAAACATTTAAATTATAAAGACTTTCAATGTGATCTTATGTGTCTTCATTTCTATATGTAGTTCTTTGTTTCTGAAAGAAAATAACATTGTTTAGGTTTCCAATATACAGATCTTTTATATTGTTATGATATGAAGTAAAATATTCATGTGGTAAAGGCTTAGTTGCTAGCTGACAGTATTTGGGGAAATGACTGATCCTGAGAACACATGTATAATCAACGATTTTATCTCTCAAAAGTATATCCTAAGTAGAAGACATTGGCCACAGGCAGTTATTATAGAAAATGTATGTTCTGTTGCTGGTACCTTGCTACATGTCTTAATTGCCTGGCTAACATGACATGAAGTAAGCAGTGTTGCTTTGTCTCACATACACTCATTCACACACACACACACACACACACACACACACACACACACACACAGAGAGAGAGAGAGAGAGAGAGAGAGAGAGAGAGAGAGAGAGAGAGAGAGAGAGAGAGAAATAGAGGGCCAAAGAGAGAGAGAGAGAGAGAGAGAGAGAGAGAGAGAGAGAGAGAGAGAGAGAGAGAGAGAAACACATTCTCATGACACACACAAGACTGAAAGCAAAAGAACTACCAGCCTATAGGCTTAAACCTCTGATCTTCCTCCTTTAAGTTGTTTAAGCCAGGTATTTTGTCATGACAACAACAAAAACCTGAATAATACCCAAATTTTATTTAGGATAGATTATTACATGTATGTATATGCAACCTGTGACTTTTTGGCTACATGAACCACAAGCTATCTATGAATCCAGCCTATCAAACAACATAAACTTACTGGAAACCTTATAAAACAAATTTGTCATTTTTATATATTCATTGTGTTTCTCAATTGTGAACTTTGTAGATGATAATAACAAGTTGCTGTGTTCAAAAGATAGAAGTCATTCAGTCCTAAATGTATATCATTATCATACTACTTACTATTTTTATAAGCTTAATTTTTTACATTATAAATATATATTTATAGTGAAATTAACTTTCTTAATCATTTTGGAGGAATAATCCCACAATATTAAGTATATTCACATTATTTTTGCTTATTTTAAAAGGATCTTGAAAAACAAGTAGTGATTTCAACCTTTGATAGCTACTACTCTACTATTTCTCTATATGAACTTGATTGTAGCTATTTAATACAATTGGATTCATACAACACTTGCTTTACATCTGGGTTAGCACTTTTTAAAACGTCTTCAGGATTTGTGCATGTTTTAGTATGCATCAAAATTCCATTCATTTTTATAGTTGAATAATATATATATTCCTTTACTTTTTATAGTTGAATAATATATATATTCCATTAATTTTTATAGTTTAATAATATACATATGCATTCCGCAGTGTGTTTATTCATTCATCTTCCTATGGCTCCTTCATTTTTCTGCATTTTAGCTATCTCAAAGATGTTGAAATGAGTGATGATATACAAGTGTCTTTTTGTTTCATTGATTTCAATTATTTTAGGTTTATGTTTAGGAGTGGAAGCACTGAGTCATCATTTGTTTAACTTTTTGTTTTCTTTCTTGAGATAATAATATAATAAGTATATATATGTTATACTTATTATATTGGAATCATTACATATGTGAGCGTGCACACACACACACACACACACACACACACACACACACACACACACAAACGGAGAGTATAGTGTGTGATGTGTGCTCTTCTCTGGAAAAGACTATTTCCCCCACTCTCAGCATCCATTAGTAGTTGTCTGTAGTTTTTTATCTAGGGATGAGGCCTCATGATATTTTCCCTGTCTGCTTTGACATGTGCATTGTATCATGTTTAGGAAGTTATGTTAGTACGACTTTATGGATGTAGCTTCTGACATTCCTAGTAAAGAATCTCACAGTAAACTCTCTAATCCTCTAATGTTATAATCTTTCTGCTTCCTCTTCCTATGTTTAACTTTTGAGGAACTGCCAACATAATTTCCACAGTGACTGCACCATTTTGCAATTCCAAGAATACTGTTGAATGCTGTCATTTGAAGAAATGTACTTTAGCTTACAAGATGCAGTTAAGTAGCTTTTTTTCATTTTTATATGTACATAATTATATAATACACAACTAAAAAGAGCTTTCTTATTTTTCTCTATGCCTTAGAAATTATTTTTCTTCCTAAGAAATGGGAGTTCAGCAACTCATATACTAAAAAAGAATTAGTGAGAATAAATAGACCTTTCTTATTCCTGAGTTAAATTGAAAGGTGTGCATTTTTTTTCTAATTACCTTCAGAATTTCATGAAAGCTTTATGAATTCCACATTGTAATTTTCTTCTAAATTTTAGGCAATGAACTGACAGCGTTCCAAGAGATGGCTATAGTCTGAATTTCATAAGATACACTTTTATATTAGTGCTTAAGTATCAGATTCACATTTGTTTTACACTAGCAAATATCCTTATGGCTATTGTCAGGTGAATGTCTTGTTAATTCCTTCCAAAACAGTCACTCTTCAGGAATGCTTTAAATAGGATAAGATTTAAGTTTGATGTAGTTAGTAAGTAAGACATAGAGAAGGTGTTTTTAAGACAATACATCAAGAACTATGTATCATTATACATGAAAATCTAAGAGTGAAGAGTGGCAGGTCCAAGAAATTCAGGAGAAAGACAGAGGCTTCTGTAGCAGCCATGCATAATCAAGAGTTGGACAGAAATGCAGTAAGAAATGGATCAGTGGGTCAAAGTTTTTACTGTGCCTATGGCTTTACTCAAACAAGTTTCTTATAGATTATAACTAGTTAATTTTATAAGTCAGTTTAAAGCACACAAATTTCTGGATTCATACTCTGATGACTATAATATGTCTGTTTAGTCACTGTTGTGGAGGTTTGTGGCAAAAACAAGTAGACCTCATGCAGTTTTTCCAAGTGGAGATTATTACCAGGACTTGCATGTATAAAAGAAATACTGGAATTGACCATGCTGAAGACTAAATGAGTTTTCTATCTAGAAACTGTCAAGGAGGCACAAGCTCTACTTATGGTACAAAATAGTTCAATTTGTATTTAAAATGGATCTTGATGAAACAAAACAAAATTATATACATTTACTATTTACTCTGGAAAGATAACCAAGATCTAATGTCTGGGATTCATACATGTAATAAGTTACATGATGACAAGAGTATTGTAAATATAAACTAACAATGTGATTGTGGATCCTAGCCCCTGCTTACTCACATAAACCCTTATAGGAGAATGCTTCCTCAGTAATTGTGGACAGACAAGTTGTAAGAAAAATGGACAGGGATCTCACAGAGATTCCAAGAAAGAGAAGCATTATGCACAGACTGCACTTAGACCATTTCCAAGAATTACACAGAGGTCTCCAGGTGCTAATGACAACTCCTAAATGAAAGCCAGTAAGGAAATAACTTTCAGTTTTTCAATAACAACAAAAGTTACATGAATTCTGGAGACAAATCTCTTTCCAGAGGCTTCAGAGACAAATGAAGACAATTTCTTAATTCAAGCCAATTGCATGAAGAATTCAAAACACAGAAGCTGAGATAATAATTTGGTGGGGTTTTGAACTGTTCAAGTTGTGTTAACTCTCTAAGGCAGCAGTAGATAATTTACACATGTCCTTTATATAGTAGACACCTTCTCTCTGTATTGAATTTGCTTGGTAATTTTGCATAAAGAGGTGCTGAATTCTTCATTGATTTTGTATTCATCAATCAGATTAACCATATGGGAGTACACATTTCCTATTTTTAATGTAGCTAACTAATAGTAATCAATCATAAAGAACTAAGATAACCTTAAGTTGACTATAATACATTATTCTTTTAACATAATCATGAATTTAATCTACTATCACTTTATTTGTGTATCTAGATAAGTGGGATAGACTGATTTTACACTCTGTGTGTGTGTGCGTGTGTGTGTGTGTGTGTCCTGCAGACTCATGTGTGCGAAATATTACCAATACACACAATTATTTTAAAGAAGTTGGGGGATGAGCGTTTTCAGTATCATCTGTCAGTTATGGTAGCTCATTTTTTGAGGACTCCTCTGTTTCAGGCAAGTTGTTAAAAAAACATCTGCATGAAGTTGTTCTAATGACCTCCTATTAGCTTGTGGTGGCTACAGAATTTGTAATGATGCCCCTTTATTTCACTTTTATCTTTTTTTTTTTTTGAAGAGTTATTTTAGAAATTCATCATAGATATTAATGTTGTAAGGCACAAATTCCCACTTTGCCTTATGGTTGTTTTTAATTCAAAGATTTCTGTTCATATCTTACTTTATTTTTGCTGCTAGAATTCAGCTTCTTGAAATAGAAGCTTGCTTCATTTACTGCCCTTATTTCCTTTATTACTATTTTTTTAAATTTCTTTTTAATTTATATATTCACTTTGCATCCTGATCAAGCCCCTTTCTCTTCTCCACCTGGTCCCTCCCTCCATCTTACCCTCTTCGCCATCCCTCCTTCCCTTGTCCCAATTGAAGGGGAGACTTCCTACCCTAACAAATATTAAGTCACATCAGGACTGAGTTCCTCCTCATCCACTGAGGCAAAAAAAAAAAAAAAAAAAAAAAATCCTTTCTACCTAATGAACTTTATGAAATGAATTTCTACTTAGGCATATAAATGAACTGTCTTCTTTAGCTTTCATTTTGTCATAACTTTATTATTATCAATTACTTTACACCATTTCTAGCAAACATTTTGATTTTTCTTCTTTATCCATAAACTAAAATATTTTTATAATTTTCTAAACACAGAATTTTAATAATTATTTTTATTGAGATTGACCTTTATTCAGATAAGGACAGTGACTTTACCTTGAATGATTTAAGAATTTGAAATTCACTGAGGCTTTCTTTATAAAACAGATCGTGGTCTATTTTAATAAAGACTTTTTGAGCACTTGAACAGAAAATGAATCCTGCCCCTGTTGAGTAATACCTTATATGTGTCAATTTGGTCAACTTCATTAATAACCCTTACTGTTATCATTTGTGTCTGCAATTTATTTTAAGAAATGTGATAAAGACTACCACTATGAAATTTTTCTTCTTTTAAAAAAAATTCACTGCACTGACACTTTGTCCATTACAATAGCACTAGTTACACAGCAGTGAAATTTCATTGTTTGCTTTTTTGCTTCATTTTGATACAGCCTTAGATTATTTTCCATTTGTGGTCTCATAGTTTAAGGTTAAATTTATTTTTTTTAATGTTTTATTGATTTATTCTTGTTACATCTCAATGGTTATCCCATCCCTTGTATCCTCCCATTCTTCCCTCCCTCCCATTTTCCCCTTATTCCCCTCCCCTATGACTGTTCCTGAAGGGGATTTCCTCCACCTGTATATGCTCATAGGGTATCAAGTCTGAATTTATTTTTTAATCATTTTTTAATTTAAAATTTACAGTCTCTCAAATTGAGTTTATTTTGTCCTTACCATTTTAATGATATTTGTATTTTAATAATTTATATTAAAATATCTCCTTGTATCCATTGAATATAATCTCTGCATCATCAGATTTATTTTACAAACATGTTGTTGGCTTTCTGTTTATAGAGTCCAGATTTCCCATGAAGTAAAGGACCAGCTTTCCAATAAGGGAACAGCTTTTCTGCACACACAGAAATTAACATGGTTTCAGGTGGTTGCCAAGATGACATATATCTGTGTAGGCTTAGATGGTAACATGGGCTATAGGCATTAAAAAGGTCCCTGGCTGAATCAAGCCCACCAACCCACTTATATCCCTCAACAGCTGCATGGAGAAAGGACTTCCATATGGCCACATGTCACTCATATTAGGATGGCCTCCCAGAGGATATCATTAGCCAGCTGCACAGACATGTATCTCAGGTTTCATCGAGTCCTCAGACATTAGCATGGACTGAAGACACCAACAGTATCTGGCCATATCATTCACAAGAAAGCTTGCCTCTCCCATTACTGGTCACTGCATGGCTTTCCTCAAATGATGGCTTCTGGTATGGACACAGGTAGAGAAAAAGTCATCCTCCCTGAGTGGTTGACCACCAGGAATTTGACCATGCTCCAGTAAGTATATAGTAAATATAAAATGGCTTTTTTTTTCTTTTCTCAGGGAGCATAGGGGAGGGGGTAGACATGGGAAGAGTGGAAGAAGAGCATGATTGAGTTGCATAATATGAGATGCTCAAATAATTAATTAAAACAAAAAGAAAGTGTAGATGTATCTTTTCACTTCTGCCTCTCTCTCTCTCCTTTGTTCAACTAAACAAGGAGTTTTAAGCTTTCATAGCCTGGGTAGTAACTTAATAGTTATACATTATATTATTCTTCTTAAATTACCTAAAGAACATACCCTGCATGCCTTTCATGATTTAAAAATTAAATTATTGCTACTTTCGTGATGCTTATTGAAATTTAAATGACTTACCTTCATTTATATTTGCCTCCTTATTCTTCATAATATGGCACTTACTAATACAGTTTGTTTAGTAAAGTTTCTCTACAGGAACAGAAGCAAGAGGATGAATAACAACAGTCAAATCATACCCAAGACACTGAGAATCTCAGTAATTGCTCATTCTCGAAGCTGAATGCTTCAACATTCTGAAAAGTTTGACAACAGCTTTCACTCACTGTGCGAGGGAGCAGCAACTCAGTCTACAAGCTTTGTTGCCTCAGTATCCTAATCTGATACTAGTAGCCAAGAATATTCCTAGACATACACCAATCTTAATGTCAAGATGAAAGCTTGCAAACACTGGTTTTGCTATTGGTAAAGCAGTCAGCAGGGGCAGCAACAGCTAGGCTAAAGCACTTAATGTCAAGAGGGAAGGCCAGGCATCCAAAAGGCAAGATGATCTTTTTTTGATACTCTTTATTTGGGCTACCTGAAGTTGTAGCCTAAGCTCAGGGTCAGCTTTCCTACACCAGTCAAGACAACACAGACAGTTCTACAGTTCAGGTTACCTATTCAGATACTTCTAATTTGTGTTATGTTGATGAGAATATCAACAATAATGAAAGTTATTGTTCATTAACATTTATTCATATATTTATCTGTGTTGTTGTTTTATGTTATATTTGAGATCATTTTCCTGTTTCTAAAAGACCAACTTTAACTTTTTCTTCTAGTATTTAGCTGGTTGTCAAAATGTCTATTTCTGTCTTTTTTTTGTTTTGTTTTGTTTTAGCTACTCTTCCTTTTTATTAACTTATTCTTGTTACATCTCAATGTTTATCCCATCCCTTGTATCCTCCCAATCCTCCCTCCGGCCCCCATTTTCCCATTATTCCCCTCCCCTACCACTGTTTCTGAGGGGGATTACCTCCCCCTGTATATTCTCATAGGGTATCAAGTCTCTTCATGGCAACCTGCTGTCCTTCCTCTGAGTGCCACCAGGTCTCCCCCTCCAGGGGACATGGTCAAATGTGAGGCACCAGAGTACGTGAGAAAGTCATATCACACTCTCCACTCAACTGTGGAGAATATTCTGACCATTGGCTAGATCTGGGAAGGGGTTTAAAGTTTACCTCCTGTATTGTCCTTGGCTGGTGCCTTAGTTTGAGTGGAAACCCTGGGCCCAAATCTGTCTATCATATTGTTCTACTTGTAGTTTTCTAGGACCCTCTGTATGCTTTTATTTTGCTATTCTCCCATGCATCTCTCATTTAGAGTCCCAATAGGATGCCCTCCCCTCTGTGCCAGTTTCCTGGTAAGTGGAGGCTTTCGTGGGACATGCCCCTTGGGCTAGTATGCAGATATAAGTGAGTATATACCATTTGATTCTTTCTGCTTCTGGGTTAACTCACTCATTATGATCATTTCTAGCTCAATCCATTTATCCACAAATTTCGGGAATTCCTTGTTTTTAATAGCTGAGTAGTATTCCATAGTGTATATGTACCACAGTTTCTTTATGCACTCTTCTATTGAGGGACACTTAGGCTGTTTCCATGTTCTGGCTATTATGAATAAGGCTGCTATGAACATGGTTGAGCAAATTTCCTTGTTGTGTGCTGGAGCATCTTCTGGGTATATTCCAAGGAGTGGAATAGCTGGGTCTTGAAGCAGCCCTATTCCCCTTTTTCTGAGATAGCACCAGATAGATTTCCAAAGTGGCTGTACTAGTTTGCATTCCCACCAGCAATGAAGGAGTGTTCCTCTCTCCCCACATCCTCGCCAGCATGTGGTGTCACTTGAATTTTTGATCTTAGCCATTCTGATGGGTGTAAGATGGAATCTTAGAGTTGTTTTGATTTGCATTTCCCAGATGACGAAGGCGGTTGAGCATTTCTTTAAGTGTTTCTCAGCCATTTGATACTCCTCTGTTGAGAATCTCTGCTTAGTTCCAAGCCCCATTTCTCAATTGGGTTATTTGGTTTGGTGGTGTTTAATTTCTTGAGTTCTTTATATATCTTGGATATTAGACCTTTGTCAAATGTAGGGTTGGTGAAGATTTTTACCCAGTCTGTAGGCTGTCGCTTTGTTCTCTTGACAGTGTCTCCTGCCTTACAGAAGCTTCTCAGCCTCATGAGGTCCCATTTATTAATGGTTGACATTAAGGCCTGGGCCCTTGGTGTTCTGTTCAGGAAGTTGTCTCCTGTGCCAATATGTTCCAGGCTCTTCCCCACTTCTTCCTCTAAGTGACTTAGTGTCTCTGGTTTTATGTTGAGGTCTTTAATCCACTTGGATTTGAGTTTTGTGTAAGGTGACAAATACGGGTCCAGTTTCATTTTTTTACACATAGACCTCCAGTTAGACCAGCACCATTTGTTGAAGATGCTATCCTTTTTCCATTGAATGGATTTGGCTTCTTTGTCAAAAATCAAGTGACCATATGTCTGTGGATTCATCTCTGGGTCTTCGATTCGATTCCACTGATCAACCAGCCTGTTGCTGTGCCAGTACCATGCTGTTTTAATTACTATTGCTTTATAGTACAGTTTGAGATCAGGTGTGGAGATTCCTCTGGAGCACCTTTTATTGTACAAGTTTGTTTTAGCTATTCTGGGTTTTTTGTTTTTCCATATGAAGTTCAGAATTGAACTTTCAATATCTTTAAAAAATTGTGTAGGTATTTTGATAGGGATTGCATTGAATCTGTAGATTGCTTTTGGTAGGATGGCCACTTTTACTATGTTAATTCTCCCGATCCATGAGCAAGGAAGATTATTCCATCTTCTCAGGACATCTTCAATCTCTTTCTTCAGAGTTTTGTAATTTTTTTCCAACAAGTCCTTCACTTGCTTACTTAGGGTAACTCCTAGATATTTTATATTGCTTGTGGCTAATGTGAAGGGTGTGGTTTTCCTAATTTCTTCCTTTGTAAGCTTGTCATTTTGTGTATAGGAAGGCTACAGACTTTTTTGAGTTAATTTTGTATCCAGCCAATTTGCTGAAGGTGTTTATCAGCTTTAGGAGTTCTCTGGTGGAATTTTGAGAGTCACTTATGTACACTATCATATCATCTGCAAATAGAGAATAGAGATAATTTGACTTCCTCCTTTCCCATTTGGATACCGTTGATCTCCTTTTGTTGTCTTATTGCTCTGGCTAGATCTTCGAGTACTATATCGAAGAGATATGGAGAGAGTGGGCAGCCTTGCCTTGTTCCCGATTTTAGAGGAATTTCCTTGAGTATCTCACCTTTTACTTTGATTTTGGCTATTGGCTTGCTGTATATAGCCTTTATTATGTTGAGGAAAGTGCCTTGTATCCCCGATCTCTCTAAAACTTTAAACATGAATGGGTATTGAATTTTATCAAATGCTTTCTCTGCATCCAAAGAGATGATCATGTGGTTTTTTATTTTCAGTTTGTTTATATGGTGGATTACATTGATGGATTTCCATATATTAAACCATCCCTGCATGCCTGGAAGAAATCTGAGGATAATAGGCATTGAAGAAAGAGAAGATATCAGTCTCCAAGGCCCAGAAAATATTCTCAATAAAATCATAGAAGAAAATTTCCCCAATCTAAAGAAAGAGATGTCTATAAACATACAAGAGGCCTACAGAACACCAAATAGAATTGACCAGAAAAGAAAAACTGCCCGCCACATAATAATCAAAACACAAAACATGCAGAACAAAGAAAAAATATTAAAAGCTGCAAGGGAAAAGGGCCAAATAACATTTAATGGAACACCTATCAGAATTACACCCGACTTCTTAGCAGAGACCATAAAAGCCAGAAGGGCCTGGACAGAGATTCTACAAACACTAAGAGACCACAGATGCCAGACCAGACTACTTTACCCAGGAAAACTATCAATAACCATTGATGGAGAAAACAAAATATTCCATGACAAAAAAAAATTCAAACAGTACCTATCCACAAATCCAGCTTTACAGAAGATACTAGAAGGAAAACTCCATCCCAAAGGGGCAAGCTACAACCAAAACTACTCAGGAAATAGATAACTATCCCATGGCAAAAACACAACTACACAAACGCTCGACTGGAACCAACATCAAAATTAAGACTCTGAACAGTCACTGGTCATTAATATCTCTGAACATCAAGGGTCTCAATTCTCCAATAAAAAGACACAGACTAACTGAATGGGTGCATAAACAAGATCCAACATTCTTCTGCATTCAAGAAACACATCTCACCCAAAATGAAAGGCATTACCTCAGGGTAAAAGGTTGGAAAAAAATATTCCAAGCAAATGGTCACAAGAAGCAAGCAGGCGTAGCCATTTTAGTATCGAACAAAATAGACTTTCAACCAAAATTAATCAAAAGGGATGAGGAAGGACACTTCATACTCATCAAAGGTAAAGTCAACCATGATGACATCACAATTCTGAACATCTATGCTCCCAATACAAGGGCACCTACATTTGTAAAAGATCTGCTAAAAAATCTTGAACCACACATCGATCCCCACACAATAATAGTGGGAGACTTCAACACCCCACTCTCACTGAAGGATAAGTCATTGAAACAGAAACTAAACCGAGAAATAACATCATTAACCAATGCCATGGGTCAAATGAATCTAACAGATATCTATAAAACCTTTCACCCAAACAAGAAAGAATGTACCTTCTTCTCTGTACCCCATGAAACCTTCTCCAAAATTGATCACATCGTAAGTCAAAAAGCAAGCCTCAATAGATACAAGAGGATTGAAATAATACCTTGTATCCTATCAGATCACCATGCTCTTAGGCCTGCAATTCAACAACAACAGAAATAACAAAAAGCCTACACATACGTGGAAACTAAATAACTCTCTGCTAAATGACACCTGGGTCAGGGAAGAAATAAAGAAAGAAACCAAGGAGTTTCTGAAATTCAATGAAATTGAAGGAACAACATACCCAAATTTGTGGGATACATTGAAAGCAGTGCTAAGAGGAAAATTCATAGCACTAAGTGCCTTTAAAAAGAAATTGGAAACATCGCACATAAGCATCTTAAAGATACAACTGGAAGCCCTAGAAAAAAAAAGAAGCAGAAACACCCAAAAGGAGTAGATGTCTGGAAATAATCAAACTCAGGGGTGAAATTAACAAATTAGAAACTAAGAAAACAGTCCAACGATTCAACAAAACCAAGAGCTGGTTCTTTGAGAAAATCCACAAGATAGACAGACCATTAGCCAAACTAACTAAAAGGCAGAGAGACAGTATTGAAATCAACAAAATCAGACACGAAAAGGGAGACATAACAACAGACACTGAAAAAATTGAAAGAATCATAAGATCCTACTTTGAAGGCATATACGCCACAAAATTTGAAAATCTAAGGGAAATGGACGATTTTCTTGAACAATTTCACTTGCCAAAGTTGAATGAAGAACAGATAAACAAGCTAAATAGTCCCCTTTCCCCTACAGAAATAGAAGCAATCATCGATGGTCTCCCAACCAAAAAAAGCCCAGGGCCAGATGGTTTCAGTGCAGAATTCTACCAGACCTTCAAGGGCGAGCTAATACCGATATTCTTCAAGCTACTCCAAAAGATAGAAATGGATGGAACATTACCAAATTCATTCTATTTCTGTCTTTTTAAGACTTAAATTTATGACACATTTAATTGAAATAGCTTTCATGAAATATCATATTTCAGAAAGTTGCAAGTGGTGGTGCAACTCTTTAATTCCAGCACTCAGGAGGCAGAGGCAAGCAGATCTCTGTGAGTTTGAGCCCAGCCTGTGGTGCAAGCCTTTAATTACAGCACTCAGGAGGCAGAGGCAAGCAGATCTATGTGAGTTTGAGCCCAGCCTGGTCTACAAAGCAAGTACAGGACAACCTAGGCTACACAGAGAAACCCTGTCTCGAAAAAGCAATATATATTTTGGGAACTGGAGAGATGGCTTAGTGTCAAAGGCTTGTGTTGCTCTCTCAGAGATCTAAAGTCCAGATTCTAGCACCTACATGTCAGCTCACAACCATACATGGTTCTGGTTCAAGGGAATCTTTTTTTAAAAACATAATATTTTTATGGATTATTTGGAAATGTCATATAATGCACCCAACAACATTTACATCTCAGTCCTCCTAGTTCCACTCTCATACTTGTGACCTCACTAAAACAGTAGAAGAAAAATAGAAACAGAACAAAATAAAGTTCCGTGCCCAATTTCTGTTGCCCATATGCCCACTGGAACACGGGGAAACTCCCAGTGTCCAAATGCTTAAGTAAAACTGAGTCTTTCCCCCCCCCCACCACCCCCAGTCAGAAGCTATATGTGAAGAGCTACACTTCAACATACTTATCACAATATTTAAGAGGTCCCTTCAATAGCTTCCTATCCAGATTGGTTTTTTAGGGGGCCGGGGAGAGTGGAGATTAGGGATGGGCAGGTGAGGTTTTCACAAAAGCCTTCTATGTCTCTCATTTTAAACTGTGAATCTGCATTCAGGGATATTGGAGCAAACGAAGCTTCCTTGTCTGTTTTAGTCAGCAGCATGGATCATGGACTTCCACATGATTTCTGGCTTAAAATATGGGTCATGGACAACAGCATGACTTCATGTGGCAGCACAGACCATGAGTATACCTATGTGCTTCAATGAGCTACACATATCCATATAGTTTCTGGCCACATCGTGTACCATAGACATCAGCACAGCCCTCAGCCACAGCATAAACCAAGTCATGGTTTCAGAGACAACACATGCCAAGGACATCAACCTTGTCTCCTTTAGTGTCACAGCCACTGGACACCAACATGTCTTTAAGTGGCAGCATGAATCATGGACATCTTTGTAGGTAACACAGGCCATTGTCATTAACACAGTCCCAGCTGCAGCAGTATCATGGTACTGACATGACTCTAAGTGACCATAGAAACCCATGATATCAACACGGGCTCAGGTGACAGCACAGGCCATGCATGTCAACATGGCCTCAGCAACAATGTGGACTACAAAGGGTAACATGGCCCAAGGCTACAGCATAGACCATGGACATCAACATGCTATCAGATGGCAACATAGATTATGTGCATTCTCAAGGCCTTCAGTAGTAGCATGGGCCACAGACTGCAACATGGTCTTCAGTCACTTTCAAGGGAATCTGATGCCCTATTTTGATCTCATCAAGCCACCCTTGCACATACATACAACCTTACATTTAAAGGAATGTCTCTTCCTGCAATTTTAAAAATGATTACTTCTCTGATGTTTTCTCATTTTGTTTTGAAAATAATCTTATTGTGCACTTAGATTATTCTCGATTTCATCATTCTTCTCCCTCCTCATTATAAGTGCTAAAACTACAGGCATGTACCACCATGCCTAGTTTATTATGATTATAGAGTTGTATTTTTTTTGCTTTTTTCTGTATGGTTTTACTACTCAAATGTGCATCACTAAATAGAATAGTATAGTGCAAGATAGTCTTAGCAATGTTTAAGATATGTTATAAGTATTATGTTTTCTGATTTCTGTTTTCTCCTCTTACAATTTATTTGTTGGAGAATCTGTACTATAAAAACTGTATAGACTTTATCTAAATTTGTAAATTATATTCAAGATGTTGTACAAAACATTTTACATGCTTTTTTATTCCCTAAAAATTATCAGATAGACCCAAAGTTTGATGAGACTCATAATTAAATACTTCACCAAGATTAAAGTCTGCATTGGATTCTTTTTTTTTAAATGCAAATCAAAACACCTATGAGATTCCATCTAATATCCATCAGAATGGCTAAGATCAAAAACTCAAGTGACACCACATGCTGGAGAGGATGGGGAGAGAGAGGAACATTCCTTTATTGCCGGTGGGAATGTAAACTGGTACAACCACTTTGGAAATCTATCTGGCACTTTCTCAGAAAAATGGGAATAAGGCTTCCTCAAGACTCAGCTATTCCACTCCTTGGAAGATACCCAGAAGATGCTCCAACACACAACAAGAAAATTTGCTCAACCATGTTCATAGCAGCCTTATTCATAATAGCCAGATCATCGAAACAGCCTAAGTGTCCCTCAGTAGAAGAGTGGATAAAGAAACTGTGGTATATTTACACTATGGAATACTACTCAGCTATTAAAAACAAGGAATTCCCAAAATTTGTGGAAAATGGATAGAACTGGAAATGATCATAATGAGTGAGTTAACCCAGAAGCAGAAAGAGTCAAATAGTATATACTCACTTATATCTGGACACTAGCCCAAGGGGCATGTCCCATGAAAGTCTTCACTCACCAGGAAAGTGGGACTGAGAGGGAAAATTCCTGTACTGGATTCTGGAGTGATGCAAAGTTTGTGGCTTTGCTTTCTTTTTTATTTTAATTGCTTTTGCTCTTTAATGACTAAGATTCCTTAACATTTTGAAAAGAATTCTAATACCATAGGAAACATACCTTTTGAATCTTCCTTAATTTTGTTTCATGGAGGTTTAATTGAGAAGGAAAGACCCACGCTAAATGTGGGCATTATAGCTCATGTACTGGAATCCTTGACGGAAATGAAAAGGGGAGAAATGGGGAAGCCAGCTGAATACCACCATTCCTCTCTCTGCTTCTTAACTGTAATCCAACATGAATAGTAGTCTCATGTACTTGCTGTGTCTGTTATGAGCCAATCTTACCACAATACACTCCCTGCCATGACTAACTGAAATCTCAAACCATTATTGGGAGTAAGCCTATCTTCTTATAAGCTTTTTATTTATTTATTTATTATTAAGGGTTATTTATTATTAATTTTAAAAATTTTGATAAGAACAAGCAACATGTCTTTTCTATGCTTTCTATGTTTAATTTTGTTTTAATGTTTAATGTTGAATATTGCTTTCCTGTATGTAGGAGTGCATGAAGGAGTAAATTTATCATGTCATATCTAGCTGTCAACAGAGTGGTTATAATATAGAGCCTGAGCAAGATATAGCCACAAACTTTCAATTCTCAATGAACTTCTTCCTACAAGTAATACCAATTGTTTCCTTTAAGTACTCTCTAATAATTTTATCATGTTATAGTTCCATCTGAGAATTCATCCATTCCTGAAGTCAGTGTTGTCATGATCTAACATTCTTATATTCTTACAGCCATACTCAGAGATGCGGCTTCAATTAATTGCAGAATCAAAGTTAAGCATCATAGATGGAAATGTATATCTACCTATACCCATATTTACATATAACTGAGTATTCTAAGTTTGTAAATCTGTCAGCATAGAGGAAACAAAAAAATACTTATTGACCAAAATTTACTAAATTTAGTAATAATCTTAAGAATCTAATACATTTCAACTGTAACTCATTCTGTGCCTCAATCCCCCTGTCTCATCATGACAGATACTTCTTTGAAGTTGAATGTATCCAAGAATACAATAATCCCTCTCTCCTAGTTCTCAGTGAAGGGTTACTTCATTATCTGATAAATTTAAGCCGCCAACACTTCTAATTTCTCCATGTAACTTGTTGAAGAAGCTAAATGCTATGTGAATTCAGGGGATGTGTTTGGCACTTTTTTATCCATCTAGTTTTCACTCATATGGTAGAAGTGCTATACTGGTGGAAAGAAAAACATAAGATACCACCTTTATTTTTAAAACCTACGTAATGTCCTAGAGATCTTTTTCCAGGAAATGAAATTTTTCAAGAGGACATGTTACTTTGAAATATTCCGTAAAGTTGCTTGAACATAATATAGACTGTGGTTAAAAAAAAATTAGAAGAGACTGGTCACTCCATGATAACATACAGAGCACACTATGGGCTATTTATGATGCCTTACAGCACCAGGAAGAGAAGCACAAAGAATTTTCTGAACATAAGAAAAATTTCAAATACCTTCAATAACTACTTTTGAAAAGAGTTTTAGATATAATTGGCTAAAACTATAAGACAATTTACAATCCACACCAGCATCAGTATAGAAGATCCACTAGATAAGCATAAGAACTAGGCTTGATCAATGAAAGGGTAATCAAAAAGATACCACTATGGAGACAAGAACAAGAGAAAATGCAGAGTTGTAGAGCCCAGTCCCAGAGGATACAAATGGAATATATTACCTTATCTAAGGTTCATGAAATATTGGAGAAGAGAGGGCAGAGATGAACTTAAAAACCAGAAGAACAAGGAATTTGTTCTGAGATTTTATCTCCTACTAATATCAGAAGCTACACCTATGTCTCACCAACATGACTTCCCAAACATGAATGGAATGGGGACTACACCAGCATACACTCGAAAAATTAAAAGCTCTGCTGTTAAAAGGTAAATCTTAATAATATATGAAAAATAATACACATATTAAAGTGTTTTGAGTAAGGAGAGAACTTGGTATATACTACCACTTGTTGCTTTAGTGCAACAACTCTATTTGAAATCTTTAGCACCAGTATTGGCTATGAGAGATGGGTAGATTGCTGTGGTTTTCAGGATGAAAACCTAAGGCCATGTTCAGCGAGACAGATGCTGTCTCACAAGGTAATAATGTGAAGAGAGATAGAGCTGGATACCTGATATCTTCTTCTGGTCTCCTTGTGATTGTATACACATGTGCTTACACATACACATGTGTATAAACCATATACACAAAATATTTGCAATTTGTTTATGATTTAGACTATTAAATTTAAATTCAGAATATTGAAATAACATAAGTGAATGTTATAAAGTAAACTCAATTATAAAATGGAAATATATATATACCAAAATAGATGCAATGATGCTGAACAGTATTAGTAAAAAAATGCAAATTAAAAGCTAAAGAACTACTTCACACTCATTAGGCTGTCTATACTGAAAGAGGAAAATAACAAGTGTTGACATGGATAATGAGATATTGGAACTACCATATACTGCTGGTGGATATGTAAAATAGAACAACTGCTATGAAAACAGTCTGTTAGTTCCTCACAAGTTACACTTAAGTTTCAATGTGATCCATTAATTCTATTCTTAGGTACATACCAGAAAAAGGGAATTCATATGTTCATGGCAATACTTGGAATGGACAATCATGGCCAGCATCATTCACCAGTCAAAAGTGAAAGCAACTCAATTGTCAATAAGCAAGTGAATGGACAATAAACTGAGAGACATGGCTTTAAAGGGGAAATATTCCTTAGCTAAACAAGCAATAAATACAGGCATCAACACAGATGGATTTTGAAAAATCTAATATTATGGGGAAGAAGGAAATAAAAAAGAGACTGCATAGGTATGATTCTATTTACATGAAATTTATATAAAAATCAATCTATAGAGACAAAAAATAAAATAAAGACCTGGGTACTGGTGATGGGATATATTGGAGGACCACAACCAAAAGTTAGAGATTATTTTTGGAGGTGTTGATGAAAATGTTCTGTAATCAGTTGAAGTACTGGCTATAAAACCCAGAATATAATAAATATCTATTGAATTACACCTTTTGGAATTTTGTGACAGGTAAATATCTCCATAAAACTGTTAACAAGGCATAATAAAACTTTGATTATGATCATGTGTGGTCTTCAGTAAGGCTATTTATGTATTTCATAATGGTGTTTCAAATAATCCAAATCTCAATTTATACTTTATATTTTCAGGAAGAAAAGTATTAAATGGCTTTCTTTATACAAAAAAAGGAATGAATTTACTGCCATGAAAATTATTGATGTATTTTTCTACATGTAAACATCTAGTTAGACGAGCGAGTACCATTTGTTGGAGAGGCTTTCATTTTTCCATTGTATAGCTTCGGTTCCTTTTTTAAAAAATCAGTCATCCTTAGGTGTGGGGGTTTATTTTTGACTGCTCTATTCAGTTCCGTTTCTCAATCAGTCTATTTCTATGCCAGTACCAAGCTTGATTGATTTAATGATTGATTGATTGAGACAGGGTTTCTCTATGTAGCCTTGGCTCTCCTGCACTCACTTTGTTTACCAGGCTGGCCTGGAACTCCCCACAATTTGCCTGCCTCTCCCTTACTGAGTGCTGGGGTTACAGGCCTGTGTCATGGTGCCAGGCCCATGCAGTTTCTATTACTATTGCTCTGAAATATAGCTTAAAGTCAGGGATTAAGATACCCCCAATAATCTTTTATTGTACAGGATTATTTTAGCTATTATGGATTTTTTGGTGTTCCATATGAAGTTGAGAATTGTTCTCTGAAGGCTTGTGAAGTAATGTTGATATTTTTATGGGAATTGTATTGAATCTACAGATTTCTTTTGGTAAAAAGCCCATTTTTACTATGTTAATCTTACTGATCCATGAGAATGGGAGATCTTTACATCTTCGTATATCTTCAATTTCCTTCTTCAGAGACTTGAAGTTATTGTCCTACAGATGTTTGATTTGCTTGGTTAGAGTTACTCCAAGATACTTTATATATTTTGTGGCTATTGTGAAGATTGTAGTTTCCCTAATTTCTTTCTCAGCCCATGTGTTATTTGTATGCAGAAGAGCCATTAATTTTTTTAATTAATTATGTATCCAGCCACTTTGCTGAAAGTATTTATCAGCTATAGGCGTTCTTTGATGGAATTTTGGGGGTCACTTATGCATACTATCATATCATCTATGAATATAGATAGTTTGACTTATTCCTTTCTGATTTACCCCTTTGATCTCCTTTAATTGTCTTATTGCTCTAGCTAGGTCTTCAAGTATTATATTGAAGAGATATGGAGAGAGTGCACAGCCTTGTCTTTTTCCTGATTTCAGTAGAATTATTTTAGGTTTTTCTCCATTTAACTTGATGTAGTCTATAAGCTTGCTGTATATTGCTTTTGTTTTGTTTAGGTATGTGCCTGTATCCCTGATCTTTCCAAGACTTTTAACATTAAGGAATATTGGATTCTGTCAAATGTTTTTTTCCAGTATCTAATGAGATGATCATTTCTTTTTCTTTCATTTTGTTTATATGGTGGATTATGTTAGTTGACTTGCGTATTTTGGACCACTTGTACATTCCTGGAATGATTCTTACTGATCAAATCAGGACACAACCTGGATGTGCCTCAAATTAAAAATGGATAAGGAAATCGTGCCTTGTTTGCACAATGGAATACTACTAAACTATTAAAAACAAGGAAATCATGAGATTTGAAGCGAATGATTGGAACTAGAAAAGATCATCCTGAGTGGGATAACTCAGATCCAGGAAGATGCTCATGGTTTGTACTCACTTATAAGCAGATTTTATCCATATAGCACAGGATAAACATACTACAATTCATGGACCCAAAGAAGAAAAATAACAAGGAGGACTGAAGAAAGGATAGTTAAATCTCATTCAGAAGAGAAAATAGAATAGACAGCAGAAATGGTTGAAGATAAGGAACAAGATATGAGATGGAGATCAGAGAGAAATAAGAGGAGATATTAGACCTGGGGAGAGTTGGGCCAGAGGACAGAGGGTCTACAGAGAGAAAATGAGTGTAGGTATCTCTGTGACAAGCTGAAGACCTAAGACAGGGTAGGCTTCCAGGAAGATAAGGGGGTGACTATCTGTGACTGCTAGTAGCAGCCGTCATGGAGCCTGAGGAGGACATCTTCTAACTAGACCCAAAATTTACCCTCCCTGCTTAGAAGATGTACAGGGGTAACAAGAGAGCAGAGATTAAGGGAATGTCTAAGAATGTGTGGCCCAACCTGAGACACACCTCACAGGAGAGACCCAACTCCTGACACTATTAAAAATATTCTGCTATGTTCACAGACAGGAGCCTAGCATAGTTGTCCTCTGATTGGCTCCACACAGCAGCAGATCAAATGAGATACTGAGACTGGACAAAACATAAAGTGTTGAGGAAAAGTAGGGAAAAGGATAAAAGGAACTGGAGGTGATAGAAACTCCACAAGAAGTCCAACAAAGCCAAGTAATCAGGCCTCAGAGGGGATTTCAGACACTGAAGAACCAACCAAGGACCATAAATGACTGAACCTAGGGCCCCTTCACAGATATAGCAGATGGATAGCTCAGACTTAATCTTGGTCCTCTAGTAAGTGGATTGGAGGCTATCTCTGACATGGACTCAGTTGCATGTTTTTTATCACTGCCTCATGGTGGGGCTGCCTTACCAGGTCACAAGGGAAGACGACATGCTCATTCCTGATGCTACTGGATGAGCTGGTGTGGGTAGGTGTGGGGGACTCCCCTTTCCTGAGGAATATTGGAGGAGGGATGGAAAAGAGTCAGGTAGGGTGGAACTGAGAGGAGAGGAAGGGATGCTACAATTACGATATAAAGTGAATAAATAAATGAATTAATTACTTTTTAAAAGAAAATTATTGTTGACATGCTGTGATGCAATGATTTGAGACTGTTCAGTATGTTTAAGGAAGTCTGAGCTAAATTTTAACTAGTGCTCATGGCATATAATTATGCTGGCATGTAGAAGCTGAATTCTAAAGGCTATTTGGCTGTAAACAAATACTAATCTGTACTGAAAAGACTGTGTATCAGAATCACAACTCACCTCTAAAACTTAAGCATTTGTCATTGTAAGATCACGAGGAGAAAATTATTATGAATTTAGGACTAATAACCTTAGTTATTAGGCTAAAAAATATACTACCTATATGTAGTTACTCAGTTTTATAACTTTTCAGGTGCTCATGTATTAAGATTTATGTTTGAAAGCTCAGAATTAGGGATGCTGGAGACATTGTTCAGCAGCTAAGAGAGCATACTGCTTTTCCAGAAGACAAATCTGCTTCCCATCACTTATCTCAGGCAGATTACAATATCCTTTAACTCCAGTTTCCGAGAACCGATGTCCTCCTCTGGCCTTCCTGGGCATGTGCACTCTCAAAAACACACACACACACTTAAAAATAAAAGAAATTCTTAAAAAGGACAAGCACAAAATGAACAGGTCTGATTTCCTAGATCAAAATAGAAACTAAAATTAACAATATTAAATAATAATAAATAGAATAGAAAGCAAGTTTACTTAATGGGTGTTCAACCTTTCAGCTATGCCAGTTTTGTTTTTCCAAGTTATCCCAACTACTCTGGAGAGACATAGAAAAACATTTGCTTAAGGCAACCAGTTCTTAATTAGTGTTTGAAGTCAAACAATGTTTTGGGCACTTTTAAAATAAGAGTCTAACCTATTTTGGCACCAGAAAGAAACTGGCTTTTGTGGACTTTCTTCTTTTTATTAACACTTGTCACTTTGACTCCATCTTTAAAATGTCTCTGTAGATCTTATACATGATTCACTGTGGTGCCTTGGTTTTCACTAGTGATGTCTCTATGTTCTATCATTTATCTGTATTTTCAAAAAGGTAGTAAAGTCCACAGAAGAGAAAAATAAGAAACATGTCATACCCAAATGTTCTCTATATATGTTTCTTCACGGACTGTATGATTTTAAACACTTTATAGTTTTTGTTTGTTTTTATTTTGTTTTAGAACACTCAGAATTTCCTATAAATGTAATAGCCTTCAAAAGCAAATCACCCAGTATTTTCCACTGGCCTATCAGATACAACATACAGATAATCTTTCTCAAGCTGTCACAGGTTAGAATATACAGACGGAATTTTGTATCATTTCAGAATAGTAAACCATGTCTACAAATTGTCCCTAGTAAACTGACTATGAATAAGTCATTTGTTGTCCATTGCATTCAAAGTCTAAGAGGTTTTTCTTTTCACTGATTTGTGGAATTTAACCTTCCTAGCACTTTTTATAATTAAATGCATACATATGTACATATGTATTTATAGATGTTTATAAAGAGTTGATATTCATGGAATTATCTTCAGATCTTTTGCAAGTTTTGTTTTCAGTTATATGTTATGTGTCTGTGTGTGGTATATACATATTAGTGTAGGTGACCCTGGGGAGAGAAGTGTCAGAACTCCTGGAGCTGGTGTTACATGTACCACAAGAGCCATGTAGTATGGGAAGAGCATTACCTATCTGCTTTTAACTTCTGAGTCATCTCTCCGACATCATTTTTGACATTTTAGCTAATGTTTCACATCATCCCTAGCACCTGTGAATGAGGTCTTCCCCTGTTAAGCACAAGCTTGCATAAAACATTACATGGGGTAAAAACAGACTTTACTTGAGAATATTACAAAGTCAAGCTTAACAAGATGAAAGCATTTTTATATCATCTTTCTATTGTAGCAAAATTATGTTTCTTTACTTTTTCTTATTTTTGTTTTGTTCAGGACACAGTGAAAAATCAATGTCAAGAACTTTATTTTATAGAATCCACAAATTCCTGTCAAAGGTCAATTTTACAAATGTCATATTTGTTAATATTGTCGGGATGACAAGCTTTATTAATGATAAATGCATTTGACATGTACATAATATTTTATTCATTACCCTGCTATTGCTTCTAGGCATAAAGTGCTTATTAAAATAGTAACAACTGATGGTTGAATCAGATCTTCGAATATTCTGCTTCTTTTTTCCCCCTATGATATTTAGTTTTGGCTATGGAAAGTCTTGAATGATCCTCTTTCCATTGCACACTTCATGTCTATTTCTTAGCTTATTATTGTTTTTCTTCAAAGCTTTCCTTGAAGTTGATGAGGACAATGAAGAAATTTGTATCATCTATCTCCACCCCTCATTATGCAGCATGGGTCTGTGAGTGACATGAATCATCATGCAATAATGCATGAGACAAATTCATATCACATAATACAGATTAGAACAGACTTCATGAGCAATGTTTAGAAACCAGGGAGATTGTAGGGTAATATGCGTGCTATCTACCCTTTCATTTTTAGATGTCTGAATTAGTTGTAAACCTGGGCCTCCAAAATTCAGAACAATGCATGCCAGACCCAAATTAAAAAATTAATTGTTTTATTGCAAGTTCTTGTAGCTCTCTTAAAGTGCATTGCAACCACTCATCCAATTCCTTATAGAAATGCAGACAGTAAACCCATTCCAGTTTTTATCTCTGCTTTTATGCTTCACTCATTTTAAAACATGAATGGCACATGCTCCTGAGTTTTAGAATATCCTAAGTAAATACAGAAATAAAGAAAATCTCAGATTGGCACAACTTAAGCAGGTATCTTGATTTTTAGAGGCATTCTTTTCTCTTCTAGACAACCTAAGTTCACTTCTCAGCACCCAAGATAGACACAACTACCTGTAATTCTAACTACAGAATATTCAGTACATTCTCTTGAGCTGGAATTCATTCACATACTATGTACACACACAGACACACACACACACACACACACACAGAGGGGGGGGAGGGAGTTACACATGCGCACAGTCTCTCTCTCACAACCACAGACATAAAAACACAATTTTTAAAAATGTAGTATTCAGACTTTTTGAGGAAACTGACTATCTATGACTGGCTTCTCAAATGTTTTTTACATTCAATGAGCTTTGACAGTTTTTTATCTGGTTTGTCTTCTTTCTATGATTTGATTTTGTTTTTGAAAGTTATTTTTCAGATTATAATATGACTACATTTCTCCCTCCCCTTTCCTTCCTCCAAATTCTTTCCTATAGGTCTCACTACTCCCTTTCAAATTCATTATCTTTTCACCCATTAATTGTGTGTATGTTTGTGTTTGTACATATACATCATAAATATAACCTGCTCAGTAATGTTACTTGTACATCTACTTTCAGGGCCTAATGATTTGGTATTTGGTAACCAATTGGTGTACTCTTTGCTGGGAAAGATTAGTTCTCCCACTCTCAGCATCTTAAATTTCCTATAGTTTTTATATAGTGTTGAGGCCTCATGGTTTTGTTTCTCTTTCACATTGGAATGTTGACTAGTTTGTTGGTAACCAAAAGGACTAATGTTGAGTGGAGTGGCCTATGGCAGTCATCAGAACACAGGCTATCACTAGTCATGGTGTGAACAATCAGGTCCATCTAAAAATTGTCATTCAGAAACCCAAGGCCCCATTTAAGGTTAATTTGATGGACTAATTATTCAACAAAAAAAAATATGTGCTAATATATGAGATTTTTTTGAAATGGTTAATGTTTAATATGGTTTATGTGCTTGTAAACTTAACCAAACAAGCTATTCAGTTAATTTGACTCAGGGATACTTAATATGATATAAAGCTTCTTACCTCTATTGATTGGCCATATCCAAGACAGTCCATTTTTGTAACTTTTAGTTGATATGTGAGAAATCTGAAAATATATTTAAATTTCTGTGGTGTGTCAGTTTTCTTTCCATTTCTGTGACAAAAAAACTGAAAGAATAAAGGTTTTATTTTGGCTTGCTTTTCCAGAAAAATAGATTTTGTGCTGGCTAGTTTTTGTCAACTTGACACAATGCTAGACATATCTGGGAAGACGCAACCTTAACTGAGGTATTGACTTCAGAAAATTGTTCTACAGAATTGACTGTAGGACATTTTATTGATTGATGATTGAAGGGTGAAGACCTAGGCAACTGTGAGTTGTCTTACCCCTAAGCAAGTGGTCCTGGGAGGTAAAAGATAGGTAGCTGAACAGGAGCCAGGGAGAAAGCTAGTAAGATGCTGTCTTCCATGCTTCCTGCCCTAGATACTGACTAAGTTATCTTCCTTTTGTCCTTCCTTCTTTCCTTCCTGCTCCCCTCCCCCAGTCACGCCCCCATTGGCTATCATGGACTCACTTTGTGGGCCAGACTGGTCTTGAACTCACAGATATCCACCTGCCTCTGTCTCCCAAGTCCTGGGAGTACAGGCATGAGACACAGCTATAGAAAGGAAAATAAGACAGAGTCCTCAATGGAAGGGAAGGTGTATCTAAAAAGCAGAGAAAGCATGAGGGAAGGACTCAGAATCTGTCTCATGACATTTCATCCATACTCAAGAAACAGAGATTAAGAACAAGAAGTGGTCTAGGCACAGTGGTGCACACCTGTAATCTCAACACTTGGGGAGGCAGAGGCCGGCAGATCTCTGTGAGTTCAATGCCAGCCTGGTCTACAAAGCAAGTAAGTCCAGGACACCAAAGTTACACAGAGAAACTTTGTCTTAAAAAAAAAGCAAGAAATGGGGCCAGGGTATAGAATTCCAAAGCTTCTAATCACCTCCCCAAACCCCTCACCCCATGACATACTTCCTCCAGCATTGCTTTACTGCCTAAAGGTTCAACAACTTTCCTAAACACCACTATGAATTGGGAAACCAAATGCTCAGAAATAAGAACCTATCGGAGACATTTTACATTCAAACTACAACATATATATACATATATGTATATATGAATATATAAAATGTGGGTTTCACATATTAACTATGTTTCCATAAGTCAGTCAATAGCACTAGCAAATCAAGAAATTAACTTACATTGAGCCAGAGATAATGTTTTTGATCAGTGCTTTAGTACTAGTGACCTTTCCAGCTTAGCATTAAAATATACTTGCTAATTACATCTGAAGAGAAAATACTCACTTTGTTATATTTTGACTTAAACCTCCTTATGTTAGATATATTTATGCCTCCTTTTCTATAACACGTTGTCTGCTTGTATGTTGTGCAAATGTTTCCCTGCACTTACTTTTCAAGTGTTTCTCAGAGCAGATGTTCCCCCAAGTGTACTTTCTTCCTTTTTTACCAGCATTTTTATCTATACAAACAACAGATTGCTCTTCGGCTGTCCTTTAGATTTAAGAAGAAAAAAATTCATCACTACAGATGTTTATTTCTTTCTGCCTACCCCAAGATTCTTAGCAAAGGTTTATAAAGGAAGATGAATCCTTCTCTTTCTTCCCTGCTTCCTTAATGTCATATTAAAAAAATTGCTTTTTAAGTCTTTTCTAGAATTATCATCTATAAATTTTTAACCAAATTACTTTCTCACAGTACATACATCAGTTTAAAATATATTGCTCAGAGATTCACAGAAAAATTAATTTGTGTAAATATCAACCAAATATAATAGAATATCTCTGTATTACCCAGTACTAATTAGGGAAAATTGTAAATGTTGTTATTCACCTAAAGTTAATTCTTTGGGTTGTTGTGAAGGACACCTGTGGGATAGGAATCAAAATATAGGTATCAAATACTGGACTTTACTTACTTACTTTATAACAATAATTAAATATTTATATTCATGCTGTCAGTTTATATTTGAATATCAATTTGCAAAGTATTTTACATGTACTATTTCATTTAATATACACAGTCTTAATTTTTTTCTTGCTGTTGTGATAAAATACCATGACAAAAACAATTTAAGGAAGAAAGTTTGTTCTGGCTCTCAGTTCAAAGTGCAATCGATCACAATGTAGGCATCAAGGAGGCAGGAACATGAAGCAGCTGATCATATCAGACTCCAAGAACAATGGGTGTTTCCTAGTGCTCAGTTCAGTCTCTCCATTTTGTACAGTCCAGGATGCCACAAAGAGGGAACCATCCTACCCATAATCAAAAAGAATATTGCCACCACAATTGAAGCAATCAAGAACATCCCCTGCATACATGCCCGGAGGGCCATCATCTTACAGGTACATGATATACATTAATTCATGTTGACACTTATGCAGAATGAGTCACCTAAAACATTGTTGACACTGGAAACAGGGGTCATGCATCAACACACAATCACTGACACTGGATATCTGGGGAACCCTAAAGTAAATAGTGATATAACCTGTTATATAACTGGTTTTGGCAGTGTAAATATTGTTTTCATTTCCTCAGATGAAGGGAAGAAAGCCAAAAGTAAGCTTTACAAATACATGGCTTAAGCTGATCCCAGAGCATTTCTATCTAAATATCCCTAAGCCTAGACTTAGAAGCTTCTATCTTTCTTACAATCTGATGTACTGCAAGCCCAGACCTTGGATGCTTCACCTTCCAGCCTTTGTTGACTAACCTGGGCCTAGAATTCTTTTAGCCTCTGATAATAACTGCTGAAAAGGCTCTCCATTTCTATTTCTTTCTGAACTCTGGATGGCTGATTCAAATTAGCTGTTCTGACTCAAATCTCTTCTCCAAGATGCCTGATTCAAACTGGCTTCTCTCTGCTTCTCACTGAATTGTTGCGCTTGGAAAAAACTACCTGTGAACTCCACAAACTGAAACGCACTGAACTACCTGAATTGAATTCAACCAAACTGCACCAAAATGTACTGTTCTCCTCCTGTGTTGTACTCTCCTTTTTCCTACTCTCTTTTCGTTGCTCTTAAGCAGGTAACTACTCTTTCATGTCTGTTCTCATGTGAGTTGAGTATATTCTATCTCTGTCTATTTCTGTCAAATCTTTCTCTGATTCATCAAGTTGTCTGTTCTTTAATTAGACATCATTGCTTGGGATTAATGTGGTGTACTAAATTCCAGCCAGAGGGATCAAAAGAGTGCATTCCATCTAGAAATTAAATGTATATATTAAGGGATTGTTTGTACTCTAGCCAGATCACATAGACCTAAGTCTTTGGACATAGCAACCATCTTCCCCCTTTATATTTAAACTAAAAATCACAGACACAACTTAACTGTTACATCAGAAACAAGTATCAATCACTTAAATTTAACAATCCAAGTGTCCTTATGAAGATCTCTTGATGCTATTATCATTGATAACCACAGTCTTGATCATCTGTTCTTTAGCAAATATATAATTCAGCATCAAGGTTTTCCAATCTACCAGTCTGATGATCTGTTCTTCTACAGCTAATTTGTTGAACTGTGACCATGTAGTGGGAATCACCTCTCTGAACCATCTGCATTGCTGTCATTGGGAGTCTCTTCCTTTGAGTTTTGTCTTTCATTTGGAGGCTTCTCTTACCCAAATTGGATCTTTATCAATTTTAATGGAAACCATAGTCTCTCATCACCAGAGGAAATACATAAAAAACCTCCTCCCCAATATAATACATGCCCTTACTTTCATTTTGATGTTAAAACATCTTTAAAGTATACAGATTGATTGAATTCAGTAGTTTCCCCCTAAATTCCAATGTCTTTCAGTTAATCTTATTCCTACATACTGTTTATCAAGATACAAATTCTTTATAAATCCACACACAGGAACATACAGGGTTTCTTACCCATTTAAACAGAAATAATCAAACCATATTATATAAGATGTCAATATGCAGTTTCAGCCAAAATATGTATCCATTGTCTGATACTGAAGGAATCTGAGCTCCTCATTATTATAGTATACCTCTTTCCCATAGTTTTATGGCTATATCTACCATATATGGCTTTAGTCTTCCTATTTGACCTTCTGGTCTCACATATTTAATTTATTTATCTTACACTTTGTTTTACTTGAGATAATGTTGTAATCCCTAAAAACTCTGTAGAATCATTCTAAAGGGGACAAAGTGTATTAAAAAATCTCATGAGTATCAAGTCTCTTCTTGGTAACCTGCTATCCTTCCTCTGAGTGCCACCAGGTCTCCCCCTCCAGGGGACATGGTCAAATATGAGGCACCAGAGTACGTGTGAAAGTCATACCCCACTCTCCACTCGACTGTGGAGAATGTTCTGCCCATTGGCTAGATCTCCCCCACAGGAACAGTCATAGGGGAGGGGAATAAGGGGAAAATGGGAGGGAGGGAAGAACGGGAGGATACAAGGGATGGGATAACTATTGAGATGTAACAAGAATAAATTAATAAATTTTTTTTAATCTCATGAGATTATAGTTCTTCAGCTCTTATGTCCAAGAAAACTTCAATTTCTATACCATTTAATTTTGACTTTAATTTTGGTCTCTGGTCATTGATTTCAGTTTGCCAAAAAAAGAGAAATGTCTTTTAGTGCTTCCAAAACTTTCCATTCTATTAGTGGTGATTTGCCTTTGACATATAGGAATAATAAAAGCTGACCAATCTTATATCATACTTAAAACTGCATATTTTTCTTAAACTATAATCTCAACCTTTTCCTTGAAATCTTCATCTATAATTCCTGGATGCATAATCTATTCTTGAGATATAAGTCTATTTCTTTCTAAAATCATTCCTACTTTTTTGTGGTAGAGGTACAGGAACCTCAGTGAGTATTTTATATCATTGAATTTTTGGTGATAGTGTGAGATTCTTACTTACGGCTAAGTCACAGGCACTGCTTCCTTCTGCAGTATGCATTATGTTTACAATATGAGTTTGGATGAGCTATTTCATTGCTGACAGAAAATGTCTAGCTTGTGTTGTTTGTTATGAATGTATGAGCTAAGAGAGTTTCTTGTATTTACATGATAATCTCATAGAAAATTTTCCATCTTGTAAGGAATTGCCTTGAATATCTCCTGCTGATCTGCATTAATTAGTCCAATATCTACCCTTAGAACAACTTCTACAAATCCAGGAAGGTTGAGACCTTCTAGAGAAGTATCCAGGAATACCTTGTCTACAATTTCTTTTCAAATTACCTTGTCTCCCATAGTTCAAACACCAAATATTTTGATAGGTAGGATTATTGGCCCGAGAGAGATTTTACTAATTTATTACATGTATTCTTGTCCAATTATATAGTCTTTAGGGTCAATATCAGCTGTAGTTCTATCAATTCATCCATGGGTACTGATTGAGCTTTTAAATACCTAACAACATTTTTACCTTCTGCATTAGTATTTTTGAAACTAATGTTTCAATCAGTACCTGTCTCACATCTGGATCTGATATTTCTGTTTATAGTGGACATTAGTCTATGTATTTCTGTGGCTTTACATAATCTTTGTTAATGACATAGACCCTTTTACTTGTTTCTCCACCTTATCTCAGGCTCAAAAGCTACTACAGTATTTTGTATAATAATGTGACTCTTCAAATTGCATCTGCTGTCTTTTTAAAAATATTTTAATAATTTATTCATATTACATCTCGGTGGATATCCCATCTGCTGTCTTAAATCAGCAAATTGACCTTCACATAATGATTGGTTTTTCGCAGTATTAACACCTTTAGACCTATTATAGTTTTTCATAATTTCAGCTTCTCCTTGCCATCATGTCAGTCATTATAACTGGGAACTAGCTTCCAGTACAGTTGCTGCTAAATCTTTCCAGTCTTGGGAGATGATAATTCTGTTTTTGGTTAACATCTGTCTCACATAGGGTGAATGCATTACATAAGTAATTATTTATTTTTCAAAATGTTTAAGATCTTGAATTTTAACACAATTCCAGGCTAGTTCCTCATTTTGTGAATTTTTACCAATGTCTGGCATTTTTTGCTGGGTAATAGCTAAAGATTCTGGGGGTGGTTGCTTTTTCTCAATATCATTAAGAGGTGGTGTTGTAAGTTCAAGGATTGTCTAACTTGATGCTTATTTTCATTAGGTATTATAGGATAATAATTACATATTTTCTGATCTCTTATTTTCTTTGTTTCTTGTCTCACAAGACTTTGTATTATCTTAACTACTTTTTCTTGTTGTACAGCTATTTTTGCTACCTTTTTTTGAAAGGAAATATATATATTACAATTAAATGTAGGGAGGGGTTTACTCCAGTGGTCACAATTACAGTAAGTTCTGCAATGGCTTTTTTCAACTACTGTTTCTATTGCCTTACCTTCTACCATTGGTCTTAAGGGATCTAAAATGGAGTTTCTCTTTTTTGTTTGTATTTTTGTTTTTTCAAAACAGGGTTTCTCTCTCTAGCTCTGGCTGTCCTGGAAGTCATTTTATAGACCAGGCTCGCCTCAAACTAAGATATCTACCTGCCTCTGTCACCCAAGTGCATGGATTAAAAGCATGCACCACCAGGACCAGCTGAAGTTCCCATTTTTTATGCAGGAAAAGTCTGTCTATATAAGTAAAATTTTTTTGGGGGGTGACTTACTATGATTCACTGTCTCAGAGGCTCCTGAGTCATTCCTCCTGCTTCATTTGCTATCCCAGAGACTTGTTCATTATTCCTTATTGAGGGCTCTAGGTTCCCATGGATTCAGAGGCTCCTGCTGGGGATCCAGCAGAACTCAAAGAACTGATGTTTCCTCTGTAGTTGATTCTAGGTGAATTTCTCCTCTGCTTCTTTCTATCATATGTCTCCTATCCTCTGCTGTGTTGTTTTTTTTTTCAGATAGCCTCTGTGTTCTGAAATCATAGTGGGCTTTCTTCTTCTCCATTCACATTGGGCACCAGATGTAAATGTAATTTTTATATTCTCAGATGATGACATAAGGTGAGAGCCATACTCAAGTTTTAAGAATACATGACTTGGACTGTGGCAAGACTGTTTCTATCTAACTATCCTTAGGCTTAGGCCTGGACATTTGTAGCCTCTATACAATCTAATCTTTTTTAAGCCTGAACCTTAATGGTTTTAGCTTCCAGCTTCCATTTGGTAACCAAGGCCTAGAATAATTTAGGCTTCTGATACTTACTGATGATTAAGCTCACCTGTTTTTCTTTACATCTATTTGAACTCTGGTTGGCTCATTCAACTCAGATATTCTGGCTCAAATCTCCTCTCCAAGCAGACTGATTCAAACTGGTGTCTCTCCACTTCTTGCTGAATTGTTTTACTTGAAAACAAATTCCTCTCAACTCGGTGAACTGAACTGCACAAACTCAACTGCACTCACTTGAACTGCACTGAACTGTGCCAAACTGTACTGGACTCTGGAACTCTACTGTACTATCTCCATGAACTCGCTCCCTCTCTCTATGTGCTAGTATTAGTTTTTCTTTACTGTATATTTTCCAGAGAGTTGGGCTTATCATATTTATGACTCATTCTGTCCCATCTTTCTCTGATTGATCACTTTTTCTGTCCCTCAATGAGATGTCATTGTTTGGGATTAAACCTGTGTACAAAATTCTAACCAGAGCTATTACAGGTATTTGTGTCTATACTCTAGTCAACAGGACTAAAGATGTCTATTCCAGCAGAGAGATTAATGGTGTGTATTAAAAGAGTGTCTTTATTCCAGACAGATCACATCGAACTAGGTCTTTGGATGTGATCCTTTTCCAAAGGAACCATTTTGCCAGATTAAAATTACTTCCAAGTGACAGAAAACCACTTTTATGTGATTCTGTAAAACGTGTACTTGAGATCATAGATCTAGGTCTTTTGCTTCTGCCTTCACAGGCCTACCTGAGTGTGTTTATATCAATAGACTTGTGTGCTTATGTCTATATAGCTTGTGTTTCAATCTGCAAGTGTGTCTAGATGTTTGCTTTGAGCGCTGTGTTTGCCTGTGTATTTGCTAGTGGCTGTCTACCTCAGGGCCTATGTCCCAAGTAAGTAAACTGTTTTTTCTGCCCTTGGGTGCTTGAAATCTTTTCAACCTCCTGTGACCTTTTTACTTTCTTTGAATCAGAGCTAGGATTTCACACTCAATTAGTCTAGAACTTGGTACATAGACCGTGACCATACTGGCCTCAAACTCAGAGATCCACATGACTCCACTTCCTGAGTACTGGGATTAAAGGCCTGTGCCACTAAATCGAGCCCTTGCTTTTAGGTTTTTGTTTTTACTATAATATATTCATTTTTAACTTTTTATTTTTAATTTGTTCACTTTATATCCCAACTATACTCCCCTCCCTCATAGCCTCCTGATCCCACCCTCCTTTCCTAAAGCTCTCTCCTTTCTTCTTCTAGTCCTCAGAAGCGGGGGTCCTCCTCCCCTCACATCTGACCTCAGCCTATCAAGTCTCCGCTGGACTGCCGGTATCCTCTTCCTGTGTGGACTGGAAAGTTGTTTGTATGTTTGTTTCTAAGAAAAGGTATAGCTGTATAGCCCAAGCTAGTATCACATTTACAATCCTCCTGTCTCAGCCTCCTAATGGTATTAGAGGTGTATAACACAATGCCTAGCTTCCTGTCCAGTGCTTCTGTGATTAAGTTCAAACAATGTTCAAATCTTTTGAAAGCTCTACAAGAAGAACATCATGATGGGTGTATTGAGGCCCAGGGGTGTTTCCTCAAACTATTGCACTAACCAAGGACAAAACAAGTAGTAAACATAGGACCCCTACTCTGATCTACCCAATGGACAGGACATTCTCTACAGTTATGTGGATAGTGGGGACTGACTCTGACATGAACTCTGCTACTCCCTATTTGGCCACCTCCCCTTGGTGGGGAGGCCTGATGGCACTCAAAGAAAGAATAAGGAGGCTACCAAGATGAAACTTCATAGCCTACGACCATATAGTTGGGTAGGAGGTCCCCCTCAGTCTTAGACCTAGGGGAAGAGAAGATGCTGAAGGCGGTAGGGATGGAGGAATGAGAGGATACAAGTGATGGAATAACAATTTAGTTGTAATCTGAATAAATTAATAAAATTGAAATTATAAAAAGAAAGCTTTATTTAAAGATAAGTAAAAACATACTATTTGGGTTTTATATTGTACAACTGTATGTCTTTTGGGATTCACAGACTTCTATAGCTATGTACTAGGGAGGCAGAGGCAGAGGCAGTTGGATCACTGTTAGCTTGATGCCAGCCTTGTCTACAAAGAGAGTCCAGGACAGCCAGGGTTACAGAGAAACCCTGCTCGGAAAAGAAAAAAGTTAAACAATATGTTTTCACCACCACATAAGGAAATACTACACCTATCAGCAGTCATTTTCTATTCTTCCTTCATCCAGTCTTTAACAATTACTAAACTACTTTCTACTCCTCCTTCTTGAACATTAAGGAAATTTCACAAAATAAAACTAAAAGGGGCATTTTCTATAACTCTAATTATTTGGTAAATGTTCTTCTGTATCTACATTCTTTCATTCATGTAGTGTTTTGAAAACGTCTTCTCTAGGCTTTAATGTATTTCAATACTTGGATTCTATTTAGCGAAACTGGGAAGGTTTTGAGATGTGGCCTTGTTGAGAAGATATGTCACTAGAAGTAAGATTTGAGATTTCAAACACTACATCTTTTGCAGTTCTCTCTGTCTAATGCTGATAGATCAAGATGTGAGTTCTCAGATACTGCTCAACTGCCTGCCTGCCTGATGTCGTGTTCTCTATTGTGATGTTTATGGACTGAAAACCCTTTGAATCATAAACCCTAAATAGACTATTTCTGCTGTAAATTTTCTTGGTCATGCTGCCTTTTCATGACAATAGAAAAGTAACTAAGACAACTGAGCATATTGTTTTCACATTTTATTCATATTATAACATTTATCATTACTTAATTGCTTTTTATGGCTGAGTAATACTCAATATAGTACTTTTTCATCATTTCTCCATTAGTTGCTGGATATCTGTGTGGTTATGATTTTAGATTATTGAACATATTTTTATTTTGTTTTGTTTTGTTTTTACTAGTCACCTGTAATATTTGCTTCAATTTCTATTTGAAAAATGATCCCCTTCACCTGGCACCAAAAAATGACCTGTTCAAAGCCTACAGAATTAATTTCCTTAGCTCATTTGGATATCTATTTCTCAAAAATTACATATGAATAGAATTATAATATTTTTAAATCATAATGATGAAATTTATGCTACAGTTTTAAGACTTAGAGACTACTTTAAGGTTTTGGTCTTTTTCCAAAACACACAGAAAAGCTGTAACATAATTTGTTATATTTGAAAGTGTAGAAAAACTAATTTGGTCACACTGTGGTGAGATCAGAAAAGAGACTAGACAAATTATTTAAGACACTATTTCTGCATTGCCTTAAATACTCACATGTATCACTATTACCTGAAAGATATTTGTTTCACTTCTGAGACTTCTCTACAGTTATCACAGGTCAAATATCTGGTGGAGTAATTGTTTAGAATGTTCATAAAATATTTTCCCAATTAAATTTGATTAAGGTAAATAACTCTTTGTTTGCCAAATAACATTTTTCTGAACTTCTTACAATCTTTTAGAATATAAGAATTATAAAAATGCCAGATATGTCCCATGATCCCTTATTATTGGAAAGAAGATGATATTCTGAGATTGATTTTTCAAGAGCCTACAAGCTGTATAATGTGTATCTCTTTACTTCCCATGCAATATTTCTTCTAATGTATTTTTCTTTCCCAGTAATTGGCAGTTTAATAATTATTTTGCAATGACTATTTAAGACCTAGAAGTGTGAAAATGACTAACGATTATTAAGTGTGCATTTGTGCCTCTGTGGCACTGAGAAGTCCTGGAATGAGATGAAACTTATGTTTCTAAGCTTCAGGAAAATAGTAATAGTACTTAGGGTCCCCCAGAAACATAGCACAGTATGAAATCTGGTATAATTTAGACTTTTACCCAGAGGCAGGACATCTACTAACATTCTAGTCTCAGTAGTGTTTTATGAATAATAATGAGGTAATGTGTGCAATATGTCTTTAACAAAGTTTGGTAAATAGAAGGTTCACAGTAATGGTAGGAAAGAAAGTACATTAAAATCATCCTCAATGGGAAATTAAAAAAGAAGGAAGTCAATGCAGGCTGGAGTCAATGGGGAAGGACACCATGGAATCTTTGAAGAAGGGTTCTTCAATCTGGGTTTTGCCTGATGAGAAAGCACTGTTTCCTTGTCTAGATCTGCCAGAAAAATGAGATTATTATAGAGTCTGCAGTCACCTGCTAGTATTTGCCTTCTTCCTTTTTTGTAAATTTGTGGCCATTTGTAGGATGAGCTATGGAAATAAGCAATACATTATCAGTCATAGAACATGACTTGTAACTTAGAAGACACAGGGGTGACTTTTCAGAAGACCTTTTATGACATTTGAATCCATGGTTCACTTTTTTTTATTTCATGATCTTTTGAGGAACAATAGCCAAACACAATTTTTAAAATGATGCCTACATCTTTTCTCTTTTTATTTTAATCAGTGATATAAATTTGAACTAGAGATTAGCTTCCTTTCTTCCTCCAAAATTTTCTCCAATAAAGCATTTTAGTTCACAGCATAAATTAGTTGTGGTAGCTTTTTTTCAGGAGGTTGGGTTGGGGGACTCCATTTACCATAATGATCGCTATTTAAAAGTCTTGCCATCAGGTCCTTTAAGACTTGTCAATGAAAATTATGTCAATATCCAGAATTCTTGTAGGCATTTTACACAGATTGCACAGAGATCAAATAACATAGTAATGCCTATTGACTGACAGGCTGCCAGAAAAATTAGTGCAGATCACTTCATTTGATTACCTGCCAGTGTGTAGGGTGGAATTTGAAGTACTAAGTTAAATATTATATAAGAGACTTACAATCATCACATAACAATACTTTCCTTTTGATGAAATCTTACTTTACAAAGTATTCCGCTAATTGTATTAGTTTCTTATGGCAGCCATATCAAAATATCATGTACACAATGGCTTAAAACAACAGAAAAGTATTTCCTCACAGTTTTACGTGTCAGAAATTTGAAATGGATTTATTGACAAGGCCATGGTACCTACTTTGCTTCTACTTTGATCTTTTTTCTCATAATTCTTGGCATTCATCCAACCAGACACTGACTCTGACCTCACATGACCTACTCTCATGCTTTTATAAGTATTTCTGCAAACTTTTTCTTTCTTGTGAGGACAGTCTTGTTGTATCTATGGACTCATCATCGTTACATCTATATGGTTCTTTTATTTTTTAGTTTTTTTTTTAAATTAATCACTTCACAGCCTGATCCCAGACTCCTCCCACCTCTCCTTTCAGTCCTACCTTTGTGCCTGCCTTTTCCATTACCCTTCTCATTCTCAGAGAAGGGGAGGCCCCCAACAATTAATAAATGGGACATCATAAAACTGAAAAGCTTGTGTAAGGCAAAAGACACTGTCAACAGAACAAAGTGACAGCCTACAGATTGGTAAAAGATCTTTATCAACTCTACATCCAACAAACAGCTAATATCTAAAATATATAAAGAACTCAAGAAACTAAACACTACCAAAACAAATAATCCAATTAAAAATTGGGTACAGAATTAAAAAGAGAATTCTCAATAGAGGAATACAGAATGGCTGAGAAACACTTAAGGAAATGCTCAACATCCTGAGTCATCAGGAAAATGCAAATCAAAACGACCTTGAGATTCCATCTTATACCTATCTGAATGGCCAAAATTAATAACTCGAGTGCCAACACATGCTGGCAAGGATGTGCAGTAAGGGGAACACTACTCCACTGCTGGTGGGAGTGCAAACTTGTAAAACCACTTTGGAAATCAGTATGGTGCTTTCTCAGAAAATTGGGAATAGTTCTACCCCAAGATCCAGCTACACTTCCTGGGCATATCTGAAAGATGCTCTACCATACAAGAAGGACATTTTCTCAACTATGTTCATAGCAGCCTTATTCGTAATAGCCAGAACCTGGAAACAACTGAGATGTCCCTCAAGCAAAGAATAGATAAAGAAACTTTGGTACATCTACACAATAGAATACTCCTCAGCTATTAAAAACAAGGAAATCTTGAAAATTTGCAGGTAAATGGGATGGAGCTAGAAATAATGATGCTAAATGACAGAACCCAGACCCAAAAAATACACATGGTATATACTCACTTATAAGTGGATTTCAGCTCAACGTAGATGTTCTCTGAGAAACTCTACCCAGTGGGGGATAGGAACAGTTACTGGGACTCAAAGCTGGACATTGAGCAGAGTGCTGAGAGCTATAGGTAAGAGTGGGGCGATGAAAGGTTGGGGAGGGATCATGAGATCCACAGGAAGACCACCAAGGCCTGTGGGTTGAGGCACAGGGGCTTCCCCACAAACTGATGCTCCAGTCAAAGACAACACATGCAAAGAACCCAAAACCCTTTTTTAGATGTAGCCAATAAACTGCAGATTGTCCACATGGGGACTGCTGCTGGACCTCTTCCATGCACTCAGGGATCTACTACTTGTCCACTGCCCCTTGGCAAGACTGCCTAGTGGAAAGGGATGCAGACTACCTGGATGATAGGCTGTTCCCAGAGGTCTAAATGAAGAGAATAAGCAGAAGAGGGAGGGAGGGTGGCAATAGGGAGATGATAGGGAAGGGATAACAAATGGGAGGTAAAGTGAATAAATTAAAATAAATAAAATATACACTTAAAGGAACTGAATGGAGGGGAGGGTTGCTGCAAAAATTGATACACCAACCAAGGACCATGCAAGGTGAGGATCTAGATACTCAGCTCAATTGTAGTAGATAAGCAGCACAGTCTCCTTGTGAGTCCCACAATATGGAGAGTAGGTACTACCTCTGACATGGATTTGGGTCTCCTAACATTATGAACTTCCCCATTGGTAAGGTGGCCTTACTAGGCCACAGAGGAATAGGTTTCACGTAGTAGAGAGGACAATGGATAAACTGAGGTCAGATGTTAGGGGAGGACAGCTCCCTTTTCTAAGGACTAGGGGGGAGGAAGGAGGGAAAGGGGATGAGGGACTGGATTGAGAAGTGATGGGGGATGGGGCTGCAATTAGGATGTAAAGAATTCAAATTGCAGAACAATCGGGTAACTTATATTGATAATCCCACTATGTGAGAATAGTTCTGAGACTGGATGAGATATGAATACCTATGCATAGGCAAGGCTTCATGTTGGTCACAGATTCTCTGTGACTTACAATTAGAGGCCATTCTTAGTATGGCATGAAGGAAGATTTGCAGATGTCTTACTTCTGCTCATACAATGATGAGAGAACCAGCCTTAATTGCTCGGTACATACCACACACCTCATACAATTATGTTGGAGCTGTGTAATGCTTGTGAGAAATTATGTTTTCAAAACAAAATAACTGGACAATGATGCTGGTTCAGACCTGACAGTATTCATTCCTCTCAGCAAGCTGCAGGCTGACATCCTGCATCCTTCATGTTCCAGGCCCAGGCAATTCGGTTGCTATTATGCATCAGAATTGGACAGTTTCCAGGACAGCATTGTAAGAAAGCTTCTGATCCCAATTGGTCCAGCATTTCAATCTGTCTCACACAGGACTGCTATTAAGCCTGGAATTTCTTAGCATGTAGGAACTAGACCACAAATGGAACTAGACCCTGGCTTACTTAACCATTTCCCCCATTTTTTTTTTGGCCCCTTCAAAAGTATTAGTCAACCTAAATCAATCTGAAGAAACCTTAAGAGAACAATGTCCCATTTCCTTGAAGGGAACTTGGGTAGTTTTCTGTTTGCTATCTTGGTCTACAGATGCTTATTTTCATTGGAAGGTGGTTAAAAGTTATTATTGGTCTCATACAGAGAGAAAACTAGGTTGGACTCAGGGACATCTCTCTTTTCCTTTATCTTTCTTTCATAGATAAGGAGATAGGAACTGAAAAGAAAGAAATGGAAGTGTAGAAATATAGACGAAGGATAGAACAAAAGGTGGAATATTGAATTTACTCCTGAACTCAAGGCCTTGTTACTTACAAAGAAGGTTTTTAAAATTCATTGCTATAGAATTTCGTATATTGACGCAAATCATGGTCATATCAAATACTAGTCTAATTTTATAAAAAGAATATATATCCTAGGCCTAACAGATAAATATGATTCTATAGAGATATAAGGTAAAATAGTTAAATAAGGCCTTTAAAAAAGCCTCAGAGACCTAAAGAATATGGCATTTGAAGATGTTTTCATTACTCTAAAGATTCTTTGGCAATAAGACAAGTTAACACCTGGCAACACCCAGCCTACCTCAAAGAAGATGATCAACATCAAAGAACCTTCTTATGGAGTTGGCTTCAAATGTGACAAATCAACCACTGGGGAAAATGTCTTCCATTCTACCACAGACAGAATTCTGCCTAATAAATAGACAAGCTTAGATGGTGACGACCAAACTCTGCCAAGTAGGGGTAAGCAAATCCTCAATAGTTCCTGCCTCACGAATATGTCTGTCGGATATACTGGGCCAGAAGGCTGAAGATGATTCTCCAACATTATATAGAGTTTTGGGTGACTCTTCTGGTGGCAAACTATCTCAGTCATTTTTTCATTTTGGAAGCTGCTAACCTGTACCTCCTCTTCACGCAGGTATTTAAGTTTTCTTCCTTCTCAAGTCTCTGATGGAGTTGAAGATCAGATAACTTAGTCTTACAATTAAGCTTAGTTGGTTAAGGGTTAAGATGTTTTTAGATCAGGATAGATGTTTTAATTTAATAGAGATGAGATATGATAGATATTGATTTTCATTCAAAATTTAAAGCCAACACTATAGGAAAGATGTTTACTTCAAGTTTGACAAATACAAATAGCAAAATCATTATGAATGTAACATTTATTTATCTCCTGATTGTTTCATTGTTCTTCCTGTTGCATGTAGATTATTTTATTCATGTATAGTAACATAAATACATATATGTTAAAAAAGAATTTCCAAAATTTGTGGATAAATGGATTGAGCTAGAAATGATCATAATGAGTGAGTTAACCTAGAAGCAGAAAGACTCAAATGGTATATACTCACTTATAACTGCATACTAGCCCAAGGGACATGTCCCACGAAAGCCTTCACTTACCAGGAAACTGGGACAGAGGGGAGGACATCCTATTGGGACTCTAGATGAGAGAATCATTGGAGAATAGCAAAGTAGAAGGATCCAGAGGGTCCTAGAAACTTACAAGTAGAACATTATGATAGGCAGATTTGGGCCCAGGGGTCCGGCTCAAATTAAGGCACCAGCCAAGGACAATATAGGCGGTAAACTTTAAACCCCTACCCAGATCTAGCCAATGGTCAGAACATTCTCCACAGTTGAGTGGAGAGTGGGATATAACTTTCTCACGTACTCTGGTGCCTCACATTTGACCATGTCCACTGGAGGGGGAGACCTGGTGGCACTCAGAGGAAGGACAGCAGGTTACCAAGAAGAGACTTGATACCCTATGAGCATATACAGGGGGAGGTAATCCCCCTCAGGAACAGTCATAGGGGAGGGGAATAATGGGAAAATGGGAGGGAGGGAAGAATGGGAGGATAAAAGGCATAGGATAACCATTGAGATGTAACAAGAATAAATTAATAAAAAAAATTAAAAAAAGAAACATAATACAAATAATAATAATGAAAATAAATAATAATAAAAATCACATGCATAGTTACCAAATAGGAAGTTTGTTTTATCAAATGACCCTTTTCTTGACAATCTCCTAAATTCACACTAGTTGTGGGTGGCTTAATCGGGAATAAACACAATAAGGCCACTAAACATTAATTTACAAATTGGGGGTCTTATGGGAACCTATCATGAAGTGTGTGTGTGTGTGTGTGTGTGTGTATATATATATAATGGTAGCATTTATTTGCACATTATGGTAACACAAATCATGGAGTATGTTCCAGTTATTTCTTTGGTTTATTCTTTTTGGCATTAGAGAAATTTACAAATTTATCTCTTAGCTAAAGAAATTAAACTTCAGGATTATTTGATGGGATTGCATTTCTTGTAATTAGTGGGGTTCTATATTTCTCATTACTTGAGTAGATTTCAAAGTTTCTTTCTCTTCCATAAGTACAAGATATATACACATTTTAACCTTCTTGAAATACATAAATACCAAAATAGATGCTTTAAAAAAAGAAATGTGCATTCAAATATTTAAAATTTTTAGACAGAGTCCTGCCATGTTTCTGTGGAAGAGTGGGCATTAATGATTAGGATTGGAATTGTAGCATGGCAGAAGGGCATTTATATATATATATATATATATATATATATATATTTACTTATTTGTTATATATAAAACCAGGTTTCAATTCCACACATTCCCCGCATGACAAAAGATAAATAAGTGTTTATCTCATTGGATAATTAGTTACTTATGTAATAAGTCAAGTCTTAAAAGCAATAATATAAAATAATTTAATGTTTAACATGATTAAAATTAAAAAGATACTATAAAAACAACAAATGGACCTATAGCCAAGAGTGAGAAAAGATGTTTTCAAGTCACTCTATAAATAGAATGCAATAATCCAATTAAGATGGAAAGATAATTTCTATGAATATTTATTCAAAGAAGATATGTGAATTCCCAATAAGCCCACCCATGTACTTGTCTATAATAATGAAGGAAAATTATAACAAATTTACTAGCAAGTCAGGAAGGATACTGGAATACTCATATATTTATGAGTATGTACACTAGGGCAGTTATTTTAGAAATTATATGAACAATTTTTTCAATCTAATCCAGAAATTCATCTTCTAACGATAAAGTCATAAGTACACATAAGATATTTGGAAACAAAAACAAAACATATATATCAGGCTTGGTGGTCAAAACTTTAATCCTAGGACTTTGAAAGCAGAAGCAGGTGGCACACTGTGAGTTCAAAGCAGCCAATTGTACATAGCAATATATGTCTTAAACACAAAACAAAAAATATATAAACTATATCCAACTATGGACTCATCATTCAAAATAATTCTGATAAGTAAGTAATCCTGATCTCCATAAAATGTGCCATGTAGTCAAGGCTAATATTGAATTTATAACCATTCTATTTCTACTTCCCACATGCTGAGGGTAAAGGTAAGTAATGCCATCCCTGTTTAAATTATTTTAAACACTGTGAAAATGAATAACTAAAATTCATAAAAAATAGAGAGCTGGAGAAATGGCTCAGTACTTAAGAACTCTTGGTGCTCTTGCAGAAGACCTGAGTTCTGTTTCAAACTCCCATGGTGGCTCACAAACACCTATAACTCAAGTTCTAGGGAATTTAATGACCTAGCTTTACCTCTTGTAGGCAACATATATATACATAGTACACAACTTCACATGTGAGCAAAACTCCTACATATAAAATAAAATCAATAACTCAAAAAATAAGCTTTAAAAACTAAGACATTTAGCTCCAGAACCTGTATTGGGTTACATTTAATAAAATTGTTGACCAAATTATTCCCATGGGAATCTGCAAGCAAAGCAGGCTTTTGCCAAGACTATAGGCTGGTCTCTATAAACTGATGGAAAGGCTCCATTGCTGAAGTCAATAACACCTATACAACTCATTGAACATGGAGAAATCTAGCTGGTACGTACATAGAGCCTTCACCCCTACATTCTAGAACCTTTGCTACATGTTGGACTTGCCCTTTTGTTTGAGGTTGCAGTCCTCCTGATCCGGATAGGCACTCTGAGCTTGGAGGCCTTAGGCTACGGACTCCCTCTCCCCAGCAGAACCTCTGGCTCTCTGCCTGACTCCATCTGGAGAGTGTTTTTAGACATAGATGCCCCTAACTACATTTGATATATGGCCCTTGACACAGCTCCCTGCTAGCTCTCCCCTTCCTGTGCCTATAGGATAATTAGGTACTATTTTCCACTTCATATGATAGGAGCATGCTACCAAACGCAAAAGAAGCATCCTTAAAGTGCCTATTTCCAGCCAATTAGGAATACCTATCCCAGAAATCCCCCACCCACTCCCTAAGGGGTATATAGCCTTTGTTTTCCCTGATTAAAGTTGACTATCTCCTGAAGTGGCTCTTGGAGTGTCCAATCTTCATGGTGCTTATAGCCTTCAAGGCCCTGCATCTTTCCTTCTGTTTCTCTTGCCTCGGTGGGCTGGTGGCCTACAGCCCCCCAGGGAAGAGGAGAACCACAATATAGAAAAGTACTCTTTATGCTGTCAAAAGATAAATAAGTGTAAATACCAACCCACATCCAAACCCTTTGATCTACAATGGTGTCCTGACTGCAATATATTCTGGGCACTGGTGGCATAAATCTTGTAGGAGTAACAAACCAATAACTGAATTGACCTAAGGCCCATTCCACAAAGATGGAACTCATACTCAATTCTGCTTGGGTGACCAATAAACAGAGATTAGACAATCCAAGGGCTTAGGCTAAAAAGAATATTAGTGTTCTAAAAAAATAGCAGTAAAATGATGCCAAAGTACATTCTGCTGTACTCAGAGTTTAATGCCTTGCTCAACCATCATCAGATCATATGAGAAACTTTCTCCTGCAGAAGACAGGGACAAATACAGAGACCCACTGTCATCATTAAACAAAGATTTAGAGACATTGGAACACTAAGTCATAGTAGGATGTCTCTATCAGATTCCAGCCTCTGGTTCTAAGGGAACTCAACAGAAGAGAAGGTGGAAAGAGTGAACATGCTACACTTGGTTGAGTTCAGGGAACATTATGCTTTCATGATCTGTGAGCACATATTTGATATGTGTACTTCCTTGTATAGTTTGTTGATTGTGCACTCATAGGGCCATGCAACACATTTCTTGGTCCTCCATACTTCCTGTCCTCATTTAGTATTAGCTGTGCAAGATGAGATAGTTCTTGCCTTTAAAACAACAACAACAAGAAGAAAACAACTATTAACCTTAAATGTTTCCATTTTTTAAAAGAAACCATGTTTCCCTGTTCTCTTTGAGGTCTTCTGAAATATTTTGACACTGTCTTTGATACTTTTATATATTTTTGGTTTGTTCATTGGTATGAGTCCTGTGATAACAAAAGCATGTATTCCCATTAGCTGGTAACAAGGGCCCAGCACAGCACTTAAGATAGCATATTTACATATATATGCTTTAAATGAATGAAACATTTTACTAAAATGTTTATCTGATTATCACTGATGAGTTAACATCCAAATAGACTCAGGTGAAATAAACAAGGCTGTGTGTGCGTCTATGTGTGTTGTATGTTGAATATATTTACTGCAAAGTCCATTCATCCTCACCTTTCTTTGTCCCTTCCATTAGCCATTCTGTCATTGTAAAGAGTTATACTCCTACTTTTAGGAAATAGATTGTTTCAAATGTTTGGATAGGCAATGTATTGGCATAAATTCATATTAAAATGCCTACTAATTTTAATAACTTAATCCTATTCTATATTTTTATTCTTGAGAAAAAGAGATATTCTTATATATCAACACTCATTATTAAATAAGTGCCTGAAGTACAATGGACATATCACACAGCTACTAAAAAGGCATGACTAGCTGCACTTATGGTCAGGCAACATCCTGGAATCTATGTTTTGATTAAAAATAATGAATTATATTCAGTAATACTTGTTTATTTAAATAATTTTCTATGACAATTTAATGCAAAGCAAATATTGAAAAACATCTGTAGTATAAAATTTTAAAATACAATATCCAAAGTCTTTAATATATGTGCACATTTAGATATGACACCATACAGGTGAAATATAGAATTAGGTCTAATTTTATGCATATTTTAACATCATGTACTGAGCATATTTTCAATATGGGGAGAAGGGAACAGAAAGTAAATAGTGGTAAACTGAAAAATTAAGACTGGTCTTCTAAAGCATAAATGGTACAGATTATAATCCTTTTTCATTTATGTATAATTATACACGATTCTTAAAATAAATATAATAATTTTGGTTGTTGGCTTGGTGATTTATGGAACTATCAACAGTTGGAGTTGGGGAATCTCTGACTCTTTTGTCTTTTGGGAACTCTTTTGGGATTCTTCTCCTCCTACTACTTAGCTTGCCTCACCCAGGATTAATGTAAGAGTTTGGGCCTGGCATTATATCATATTATGCCATGTCTGATGTCCCTGGGAGAGCTGTTTTCTGAAGGGAAACAGAGAAGCAGTGGATCCGGGAGAGAGAGAGGTGGAAAGGAACTTGGAAAAGTGAAAGGCAGGGAACCTACAGTTGGGATATATCGTATGAGAAAAGAATTTTAAAAATGGTAAAAACTCAAACTATGGTCTATACCACAATCACATGCACAATTTTATTTAATCCTGTGGATTTTTTTTGTTTGTTCCTTTTGGGCTTAAATACTCCTCCTTCTTGCTGTAAACCCCAAATATGAGATGAGACTCTGTTCCCATATTTTTATTAATTCTCACACTCAAGTTGATTGTACACATATAGTTCAGCATTCAGTTTTACATGGTAAGTTAAGAGCTACTTTATTCATGTTAGAGAATGGCTTATATACAATAAAATATCTAAGCCTAAATCCTAAATAGACACATTGGAATTTATTGAGAGTTCAAAAGCTTAATGACAAAGATCAGAACAGTAAAAAGAATATGTAAGCTCATTTTATATAGCTGGTTGAAAAATAAATTCATTCTTTCTCCTGGGCCTCTGTCTTCCTACCCCTCCCCTGCTCTCCCCACACATGATCCCTACCCAATCTCCCACCCAATTCCCTACTTCCATATAATTTAGATGTCTGTTTTAGTTCCCCTTTTGAATGAGATTTAAGCATTCCTTTTGGGGGGGCCCTCCTTAGCTTCTTTGGATCTATGAATTGTAGCATGGCTATCCCATACTTTAGGACTAAAATACACTTAGGAGTACATACCATGCTTTTCTTTCTAGGTCTGGGTTTCCTCAATCAGGGTGATTTTTTGTAGTTCTAGCCATTTGAAAGCAACTTGAGTGATTTTCTTGTTTTTAATAACTGAGTTGAATTCCATTGTGTAAATGTACCTGAACAGGACAGGTTCCCAGGTGAACATAGATGAGATTCCTAGTGTCAGGAGTTAAGGAGCCTGAAGTTACTACTTCCTGATTCTCATGGAACTTCCAGTGGAAGTAAACAGGGGACACCAACCCACACACAAAATATTCAACCCAAAACTATCTTGCCTACAAGAAGTGTAGGGGTAAAGATAGAGCAGAAACTGAGGGAACAGCAAACCAAACTGCACAAACTTGATACCTACCTCATGGGAGAAAGCCTACCCTTGTTACTATTAATGATATTCTACTATGCTTGTAAACAGGAGACTAGTATATGTGTCTTCTGAGAAGCATCATCCTGAAGCTCATTGAAACAGATGCAGAGATTTTCAACCATGTTGTAGAAAGATGAATTATTCTTTCTATATTAATCAATACAGTAAATTCTTAAGTCAGTATTTTTTTTTTAAATCATCTAGTTGCCCAATGGCTGACACTGAGACTATGATTTATTTTTAAACTATAAGCACTATCCTGGGCAAATTTCTAGCTATTCTGACCTAGTACCTTTAAAACCCACATGAAAACAATTCACTTGCCAGTCTGATGACTCCTGAGGGTGGTTTCTGCTCCATCAGTCTGTTCCTACAGCCACAAGCTCAGTGCCATCTTGTCTTATTCCTATGCCTTTCACTTTCCTCCTCTCCTCCTCTTCAGTTTCTCCCTCCCTCAAACACAAACCTGGGCACCTAACATTCTACCTCTCTACTTTCTAGCCAGTCATAAGCTTCAGCATCTTTATTTAGCCAATCAGGTATAATTAGGGAACATTCCTTATCATCAAGTGGTTACAGGTTCAGTATTCATTACAATGCCCATGGCAGAGCAGTAACCAGATCTCAAAACACTGAAATTAGCATTGGAAAACACAGTTGGATCTTCCTCCAACACAGCCAAGCAATAGGCCACACTCAGGAAATCTTGTGGAAGAGTTGGAGGAAGGATAGGGGGAGCAGGAGGGGTCAAGGACACCATAAGATCTGCCATGTCAGGCCTCAGTGGGAGAGGATATGTTTATTCTCGCTTCCACTTGAAGTGCTAGGGTGGATTGGTACCACTTTGGGGCCTCCCCTACTCTGAGAAGACAGTAAGGGGCCAATAGAGGGAAGTGGCATGAGGGTGGGATTGGGAGAAAAGGAGAAGGAGCTGGGACCAGGCTATAAAATGATTAAATAAATAAGTGAAAAATAAACATAAATCCAAAAAAATAAGAAGAATTTACTCCTTTGAAGAAGGTGGTCCCAAAATAAAGTATGATTGCTATAAACAAATAACGTCTCATTTGGAATCTATGTAACTCAGGTGTAGTACTAAGACTTCCCAGATCACAAGACCCCTCACCCAGAAAAGGCCACCAGTACTCCAGATCGATGCAATATACATAGGGTTCTGTATTATGGGCTCGAACTTGGACCACAATCCTTCCTGACACAATAGGATAGTAGTGCAGCACAGAGCTTCAAGGGCAATGGGTATATAAAGGGGAAAAATTGTAAGGGGGGAGATGTGGGTCAGAGGAATGTTGACCTTTAGGTGGGTTGGGTGGTGGCTGGATTACAAGGGGAAGTTGTGGGTCACAGGGATGTTGACCTTCAGGTGGGTTGGGTGGAAGATGATCTCCAGGGAAGTTGTAGGTTATAGGAATGTTGACCTTCAGGCAGACTGAGTGGAGGCTGAGTCTCAAGGGGAAGTTTTTCTTTTATCTCAGAGGAACATTGGATGTGGATTATGTCTAATCGCTCTGGTAGAGTTTTTGGAGACTGCTGGCAGGTGCAGTTTACAGCAGTACATGGTCATTCCTGGAATGCATGGAGAAGTAAGGGTCATCTAAAGGGCAAGTTCTCAACGGAAATTATAGACCATACGGAACATGGCATTAGATTGGTCCTTACACAGGCATGGAATTCTTTCTTTTTCTGTCCTTTGTTAGTTGTGAAGGCTGGTTAGAGTGGTAAGCCTTGGATTCATTGGCTTCTGGGGATCCTAAACTTCCTTCAGTAATGGATAATCCCAATGCTGTCTTCTTCCTTCCACCCTGTTAGAACATATCTGCTTATTTTTTAAATGAAATATAAAGTACAGAAGAACATTTATTGAATATGAATAACAGCATTTCATTAATACAGCATATGAAAACATGCTGCAAAATGTACATAATATCTTAAAATTTATCATTCATGTCTATGAAGGTTCAACAGAATAATATAAAACTGTTAATATAAGAAATATGAACAGATCATATTCTACAAATTGCCATAATCTTTTATAACTTTTTTTCATATTTCAACCATTTTATATAAAACAACATTTAGAATTCTGTCATAATTTTAATACGAAAAAGAAATTTAACTTAAAATATATACGACATTTTCATTATCTCCTTCATCAGTTGATCAATCTTCCTGGTGTTTCAGGACCTTTATCAAATGGAGAAGAAGCAGAAAGATTTGATTATTTTCCAACTTTCATTTTATTTGTGAATTCTGTTAAACAAATCGCAACTCCTTTATCGTTTTTGTCTTCCTATTATTCTGAAAATGTAGTCATTATTGGATTTTATTAATTAATTTTTAACTGAAATATATTTTGAGTTCTTATTTTTTCACCTTTGCTGATTGTGGTTTTGGCATCTACTGAACAGACAGCACACTGAAAACTCAGTATATAGCTTTACATTGTTTATAAAACAAACACATAGAGAATAAACAACACCAAGCATTCACTTCTGACAAATACAAATTCACATTAAACATCACTTTAGACTGAAACTCTTTGTCTGTTTATCTTACTATAAAACTAAAAATAAAGTGTAATCTAATGAAATTAAAATGATGAATTCTGATTTTCATCATTCAAAGTTACTATTTGTACACATGACCATAGATTTAATTTAAATAGTCATCTTATTTGAGTCCTTTGAAATACAAATGTAATTTAGGAGAAATAGAATTTCATCGAATTTAAAGAATATTTTTGCTACTTTGATATAAACTGAATCTGATTACCTGCTTAAACTTTTTTAGTGTAAAAACTTCCTATTCTTTTGCTTTTCTTTTTACTTCTATATCATCTACTATAAACATCCTTTAGAAATAGAGTGAAAAAATATCATTCAAGAACATTTCAGAAACATAGCAATCTTGAATTTTGAACTCTAAGCTAAATCACATCCCCTGGTGGTGTATTTTTGTCTAGGACTGAGAGAAATTCTTCTTGTTTTTTGTTTGTTTGTTTTGTGCTGTTTTTAATTTTTTTTTTACAGTTTCATTATTTTTATTGAAAAGATCCTAGAGAGCTTACATAGGAATAGTAGTATACCTTACACAGCTGAACGATGTACTTAAAATGGTTAATATAGAAACTTTTATCTTACGTATGTAATTTTCTTTCTTTTTTTTATTAATTTATTCTTGTTACATCTCAATGTTTATCCCATCCCTTGTATCCTCCCATTCCTCCCCCCCCCATTTTCCCATTATTCCCCTCCCCTATGACTGTTCCTGAGGGGGATTACGTCCCCCTATATATTCTCATAGGGTATCAAGTCTCTTCTTGGCTACCAGCTGTCCTTCCTCTGAGTGCCACCAGGTCTCCCCCTCCAGGGGACATGGTCAAGTGTGAGGCACCAGAGTACGTGAGAAAGTCGTATCACACTCTCCAGCTGTTTTTAATTTTTGTTTGTTTTAACAAAGAATTACAGTTTTGTTTCTATTTTAATGTATACATTTACATTATTACACATGAATAAAATAAACTACATACAGCATGAAGAACCATGAGATAATCAGGAATTATATAAATGTTACATTCATAGTTATTTGGCTATTTGTATTTGGCAAACATGAAGTAAACATCTTTCCTATCTTGTTGGGTCTAAATTTCTGAATGAAGAGCAAGAATTATAATTTTTATTTGACCTAACATACCTTACCTCTGAATCTTCTGTCTCATGTCAAAAGTCATGAATCTGTTCTATAATTACTCTGGTTATTTTGCTTGTTCAACAAGCTGCAAACAGTATCAATAATAATATTGCTTCAGGAAGCCTTACACTTGATCTTTGAGATTGCCTTTCTAAAAAAAAAAGTCATTTTTTTTGCAACCATATTGCATTTCCTGTAAGGTAAACTTTTGGAATACAAGTTTTGAATATTACTCATCTCATAAGCTAGAAATCAGCTAGAAGATGGGAAGAGCTGTAAGTAATACTGTTCATCGTAGTTACAATCAAGCCTAAAGGTTTTTTGGAGTCTTATTCTCTTAGCCCTTTACTTTACTCATGACATTGACAATGGTTACCCCAAAAACCTTCCACTAATCTCCTGCCTCTCTCACTAACAAGTCTAAGAATTTTTTAAATTATTAAGCTATGTTATGTTAGTGATAATTTCTAAAACTGTAATGTTTTAAATCAATAACAGCTGTTGGTTGTTCAAAGTCTTGCTAGATAAGTAAAGATCGGGTACAAATCTTCAAGACATAAGCACATTCTAATTTATGTCTGTGTATCTGTGTATGTGTTTGTATGTGTCTGAGAGGGTTTGGGCCTTTATATTTGTCTATGCACTGCATGAGTATCTGATGTTAGAGAAAGCCAGATGATGGTGTTGAATACTCTAGAACTGGCACTACAGATATTTTTGAGATGCCTTGTAGGTGCTGGGAATCAACCCTTGGTCCTCTACAAGAGCAGCCAGTGCTCTGAAAACAGCTATTTTTTTAGTGCCCAACCAATAACTGGTACTAGCTACTTTCCTTTTTTTAATGCCCATAAGTTTATGGATATATGCTAATTAGAGATGACTTAACAAAATATTTCATACCTGGTTTAGAAGTTGATTGAATGTGTCAAAGCCAAAAAGATTCCCAGCCGTAGTATTAAAATGCATTCCAGAGACTAAATTTATGACTTCACTAAGGAGTCAAATGTATGTTTCTCTTGAAAGTTATGCAAGTATCCCTTTTCTTCTATGGAAATTGTTGTTGTTGTTATTGTTACCAAGTAAACCCTTATCACCCAGCATTTATTTCAAGAAAAATTGACTTTAATTTTTGAAAATAATTTTCAACATATCTGGTCCTTTCTATGATTTATATTTCATCCTGGTACCGTCTGTGGTTTCTTATATTGAAAAATCTAGGTCAGCATCAAGCCTCTTGATGCTATTTCTATTTTACTGATTAAGAAATAGAAGACCAAAAGGTTTTAGTGACCTGTTCAAGATGTCACAGGTACTAAGAATCAGAGCCAGGATAGAAATAGTTTCTGTTATTCACTTGTGGTGCTTTACATTAAAATCTTTAGCCAGCATTTCTTCTAGCACTCACTTTCTGGCAGTCATTGTGTTATGAAATACCTGAATTTCCTTTTTATTTCAGCCATTTGGCACTCATGGGATTTCAGGGACAGTAGTTATAAGCTACATTCTTACTATGGAAATAGTCATAGCAAATGTCAGTAATAGCTGAAGTGATAGAATAAACCTGTGAAAGTATTTTGAAGGAAAAGGTTGTATGAGCATGAAGGAAGGCTTTTCTCATACATTCTGTCAATGGGAAAACAGAATTTTTGAAATACAATTTTATGGCAAAACAGAAATCATTAGATAACCAAAAGTGTCAGAATCTCAGTTGTCCTTCAACCAGGACATATCTAGAATTACTTTGGAGTAACAATGAGCTACTTTCACCTAAAACATAAAGACCAATTCTCTATATATTTACCTAAATTGTGATGTCCTAGTGATCATTAAAGAAATCACTTTAAGCTTTTTATCAAAACTTATAGTAGACAAGTGAAAGCTTTGAACTAAATCTATACAAAATGAATAAATATTAAATGACTACTGCCTTTGGGTTTGAAAATTTTCCTGCAAGTTATTGGTGCACAATTACTAAATGCCTCCTCATCCTGCAAAGCACCTCCAATTTAAAAACACTAACTCAGCACTTTCACTAAAAAAAAAAAAAAGTTCTAGAAAACAAAATGCAAGACTTAAAATATTGATGTTTTTAGTATGCTCTCATTATGCTGTTAGTTAGTATCTGAATGCATTTCAAAGTGTTTTCATATGTTTGTTAGCCAATCGTGTATTTTCCTTATAAAAATACTTTTCAACTATTTTATTGATTTTCCTATTTTTCTGCCTCATTACTGCTTTATAGAAATTTTTTTTTACAATTTCTGAGATTTTATCTGTCACTTTTGTGTACTGCAAATATTGTGTACCATCCTGTCTTGCTACTTCTGATCGTATTACTTGGTAACCAAAACTTGCTACACTTATCTTACCAGTATGGCCTAACAATGCTTATTATTAGGTCTATAATTATTATTATGGCAGTATTTTATAACCCACTAGTAATCAATCAAGACACAGACATCTGTTATATTTTAAAATAGCCTTAGTTAACCTGGGGCAGGAACTACTTCCCATAGTGGAGCAGGTATGCGACACCTGCCCCAATCTCATGCCCTCTGGTTCTAATAATTTCTATCAAGCTACCTCCCATCTATAATCCTATATACTTGCTAATTATCATCACCTAAGCCAAATCTCCATCCACACTGGCCATGTGATTCTCCTCCACCTAAGCCATGTCGCAGCCTTCTTCCTCCTCCCCTCTCCTCCAGTATCTCCTCTTCCATAGATCCTCTTTGTTTCCTCAAGGCCTGGAACCTTAGCCACACCTCTCCCATTTGCCCTGCCCAGATGTGATGGCCTTTTATTGGTCAAACAGGTTAGGCTCTTAGGCAACGTACAGGTGGGGCACAGAGACAGCAAGCAGTAATTAGCACCAAAATACATCCAAACCAACCTCCAACAAGAACTTGTTCAGTTTTTATCTGAATAAGTAAGTATACACAACAACTATATAGAGACAACTACATGGAATGAGTTATACTTATTGACTATGATACTTTTGTTACTTCATTTATTTGCTCTCTCAGTTACACAAGTAAATTTCAATAGCCTTTAATATATATATTAAACATTTTTTTTGGTTTTTTTTTCTGTACTCAACTGCCAATCTAAGGTTAACCAGGCTTGGTGATCTCAGTGGTAGTGGTGATGGTGGCAGTGTTTGTGTGTGTGTGTGTGTGTGTGTGTGTGTGTGTGTGTGTGTAGAAAGACAGTATGAGGAGTGGTCAAAAGTACTTTAATGTAACCTTGAAAAGTTGATACAACTCTCTCAGTCTCTCAGGGCCTTCCTCTAAAAAAGAAGATATCTACCTATCATAGTATTTATGATGTTAAACAGCTCCAATACACTAAAAACATTGCTCATACCATTAAACACTAAAAGATAACATTTATTTAGCTCTTACTATGTACCAAGCACTCTTCATGTACAAGTAATCTACTTAACCATTTTATTAATTGCTTTTTCTATCCCTGTGATAAAATACCTAGCAAGAAGCAGCACAGTGGAAGAAAGATATGTTTTGGCTCAATTTTTGACAAGATACCGATCATCATTACAGGAAAGGCATAGCAGTTGGCAGTGCCATGGTTTCAGAAGCATGCAACGGGTACATTGACAAGAAGCAGGGGCAAGATGTAGTACAGAAAAAAAATATGCCTCCAATGACCCACATTCTTCAGCTAGGATGTACCTCTTGAAGGTCCAGCCTACAAAAAACAGCACCACTAATGGAAGGGTGGGAATTAAAACACATGAGCTTGTATGGAACATTGAACTTCTAAACCCAAACACCTTTCTGATAATAATGTTTTTTAGTTGAAACCAATGACTTGTAGACTAAAGTTTCAGTTTTGTCAGTAGATGACATTGTGTATTTATACAAAAGTATTCTTTGCTGTGTTTTACCACACAAATAACACCATGATGCATATATTATGGTATTGGTTTCTTTATTCAATATATTGTACAAATGTATGATATGATTTTATACATAGACTGTGTAATGTAGCATGTGTTATTTATTAGCAATCTTTTCCCATCATTATTTTGTAAATATCTACTGGTATGTGATAGAATGATTTCCTGTAATGAATTAAAACATATATTTGTTTATGAACATTTGGTGTTTTCTTTACTTTTAGTATTACAAGATAAATGTGATTTTTCTACAGGTATCTTTCTGTATGTGTGTACAAACATTTCTGCAGAAAAGATACTTAATAATAAAAATTTCCAGGCAAAGTGTTTAAGAATTTTCTTAGACAAGACATCTATGAGTAAACAGGTTTTATAACTTGCCTAAAATTTACATTATAAGTCTTGATACATTTACTTTCCAAGACCAGAATTTGTTGAATCTTCTTTTCTTGCTTCTCTCTGCTATAACCAAAGTGCTTAGCCTGACAAACAACTTTTTATTTCTTTTACATGTAAGATACCTTTCTAAAAAATTGTGTAATATATTTAGATAAGAATTTTATGAGCATCCTATTTTCATTCTCCTTTCTTGGAGCCAACCTCAAAATGTCTATCAATTCATTTGCTTTATTGGTAAATTGCATGCTCTCAAGTTTCTGCTTTTCACATCTACACAAATGATCTACAGTATTGGTGCAGTGCCGCCTCTGTGTCTGCTCATCCTCTCCCTACTCCACAAGCAAGTTATCAATCATTTGGGCAGTAGCATAAAAATTACCTATGTGCTCAAGAAACAGGGCTGGATATAGAACACTGTAAAGTTCCCTGAACATTTCATTCAGTCAGGGCTTCTCTGGAAACTAAAGACAAACATTTGCCATAGTTACTCAGTCAAGCCCCTTTAATATTTTCATCTGCATGAGAGTCATATAAAACAATATAACAGAATATTGTGGACAGTTTGTTTCTCCATATGCCCATCTTGAACATGTCTGCCAGCCAACAAAGTAGTCTCTCTTGTGATTTCATCTCTCTTGAAATAGCCTCCACTGTCCTACTTTTCTTCCCTTTTATCCATTTGTATTTTACTCAAAATCTCTTCATTCCTCTATGAATTATAATTATTGGAAGGCATTTACTTGAGGGAGAAGTTGTGTATTTTCAGGACAGCTACAGGGAAATCACCATCTTTGCAATCACTTTGGAAACATGGAAGTTTTCTTGACCTTCTTTCTGGAGTCCATCTTTAAGCATGAATAGGTGAGTTGTTTCCTTTTACAAAGGATTCATTTTTAGTGTGAAAGCCTTTCAGTAGAGTTGAAAAGCAAAATGCTTGCTTTCCTTGTAATGTTTATAATCTTCAAGAAGAACAGCCAGATCTATTCACGAAAATTGATAACAATAATGACTTCCTGTGCAGATTTGAGCATAAGTGTACAACTTTTCTAAAGTTGTCACCCTTTTAAGCCTAATCAAAATTTTTTCTGGGTCAGCTTAGATACCCAATATAAGTGATATCTGAGGGTGGAAATCCCAGGTTGCTGGAAAGCACTTTGAGTTCTTAAATATATCCTAAGACCTCTATACTCCCCCTCCAAACCCATGAAAATTTGCATGCAGTAATCAAATTAAGCAATCTTGGTATGTTTAGTTTGGGGGAAGGTAAATGCACTCATCTTTCCTTGAGGCAAAGATAGAAAAATGTGTCCAACCCCAGATGAGAGTAAAACCTCAAATTCCTACAAGATTAACTACCTTAAATATTGGAGCTAGGGTCCATGCCATTTCTTTTCCAAAAAACATCCTTTTGGGGAGGGGTAAGGAAAGTCATTTTAGAATTACAGAAAAATTATGACAAGAACACAAGGCGTTTATATATATTCCATACAGAGAGTACATCATTATGAAATATGTATGTAAAAATGGTACATTGATTCAAATTACTCTGGCATTAATGTACTTCTATTAACTAAACTGAATGGATTAATTCTTTTTCTGTAATTTCATTTCTCTCTCTCTCTCTCTCTCTCTCTCTCTCTCTCTCTCTCTCTCTCTCTCTCTCTCTCTCTCTCTCTCTCTCTGTGTGTGTGTGTGTGTGTGTGTGTGTGTGTGTGTTGTCTTCAAATTTGTCTGTGCCCCACAAATATTCTGCATCCTCAAAGGGGACCAAAAGACAGCATTGGATCCCTTGAAACTTGTGTTACAAAAGGTTTAGAGCCACTATGTGTGTCCTCGAGATTGAACCTGAAGCAGTGGAGTCTAATCTTAGTTTTCACAATGTTAACATTAGGTCACTGAAAATAGTTTGTCAAAGTATGATTGGAAGAAGATAGTTTAGGGGAGAAAAGTCTCAAGCACAGAGTGCAAAACAATCCTCCTCTCTAATTCTTTTCCCTTAGACTTATCTTCTTCAGGTCCATTAACCTAGGAAGAGGTGAAATATTGAAATTTCTTCCAGGCATATTGTATGGTACCAAAACATTAAAAGGCAGTAAGAAAAGAGAAAGGACATAGCAAAGTTATGAATATATTTTCTTGTATATTCATACACCAAACCCTGCATTTTAAACATTTACTACGGTTAAAAAAAAAAAACCTGTATCTTGCTAGGCACAATAGTAGACACCTATAATCTCAGCACTCAGAGAGGCAGAGGCAGGTAGCTCTCTATAAGTTTGATGCCAGCCTGATCTACAGAGTGAGTCCAGGACAGCCAAGGCTACACAGAGAGACTCTGTCTTGAAAAACCAAACAACAACAAAACCAAACAGAACAGAAGAAAAACAACAAAACATATCTCATATTAAATATACAGCTCCACTCCACTGTAAATAAAAAAATCACTACAGAAATTTGTAAGTACTAGAATCTTTAAGATGCCTTGATAGACTAGGGTAAAGCACAGTAATGATATTTGTTATTGCTGTTTTGAAAGGGAGATCTGTTATGTAGTACTGACTGGCCTTAAATGCATGGTTACTCTTCTGCTTCAACCTCACAGGCATGAGCTTCCATGCACAACTTCTAAGAATAACCTTTTGTAAGCTGATATAAAGTCATGATAGAAATTATTTTTCAGATTCTAATGGTTTAGCTTTGGTGTACAGCATTTAATTTAAATGAGAAATAACATTTTAGTAACATTCAGTCTGAAATATTCACATTAATGTTGTTCATATAAATATTGATTATGTCCATCCACCAGTACCTCTCTACACTATCCTCCAGTGTGACCCACTTCAAATTCATTCCAATTTTATGTCTTCTTTTTATTTTTATTTTTGTGATAAATCCCCTGAGTTCAATTACTGTTGTTCATATGCACAGAGGCATATGGCCATCCACTTGGGCATAATCAACCTGCTAGCAAACACTCCCCTACAATCAACTCTAATAGCTCCTCCTCTGACAGGGATGATTTTTAGAGGTCCCTTCCCCATCCATGTTAGAATATTACCTGGCTTGATCTTGTGTCAATAACTATAGCTGTTGTGAGATGAATCTTGAAACCATCCTGTCATGTTAGGAAGTACTCAAGAATGTCATTGTTGTATTGGCCACTTTTTACCTAAAAACCAATAGCATGAATCTCAATGGAAGAGAAAAATCTTGATTGGTGAGACCCTCAGAAGGAAGAAAGGTGGCTTAAATTGCGTTTAATATCTTTAAAAATGTGTTGTTTTATCTGTTTGAGCTTTGATGTCTTTTGTCAGACTTGTGCATTTAAAAGATAATAGTTAGCTTTTGCTTTGTTTTTGTTTTGTTTTCTGAATTTAGCCAGTGTCTGCTTGATTGTAATTTCAATCCTTTGTTCTCTTAGCTCAAAAGCAACCTCTTCTCTGGAATATTCAAAATGATTCTCTCTTTTACTTCTGTAAGACTAATGAAAATCTAATACTAGGTATTAGTTCTGACACACAAAGCCAGGGCTATTTCCAGGGCTAATAAGTTCTAATTTTGGCCTGTAGGTCAATCCTAGACACATTGCCCTTTTGGTTGAGAGGCAACATACATGGTAGTTATGAGTGTAGGCTGAATAATGAGAAAAAGCTGTTTGTTAATCTTTTTACAAGCACCTTGGTCTGGCCTTTTTCAGGATCTCGTGTTCTCCACAGAAAGAATTCACATGAGACAGAATGTAGTAGAGAAAACAGAGGTGGCCAAAATGTAAAGCACAATTCTCTTAATGGATAAGAGTAAATGATAGCCAAAGGAATCCTTGCAGAAGAAAATTCTGTAAAATGAGAGGGAGCTATGGCAAGAGAGTATCTCATCTACCTATATCCTTAGGTTGATTATATTTTATTTTCCAAGTTCTCTAGAACAAATGACTATCTTTCCTGTGGGTGGTAGGTGTCATTCTTCCTGTCCAGGTAACTGACAGGCTTATTTGGATTAATGCTTAGAGAAGGAGACAATGGGATAATCTTCCTGGCAGTTTAGAAAGTTGTGTCTCCAGCTGGTATCTGACATCTGACTCAGATCCTATGCTGTGGACCAAAAGTCATTTTACAGAATAGGTTAAACAAAAATAAATAACTTTTAACTATAAGAAAATCCATGCTTTAGTAGGATGCTTTTCTTAATGGGCCTACAGAGTACTTGGCTATCTACACCTTCCTCCCATATGGTCTTATAAATCTTAAAGATGGGGTGGCTGTGCTACTTTCTCTTTTCATGAGTTATTTAAATTCTGAATAAGGATTACCATCCTTTCCTTAAAAAACAATGCACTAAAACAGAAGGTAAGGTCCAAAGTTATGAGGAAAAGATCCATTCTCAATTACCTGCTAATTTCTAACTAGATACTTAAGTTCTGCCTCAGCTGGAAAATGTATATGATGATAGCGTTTATCTAGGTATGTTGGTAAAAGAAGAAAATACTGAACACAACCTTTCACATTCTTTCCTGACCGCCTGGGCCTCCATGCTCTTTCTCTGAATCACCTACCCCCTATACAACTATTTGCTAAACTCTAAGACTGAACCTGCCTATTTTGTTGGGCCCTAACACAAAAGGCAAGACTTCTCTTTTCTTATTACCCAGCTCCTTCCTCCCAGTAGCTGCCAAGACTTGCAGCTTGCCTGTGTTGTTTCTCTAAAGTTTTAATAAAACATTATTTCACCATGAGTTTGATTTTAATATATTTTATGAACAAGATTAACAACTGTCAAAAGAGAATTCCAATTTCCTGGTAACACAAATGCCATGGATGCTAGAAATGGCAGAACCCTGCAAGGCAGACCACTCTTTCCTCAGAAGATAAGACAATTATCCATGAGAGCAAAGCTGAACCCTGAAAATGAGTTGATCATCATCTGAGAATCATCTGGCCCCCGCATCTTTGGGCCACTTTAAAGGATCATGACTGAGACAGTTATTATTTGAGGTAGGTTTCTTTCCATGTTCTTAGTCTCACAGATAATTTAGAAAGGAAAATAGAATAAAGGCTTTAGCATTACCTAAATACGTCATTTTCTGAAATCACAATTAAGATTAACTGATATCTGTTTTAGTATGAGAAAATATCTCAGACACATTTACACCTATGAATGTGTCTTCTGCAGGTACTGAGCATTGGCTTTCTTATTTCCATATAGACAGTTGTGTTTGTGAGAAAGAGCAACATTCAGAAAATGTGAGTGTGTAGAGAAAAGAGCCCCTTTTCCATTCTCCCATTTTGGGCTTATTGATAATGCAGAAATGTTGGTCATGTTGTAAAAAAAAAATATTGCACTAGAGAAATAGGATAGTAGACGTGGTCAAGTAAATTTTGGCTCTCAACCTAAGAAAATCAGTTACAATACTAATCGATGTCATTAACAGCAATCTTTCCTGAAGTGAGCAGTCTGCTAAATATTCAAGAAAAGATATTGGAAAGATATCAAGTATCAATCCCTGCTTGTACATAGTCTAGTCAGAGCAATCCCAGTGATATTGCACACCAGAATCCCTGGGTTCTAGTTAGTGTCTGCAAAGTGTTTTGAATGTGTGAGCACCATTGAGGTGCTAATTGTAGCTGTTTATCATCTTTGGCTATAAAACTATAAAATCTGAGGAAGATATATTCACATGATAATTACCATTCAGTCCTTCAAAGGAAAAGCCCCTGAAGCAATTTACCTATTTCTACTAAGCAGAATTTGACAAGCCAGTTTTACCATGAATTTATTGGAAGTCTATGATCTTGGCAATGTTTCCTAATCAGTGCTCCATGATAATTTGAGCCATTGTCAAAAACACTCTCTGTGTTGAAATAGCCTGAGTTTCCTTACTCCAGGCAATTGCTTTTTTGCCAGAATCCTAGTGTGGGAAGACACTGCTTTCAGCTTCTGTCTGCAACTGAGAGATAAAAGCCAACCAACTAATTCCTTGGAGGAACATAAACAACTGAATAGGGCAATCAAGATTAAGTAGGATACCTTCACTACAAATGCAATAGGTGCTCTGGACTGAATTCTAAACTATTTGCAAGAATGCAGTGCTAGAGTGTAACATGAAGAAAAAAAAATGTTAAAGAAAATCCACATTCAAAAAACCCTCTTTGCTGCCTGCATATGGCAAATGTACTCACAATGTGAAGTTGAAGAATTGATTCCTAAACCATCTAGTAATGCTTATGCAGATGGGAAAGTGGATAAGATAGACATTTAAACTTTCATCTTCACACATCCAGAAAATTTACACCATTCCCACCCTAAAAATTTCACTGATACAGCCATTCTATAATAAAAAAAACTCATGGATGTACTCAGTTCTGAAAATAGGGTAGGGAAATACTCCATTCACAATTATTTGACTGAATGTAGGGCTGTGTTAACATGTAGAAAGTTAATCAGTTCAAACTGTTATGTTCTTCTTATCTCCCATATTCACTTTTAAAAGAACACAAAGAACACGACTAAATCACACCTCATAAATGCTCGCTATTAGTTATATTTTATAGCATTGCTTAGTAGACTGATATTTTTTATACCAAAGACATGAATGTTTTCTAATTTCAACTAACTGACCATGATTGTTAGAGTCCAGCCTCATGCTAATAATGTTCATGTGGTCTTATAGGGCTCCAGATTAACTGAAAATAGACCCTTTATATCATCCATTCCATATTTCTATGTTTAGTTATTGTACTATAGAATCTTTTCCAGCTTACTCATTATGAAGAGAATATTGTGCTGGAGAGCCCTTTTTTTCTAGCTGTCTGACAGCATTAAGAATGGCTTTCTAAATGCGATTTGAGGAAATAATTCATCTTACAACAATAAATGTTCCTTCAGACAAAATGAAATAAAGAACTAAACATGAATTAAATGAATTGGTGACAACCAGTACTAATTTAGATAGTTTAAGGTTCCCAAATCACCTGAATTATTTAAACTATATGTCTCTCCTAGCAGGGGATCCTAGTTAAATGTTTAATGGTTTCTTTTCTTTCTTTCAACTTTTTATTTGTTCTTGTTTAGCCAAATATTTCAGTCTCTCAAAGATCTTTGATAAATTTAGCATCGGTCAATGGTAAAACAATAGAAAATGGAGACCTTATTCCTATTATTCATGTACCAAGTACATGTTTGACATCACTATTCATAGTCATATTATACAATTTTAGGGGCACTTTTAACAAGATAAGTGCATCAATATGCAATAGAATTCTAAGTAATTTAAAAAGCTTGTTAAGAGGAACCCTCAGCTTGATTTGATATATGAGAAGGAATTTAAGGTAATCCTCTGCTATGTAGCTGGTCTGAGGCTAGATTGAAATACATGAGCTCCTTTTGCTAAAAAAAAAAAAAAGAGAGAATAATAATAATAAGATGATGATGATGATGAAGATAAAAAAGAAGAAAGAAAGAAAGGAAAAGAAAGGAAAAGGAAAGAAAAGGAAAGGGTCCAGACACCTCCAGTGCTTCATATAGTAATTTAAATTTTTTTTTTTTTTGTATCTTTACTTTCCTTTATTGGAGCAAGATTCCTGACATATACAGTGATGTCTTTACTAAACAGGCCTGTACAGAAATTACACACTATCCATCTAGACAGATTTTGGTTACACTATGCCTATTGATGGAGTAGCTCTGTTTATAAAGTTTTATTCATCAAAAAGCTTTGAATTTGACCAGGCTGTCCATTAATCATCTCTGAAAAAGTGGCATTTAATTTTAGCTTTATTTTACAGCATTAGAAAGCTTACACATCAGGTAGCTTCTGAAACATTGTTCTCTGCACAATGGAACTGAGCAGACGGAGCTCTTCATCCACCCAGACTCAGAGTCACATCTGAGAGCTTCTGCTACATAAACTGGGCCTGAATACTCCAGATCATCTCAAGGAATGCTTACTCTGACAGCCCACCTTCTCGGCCAGTTCACACTACCAATGAAGATATGCCAGCAGCCGCAGTCCTTTGTACAGATGGCATTAGAGCAACAGGTCAGTAAAACAGTGGGAACAAATGCTGTCATAATATACAGGTAACAAAAGGCCCATTTTTAAAATTGTGAAATTGAGATAAAAATCAAGGGTATAAGTCCATGACAACAAACTGCACCCATATCACTCAGTTAAGGAGAGATTAAGGCATAATTCAAATCCCCTTAACTCAGTCTGCATAGCCCTGAGGTCATCCTACAAAGTGCATATCAAAAAATACCAAGTTAGGGAGACAAAGTTTGACATGATGTCCTTATGCAGGTCACACTTTAAAGGTCATATTGAGCATCTCTTCTGACAGAAAAGCATCAGGTCCTTAATGTACACATTGGTTTTTTTGTAACAAGGCAACTTGTATGCTTCAACATTTAAAATGAGCATATTTTTCCTTCCAGTGAAAACCAACAAAAAATTAAAATAAAAAAATTCAAAATAGAGTTACAACAGAGAATGTCAACTCTAAATAAAACGCTACAGATTTTGCTGATTCTCCCATTGAGTGACAGGGCTCAAGTCATCATTGGGAGAGAATATTATTTTAAAATTGTCACCTTAAACTGCAAGGATGTCCTTTCAACATTGCAATTAAACATGCCAAAGTATAATCATGTTGTCAAAATGCTCATTTAACCCCACCAGACACCTCAAACCCACCCTTTGCTGACCTTCCATACCCCCTTTTTTCTTTTTCCTTTTTTTAAAAATAAACAAGAGAAAGTAGACAGATACATGCTAGTAAATGCTAACTGTCTCTATTCACATAGAGACATGGTGTAAACTCTGAGCCCAATATACAGAGAAAGGGAAAACCTAAAATTCTATTCTCTAATACAGAAGGGCATAGCACTCTCAAGCAGAGCCAAGAGAGCTGGAGGGCTTCTTTTTTTCCCCCTAACAAAGCACAGTGTTGGTATTGAATCCACAGCTTTTGAGACAAGAAAGAAATCCACAGTTTTTGAGACAAGAAAGGTTAAAAATGAATTTAGAACAGAAAAGTGGAGGTTCTTTTCCTGTTGCATTTTGCTGAAGGTATTTTTCAAATTAGTTGAGAATCATGGAGTTAAGAGAGACCTCAAAACAGGGCCACTGAGCACAAGAGGTGGGGGAGGGAAATGACTGCAACTTGTTCCCAGGGACTGGAGAAAATTTAAAATAGTAAAAACAAAATAAAAAGGAAGGTTGAAATCCATCGGTCTTCTGTACTAGTCATCCTTGCTTTCTTCCTCCTCTCCTTCCTCCCTTCATCATGATCATCTTATTCACCTTTATCCTATTCCCCTTCTTCAATATCTTCCAACCCTTCCTCCTCCTCCTCCTTCTTCTGCATCCTCGTCCATATCACAAACCAAATAATACTGCGAGGGATTCAGCTATTATCATTTTTGATGACCTCTCCTAACTCATCTGCACCTGTATCAGAGCAGTCAGTGAACCAGGTTAAGAAGCTCTCTGGCTTGACCATGTCCCCTGGAGGGGGAGACCTGGTGGCACTCAGAGGAAGGACAGCAAGTAGCCAAGAAGAGACTTGATACCCTATGAGAATATATAGGGGGAGGTAATCCCCCTCAGGAACAGTCATAGGGGAGGGGAATAATGGGAAAATGGGGGGGGGGGAGGAATGGGAGGATACAAGGGATGGGATAAACATTGAGATGTAACAAGAATAAATTAATTAAAAAAAAAAAAAAGAAGAAGCTCTCTGGCTCTTCGTGCTTCAGCTTCCTGCTGTCCTTATTCTGCGTTTTACCTGAGCACTTTGTCAAATCCTTTCTAGACTTCCATTTGATTTCGGTGGACATTGAAGATGAGTCACCACTCTCATCCAGATGAAATTCTTTAGAGAGAATTTTACTTTCAAAGTAAGGATTTTCATCAAATAAAAATCTATTCTGTAACCTGATTTAATGTCTTCATATTCTGTCACTTCCACTCTGGTCAAATAAAGCAGAGCCTCCTCATCCTCCTCCACAAGCACTTTCAGACACTTGACAAATGTTACCCCAACAATTGGGATTTTGGCGATCAATTCTGACCTCTTATGAAAAAACGGTTCGTGGAGTTTGTTATATTTTTGTTCTGCTTTGAAAATGTTCTTACTGGCTTCTTTATTAAGTCATTTTGAACTTCATCAATATGTCGAATTGCTTCTTGGTGTTCTTTTCCCCTTTCTGGACAGGAGAGGCTGATGTGTTCTCCAGATTCAGGACAGGAGCCCATTTGGATTTTTTTGGGCAGAGACAGGATCTCAGATTGCCATTTAGGGGCCATGGCACGGAGGAGATAGCCTGAAGCCAGAGGGCAGAGATGCAGTGTTCACAGGAGGAAGAAACCCACAGGAACTCCTTAAATCTTAAGGAAACACTTTTATTTCTAGTGTTGCCAGGGAGCCCAGAGGTGGAGTCTAAAGGGAGGGGCCTTTTCTGAATATCACTCAGGGCTGAAAATATCAGTCTAGCCACATAACAACTTTACTTGGTAAAATAAAGGCACTACAAAGAAGTTGGAATAAATAGGTTTACTCTATATACAAGCAATAAAACCCAGTTGGCTGGCTCATAGAAGAATGATGGGAATAGAACTCTGAAAGAGCAGAACATTCTTTTAGATAACTAACTCAGCAGTCATCTATACAGACTGTGAAACTTGTCTGGTTCAGAGTACAGGATATTTATGAATTAATAGCAGCATTTACAAGGAACATTTTTTTCAATAATATCCCTATGTACATTATCTCATTTATAAAAATAAAATTAGACAAACTAAGACTTAATAAAATGAAATGACTTTAATAAAAGTCGCATAATTACTGACTGACAGAACTAAAATTTGCATGGTGGTCACCTTTTCCCAAAGCTTGCTTACTTAACTACTTTTTCTTCTGTAGTTTCTTCTACTTGAAGAGGAAAGATTATTTAGGTGAACATTTCCTCTTCATCACACTACCTTAGAGAACTTACAGGCCCTGTTTTATTAAATACCCTTTAATCTTTAGTGTTGCTTTTTAATTTTTCCATTTTAAATAATTTCTTCTAAATAGTGAGGTGACATAGTCAATCAATTGATTTATTTTGAATGTGTTCAGCTAAAATTTATAAATTTTTGTTGTTTCACTTTTTAAAAAGTAGTTTGTTAGTATCTTTTCTAATCATGAAGTGGTATTTTCTTTTTCATAGCTCTACTATTATTTATTTGTGTACTTATGCATTTATTTGTCTCTGGGTTGTTAGGTTTGTATGGAGAGCTCAAATCCACTCTGAATATTCCTTCAGAACCATTTTATCCTCAGTTATACCTCAAACATTTCTTATTTTCAATAATGTTCAATATGATTTCCAATGTGATACTAGTAATCTATTTTAAAATAAACTGGTACATATCTATGAATTCACAAATAATTTATCTGTAATATTATTTTATTTCTGATTGCTAAAGTGTTATTCTTCTACAAGATTGTAATCAACCATTTGTTGTGATGGTTCATCAAAAGCCATAATTTCACATCTGGCATTCTTCTTGGTATGTTATACATGCCAGAAACAAAGTATAGTTTATGTATCCTACTTTTGTGATTATTGTTGAGAAAAACACATTCAGGTATAGGCTTTGTATGTGCATGGATGTTCTTATCCTAGTGCAACTTCAACTACTTATCTTTAATGCTATTTTTTCACAGGAGAAGAGCATTCCTTCTCTCTTGATCTTTATATTGCCAGAATCATAGAATTTAAAAATTTATTTCCTCAATCAGTACATCTTGCATATTCAGAAACACAAACTAGCTTCCTTAATTATTGAAAAAACAACAACAACACATATATTAAAAGAACATCAAGGAGTGGTGAGATGGCTCAATGGTTAAAGGCACTTGTTGCCAAACCTGACAACCTGTGCCACTGGGTCTCACATGATGGTGGCAAGCAAATCCATAAAGTTGTCCTCTCATATCTACACATGTGATGCAGTATACACTCCATACATAAGCACATAGACATACACATAAACAAACACAATATTTTTTGAAAAGGATCTTGAATCGCTTACAAAGTGGAAAGAAATACAAGAGATCCAAACCCAAGAAAATAGGCATATATAATTCTAGTAGAATAGGCGAGATGGATCCACCACTGACATCAACAAAATCTTTGCTCTGGCAAGAACTTTAGGTCACACTTCTTTCTTGACTGTATTCTAAACTCTCCCTAGGTATTTTTAAATAGTATTTATATTCAGAAATTTGTATTTTAACTCTGATGAATATATGAATTTTTTAATGCCAAGTCATTGATGCCCAGAAAACAGAAATGACCAATTTCTGAACAAATTGATCACATTTTTCTATGTTGTGCTTGCTATTCTTTTTCTAATGCTGTCTTGCCTTTATATGATAATTACATATAAGTAACTCATAGCATTGGGTGTTTCTTGCCTTCCGGGGACTAAGGAATGTAAGGAATTTCTGGTGTCAGCTTCTGCAGTATATAAGAAACATCCAATCAACAACATATACAGAGAAGAACTGTTGCCCCCTGAATTGGTAGAAGATTTGAATATTAAAAAGCTGAAACCACAACAGCAAGTCAGTTATATCCTTCTCTAAGTTCCTGATTTGATTGGGTTCTACAATTTTCCTATTCTATTGCAAGTCTTTAAATGCATTCTACTTCTTCAAAATGATTACATCAAGCATATTAATAAAATTCAAAAACAACCTGCCACATGGGTACCAATGTTTGAAGTATTCATGAAGGGTCAAAATTTGAGGAGGCTTATTATAAATATGATGCCTTCTCCAGTATGGCTGTTCTAGGTAATTATCTGGACATTTCCTACCTCTCCCAAGTGATGCCCACAATGAAGTACTTTGTTCTGGTTGCTATGTACACTTTTGACAGAGTCTTCCAATCATGTATCCTCAAATTTTTGGTCTTGGGTAAAATTAAGTCAATGCTGAGTAGTTGGTAAGCCTTAGATTTTTATATTACAAGCACATTTCTATTTGTCCCTATATCACACTAACCCATTTGAAATGTGCTGTACTTTTCATTAAAACTTTAAAATAAATTACACTTTAAGTATATCAATTAAACCACTTTGCAGCTCTTAATGGCTTGAAAAACTGGTAAAACTTTATTTTGAGAGCCCTGGCATTGCTAAATAACATTGCTTTGTTTTATACAAGTAATAAATTGACAAAAATATTGGTTAATTAACATTGGTTAATTGAATAATTATGGAGGCAAACACTTCCATGTACATCAAGAAGAATTAAATGAGATGAGCATTGTAAATACTTCCTAATAATGGGTGAGGGGTTCAGTAATGTTCTTTCCTTGTCCACCTGACTGATCATGAAGCTTTCAAATCAAGATTGTTTTTCTAATATTGTCATATTAATATTAAACTTTCCATTAACATTATACAATAATGGCAGAGAATATTATACACATATTAACACAGTGAGTTTCTTTTGAAAACTACCTTTCATTTTTATGCAAATTTAGACACTTGGTTACAGGTGGGTGTGTTTTTAATCAATACATTCCATCAATTTAATCTGATCATAAAAATTAAAATGTAGAGTAAGCTTCTTTTGTTTGGATTACTTTTATTCTTTGAATGAAGTATTTGTGATGATAGTCACTTAAAATAAAAAAATAAGGCAGCATATTTTCTAAGTGGAGTTATTGGAACGTTGTTGGCATAATGTTCTTGTGAACAGTGCACAGTTTACTCTTGTTCATTCAAATATTGATTTCTCCACCCCATTCTCTGGATCCTTCTGGACATTGTATTGTGATGTTTATTCTGAATAACTCCTGTTCCAAGTTTTTTATTTGTTTGTTTTTGCTTTTTTTGTTGCGTTTTTGTGTTTTTCAGAGACAAGGTTTCTCTGTGTAGCGTTGGCTGCCCTAGACTTGCTTTGTAGACCAGGCTGGCCTCAAACTCACAGTGATGCCCCTGCCTCTGCCTCCCAAGTGCTGCGATTACAGGTGTGTGCCAGCACACCCCGCCTCCTGTTTCAAGTTTGTGTAAACATGTCACCATTTGTTCTCTCTGTTGCCAATAAAAATAAACTCGCCAAAGCAGAGCAATAACAAAGAATAGGATAGGACATCCTGATCCATCCTGAGGGGAGGAGAAAGAGAAGAGGAAAAAGCCACTAAAGGAAAGACTGACCAGGAAGCACCAGAAGAAATGAGCCAGACATAGGATATGAGTAAACTGCCAAGTCTACAGTAGGAAATCATTATGGAAGGAAACTATACTAGCACACAAGTTAAGGTTGGAGTAATTATTATGCAGCATTTTGCAATAGGCTAATAAAATAGACCTTAGTCTTTCTGTGTGGTTATTTGTATATTAAGCTAGATAAGGAGTAATTACTGACTGTAATAAAATAATTCAACATTAAATAATAATCTTTCAACAGAGGATACTGGTTCTTCTACTGAATATACTACCTGTATACACAAATTTTCTCTTTGAACAAAGTACAAATGCAAATAAAAAAGACCAAAAAAAAAAAAAACAAAAAAAAAAACAAAGTACATTTCTGGCATTTACACATTATGGACTGTCAGTGAAATTTTGCATTCCAGCCTTTAATCCTAGCACTCAGGAGGCACAGGCAGATGGATCTCTGAGTATGAGGCCAGCCTGGTCTGCAAAGAGCATTCCAAGACAGCCAGAACTAGTACACAGAGAAACTCAGTCTCAAAAAAAACCAAAAAATAAAAAAAAATTTACATACCATGTACTCACTTTCTCAATCAATGCTGTACTCTTCCACAAGCAGCCAATCATTATTTTTTTTTCCACCTGGGTTAATTCACAATCACCTTAACACAAAGAAGTTTGATATGCATCTGATATGTTCCATATAAAAGCACTTCAGAATATGATATAAATGACCACATATTGATATATAGAAGAATTTCATATCCATTTATACTTACCAAAACAGATGTACTCACATTTCTTTCATATATATATGTGTGTGTGTGTGTGTGTGTGTGTGTGTGTGTGTGTGTGTCTGTGTGTCTGTGTGTCTGTGTGTATAATATGTGTATATATACATATATATGTAATATGTGTACACACACACACACACACACACACACACACACACACACACACACACACTCACACACACTCAACAGGAGGGAAGTCCTGCCTGGTACTTGAAATGTAGCCAACTTTCTGTGGCTAATGAGGTCATGGAACTTAGAAAAGTATCTAAGACCTCCAAATTGCTAGACCAATATAATTCCTTACTACATTCTACATCTTATTCTAAACCATACATAGGTGTAGTTAGCACAATTCATCAAATAAATGCTATTTTTTAATATAACAATTCGAGTCCCTCACTACTGGACACAATGCCAGAGATCAATAAATACTAGACATGTTAACATAGAAGGAGTAAAATTTGTGGAGCCATACCCCTCAATAAATATTGATAACAAGTTATTTACTGCTAAAAGTAGAATTAGTCTCTTCCATAAATGAGCACAATTACTGGTTGTCCAATATGGAATAGTCAGCCTTAAAGGCTTATATACATAACAAAAAGACTCAGGAGATTGTATTTATATACAGTTGTGCATACTAATACATACATATACTATTGTAGAGCTAACATAATCTAAGGGGGAAAAGATATCAAAGAGACTGGAGTAGAGGTAGAGGTTTGAGGGAGAAACTCAAGACAGACAAGTAATATAATTGTATTTCAATTTAAAAAGAAATATGTATACACACTATGTGTTTTTTCTTTCTAGTATATATGTATGCATAGGTTTGATATATGTACACAAACACACATTACACTGGCTATATAAAGAGTAATTACAAAGACAATTATGAGCAAAGCAAATGACATACATGTATGCATATTATTAGTAAATATTTTATGCCAATTTAATGATTGAAAACATTCAGAAGAGAAATGAATATTATGAGATATATTGTTAGCCCCAATCTCATATGTTTCATAGCTAAGAGATTAATCTATAATATATTAGGAAGACTCATAACCGGGGCCCCAAAACAGCCATTATGTTGTAGAATGAATTATTCTGTCCATAGTAAATACTGCAGAAAGTTGTAGGCTTTGAACTTTTTCAAACCTACTTTATTTGGGGTTCTTTAATGCTTATGCATCACTTCCAATCCACTTCCCCTATATAGGAGAGAAAAGAAGTTAATAGAAATAGAAGAAGTATACCTTTTTAGACTCGGTTCCTTGGAGAGATTCCACTGGCATAGTCACCAGGATTCCAGTAGACTCATTAAATAGCAAACCAGCAATTCAGCAAGGTGACTGAAACAGCAGCCACTCGAACCCAGAGCAGCAGCTGGAATCTTGAAGCATTCTCTGGAATGGTTCTTTCTAGGAGTATCTCAATGGAGATTAAAGAACATCCAAACAATAGGAAATTATGCCACCACAAAAAAAAAAAAAAAAAAAAAAAAAAAAAAAAAGCCCAGCTAGGAAGATTATCAGCTGGCAAGGATCATGCCTCTGAAAGAGGTGATTCCTCATTTAGTGGACAAACATCATGTGTTCTCTCACAAGTCTGTTTCCAGCAGAAAAACCTCACACAGGTATGTTTGACATCCCATACTTGGGATCAAAACAAAAACATTTGCATCCACTACAGTAAATTATTACAATAACAGTTTTCTTTAACCAGCTAGATCCCCAATGACAGACACAGAGAGACTATGATTTATTTTTAAACACTAACCACTATGCTTGGCATATTCTGAGCTACTCTAATTCTAGTACCTTACAACACACATAAAAACCAATCTCTTGCCAATTTGATGACTCTCAGGCTGGCTTCTGCTCCATCAGTCTGTCTTTCCCCAGGTGCTCAGCTACCTAGCCAGCTATCCTCGCAGCATTCACGAACACATATATCTTCCTCCATGTCTCCTGGTGAAAAGACCTTTCTCTCTTCTTTTCGCAGAATTCATTTCCACATACTAGGAAACCCCTCCTTCCATTTCCTGTCTTTCTGCCCAGATGATTAGCCAATCAGCTCTTTATTGACAGTTGCTATATCCATACAAGACATTTCTCCACAACTGCCCCTTTGAGTCTAATAAAGGCCCCCTTTACATTTACATCTATATTAATATACATATAGAGAGGATCCTACATACAGCAAGAAGAAGCAAGGAACAATCAGGAAAACTATATAGAAAAGTTACATTCCAGGGGTCCTGCTCAAACTAAGGCACCAGCCAAGGACAATACAGGAGGTAAACTTTAAACCCCTTCCCAGATCTAGCCAATGGTCAGAATATTCTCCACAGTTGAGTGGAGAGTGTGATACGACTTTCTCACGTACTCTGGTGCCTCAAATTTGACCATGTCCCCTGGAGGGGGAGACCTTGTGGCACTCAGAGGAAGGACAGCAAGTAGCCAAGAAGAGACTTGATACCCTATGAGAATATATAGGGGGAGGTAATCCCCCTCAGGAACAGTCATAGGGGAGGGGAATAATGGGAAAATGGGGGAGGGAGGAATGGGAGGATACAAGGGATGGGATAAACATTGGGATGTAACAAGAATAAATTAATAATAAAAAAAAAGAATAAAAAAAAAAAAAGAAAGAAAAGTTACATTCATGGTGTTTTGCTTATTTGTGTTTGGCAACCTTGAAGAAAACATCATCTTTCCTATCTTGGTGAGTCTAAAGTTATGAACCTAAATCAATCTCTATCATATCTTATATCTTTCAACCTAAAAACATCTATCGAGACCTGAAAACATCTTAACTTAGGATGCACTTTCTGGTGGGGGTTCTTTATAAATAAAAACATTCACCAATTTTCAGAATGAGAAACAACAAAGAATTCAAGTGACATTTGGGAAAATGAAGTAAAAAAATAAGAGAAGTATATTGTTTGTTTATTTTTCTTTCTGTATTTAATCACTTTGCAACCTGATCCTAGCCCTCTCTCTCCTCTCCTCTCATTCCCACCCTCAAGCCTCCTCCCCACATCAGCCCTTCTTCTCAGAGGCAGGTAGGACCCCAAGTAGTACCAATCCACTCTGACATCTCAAGTTGAAGCAAGAATAAAGGTATCCTCTCCCACTAAGGCCAGGCAAGGTAGATCAGCTAGGAGAAAGTGATCTAAAAGCAGGCAACAAAGTCAGACAACCCTTACTCCCATTGTTATGGGACCAACATTTTGACCAAACTGCACATCTGCTACATATGTGTATGGGGTCTAGGTCCAGCCCATGTATGTTCTTTGGTTATTAGTTCTGTCTGTGTGATCGCCCATGGCCCAGGTTAGTTTACTTCATAGGTGTTCTTGTGATATGCTCGACCCCTTTAACTCCCTCTATCCTTCTTCCCATTCTTCCACAAAACTTCCTGCAGTTTTTCTGTGAGTCTCTGCATCTGTTTCCATCAGCTGTTGGATGAAGCCTCTTGGAAGACTGTTATGCTAGGCTTCTGTCTGCAAGCATAGCAGAGTATCATTAATAGTGACAGGTGTTGGATCTCTCCCATGGTGTGGGTCCCAAGTTGAGCTAGTTGCTAGTTTGCTACTCCAGGTAGTAATGATGAGAGTCCTGAGACTGCACCTCAAGCTCCTTTGGTGAGCAGAATTCAGTACTGTAATTTGTGTTGGAAAAACAAACAATTATGTGAAAAGGGCAAGCATAATTGTAGAGAATTATGGATTGATCAGCAGATTCACTCCACCTCAATCACTTTCCTTGGTGAATGTTTTGTACTTACCTGGTCATTGGATTTTTATTCTTTGTCTCCTGCTTTGTTGCGTTCAGTACCTCATATGTGGTGCTTTTCACTAGACATCCACAATAGCTCTCACCTGAGTAAAACACTTGTCTTCATGAGAAATCCCCAAATTTCCTTTTGCCTGCAAGGTAAGATTTGAATTATCATCATATCTTGTATTTTTATTGTTCTTGAATAATAATATGATTTGTATTCATATAGTGTATCAGACATTCCTAGGAAAGCTGGAAAGTTTCACACTTAGAAATTAGACAATTAATATTCATTTACCACATTCTTTAGTCAAATATTTTATTTTATTTGGAAAATCTGAGAGTTTCCTGTGAACACACTGTGCCAATTTTGTGTCAATTATGCCAGCTACTGGTAATATCTTTTTCTGCCAACTTCAAAAATTAATATATTCAAAGCAAGATATTTTATCTTTTTCCAAATATAGTTTTTTACATTATTTTATATTTATGAATAAACATTAGCCAAGATCTCTTAGGCTTTTACTTCGTCTCATCCTTTACTTTCATCCCTACATATGTGAGGCTCATGATGAGATATTGGCCCTGATACTCAAATTGTGACATCTTAGTATTTGAGAAAACAGCAAAAGTAGTAAAATTATGTTCAGCTTGACTTTGCCCTTCTCTGAATCTAATCTTTAAACCTTGGGAGGTCATTTCCAAGCTCATTCTTCTTTTCTCCCTGAAGCAGATCACATGATCGTCATCCAGTTTTCTTCTTTCTACTCAAAGGATAAAAACCAAACTAAGAGATGAGATGTGTGAACAATCTGAGAAAAAAGCTCTGGCTCTCCTATTTATCACCACTGCATCACATCCTCTTGCCCTCATGTCTGACTCTTGGCCAGCAAACTTAAGCATGATATGTCCAAGTTTACTTGTTTTCTTGAATCTGTAGTTTGAAACTTGCTGAAAATGACATATAAAAACAAAAACAAAAGAATGTTTATGCTTTTCTTTGTTACTCTTATTTTTATTAGAGTTCTGAGCCATGAACCTAGCCATGGGTGAGGAAGTGTTAACTCATTTCTTCTATACACTCAAGCTCTGCATTCTACAACTGAAATCACATTCACACATATACCCTAATCCATCTTTTTGATTTCCAGTACTCAGTACTCTATACCCTACATAAAGTTCCCATTATCTCCTGTTTGAATTGTTCCTTGATGCCAATTGATTGTTCACAGAACTGTCATAACAATATTCACAAACTGTTCACAGAGCTGTCATAACAATATTCACAAATAGTGATCAGACCAACAAATTCCCTAACTTTAAATTCTGTCTTCCTACAATCTTATTATATGGTTATGGGTTTCTTCACATCTCTGGTACCAGGCTGCTAATATGACCTCAGTATAAAATACATTTCTTTTTTTTCCCCACAGTCATGTGTGTTTATTCATTTTGCCACATCCTCCCTATAAATAACTTTTAGCAATCTGAAAATTATTCTCAATCAAAGAGATATTAAAAAGAAACATCACAATGTTTGTCACACATTTTCTATAATTTTTATTGAGGTTTTATATTATTTGTAATGTTAATTTCCCATTTGTACCCTATCTGGTCGTATCTGTTTTCTTTTTTATTGGAAAAATTTTCTTTTCTTTTCTCTTTCTTTCTTTCTTTTTTAAAAATTTGTTATTATTAATTTATTCTTGTTACATCTCAATGGTTATCCCGTCCCTATGTCCTCCCATTCTTCCCTCCCTCCCTTTTCCCCCTTATTCCCCTCCCCTATACATTTCAATAGGTGTTCTATGCTTTCTACCTAAAGACATTTGTAGGATCATCACTCTGTGGAAGTAATAGTGACACCACTGTGGAAAACAACATAATCTATATCAATATCTCTCTGCTTGGGCTTAAAATGCCCTATCTTCCCCCCCTCCACTTCTAAACATGGATTATACATAAATACTAACTTTTAGCTAAATATGCCTGCCTATTCTACAATTCAAAATATCAACTCGAATCCCAGAGACCAACAGCCATCAGGAAGCAGGAAGTGAGAATCCTCTCCCAACTCCTACCCTGTTTTAGCCCATGAGGAGAGGTACAGTCTGCACCAGGCCCTCTATACTCCATCTCCCCAGATCCCCAGCTTGTTCCATAATCCATCTCTCAGGTGCACTCTATTTCACATGCCCCAATTTTACCCCCAATTGCAGAGACCAGGAAACATGAGGGAGCAGCAGAGACAAACAGCCATCAGGGAACAAAAAAGCCTCGTACCATCAGGGACCAGAAGACACATGCAGCCATCAGGGACCAGCAGAGACAGGCAGCCATAAGGGACAACTAGGGCTTACCTCCACCTACAATTCCAGATCCAACAGCCATCAGAGTCTACCAATTCACTTGAATCCACAGAGGCCTGTTACCACCCATGAAAATCAAAGAACTGCTGCCATCTGGAACCACCAGGTCTGTTAATACCAGGGACAACCAGATGGCAAGAGGTCAGTATAAGGACATAAGCAACAAAATCCAGGGCCATATGGCAACAGTGAAGCCTAGCTACCTGACTACAGTAAGCCCTGGATACTTTAACATACTTGAAGCACAAGAAAACCATCTTAAATCTGATGATATGAAAATGATGGAGGACTTAAAAGAAATACAGGAAAAAAACAATTAAACAGATGAAGGAATTGAATAAATCCCTAAAATAATATGGAAAATTCAGTCAAATTGGGGAAGGAAATGAATAAAACTCTTCAAGACATGAAAATGGAAATAGAAGCAATAAAGAAAACAATTTGAGGCATTCTTAGAGATGAAAAACCTAGGGAAGAGAAAAGAAATGACAGACACAACCATCACAATTAAATACAGGAGATGGAAGACAGAGTATCAGGTGTAGAAGGTAAGATTGAAGAAATTGATACATCAGTCAACTTCATATGTAAAAACAAACAAACAAAAAACAGAATAAGTAAAACAATCCTATGAAATTAAAGACCTTTTAGAGATGAGTTTAATGGCAATCTTTACTGTAGAATAATAGTAATAAAAACTGTATGGTACTGGCATAAAATGGACTGGTTGATCAATGGAATTGAACTGAACACCTAGAAATAAACCCACACACACATGGACATTTGATTTTTTACAAAGAAGCCAAAACCACATAATGGAAAAAAAAGATAGCATATTCAGCAACTTGTGATGGATGTCTACATGTAAAAAAATGCAAATAAATTCTTATTTATAACCCTACACAAAACTCAAGTCCAAGTAAATCAAAGACATCAACATAAAACCAGAAACACTAAGCCTATTAGTGGAGAAAGCAGGAAACAAGTTTGTAGTCATTGGCATAGGAGACAACTTCCTCAAAAGAACACCAACAGCTCAGACTCTAAGATCAACAATTAATAAATGAGAGCTCATGAAACAGAAAAGCTTTCTCAAGGCAAAGGACACTATCAACAGAACAAAGTGATACCCTACAGATTAGGAAAACATCTTATTCAACCCTACATCTGACTAAGTGCTAATATCCAAATTATATAAATAACTCTTGAAATTAAACAACAAACCAAATAATACAGTTAAAAATGGGATACAGAGATAAACTGAGAACTATCAACAAAGAAATCTCTAATGGCCAAGAAGTACTTAAAGAAATGTTCAAGGTCCTTAGTCATCAGAGAAATGCAAATCAACATGACTCTGAGATTCCACCTTACACCAGTTAGAATGGCTAAGATCAAAATCTCAAGTGACAGCATATGCTGGCAAGGATGTGGAGAAAGGCCAACACTCCTTCGTTGGTAGTCGGAGTCCAAACTTGTACAACCATTTTGCAATCAATATGGTGATTTCTCAGGAAATTGGGAATAGCTCTGCCACAGGACCCAGCCATACCACTCTTGGGAATATACCCAAACGATGCTCCACCACACAACAAGGGCATTTGCTCAACAATTGCTCAAGTATATTTATAGCAGTCTTACTTGTAATAGCTAGAAACTGGAAACAACGTAGATGTCTTTCATTTGAAATATGTATAAAATACATAATTATCAATCCTGAGCTCTTTTTTTTCTGAGCTCTTGTTAAAAAGAAAGCTTAATATTCTACTTCGCATAGAACATTAGTTATTCTCAGAAAGAATACTGTTGCTAGCTCTCAAAGAATGAAATCTAAGAATTTCCAAATTAAATAGCCATTTTGAAAGTGGGCTTGGAACTAAACAGAGAATTCTCAACAGAGGAGTATCAAATGGCTGAGAAACACTTAAAGAAATGCTCAACCTCCTTAGTCATCAGGGAAATGCAAATCAAAACAACTCTGAGATTCCATCTTACACCCATCAGAATGGCTAAGATCAAAAATTCAAGCGACACCACATGCTGGCGAGGATGTGGGGAGAGAGGAACACTCCTCATTGCTGGTGGGAATGCAAACTAGTACAGCCACTTTGGAAATCTATCTGGTGCTATCTCAGAAAAATGGGAATAGGGCTTCCTCAAGACCCAGCTATTCCACTCCTTGGAATATACCCAGAAGATGCTCCAGCACACAACAAGAAAATTTGCTCAACCATGTTCATAGCAGCCTTATTCATAATAGCCAGAACATGGAAACAGCCTAAGTGTCCCTCAGTAGAAGAGTGGATAAAGAAACTGTGGTACATATACACTATGGAATACTACTCAGCTATTAAAAACAAGGAATTCCCGAAATTTGTGGATAAATGGATTGAGCTAGAAATGATCATAATGAGTGAGTTAACCCAGAAGCAGAAAGAATCAAATGGTATATACTCACTTACATCTGCATACTAGCCCAAGGGGCATGTCCCACGAAAGCCTTCACTTACCAGGAAACTGGGACAGAGGGGAAGGCATCCTATTGGGACTCTAAATGAGAGACGCATGGGAGAACAGCAAAATAAAAGGATCCAGAGGGTCCTAGAAATCTACAAGTAGAACAAAATGATAGGCAGATTTGGGCCCAGGGGTCACGCTCAAACTAAGGCACCAGCCAAAGACAATACAGGAGGTAAACTTTAAACCCCTTCCCAGATCTAGCCAATGGTCAGAATATTCTCCACAGTTGAGTGGAGAGTGTGATACGACTTTCTCACATACTCTGGTGCCTCACATTTGACCATGTCCCCTGGAGGGGGAGACCTGGTGGCACTCAGAGGAAGGACAGCAAGTAGCCAAGAAGAGACTTGATACCCTATGAGAATATATAGGGGGACGTAATCCCCCTCAGGAACAGTCATAGGGGAGGGGAATAATGGGAAAATGGGGGGGGGGAGGAATGGGAGGATTCAAGGGATGGGATAAACATTGAGATGTAACAAGAATAAATTAATAAAAAAAAAATTCTATTAAAAAAAAAAAAAAAAAAAAAAAAAAAAAAAAAAAAAAAAAAGAAAGTGTTGGAAACATTGTAAAAACCAAAGAGTGATCCATAACCACAGTTAACATATTGACCTTATAATATTGTCTTATGAATGACAAATTGGGCAAGTTAAATTGTTTCTCCATAACCTTCATCCAGGAATGATTTCCTCATGAAAAAGACTTCAGGCAAGCTTCTTATAATGCAGCATTGAAGCATTAAGTTAAAGGTCAAGAATATGTTAATGGTACGTGTTCAAAGTCCATATTCCCTTCATCGCTGCTAACTTACTATTTCATGACATTCTATTTGTTGTCCTTACCCTCAAATTATTTTCTGATTTGGACCAACTGGATTGCTTTGAAACTGTATTCTGCAGCAGAATTGTTCTAGGAGTCATAACTATCAGAACCATCTGAAGAAGTTAGCAAAGGATGACTTAAAATGTGTCCGTTTCCTATGCAATCCTCTAACTTTGACTATACTGCTGTCTTTATAAACAATCTCAGATCACACCCACTCCCATTTCTATTTTTGAATATGGCTTCTGAATTATTCTCAACATAGAACTCAGGAGCCCATTATTTATCAATAGAATTTTTCTTGAAATGAGATTCTCTTACCATTCTTGGAATATAATTAAGTAAACTACAGGCAAACATTATGCTGAGAAAATAGACTTCTTATTGGCTAAAACATTTAATCAATACGACTTAGTTGGTCCTTTGGCTTTCTGTTTCTGTCACCATTGACTCCATTTTCACTCAGATAACCTATCATTTCTGTAATCCCTTTTGTTCATTCCTAACTTTTGTTTAATTTTTCCTGTATTTAATTATTTGTGTGTGCATGTGTGCCATGGCACACATGTGTAAGTCAGAGGATAACTTGCAAGAGGTGACTTTCTCTTTCCTTAATGTGGGTTTTAAACTCAGGTTGTTAGGCTTCACAGCTGAACCATTTCATCATGCCCTATTCTTGACTTGTTTACATATCATACTACTATTTTATAGTTCATGTCTGTGTCAGCTCCCTGAAAGAAATAAATTGTTCATTTTTGGGAAATGAATCCCTCTTAATATCAGCTTGAATCTTTTAAAATTAAGTTATAGCAGTTTTTGTCCATTTACAACTAATATAAAAGAAAACCAAAAATATTTCTTCCATAAAAATGTGATTAAGTTTGTTACACGTTGTTCAGGGATACAGGATCTTTGTGTTTCTTTCTTTCTTTCTTTTTTATTCTTTCACCATCAATATTGTTAATGATCAGATCTTAGAATGCTGCCCTGACAACCTGCCCTTAGTTCATAAGTTATCTGGCTGGAAAGGAGAGAGAGGGAAATAGAGGTTTTACTTCTTTTTTTAGTGGTGTAACCCACAAACCTCACACCACATGTTTAGTCACACTCACTATAAGAGCCACATGCATACATGACAAGGGCTGCTAGGGTCTGCAATTCTGAGATCATTTGCCTTATTCTCAGCTTTAATTCAATACCTTTCTTCTTAAATGTACAGGAGAGAATTCATTGGAGACAGGTAACCAATTCTTTCAAACTAATCTTTTCTAGATTAGACATATCTCTGTCTCTAGTCAAATAATTTCTAGGCATGGTGGTACACACATTTGATCCAAGCATTCATGGGCAGAAAGCAGTGGATTTCGGTGAGTCGTAAGCCACCTTAATCAACACAGTATATTGCAGGCCAGCCAGGCTGCATAATGAGTTTCTGTCTTAAAGAAAAACAACAATAATTAATAATTTCCTTGAAATCATATCTGCTCAATTTGGGATATACATTATTGCTGTATACCTGCAGTTTTCTAATCCCAGAAATCTGTCTTTGAAATATATTGATTCTTTTCCTATCTACGTATTACCCCATGAAGTTTGTACTTATTCATCAAAAGAAGTGTATTAATAATGAAAAGAATGTGTTTACGGAGTTAGAGTGTAAGGTGTACAAACTCAAAAAAGTCATGTAACCTGTCTAGCTATATGTGTCCTTACAGATTTGACATAAATATACAAAGAGATAATATGTAAGAAAGGAAGCCTCACTTTAAATGCTGGTGTTTTACAAATTGGTGTTATCAGTATTTGTTACCTGATTGTATCTAGTTTTGGCCTTCCCATCAATGATCCATTTCACCAAAATCCAAAGCCTTAGCTTTTCCTGGGCATAAGTACAGCCCAGTTTCCTTTTGATTCATTCAGCCTTAAGAAAATTAAATTCTTATTTGAATAGGAGGTTACTGGCATTGGGATTTTAACTGCCTGGATGTTAAAGAAAAACGGGATGCTATTTATTTCACAATTAGTACTCCGTACCCTGTATGAACTCTACTTTGGGCTTACCTAATTAAGGATCTGGATTGTAGTGTCATTTCTAATGAAATGGTATTTAATCTTCACATTTCTTTCCTGGGTCACTTCGTATTCATTTACTCTATTTAGCATAACTAATTTTGGATATACAAATTCCATCAAATTATAGCAATTCTGCTGGTAACTATAGCGACGTGTGTTCCTTGTTCCCAATCAGAAAGTAGGAACATGAGAGTTTACATGAGAGTTTACTTTATGCACCTCAGAAAAACTATATATTCCTATGTAGTCTATAATCCATTATGAAGACAGGAAACTTCTTTAGGATGGCTATAATAGAACATAGTTAGCCTCTCATATTTTTATAAAATAAAATGATGTGTAGCACTAATTATATTTCATAAATAGTGGACCTGAATTTAGATCCTGCTACTTTATAATTATGCACATTTTGTTACAAACAGTAGTGACATTAACCATTGTATGTTCCTCAAGATCATGTTACCTCCTGGAAATATATCAAAGTGGAAACAAAATAATGTTTTACAATAAATATTTAAAAGTTTGTTTGAATCAAGTATGCTCTGAAGGCTTATTAGCCATCCAGATGATTGATGTAAATTAATCTTGAAATTATTTATTCTTCCTGTCAATGGCCAGTATAAGTGAGACAGAAGTGACAGTTCACAAAACAGGCTCCTTATCATTTACTATACTACCTATTTTACATGAATTTAATTTAAACTTAACAGCAGCCCTGAGAGTTAAACATTATTAAATCTCTCTTTTTTATAATAAGGGAAATGAAATTCTAGGAGTTTATGCATATTGCTTAAATCGCAAAACTAGTAGGTTCAGGACAAACTGCATTCCATCTATGTGGAAATTGTTGGTCATTTTTCAGGATCATATTGCCTTCAGGAAATATATGAAAGTGAAACAAAATATAAATCACTTAAAATAAATGGTTTTAAGTTTGCTATAGTACTATTTCCATGCGATTTACAGTTTTTGCAGTAAAAGCTGATGAACCATGCAGGTCAGTCTTTTTTTTTTTTTTTTAACTGCTGATTAAGCTAAAAATAGAGAAGTTGTCAGATCCAATAAAGATGTGACACATTTTGAGTAAATATTAGAAATTTGGTTTTGTGAAAGGCATCAATTGCATTATTCATTAATATTTCAAAAAGAAGTTGTTGATACCTTTATAGTTGAATTTTTCAATCTAGCCAGAGGATTAGCTTTAGGATATGTGAGACATGATGTGTATGTTTTCATTATACAGATTAATTTTATGGCCTCACCAATACAGAACATGACATAAGCACTTTATGGTTTGAGTGTGTATCCTTCATGAAGAAATAAAATTGAATATGATGCTCTTTCTTTATTCTAATAGTTCTCAGCTTTCCTAATGCTGCAACCTTTTAATATAGTTCCTCATGCTGTGGTGATCCTCAACCATAACATTATTTTCATTGCTACCTCATAACTGTGATTTTGCTACTATCATGAATTGTAGTATAAATATTTTTTGAGATAGAGGTTTGCCAATGGGGTCACAACCCCACAGGTTAAGAGCTGCTGCTCTAGTCCAATTCTTAGCTGAAGAAGCTATTTGCATGCAATTATTATTCAGACATAGAATTTTATTTTACCCAGTTTTTATGATGTGCTCAGTGTGTGCAACTTGACGCAAATCCTAAACTTTGAGTTGTAATTTCTAATTCTAAGCAATCTCATATTTATATAGATTAAAATGTAAATTCTCCACCTCTTATGAAGTTTAAAGGAAGATTGTGTTTAGGTTTAGAAGACAGGACAAACTGAAAAAAGATGGGATCAATTCCAAGCCCAGAAGATCCCCACGGCCCTTCCCAACATTCTAATTTTAGTCCTAGAACAAATACCAGCCTTCCTCTATTCTGAGCATACACAGCATGTAACCTTTACATGGCAAACCTCTGATCACTCGAATTTTACATATCCTATAATATTTGAAGAATGAAAGGAAATGAAAAATCCCTACTTTTTAAACTTACAAAGCTGTAATCAAGAATTGTGTAGTTTTTTATTAGCTTGGTTGAGGTATACAAATGGCTAAACTAGAAGCTGGCTACTATATCACAGTTCTACTCTGGAGAAACTTCAGTCTTTTTTCATAGTACCCACCTGCTAGGTTAAATCAATTGATGACTTTAAATATTAAAGCAGATTTCCATTCCCCTAGTTATTAGAACTTAAAACAGCAACCGTGTTCATTATGGTAATTCAGCATAGGTAGGGCGTTTTAAAACTTCAATATGAATTATAGTTCAAAACCAAAAGAATGATGTATAATCTCAATGAAGTATTGTCTTAGAGGCTGCTAACTTTTTCATGGCATTTTTCTTCTCAGCTATACTATTACTACAGGTTTTAACATTTGGGAAAGCAGTAACTCTTCTAGTTATAGCATGAGCCCTGCCCAAGATACTGAAATGCAGGAAGGAAAAGCTGCTTCTTCTAACAGAGGAACATTTTTCATAGGCATGGGAGATGTCTACATTGAACAGTCTCACTATGAGGATGAATTCCAATGGGCCAAGGTTCAATGCAATACTGTTATGGTGGAAATAGCAGCAATCTGTAGCCCTAGATAATCAGTTAATTACTTTTCTATTTTAGAGTTAAAACCCATGTATATTATCATGATGTGTTTCCAACCACATTACTATTAAATGTAGAAAAAAAAACCTAGACTTTCTCTTAAGCTTACGAAAATCTGATGAAGATAAAGCATTTGCCACAAGCATTCAGGTGCTTTAGATGTCTAGCAGACCATGGTAGAAGTGAAATTGGATTCTAGGAATACATGTGCTGTTGCTTTCATCTTTCTTGCATTCTTTTTTTGTTCCAAAAGCAATTTTAATAATCACTGAAATTATTAATAAATATAAATGAGTATCAACAGCAGTGATACCATCATAAGAATAATAAGTATAGGACTTAAAACATTGTAATAATAATAATAGTAATAATAATAACAATAAATAATGATAATAACAATAGAAAACATTAAAAGAAACAGAGGTATTCTATATTCTCAGACAGAATTATCTCCTGCTGGTTGGGAAAAAAAAAGCTTTTAACTCATATTTTAAGCCTCCCAGCTCTTGGAACTCTCTCTGTCTCTCTCTGTGTATACAATAAACTACCTACATCAAGAAGAAAGCTGAAGATGATGCTCTGACATTATAGAGTTTTGGGTGGGTGTTCAGGCAGAAAACTGTCTCTATCATTTTCTCATTGTGGAAGCTGCTAACCTGCACTTACAGTTCACTTGGGTAATTAATTTTATTCCTTCTCAAGTCTCTGAGGGGGCTGAAGACCAAATAGTTTAGTTTTGCAACTAAGTTTAGTTTTAGGGATTAATATGTTTTTAAGTCTAGATAGATGTTTTAAGTTGATAATGACAAGATGTGATGGAGATTGATCTACATTCAGAATTTTAGATGAACCAAGATAGGAAAGATGTTTTCTTCAAGGATGTCAAATACAAATAGCCAAACCACTATGAATATAACATATAATATATATATATTATTCCTGATTCTTTCCTGCATTCTTAATCCTCGAAATAAGTTCACTATCTCTAAAGTAACAAGGAAGCATTACATGCCGTAGCAGTGTTCATCAACTTGTTGCCTATTTTTGCTTTGTTTTTCTAATTAATCTATTATTATACAGTGTCCATGAAGATAAAGAAACACAGAGAACATTTGCCTAGTATCTCACCTAAACAGTAATAAAGTGAGCTTTCATACACTAATTTCAATAGAGTTTAGCTCAGTAAATAGCAGAGAATATAGGTGCACTGCGACCTTAGGCAAGGACATGTGATAACACACCTATAGAAAAAGAGGTGTTGTGAGCCAAAATGAACGAGTGAACTTGCTCTGAACCCTTTAATAAAAAGCTTTGCTTGACTTTCTAGTGGGTGGCAAACCAGCTTGACAAGCTTTGCTCAAGCATTCACTATAGTTTTTGACATTAAATCAGAAAGACATGATGACATTTCTAAGTTCACCAACACTCAGATTTCACAGGTAAACTGTAAGAGCTGCAAAGAAAGGAGAGATGGCGTGAAAAGCATAACTATGCACAGTTTCTGATAAATGTCAACTTACTGTCCCTCGTTATGCTCTAACCAGAGGGCCTTTGAATGATGTGAGAAAAGTAAGGCCAAGGAGGGCCTTCAAAAAAGCTCATTGAGTTTTGAAGGGAATATTTTGCAACTGCAATAAGAAAACTGTGTTGCAAGTTGATGAGGACAAAAATTTACGTGAAATGAAATATGTTGTTAAATAAGGATAAAAAGGACTTCAGAGAAATGAATAAAATCCCTATCAATGTTATTACCTCTAAAGGTGGCCCATCTCATTGACAGTGAGCCTTTCAAATTTATTATATCTTGTTTAGCCTCAAAAATAAAATAGGGCTTTAAAGGTAATAATTTTCAGCTGTAGACGTGAACTTTCTTTCCACAATTATTACAATTTATTGATTTAAGTTAGATCTTTTACTCTGAAGAAAAATACTGAAGGATGTTAACATTTCAATAGTCTTTGGGATGAATTTCATTCAGTTCTCAGAAATAACTTTATATTGATAGAAACCTTGCATTTAAAGAGAGAATTTTATAAATGTCATTTTTGGCTGCTAATAAAATTAACAATTGCCTCAAGAACCAGCTATACCACTCATGGGCATACACCCAAATAGTGGTTCCACCATACCACAAGGACACTTGCTCAACTATGTTCATAGCAGCTTTATTTTTAATATCCAGAAACTGTGAACAACCTAGAAATCCCTCAACTGAAGAATCAATGAAAAAAAAAGCTGTGGTACATTTACACAATTGAATACTACTCAGTTATTAAAAACAAGGGCATAATGCAGTTTGCAGCTAAATGGATGGAAGTAGAAAATAATCATCCTGAGTGAGGTAACCCAGGCGGAGAGAGACAGGCTTAGCATGTACTCACTTATAAATGGATTTAACCATATCATACAGGATAGCTACACTACAGTTCACAGGCCCAAAGAAGTAACAAGGGACCCCAAGGGAGGATGCTTGTATCTCATTGAGAATGGGAAATAAAATAGACATCAGAGGTGAATAGAGGGAGGGAACTGGAAAGGAGTGGGAGTGGTAAGAGGAATGGGTGAGAATCAGATGTGGGGAGAATGAGCAGGGGTTGGCGGTGAAAGGGCTGAAAAAGAGAGCTAAGAGAAATCAGTGAGTGGCATCTCTGGAATGAGCTAGATACTTAAGTGGGAGAGGGGAGGCTTCCTGGAGTCTATGAAGGTAACCCTCAATGAGACTTCTAGCATCAGGGGACATAGAGGCTTAATTGGCCACCTCTTGTAGCAAGGAGTGACTTCCAGTGGAGGGAGGGGAAAACTAACCCACTCAGAAAGACTTCTACCCAAAATTTGTCCTGCCTACACTATGTGCAGGGATAAAGATATAGCAGATATTGGGGGATGGCCAATGACTAGCCCACATTAAGATCCAGCCCATGAGAGATAGCCAACCCCTGATACTATGAATGATACTCTTCTATGTTTGCACACAGGAGCCTATCATAACTGTCCTCTGAGAGCCTTCATCCAAAAGCTGATAGAAATGGATGCAGAGACCCACAGCCAAACATTAGTCAGAGCTTTTGAACCTTGTGAAAAAGTGGAAGGAAGGATTGAGGGTGCAGGAGGGATCAAGGACAATTCAAGAAGTACTATAGAGTCAACTAACCTGGGCCCATGGGGGAATAACAGAGATTGAACCACTAACCAAAGAGGATGCATGAGCTAGACGTAGGCCCTCTACACATATGTAGCATATGTGCAGCTTGGTCTCCATGTGCGTCTCCAAACAATGGGAGCAGGGGCTGTCTCTGACTCTGTTTCCTGCCTTTGGATCCCTTTATTCTACCTGGTATTTCTTTTATGCCCTCACTGGGAGAGGATATACCTAGTCCTACTATGATTTGATGTGCCTGGGTGGGTTTGGTACCCATTGTGGGGGCTTCTGTTCTCAGTGGAGAAGGGGAAGGGGTAATAAGGAAGGGGATATGATGGTGAAACTTGGAGGAGAGGAGGGAGAGGGTCTGTATTTGAGATGTAAAATGAATAAATAATGAAAAATAGGTTAGTAATTGCATATGGTCATTGACCATAATTTTCAGTTGTAAGGGGGTGTCCTATTCTATTTTGAACATCTTTACTATAAATTATTTTGATTTCCACAGCTTAGATAATTTCTTCACATTTTCTCAAGTAAGTGGGACTTTCTACATTGAATTGAGAAATACATTCAGAAAAGACTAAAATCCATATCAATATTGCTGTTTTTAAAATCTAAAGATAGTCAACTCGATAGAAATGTAGCAACTATTGGTTGTCCATTGGTGTACATGTCCACACACACACTCAACATAAAGACATTGATCTCACCTAAAAACATAGGCTGGAGAATGGAAGAAATTCTTTGAAAAATTTACATCTGATAAAGTACCGATGTCCAAAATATACAAAGAACTCTTTCAGTGTAGCCACAAGATTCTGTAGGAATAACTAAAGTAAAATATGGGAAAAATATCTGAAAAGAAAACTTATGGAGCAGTATAAGCAAAGCATTTGAAAATTTTATGCCACAAGAAAATTGTCAATTGAGTCAACACTATACATCTGTGAGAATGAATTGTATTTGTGACACTAAATCCTGGGAAAGCAATGGAGCAAGAACTACTCATAAGAATGCAAAATGCTAAAACCATATTGGCTTCTTAAAACATTAAATATATACTTTTATCATACAAACCCAGCAAGTACACTACTTGGAACTGTCTTACATTTGTTGAAAACTTACATCTACACCCATAATGTATATAATATTGAAGGCAATTTTATTACAATAACCAAATTAAAACAACCAACTCATCATTTCAAAGATGAAAAGATAAACAATCAGTGGTACATCAAAATAATGGAATATTATTCATTACTTAAATTAAGTGAAATCATGAGAAGAGATGAAGAAGGGTGGGCAAGATGCCTCAGCAGCCAATTAAGGAAATTGTTTCCAAACATGACAATCTGGATTTAATGGCTGCAAGGAAAGAACTCACTTCCACAAGTTGTCCGCTGATGTCTACATATGTATTGATGTTCACACACATAATAAACAAATGTAAAGAATGTAAAAGACAAAGGACACTTGAATGTGTATTTCTATGAGGAATAAGCCAGTACTGAAAAAGCTTAGACAAAGCCCCATGTAACACAGGTTGCAAACAGCTCTGCAGTGCAGAGTGGCTTAAATTTTTATCCTTTTGACTCTCTCTTCCCACAAGTGCTCAGAATATAGGCATACATTATCATATGGTACTGGGAATCTCATCCCAGCTTTCATGCATGCTAATCTCACATTATACAAATCCAGCTACACCCACAGCCCAAGACACAAACCCATCAGGCTATCAATTGTAACAAATGAACTACACTTATGCAGTGTTAAGTATAAGGGATAGCAGGGAAATGCCCAAGGTGCCATAACCCAACACAAAGAACTACAAACAACTGAAATAATGCTTGGAATGAGAGACATAGTCTTTCTCAGGGAGGAGCACACAAGCTGGTTATCTAATACCAGATGGTCAGCTACCAAACCACAAATACAAATAACACTGTGCACACAGGCACACAGGTGCTTGTGCACGCACATGTGTGTGTGTGTGTGTGTGTGTGTGTATGTGTGGATACTTAATATAGATATACATGCAATAGCAATGAAAAAAGAGGCTGTAATTTGATAGAGAAAACGGGTATATGAGAGGGTTTGGAATTAGGAAAAGGAAGGGAGAAATGCTGTAATTATTGTATAATCTCAAAAAGAGAAATAAAACAAAACAGAGTAAGGTGTACTGATGGTGCTGGTGGCTCTGCTGAAAGAATATATCAGAGCTGTATATACTTATCACTGTTTTTGTAAGCAAAAACCGTCTCTAAAAATTAAACTCTAAGCCGGGAGGTGGTGGTGCATCACTTTAATCCCAGTACTTTGGAGGCAGAGGCAGGTAGATCTCTGATTTTTAGGCTAGCCTACTCTACAAAGCGAGTCCAGGACAGCTAGAGCTCTTACACAGAAAAAATCCTGCCTTAAAAAAACCAAAAAAAAAAAAAAAAAAAAAAAAAAAAGAAAAAAGAAAAAAAGAAAAGTCTAATAATACAAATTAATACAAATTGGTGTTTGGGATGCCATGACTGAACTCAGGATTTTTTGCTACAAATCTAATTTTGCAAAAAATAAAGTATAGAAAGTAGACATATGCTGACCATATCTACACAGTAACACATATTTTGAGAAAATAATAGTGTGAGAACTGGTTAAAAATAGATAATACATTAAGTAGTCTTTTTTCCATGAGAATATCTCTCTACTGATTATACCACAACTGTGGAATCTTACTTATCTAAAATTGCAGATTTAAAATTTTTTCAATGTGATTTCTTTATACCTCATTTTAAAAATCACTTTATGCAGCTGTGTGGCAAATGATGGGAGGAGATGGTATGAACTACATGTTCTTTGTGCAAAATCACAAAATAACATTTCAGACTCATTATTTACTTAGCTGTCCTGACTACTCAAAACCATTCTGGTAGAACTTAAACAAGTACATGTTCTCAGTACTGCCTCCTCAGTGATATCAATATAAAGGTGTCATCTTATTATCTGAGCCAATCAAGGTATAGTCACATATATTACTTATGTCCTATTGAACAACCATTGCCTTTAATTTGAAGGACCACTAATCCCATGTAGCACTTTCTCGGGAATCATGTATAATAATAATTCCAAGACATTTCTAATGTAGCTTCTCATGCCTTTTAACATTCCTGTGCTTATTTTAATAACTAAAATATTTAATTCCTTCTCATCTGAAAATTTCTTTACAAATGATACAGGAATCTAAGCAAACTGTGCAGAATAATTAATTCAGACTGAACCTGATACAATATGTAAAGATAACTGTGAGTGACCACTCAGAGGCAACTCATGCTTGGTTGATTATTTGCTTTGTTTTGAGATAAAGTTTCCAAGCTGGCTCAGAATTTACTACGCAGCCACTGCTGGCCTCTGCCTTCAATGGGCAGAGATTGTAGACATGTGCCTCCAACCTTAGATTTGAAATTTTGAACTTTGATGGGCATTTTAAAAAGACAGACTTGCTCATATATCTGCAAGGATCAAGTTAAGATTTTAAGAGATTATATAGGTTCATGTCAACATTTTGAAGTCATTAATCAGTATTCTCTTAAATAAAGTGGTTAGCTTTCTATGTTGTCAGATATACTTTCATACAAGCAAAATAAGAAACTGATATTGTCAATGTAAAAGGACAGGTCTCATCTCAAAGGGAGTAAGAGATAGCATGTTCTGGAGCCAAGTATGAATCATCAGAGCCTGAGAACACAAATTGGGTTAGTTCAAATAACGTATTCCAACATGGTAACCATTTCATGAATAGGAACAGACAAAAGAAAATCACAAGTCCATATAGTTTCATATATTTTAGTGGAAACATCAGTAAATTGGGTCACAATAAATTAGAGAAATCTCTACTATGAGGCTAAGATGTTATTGGATGGTATTCTCAAATTTTTTCATAGTAAAGTCTAGGGTTATGCTTGCATCCTTCAAAAGGACATACTTAATAGTCACAGGTATGTAAGGGCACATACAGAGGTGGTCAAAATATACTTATTTATAGGTTAATATATCCCAAGAATAATTGACACTGTTCTTATACAATTCTAATTCTCCACAGACATACAGGCTCTAATCAATAAACCAGCCTTAAAGAATGTTTACTGTCTGGAAAGCTTTTTGTTTGTTTGTTCTGGAAACTTTAGTTAACAATATATGCAAAATTATGGTTTTTGAAGTATTTAAAAATTGTTAACCTGAGGAATCCAAGATGGCGGCGAGCAGTGTGGACCGCGTTTGGAGGCTCCAGTGAACAATTCAGGGAATTGCACAGATTTCTGAGCCAGGAACACCGAGGTCCGAACATCACGGCAGCGGGAGTGCTCCACGGTTCGGAGGAACCAGGGTGCGGAGGACCTGCGTGCCCCTGCACACGGGAGGAGCATGGTTTTTCTCTGATCGGAGCGGCAGCGGCAGAGGCAGCAGCACCAGCGGCACCAGCAGCGGCGGCTGAGGTTTGCAGCTCATAGCCTTCCGGTGGAGGCGATTGGTGTGGTGGCTGGTGGGAATTGCTGCGGGAGAGGGGACTCGGGGCAGGATTTGGGTCGCGTGGAGCCTTTGGACCCAGACTGGACTCGGCAGACAGTTCGGCCCCAGAGTCCCGGGTACTGGCCCGGCCCAGCAAGCAATTCTGCCTGAGGCACTAACTCAGCTCCAGCCACAGCTCCCCTGCTGTGGCGCAGGGTTAGTTGAGCACGCTGCTCCACACTAGGCAGCACCTCAGCTCAGCGGCAGCTCCCCTGCGGTGACACAGTCGGGGCGGAGCACTTGGTTTCACCACAGGCGCTAACTCAGAGCAGCTGCAGTTCTACTGCTGCAGTTCTCCTGCTGTGGTGCAGGCCTGGCCTAGCACTCAGTTCCACGCTAGGCGCCACCTCAGCTCAGTGGCAGCTCCCCTGCAGTGACACAGTCTGGGCAGAGCACTTGGTTCCACCATTGGCGCTAACTAAGAGCAGCCGCAGTTCTCCTGCTGTGGTGCAGGCTTGGTGACGTGCTCAGTTCCATCCTAGGCACCACCTCAGCTCAGCAGCAGCTCCCCTGCGGTGACACAGTCTGGGTGGAGCACTTGTTCCACCACTGGCGCTAACTCAAAGCAGCCGCAGTTCTCCCGCTGTGGCACAGGCTGGACAGAGCTCTCGGTTCCACCAGCTCTAAGACTCTGGTTGGACACAGTGTGCAGTTTGAATCCAGAGTTCCTGGCTGAGATTGGTGGTCAGTTCGGGCCCTGAGTCAATAACTGACCACAGCACGCACTTTGGGCCAAAAGGCCCTAGCGGAGCTTGGTGCGTAGTCCCAGCCCAAAAATCCTGGCTGGACCCTGTGTGTATTTTGGGCCCAGAATCCCTAGCTGAGCTTGGCAGACGGTTCAGGCCCTGAGAATCTAGCTGAGTTCAGCCCGTGGTTCGGTCCCAGTGCTCCTGGCTGGACTTGGCAGGGAACACAGAAGGCTGTGGATACCTTGGCCTGACCCAACGCTCATTCAGAGACCCAGATCAATTGCAGGATCCACAGAAGAGGGGGGCTGAGGATCACTGGCTGTGAGAGACCAGAACAACAGGGCTAACCTCCTAACATCCACACCAGTGAAGCTTTGAGCTCCCAGCCTAGGGAAATCGTGAGAAAACAAGTGAATATATCGTCAGACACCCTCCATTCAACTCTGGAAGCTACCCAACAAAAACAAAGATGGCAAGATGTCTAAAGGACAACGAAAAAGCATACGCAAAAAACCCCAAAACAACATGGCGTCTCCAGTTTCCAGCTATCCCAAAGAAAACAACCCAGAGAACTCAAATACAGCGGAAATACAAGAAAATGACCTCAAATCCTTAGTAATGAGGATGATAATGGAGGAAACAAATAAAATTCGTAATCAAATGCAGGAAGACGCAGACAAACAGGTGAGAGATATAAAAGAAGCACATAGAGTGGAACTGGAAAAATTGCAGGAAAATGCAAACAACCAGATGAAAGAAATAGATAAAACGGTTCAAGCTCTGAAGACCTATAAAGAGGCAATGGAAGAAACTCAAGAATATACAAAAAAATCAGATGAAAGAAATCAAAAAATCAGTTCAAGATCTGAAAATGAAAATGGATTCAATGATAAACACACAGACAGAAGAAAAACGAGAACGTGAGACCTCAGAGAAGAAGGCAAGCAACACAGAGGTGAGCTTTTCTAACAGAATCCAAGAGATGGAAGAACGAATCTCAGGGCTAGAAGATACAATCACAGATATTGAATTAACCATTAAAGAAAATGCCAAATCTGGAAAACTCCTGACACAAAACATCCAAGAAATTAAGGACACCATGAAAAGAAGAAATCTGAGGATAATAGGCATTGAAGAAAGAGAAGACATCAGACTCCAGGGCCCAGAAACTATTCTCAACAAAATCATAGAAGAAAATTTCCCCAATCTAAAGAAAGAGATGCCTATAAACATACAAGAGGCCTACAGAACACCAAATAGAATTGACCAGAAAAGAAAAACTGCCCGCCACATAATAATCAAAACACAAAACTTGCAGAACAAAGAAAAAATATTAAAAGCTGCAAGGGAAAAGGGCCAAATAACATTTAATGGTAAACCTATCAGAATTACACCCGACTTCTCAGCAGAGACCATAAAAGCCAGAAGGGCCTGGACAGAGATCCTGCAAACCCTAAGAGACCACAGATGCCAGGCCAGACTACTTTACCCAGCAAAATTATCAATAACCATTGATGGAGAAAACAAAATATTCCATGACAAAAACAAATTCAAACAGTACCTATCCACAAACCCAGCTTTACAGAAGGTACTAGAAGGAAAACTCCATCCCAAAGGGTCAAGCTACAACCAAAACTACCCAGGAAATAGATAACTATCCCATGGCAAAAACACAACTACACAAACGCTCGACTGGAAACAACATCAAAATTAAGACTCTTAACAGTCACTGGTCATTAATATCTCTCAACATCAATGGCCTCAATTCTCCAATAAAAAGACACAGACTAACTGAATGGGTACATAAACAAGATCCAACATTCTGCTGCATCCAAGAAACACATCTCACCCATAATGAAAGGCATTACCTCAGGGTAAAAGGTTGGAAAAAAATTTTCCAAGCAAATGGTCACAAGAAGCAAGCAGGTGTAGCCATTTTAGTATCGAACAAAATAGACTTTCAACCAAAATTATTCAAAAGGGATGAGGAAGGACACTTCATACTCATCAAAGGTAAAGTCAACCAAGATGACATCACAATTCTGAACATCTATGCTCCCAATACAAGGGCACCCACATTTGTAAAAGATCTCCTAAAAAAGCGTAAACCACACATCGATCCCCACACAATAATAGTGGGAGACTTCAACACCCCACTCTCACTGAAGGATAAGTCATTGAAACAGAAACTAAACCGAGAAATAACATCATTAACCAATGCCATGGGTCAAATGGATCTAACAGATATCTATAGAACCTTTCACCCAAACAAGAAAGAATACACCTTCTTCTCTGCACCCCATGGAACCTTCTCCAAAATTGATCACATCGTAGGTCACAAAGCAAGTCTCAATAGATACAAGAGGATTGAAATAATACCTTGTATCCTATCAGATCACCATGCGCTTAGGCTGCAATTCAACAACAACAGAAATAACAAAAAGCCTACACGTACGTGGAAACTAAACAACTCTCTGCTAAATGACACCTGGGTCAGGGAAGAAATAAAGAAAGAAATCAAGGAGTTTCTGAAATTCAATGAAAATGAAGAAACAACATACCCAAATTTGTGGGATACATTGAAAGCAGTGCTAAGAGGAAAATTCATAGCACTAAGTGCCTTTAAAAAGAAATTGGTAACATCGCACATAAGCATCTTAACAACACAACTGGAAGCCCTAGAAAAAAAAGCAGCAGAAACACCCAAGAGGAGTAGATGCCTGGAAATAATCAAACTCAGGGCTGAAATTAACAAGTTAGAAACTAAGAAAACAGTCCAAAGAATCAACAAAACCAAAAGCTGGTTCTTTGAGAAAATCAACAAGATAGACAGACCATTAGCCAAACTAACTAAAAGGCAGAGAGACAGTATTGAAATCAACAAAATCAGAAATGAAAAGGGAGACATAACAACAGACACTGAAGAAATTCAAAGAATCATAAGATCCTACTTTGAAGGCATATATGCCACAAAATTTGAAAATCTAAGGGAAATGGACAATTTTCTTGAACAATTTCACTTGCCAAAGTTGAATGAAGAACAGATAAACAAGCTAAATAGTCCCATTTCCCCTACAGAAATAGAAGCAATCATCGATGGTCTCCCAACCAAAAAAAGCCCAGGGCCAGATGGTCTCAGTGCAGAATTCTACCAGACCTTTAAAGGCGAGCTAATACCAATACTCTTCAAGCTACTCCAAAAGATAGAAATGGATGGAACATTACCAAATTCATTCTATGAGGCCATAGTCTCATTGATACCTAAACCTCACAAAGACTCAACAAAGAAAGAGAATCTCAGACCAATTTCTCTTATGAACATAGATGCAAAAATACTAAATAAAATACTTGCAAAACGAATACAGGAACACATCAAAGATATCATTCATCATGACCAAGTAGGCTTCATTCCAGGCATGCAGGGATGGTTTAATATACGGAAATCCATCAATGTAATCCACCATATAAACAAACTGAAAATAAAAAACCACATGATCATCTCCTTGGATGCAGAGAAAGCATTTGATAAAATTCAACACCCATTCACGTTTAAAGTTTTAGAGAGATCGGGGATACAAGGCACTTCCCTCAACATAATAAAGGCTATATACAGCAAGCCAATAGCCAAAATCAAAGTAAATGGTGAGATACTCAAGGAAATTCCTCTAAAATCGGGAACAAGGCAAGGCTGCCCACTCTCTCCATATCTCTTCAATATAGTACTCGAAGTTCTAGCCAGAGCAATAAGACAACAAAAGGAGATCAAGGGTATCCAAATGGGAAAGGAGGAAGTCAAATTATCCCTCTTTGCAGATGATATGATAGTGTACATAAGTGACCCTCAAAACTCCACCAGAGAACTCCTAAAGCTGATAAACACCTTCAGCAAATTGGCTGGATACAAAATTAACTCAAAAAAGTCTGTAGCCTTCCTATACACAAATGACAAGCTTGCAGAGGAAGAAATTAGGAAAACTACACCCTTCACATTAGCCACAAGCAATATAAAATATCTAGGAGTTACCCTAACTAAGCAAGTGAAGGACTTGTATGAAAAAAATTTCAAAACTCTGAAGAAAGAGATTGAAGATGACCTGAGAAGATGGCATGATCTTCCTTGCTCATGGATCGGGAGAATTAACATAGTAAAAATGGCCATCCTACCAAAAGCAATTTACAGACTCAATGCAATCCCTATCAAAATACCTACACAATTTTTTAAAGACATTGAAAGTTCAATTCTGAACTTCATATGGAAAAACAAAAAACCCAGAATAGCTAAAACAATCTTGTACAATAAAAGATGCTCCGGAGGAATCTCCATACCTGATCTCAAACTGTACTATAAAGCAATAGTAATTAAAACAGCATGGTACTGGCACAGCAACAGGCTGGTTGATCAGTGGAATCGAATCGAAGACCCAGATATGAATCCACACACATATGGTCACTTGATTTTTGACAAAGAAGCCAAATCCATTCAATGGAAAAAGGATAGCATCTTCAACAAATGGTGCTGGTCTAACTGGAGGTCTATGTGTAAAAAAATGCAACTGGACCCATATTTGTCACCTTGCACAAAACTCAAATCCAAGTGGATTAAAGACCTCAACATAAAACCAGAGACACTAAGCCACTTAGAAGAAAAAGTGGGAAAGAGCCTGGAACATATTGGCACAGGAGACAACTTCCTGAACAGAACACCAAGGGTCCAGGCCTTAATGTCAACCATTAATAAATGGGACCTCATGAGGCTGAGAAGCTTCTGTAAGGCAGGAGACACTGTCAAGAGAACAAAGCGACAGCCTACAGACTGGGAGAAGATCTTCACCAACCCTACATCTGACAAAGGTCTAATATCCAAAATATATAAAGAACTCAAGAAATTAAACACCACCAAACCGAATAACCCAATTGAGAAATGGGGCTTGGAACTAAACAGAGAATTCTCAACAGAGGAGTATCAAATGGCTGAGAAACACTTAAAGAAATGCTCAACCTCCTTAGTCATCAGGGAAATGCAAATCAAAACAACTCTGAGATTCCATCTTACACCCATCAGAATGGCTAAGATCAAAAACTCAAGTGACACCACATGCTGGCGAGGATGTGGGGAGAGAGGAACACTCCTTCATTGCTGGTGGGAATGCAAACTAGTACAGCCACTTTGGAAATCTATCTGGTGCTATCTCAGAAAACTGGGAATAGGGCTTCCTCAAGACCCAGCTATTCCACTCCTTGGAATATACCCAGAAGATGCTCCAGCACACAACAAGAACATTTGTTCAACCATGTTCATAGCAGCCTTATTCATAATAGCCAGAACATGGAAACAGCCTAAGTGTCCCTCAGTAGAAGAATAGATAAAGAAACTGTGGTATATATACACTATGGAATACTACTCAACTTCTAAAATAACAAGCCACTAGGCAAAATGTCCTCATTTCTACCACAGACAGAGTTCTGCCGGAAAAAAAAAAAAAAAAGGCAAGCTTGGATGTAGGTACAGTTAGCAGCCAAACTGCCAAGACAGGGTAAACAAGTCCTCAATAGTTCTTGCCTCACAAATATGTCTGTCAGATATATTTGTCAGAAGGCTGAAGATGATGCTCCAACATAATAGTTTTAGGTGAGTGTTCAGGCAGCAAAATGTCTCTGTCATCTTCTCATTTGTAAGCTAATAACCTGCACTCCCAAGATACTGAGGTAATCAATTTTATTCCTTCTCAAGTCTCTGATGGGTTGAAGACCAGATAGTTTAGTTTTACAATTAAGCTTACTTGTTTAGGAGTTAAGATCTTTTTAGGTCTAGATAGATGTTTTGAGTTGATAATGATGAGATATGATAGATATTGATTTACATTCAGAATTTTAGGTGCACCAAGATAAAATGTTTTCTTCAAGGCTGCCAAATAAAAATAGCCAAACCACTAAGAATGTAACATTTATATAATTCCTGATTGTTTCATGGTTCTTCTTGTTATAGTTTATTGTAATATGTGTAATAATATGAACATATATGTAAAAACTAAAAAAAATTAATAAAAATAAATTTACACATCACAAATTCTATTCTTTCTTTTCTTTTTTTAACCATCTAAAAATGTAAAAGTTATGTTCACTACATCAAATATTCAAAACAAGTGACAGAATGAGTTTGTTCTGGAGTCTGTAGCTTGTGACTTCTAACCCAAGGAACAAAAATGTAAAGTGTGTTTATGCAGGAGAATAAAGTTTTAAGAAGCATAGACTATAAGACATTCAAAACTTTGAAAAATCTGTATAATGTATCTTTTGAAAGTTATCCCTACACAACTCAAAGTAATAAATATAAGAAAATATGCACTGTAAATTTTAATTGGTAAATACTGCTTTAAATCAAAATTTCAATTTCAGCTAAAACTTCTATGGTTTTTACTTTAATTAAATCTAATTAAAATTTTATAAAAATAAAATGATTTGCAATTCTAGTGATCAATGTTCATGAAGTTGCCAACAAAGCATATTCTATGTATAGGCTTATGCATAAATTCAAAAATAATACAAATTAAGTGATACTTAAAAGATTTCTAAGGTGCTATGTACAATTTTGTGATTATCATATTAATGTGTAAGCATCTCTGCAAGCATGAATTTATATGTAAAATGATGTAAGAAATTGGGTATTGGAAACTTAGAAATGACTGGAAAATATCAAATCATTAAGTACTACTGCCTACTATGTTCATGTTATCTAGGAATAATTATTGGGCAACAATTCTTTTGTCATTTTTCTTAGATACCTTTGTTCAAACATCTCTAATATCTGGTATTCTTACTTATCCCTAAGGTTGGAACAACTCAAAAATCTATTCATAACATGTTAAGTGCAATTACTTTTTATTTAAATGACAAATACAAAAAGAGAAGAAGCTGGCCATGGTAGTGTAGTGCACACATATAATTCTTTAGAAGCTGAGACATGAATCTGGGCTATGTGAGAAAGTGAAACAAAAGAACAATAGAATATGGGCAGTGTCTCTTTTCCTTTTTTCTTTTTTTTTTTTCAAGTGTTTGAATAGTATCTGGTCATGTAAGGAGAGGTTAAGATGTTAAGGTCACATTTGTTATAGAATGGTGCACCAGATTTACATCAGCAGAACAATATGATATTTCCTACAGCAATCTGATTATATGTGTGTTCTAATACATGGCCTGGTTAGGAAGTGTAAATTACTTTGCTGCATAACTTTTCTTTCAAATTCTTAACAGCTTTAAATATCATGTATTCACTAGCTATCCATTTCTGTGGGCTAGAAATTCAGGGACAGCTTAGTAGTTAGTGTTCTCTGCTTCTGAAGCTCTATGACTGCATTCTAGGTGTCAGATGGGCCATAGTGTCATTTGAGAATTAATGAGAAGAGGACTCACTTCCAAGTTCATTCAGTTTGTTGACAGAGTCCAGTTTTTGTGGTTGTAGAATTGAGAGATTCATTTTCTTTATGGCTGCTGGCTACAAACCCTCATCAGCTGTCAGCTAGAGGACACCTTTAGCTTTTGGAAGGCACCCAGAGTTCCTTGCCATGTTATGCTTCCAAACATGTCTGTTTGTTTCCTCAGAGCCAGATAAAAGGAAAAGTCCCAGGGCTGGGATTACAGGTGTACATTTCTTTGCCAGGCTGGAAGCAATGCTTGGCAATCTTACTCAATCCTGTGGATCCTGTTGTCTTTTAATGTTCCATGGATCAGAAGAAAGTCATCATGTGTTATTGACACTCAAAGTGAGAGATTACACACCTTATATCCATATCAAGAGGCAGAGGTCATAAGGGCCATTCTAGAGCACTGTTCACCATGGAGACTGTTTTAATACAATCAAGATGGCACTACAAAAGAGGATTTACTACTTTTTATTATGCTAAAGTCATTCTTTTACAAAAATTGAATTGTATGATTCTTTTGCCAAAATTTTCCATGTCCAAAAGACTTTGTTTTATATCTCCATAACAATATAGATTTTGTGCATTAACTTAAGATTCCTGCTCATTCAAAAGGAAGATGAGAATATTAGAAAGGGAAAAGAGGGAGTCATAGAAAAGAAGAAAGAAGTAGAATTCAAATAAGTGACTTAAGAGGAGAGAAAAGGGAAAGGAAGCAGTACTAAAGAGAAGAAAGAATGGAAGCAAGGAAAAAAGCAGGTAAGGGAGAAAAGGATGAAGAAAGGGATAGATAGCGAAAAAAAGGAAGAAGTAATTTTTAAAAATCCTGTACTTGGAATTAGAAGTTGATGGTGTCTTCTATACTGGTCGAAACAGTCTTCACTTCCCACAGGTGTTGACGTCAAGATTCTGCATGTACAATTCAGGAAAAGTCCAGAGGTTGATGTTTCATTTTTCTTTCTAAGCTATGAGATATGCCAACAAAGTCAGGTTCTTTAAAAGTCATGTACTTAAACCGTTTCCTGGAAACCTTTCCTTGGTTATGGGAAGCAGGGTGATTATATGCTATTTTCAGTGTCAAGGACTTGCCAGATAGATCTCTTCACACATAGGCATAGGTTACGACAGAAATAGAGGAGATAATTGCAAACAATCTGTCATATAAACTGTAATGGGTGTTTTTATTGGATGTGATTTTAGTTTTTACCTTGCTTGGTTCTATTACTCAACATGAAATTTCAAATTGTGGAATTGTCATAAATCTCAGGAGCAACCTAATAGAACAGAGTCAGTCTTTGTATGTGTACATGCTCCCACTCTACAGAAGCAATTCACAAAACATATAAATGTGTATTTAGAAAGTAAATTATATATCAACCCCAAGTCAATAATCTGGTTTACTATAAAAGAACATATAATGTAAAATAGAGTACACAAAAGCAGCTTGAAGTTAAGACCTAAAGGACAGGGCCTGTAAGATGGTTTGCTGCAAAATCTGGTCACTTGAATTCATCTCTGAAGTCACATGATAGAAGAGGTGAGTTGGCTCCAGAAAGTTGTTTGCTGAACTCAACAAGTGCCTACACATGCACAGTAGTATGGATAGGTAAACCAAGTTTTAAAAAATGAACTAAGGGAAACCAGTTGCTTCTCTGAAAAGATGATGCTTGGGTTATGCATGCATTTAAATTCTCCCAATTTATAGCTCTATGGTGCCTAGTTCTAGAGTATTTAAAGATGAAATAAATCATGAAGTTGAGCAACAGGTCAAAGGGAAAGGTAGAGAAGTTTAGGTTTTTGATGGCAGAAAAAAAGAAAATTTTGCTATTGCCGCTCTCAATAATAGGCCGTAATAAATAGCTAAATTCAAGTTTCGTGCACTTTTTAGGATTACAATCTGTTTAAGTGTTATATCGGTTCTGAGAAAGGGAGTAAACGAAAGCTGAATGGTCATACAGGTTAAAAGAGTGGCTAATAATAATAATATAAAATTATATATGTGAAAATGCCAAGATTCCACAATAGAATACTTTGGCCTTAAGAGAATAACATCTCATTTATTTAAAAAAAAAAACCTATATTTTGGGTTATTATCCTAACCCAAACATTTGAAGACTAAAGATATTGAAGATAAATTGAGGATAAATTAATTTCACTTATCCATGTAATGAATAGAAGAAAAGTAAGCCCTCATGAATTATTGCCACCAAAACTTAAAACACTCTCAACTGTGACTGCTGTTTTGAATACATTGTAGCACATTTCTTCCCTCAACAATCAGTGCAATATAATTCGATGACTGAAAGATACTAAAAACAGCACTTTGTTGGCAACCACAAAGAAAAGACTTTGTTTGATCATCACATATGTAAATTCTACCCAACTGCTTCAATCAAGCAGAAAACTCCCAAATACTATTGAATATATATTAATCAGCCAAGCAAGTTCTAATTTTAGATTATGGAAATTATTACAGCATGAGTTACGAGATAAAGAAGAGTATATGAGAGTCTCTTCACTATAGATCTTACCAAAGGCATGCTGCTGTTGATTTTGTTATACATTGACTTTTCAATGAATTATTGAACCCTTCTAGAAGTGAAAACAATCCATTTTATAAAATGTTTTTTCCATATCTTGAGGAAGGATCTCATCTTACTACATTGGTTTAGAACTGACACAGCAGGCAAAATGAAGAAGGTTAAAAATGCATTTAAATGAGTTGGGCCCAATAACTCCCTGGTTCTGTTTCTTTATAGCAGTTGATTCTGTTATAAACTTAATCAGAAACCTTTTATTTTTAATGTTGAGAAAAAGCATTTTAAAACCACTACTTCTATATGTAGGATTTTCAAATCTTATTAAATGGCTGATTTACAGTTATACTAAATTGACTTTTTATTTTTAATATACCTAGCAGGATGATGTTATAAAAGCTTTTAAGGAAGCCAATGAATCTTTTTGAACGGACTATATGCCATTTCAATCAGTGTGTATTAAGCTCCGATTGTCATACATAACAAATGAATTAATACTCTGAAGTTTTGGGTGCTAGCATAGGTGAAAGAATAGTTGGCAGATATCGATTTATGATTAACCTACAGAAAGACATATGCTTTTAAAATGAAAATTATAGGAATTTTCCTGTGCAAACTATATTCTCTTCCATTCACCCACTGATTTGTAGTTGCTACAGGTCATTAGCCATTCTAAAAGCCAAAGTATGAATGGGATTGCAATCTACCTAAAATGTACTGCATTCCGTAAAGAACTAAAGCACTCAAGCTTTGCAATCATCTACTGCAAAGTGTTTATTCCCCATATAAAATCTTACTGTATATTGTGTCCTGAATGACTACAACTGAGCAGACTGCTAAACAACTCAAATATTAATTTATTGGCTTTCAAGGCTATGCTTGCAAGCATGCAGAGTAGCAGATTAGGGGCTGGTAACAAAGATTAAGTGATATTTGACAATTGTCTCGGAATCTTCTGTGGTTTAGAATTGGAATATTTTAAAGCAACATGAGTTGAGAAAGATATTTTGAACAAATGACTTCATAAAGTGGGTCTGGTTTTGAAGGCTAGAGGGAATTGTGAAATTCGTTTTTATTCTTCAGAAATAATTAGAAGTGGGAAGCAGTTTATTGAAAATATAAGAAAACACAAACAGTGCAAACTCCCCATGGGTTAGTATCTATTTTGTTATTGTTTCACCCTGGTGTGAGCCACAGCCTCTCTAGTACAGGTGTTTCTGTCTTCAAAGGACACATTTATTCCCCCAGCCTGAGCATTTTATTATTTATTTCAAAGAATATGGCTGGCAAAGACATCAGGTTTTGTACATATACAATAGCTTTTCAGATGATAAATGAACCATTCCTCAGAACAATTTGCATTTGGATAAAAAACACTGTGTGGTTAATCGATGACTAATATTCTCTGGCATAGAGTGTAAGATGTGAAAAAATGATTTGAAGAAGAGAAAGGAAAAGCAGGAATTTGCTTCTTGCACAGTCTTAGTAACAGAAGAGCCTACGAAAAAATATAAAAGCCTTTTTAACATATTATAATAACTTGAAAATAAGGGAAAGAAAATGTTATGTTTTACTGGTTCATTTTAAACCATGGTGTGAAGACTGAAGCAAAATAAGAGATCTGAAAACAAAAGATACTTCCAAAGACTGAGATTTATTAGTTCCCATTCATAAATTTCTGCTGTGATTTTATTTTTGCATTTTCAGGTTCATCATGTACCTTTTAAAGATTTGCCTCAACATTATTTCTCTTATTATTCAGATATAGTTGAAAATTTTTTCTTCTTTTACTATTCTGTATTCCTTAGAATTCTGAAACAGTGCCTGTGTGAATAGAAGTCTCTCATTCCCAGATCATCACTTTAAAAACAAACTGGCCTAAAATCCAAGAAAATGAAGTGACATCTTCTGTATGCAACTGACATTCTTCCAGCACTAAAAAAGCCATGCTGAGGCTCCAAGGCAGAAAGGCATTTCAAGTTCTCAACACATAATTTGCATGTAGGAACCAGAGTCCATCCCCCTCTTGATAATGAGAGATATTTTGTTTATGGATTTAGTTTTTTACCTGGTATTACTTCTGATTTCTATGCAGCCATCTTCTCTTTCTATGACCTCTGTATTTGTGCAACTCGAATGTGATTTTCCAGCTAACACAGTTACCTTATAACCAGTCCTGGGAGCCACACAGTCCTTGCACTTTTCTGCTTTGTAGTGCCAAAACCTTCATGCCCCACTGAAAGCTGCATAACATTAAACACATGCTGCAGATAGATGTTCAAATTAGAGATGTAACAAACTATCCATTGAGAATCCACTAAATCACTGAAGCAACAAACCTGCAGATCCAGAGTTCGCATCAGTAAATTACAATATACTCCCTGTGATGATAAAAGTGAAGCATATTTTATTTTAAAATGCTGACAATAACTCCTGAGCAATCAATACCTTTCTCGAAGCAGGAAAATTGCACAGCCTCAACTGCTACTGTACATACATTGGAAAGGACAGGTGAACTATAGATGTGAGCCCTTCAGCAAAAACCAGGTATGAAAAGTCTTTGGCATCTGGCACTTAGATTGGATTCAGCAGTCAGCCCTTGAACTCTTTGTGTTACAGACACTGAGCTTCTCACATTTGACAGTATGTTGTCTTGCAGGCTTGAGGGATGTCTGAAAATCAAATACGAAGACTCTCCCAACAAATGTGTGGCTTTTCCCCACCTCCACGTCAGGGGATGCAGACTGAGTTTGTGAGACAAAAGCAGAGCAGCATGTTATATTGTATGGAATAGTGTGAGGAAAATATGCATTTCTGAAGTGTCAAGTGCTTGATGATGAAGACATATTATTCCTTTAAAAAATGGTTTTAGGGAACAGAAAGAATAAAACCCCTCTCAAATGAAATATGGCTCTATTTAAAAATGTATTCTAGTGGCTTATGTTTCTATCTGGGTGAGGTGAAGTTGAAGGTTGGATGATTGCACTTCAAAGAACATTGTACTAGTAGAGAAGAGGATGCACAGAGAAATGGTCCTAGGCAATGCACACATTGTGATGTCTGTTGATTATGTAATAAATACAGAAAATATTATTCTTATGATCATTGTCTAGTTATATCTCACTGTGAATGAGTTCTCTGTAAGTTGCCTACATGAAACTTCAGCAGCTTTAATTATCAAATGGCTTTTTTTCAAAGCCCAGCTCACTTGTGCAGTTGTGTCATGGCTACCTCTGTAAACGTTTGCAAATACTTTCAGACTGGGGAAATTTACCTTCCAGCTTAAATTTTTTTCTGTTATTTTGAGCTTATTACTTCCATTTGGAAGAACTGATGAATTGCTATCTACATGTGTGTCTTTCAGAAAAGTTTGATAATACTTAGTTTTATGCCATATAATGATCTGTATTAGGGGGATAAAGTCTTTAGGATACTTCCAAGTGGGATCCACTGAAGGAAAAATCAAACATAAAGCAACATTAAAGTATAAATCTGAACACTTCCAAAAGGAAAAGTTGTTCCTTTAAAATACTTCTACAAAGTAGCCCAACATGATGGAATTCTCTCATTGCTTAGTAAAAAGCATATTTTGTACATGGGGTTGGAAACTCGTGCCTCTCATTTTGTAGAACAAGTAATATATAATCTTGCCATCTCTGAACCTCTTCACCCAAATATGCTTTTCCGACTCCAAAGAACTATAGGACGGGATTCAGTAAAAGGAAGTGCGAGAAGACAGATTCATGTATATGGGGCAAAAGACAAGGGTGTTTGGAGTTTGTGTTCACAAACATTTGCTTGAATATATGTATGTGCCTATCAGGCACACATGGGGCATAAGAAGTTACAGCTTTAAGGCTGTCACTTGATTTTAAAAAACTTCTGGTTATGAAGGGTTCTATAAATATGTTCTTCAATGGTGAATACTTATTTTCTTGGTATTTTTGAAACGAGTTTGTTTGCTTTGATTTATATAGTAAGAAATTCCTTAAGTTAAAATGGAAAAATGTTAATCATGAGTCAACCTTAGTCCATTTCTCCTATCAGTCTTGACTTTTTGAGAAAAAAAAAACTTTGAACCCCTTGGTATGGTTCCTTTTATTCCTTTGCTTTCTGTCCATTGATTTGAATCACCTCTTTTTTAAAATTTTTTTTATTAATTTATTCATATATTTCAATGGTTATCCCCTCCTTTGTATCCTCCCGTTCCTCCCTCCCTCCCATTTTCCCCCTACTCCCCTCCCATATGACTGTTCCTGAGGGGGACTTCCTCCCCCTGTATATGCTCATAGGGTATCAAGTCTCTTCTTGGTAGCCTGCTATCCTTCCTCTGAGTGCCACCAGGCCTCTCCATCCAGGGGACGTGGTCAAGTATGAGGCACCAGAGTATGTGTGAAAGTCAGTTGAGTTGAATCACCTCTTGCACCTGAATTTCTTTATTCCAATTTTCCCTTTCTTTTTTCCATTTGAAAGGGTCTCTTATGAAACCCAGGCAAAACTTAAATCGATGAGGAAGGAAAGGATAACCTTGAGTTTCTATTCTTCTTCTTGTGCATGTTGAGGTCACTGGCTTGCACAACTGCACCTGGTATATGTGTCGTTAGGGATCAAACTAAAAGCTTCCTACATGCCTGTCCATCATTCTATCTACTAAGCTCCATCTCCATATTTGCAACAACAATCTCTTAAGTTAGTTATTTCACAATCTCTCTCTCTTTCTCTGTCTCTCTCTGTCTCTGTCTCTGTCAGTCTGTCTCTCTCTCTCTCTCTCACACACACACACACACACACACACACACACACACACACAAATATTGCATTCAGATTACTGCCCCCCTATCCTCTCTCCCTTCCACTCTTATCATCCCCCCTTCCCTTTAAGTCTCCTTTTCACATCATGTCCCTCTGTTTTGTTTTGTGATTTATATGAAAATAGGACAATAGTAATGTCTCACAAAGAAATACAGAAAATGAAAGTAGTATAGTAGTTGCATTTTTTTTAAAGAAACAAAGTACTAAGGCCCCAGCAAGCACAATTAGCCAAGATGTCTTCAGTATCTAATCCCTTAAACAGGTGATAACTGTATCTCATCACATTGCTATAGTTCTACTTCACAATCAGCACAAAGGAGAAAGGAAGGGCTAAGAGATGTGAGTCCTTGTCTGGTTAATGACCTTTGATAGAAACAATATTTATCACAGGACATAACACCAAGGATATTTTTTCTGTCTTTGTTCCTCTCACATTAAAATACATCTTTTCTTTCCTTTTCTTTTCTTTTCTCTTCCTCCTCCTTCTCCTCCTCCTCCTACTTCTACTTTTTTCCTCTTTTTTTCTTTTTAGCCCTTCTTGCATTTACTTCAAGAATCCCTTAGGCAGAGGACAGTTGTTTCTGGAAAATGTCAAATCCTTGCTTGGTCTTTCTTTAGGAATCACTTGGTTTTTCTGAGAACACATGTCGTCTCTAAGAAAATTTGTAATTTCACATTTTGACATGATATTCTTAGATCTTTCTGTGTCCCTTTAACTAATAACGGTGCAGATTTGCTCAGCTAAAGAACATTGATAAAGTGTTAACTACTAGGTACCTTGAGACCGCCACTATTTCTGTTTCTTTATTTGTTTCTTAAACGACAATCAATTGTTTCATTATGTAGTGAAATTTATTTCTTTTGTTTACTATTTGTTACACTTTGTTTTTCAAAAGCCTTTAAGGTCTGCAGATATGTGGAATCTTGAAAAGAATTTGGAGAGGTTCTACATTTCTACAAGAGATGCCTTTCTTTTTTCCATTTTATGTATTTATTTATTTTATTAATACTGTATGCTATTTCCTTGAGAAATCAAAACATTCTTTTATTTTTTATACATTTTTATTTTTTACATATACATTTATATTATTACACATATATACAGTAAGCTACCTATAGCAAGAAGAACCATGACACAATCAGGAATTATATAAATGTTACATTCTTAGTGTTTTGGCTATTTGTATTTGGCAGCCTTGAAGAAAATATCTTTCCTATCTTGTTACATCTTAAATTCTGAATGTAAATCAGTCTCCATCATATCTTGTTATTATCAACTTAAAACATCTGTCTAGACCTAAAAACATCTTAACCGCTAAAGAACTAAACTTCATTGTAAAACTAAGCTACCTGGTCTTCAACTCCATCAGAGACTTGAGAAGGAATGAACTTTATTACCTGAGTATGCCAGGAGTACAGGTTCCTTTCTTTTTTCTTTCTTTCTTTCCTTTTTTTTTTTTTTTTTTTTTTTTGAGAGGAAAAATACCAACATTAAGTTCATTAGATTTCATTCAAGAATGATTCAAAGTAGTCAATTGGCAAGATAGTCACTTTTCACTTATGAAACTAATGACACAAACATATACATTTTTTATCTGAAGAATGTTTTTAATTCAATTAGCAAGTGTCCATGTACATGGAGGTACAAAGAGGAAAGAATCAGCAAATACTCACTATCTGCCATTAACAACAGTGACTTTCTGGGACAGGCTTTGTAAGAGAGCTTGAGGGCTATGGTTGTGTTGAGGTTGGTACTTCTGTTACTGGAATGAAGTAGATATTTTCTCATTCCCTTGCAGATACCAGACTGTGGAAGACTGTTCCTTATTCCTGCTACCAAGGATTCTTTTTTTCTATTTATCTAATTATAGAACAGTAAACTGTCTGGGACTTTCAAACAGGCAAGTACATTTTTTCTTTTTTTAACTGCCAAGACTTTGAATCATTAACTATTTCATGCCAGAACTATATATATATTGCTGAAGTAGACTGCTTGATAGTTTGGTTAAAAATCTAATGCTCCAAATAAATAAATTCCCATTCTAGTTAATGAAACATAATGATGTGAAGCTATAAGAACATCCAACTAACACACACAGAAAACTTGGGCTAGAAAAAGTATGCATTTGTGTTCTCTGGCATATGTGGATCAAATTCTTTTAGGAATATAGGGGGAGGTAATCCCTCTCAGGAACAGTCATAGGGGAGGGGAATAATGGGAAAATGGGGGGGAGGAATGGGAGGATACAAGGGATGGGATAAACATTGAGATGTAACAAGAATAAATTAATAAAAAAAGAAAAAAACATGTTAAACTTTGAAAAAATAAAATAAAAAATGCTTTTTGTTACACCTTTAATCTCTGCGCATGCGAGGCAGGGGCAGGAGGATCTCTGAGTTAATGCCAGTCTGATCTACAAAGCCAGTTCCAGGACAGTCAGGATTACAGAGAGAAACCCTGTATAGAGAGGTTAAGGGAGACAACAACAATAAAAACTCTGAACATTCTGAACAACACATCTGTATATTTAGTGCCTTCGAAGTGGCAATAGCTTATGTATAGCAAAACTCCTAGTTCTCATTTAGACATATTGCTGCTTGAGTATTTTTAGTACAGGGTAGGTTTGGGATTTTTTTTTTAATTTTTTATTAATTTATTCTTGTTACATCTCAATGGTTATCCCATCCCTTGTATCCTCCCATTCTTCCCTCCCTCCCATTTTCCCCTTATTCCCCTCCCCTATGACTGTTCCTGAGGGGGATTTCCTCCCCCTGTATATGCTCATAGGGTATCAAGTCTCTTCTTGGCTACCTGCTGTCCTTCCTCTGAGTGCCACCAGGTCTCCCCTTCCAGGGGACATGGTCAAATGTAGGCACCAGAGTATGTGAGAAAGTCATATCCTACTCTCCACTCACCTGTGGAGAATGTTCTGACCATTGGCTAGATCTGGGTAGGGGTTTAAAGTTTACCGTCTGTATTGTCCTTGGCTGGTGCCTTAGTTTGAGCGGGATCCCTGGGCCCAAATCTGCCTATTATAATGTTCTACTTGTAGGTTTCTAGGACCCTCTGGATCCTTCTACTTTGCCATCCTCCCATGCTTCTCTCATCTAGAATCCCAATAGGATGTCCTCCCCTCTGTCTCAGTTTCCTGGTAAGTGAAGGCTTTCATGAGACATGCCACTTGGGCTAGTATGCAGATATAAGTGAGTATATACCATTTGATTCTTTCTGCTTCTGGGTTAACTCACTCATTATGATCATTTCTAGCTCAATCTATTTATCCACAAATTTCGGGAATTCCTTGTTTTTAATAGCTGAGTAGTATTCCATAGTGTATATGTACCACAGTTTCTTTATCCATTCTTCTACTGAGGGGCACTTAGGCTGTTTCCATGTTCTGGCTATTATGAATAAGGCTGCTATGAACATGGTTGAGCAAAGTTTCTTGTTGTGTGCTGGAGCATCTTCTGGGTATATTCCAAGGAGTGGAATAGCTGGGTCTTGAAGAAGCTTTATTTCCAGTTTTCTGAGATTGTGCCAGATAGATTTCCAAAGTGGCTGTACTAGTTTGCATTCCCACCAGCAATGAAGGAGTTTTTCTCTCTCCCCACATTCTTGCCAGCATGTGGTGTCACTTGAAATTTTGGTTTTAGCCATTCTGATGAGTGTAAGATGGAATCTCAGAGTTGTTTTGATTCGCATTTCCCTGATGACTAAGGAGGTTGAGCATTTCTTTAAGTGTTTCTCAGCCATTTGATATTCCTCTGTTGAGAACTCTCTGTTTAGTTCCAAGCCCCATTTCTCAATTGGGTTATCTGGTTTGGTGGTGTTTAATTTATTGGCTTCTAAAACCAGAGACACTAAGTCACTTAGAAGAAAAATTGGGGAAGAGCCTGGAACACATTGGCACAGGAGACAACTTCCTGAACAGAACACCAACAGCCCAGGCCTTAATGTCAACAATTAATAAATGGGACCTCATGAGGCTGAGAAGCTTCTGTAAGGCAGGAGACACTGTCAAGAGAACAAAGCGACAGCCTACAGACCCGGGAAAGATCTTCACCAACCCTACATCTGACAAAGGTCTAATATCCAAAACATATAAAGGTTTTGGGTTTTTTATTTTGTTTGTTTCATGTTTTTTTGTTTTGTTTTGTTTTGTTTTGCTTTTTAAATCTCCTTGTGTTCTAGCTAGAAAGTGTACTATCAAAGCTGGCTATGGATTCTATAGGAACTAAGGGAGGCTTAAATGGCTACCTGGAGAAGGGATATGCTGCCAATTTTTTTCATTTTTTAAAAAATTTTTTAATTAATTATTTTTCCATATATATTTATATTGTTACACATGTAACTAGATTCATTTCTTTGAATGTATATTTTTCTTATGAAAATACAGTAGTCCATCTTCTTGCATTCTTCTCAGTTTAGTCATTCTCAAATGTTTGATAATGGAAATGAAGCACATTATTGGTCAATGTCTCAGGATAAATAAGACTATATTGGGAAAGTGCCCATATACACAAATAATGAATTATTTGCCTATGTAAAATTAGTAAATATATTCACTAACATAAAAATGCCATTATTATGATATGCATATATTTGAACACCCTACAAATCAGAAATGGGGCTTCTGTTTTCTGAGGAGTAATGTTGGTGAGTATGGTGTGGATTTTGGATGGGAGGGAGAAGGGAAAAGAATACAAACCAACCTCTCTTCTCTCTCTCTCTCTCTCTCTCTCTTTCTCTCTCTCTCTCTCTCTCTCTCTCTCTCTCTCTCTCTCTCTCTCTCTCTCTCTCACACACACACACACACACACACACACACATAAAATAAAACAAAACAAAAACAATTCATGAAAAGTAAACAAATGAATTGATTAAAAAGTCAGTGCTTTTGGATATGATATTTGGGGGGAAAGGATATTTTGAGAAGACAGAGTGAAAGATAAGCCTTAAATTTCCAGGTTGTCTCTTTCTAAATAAGTTTTTAAAGTAGCTACTTTTTTTTTAATTCTTCACTCACTTAAGGGAAAAGAACAGAGTACATATGGTTGCCTTAGCAACAGGCACAATAATAACATCTGAAGCATCCATGTGAGCCTTAATTATAGCCTTATATTAAACTAGCACATGTTATTTGGGGGAAGACATGTTTTTTTAAATTGTTTACTATGGAAAGTATTAGCTGTTGATACATCACTTGAATAAGAATATAGGAAAGGTAAGTTCTGAGTATCTGCATCAGTTTTTGTCAACTATAGGATGAAACCTCTCTCAGAGGATGTCTGCAAGCATAGCAGAGTGTCATTAATAGTGTCAGGGGTTGACTTTCTCCCATGGGGTAGGTTTCAAGGTAGACCAGTCATTGGTTGGCCATTCCCTCAATTTCTGCTCCATCTATATCCTTATTCCTCTTGGAGGCAATAAAAATTTTGAGTTGAAGGGTTTTTTTTTTTTTTGTTATATGATATTTATTTATTTTTTCCTTTTTTTATTATTAATTTCTTCAAATTACATCTCAGTTGTTAGCCCATCCCTTGTATTCTCCCATTCTTCCCTCGCTCCTGCTTCCCCCCCATTCCCCTCCCCTATGTCTGTGACTGAGGGAGACCTCCTCCCCCTGTATATGCTCATAGGGTATCGAGTCTCTTCTTGGTGACCTATTATCCCTCCTCTGATTGCCACCAGGCATCTCCATCCAAGGGGCATGGTCAAATATGGGGCACCAGAGTTTGTGTGAAAGTCAGATCTCCTTCTCCACTTAACGGTGGAGAATGTCCTGTCCATTGGCTAGTCTGGGTAGGGGTTTGAAGTTTACTGCCTATATTTTCCTTGACTGGTGTCATAGTTTGAGGAGGACCCCAGGGCCCAGACCCGCCTGTAGTTTTCCAGGACCCTCTGGATCCTTCTATTTCCTTGTTCTCCCAGGCTTCTCACACCTAAAGTCTCAATAGGAAGTCCTCCCCTCTCACCCACTTTCCTGATAGGTAAAGTTTTCCATGGGGACGTTTCCCTTGGGCTAGTGTCTCAATATAAGTGAGTATATACCATTTAAGTCTTTTTGCTTGTGGGTGAACTCACTCATTATGATAATTTCTAGTTCAATCCATTTGTCCACAAATTTCGGGAATTCCTTGTTTTTAATAGCTGAGTAATATTCCATAGTGTAAATGTACCACAGTTTCTTTATCCATTCTTCTACTGAGGGACACTTAGGCTATTTCCATGTTCTGGATATTATAAATAAGGCAGCTATGAAAATGGTTGACCATATGTCCCTGTTGTGTGGTAGTGCATCTTCTGGGTATATTCCAAGGAGTGGGATAGCTGGGTTTTGAGGAAGCCCTATTCCAATTTTTCTGAGAAAGCGCCAGATAGCTTTCCAAAGTGGTTGTACAAGTTTGCATTCCCACCAGCAATGAAGGAGTGTTCCTCTCTCTCCACATCCTCGCCAACATGTGGTGTCATTTGAGTTTTTGATCTTAGCCATTCTGATGGGTGTAAGATGGAATCTCAGTGTCGTTTTGATTTGCATTTCCCTGATGACTAACGAGGACGAGCATTTCTTTAAGTGTTTCTCAGCCATTTGATATTCCTCTGTTGAGAATTCTCTGTTAAGTTCCAAGCCGCATTTCTCAATTGGGTTGTTTGGCTTTGTTGTGTTTAATTTCTTGAGTTCTTTATATATTTTGGATATTAAACCTTTGTCAGATGAAGGGTTGGTGAAGATCTTTTCCCATTCTGTAGGCTGTCGCTTTGTTCCCTTGACAGTGTCTCCTGCCTTACAGAAGCTTCTCAGCCTTATGAGGTCCCATTTATTAATTGTTGACATTAAGGCCTGGGCTGTTGGTGTACTGTTCAGGAAGTTGTTTCCTGTGCCTATGTGTCCCAGGCTCTTCTCCAATTTTTCCTCTAATTGAATTAATGTCTCTGGTTTTAAGTTGAGGTCTTTAATCCACTTGGACTTGAGTTTTATGCATGGTGACAAATAAGGGTCTAATTGCATTTTTCTACATGTAGACATCCAGTTAGACCAGCACCATTTGTTAAAGATGCTATCATTTTTCCATTGAATAGATTTGGTTTCTTTGTCAAAAATCAAGTGAGTAAATGTGTATGGATTCATCTCTGGGTCTTCAATTCGATTCCATTGATCCACCAGTCTATTGCTTTGCCAGTACCATGCTGTTTTAATTACTGTTGCTCTGTAGTACAGCTTGAGATCAGGTATGGAAATTCCTCCAGAGGATCTTTTGTTGTATAGGATTGTTTTTGCTATTCTGGTTTTTTTATTTTTCCATATGAATTTGAGAATTGATCTTTCAATATCTTCAAAATATTTTGAAGGTATTTTGATAGGGATTGCGTTGAATCTGTAAATTGCTTTTGGTAAGATGTCCATTTTTACTATGTTGATTCTCCCGATCCACGAACAAGGTAAATCCCTCCATCTTCTGATATCATCTTCAATCTTTTTCTTCAGAGGTTTGAAGTTTTTTTTCGAATAAGTCCTTCACTTGCTTGGTTAGAGTTACTCCTAGATATTTTATATTGTTTGTGGCTATTGTGAAGGGAGTAGTTTTCCTAATTTCTTCCTCTGGCTTTTTGTCATTTGTATACAGGAAAGCTACTGACTTTTTTGAGTTTATTTTGTATCCTGCCAATTTGCTGAAGGTGTTTATCAGCTGTAGGAGTTCTCTGGTGGAATTTTGGGGGTCACTTATATACACTATCATATCATCTGCAAATAGGGATAATTTGACTTCTTCCTTTCCCATTTGGATCCCCTTGATCTCCTTTTGCTGTCTTATTGCTCTGGCTAGAACTTCAAGAACTATATTGAAGAGATATGGGGACAGAGGGCATCCTTGTCTGGTCCCCGATTTTAGAGGGATTTCCTTGAGTATCTCTCCATTTAATTTAATGTTGGCTGTTGGTTTGCTGTATATAGCCTTTATTATGTTTAGATAAGTGCCTTGTATTCCCGATCTCTCCAGCACTTTAAACATAAATGGCTGTTGGATTTTGTCAAATGCTTTTTCTGCATCTAAAGAGATGATCATCTGGTTTTTCTCTTTCAGTTTGTTTATATGGTGGATTACATTGATGGATTTCCATATGTTAAACCACCCCTGCATGCCTGGAATGAAGCCTACCTGGTCATGGTGAATGATGTCTTTGATATGCTGTTGTATTTGCTTTGCGAGTATTTTGTTGAGTACTTTTGCATCAATGTTCATAAGAGAAATTGTTCTGAAGTTCTCTTTTTTGGTTGGGTCTTTGTGGGGTTTAGGTATCAATGTGACTGTGGCCTCATAGAATAAATTTGGGAATATTCCATCCATTTCTATCTTTTGGAATAGCTTGAATAGTATTGGTACTAGCTCCTCTTTGAAGGACTGGTAGAATTCTGCGCTGAAACCATCTGGCCTTGGGCTTTTTTTGGTTGGGAGACTATCAATGGTTGCTTCTATTTCTATAGGCAAAATAGGGATATTTAATTTGTTTATCTGGTCTTGATTCAATTTTGGCAAATGGAATCGGTTGAGGAAATTGTCCATTTCACTTAGATTTTCAAATTTTGTGGCATAAATGCCTTTAAAGTAGGTTCTTATGATTCTTTGTATTTCTTTGGTGTCTGTTGTTATGTCTCCCTTTTCATTTCTGATTTTGTTAATTTGGATAGTGTTTCTCTGTCTTTTATTTAGATTGGCTAATGGTTTGTCTATCTTGTTAATTTTCTCAAAGAACCAGCTCTTGGTTTTGTTGATTCTTTGGATTATTCTCTTTGTTTGTAATTTATTGATTTCAGCACTGAGTTTTATTATTTCTAGTCGTTTACTCCTCTTGGGTGTTTCTGCTTCTTTTTTTTCCTAAAACTTCCAGATGTGTTGTTAAGTCGTTTATGTGGGATGTTTCCATTTTCTTTTTAAAGGCACTTAGTGCTATGAATTTTCCTCTTAGCACTGCTTTCAATGTGTCCCACAAATTTGGGTATGTTGTTCCATCATTTTCATTGAATTTCAGGAAGTCTTTTATTTCTTTCTTTATTTCTTCCATGACCCATGTGTCATTAAGTAGAAAGTTGTTTGGTTTCTACGTGTTAGTATGCTTTTTGTTATTTCTGTTGCTGTTGAAGTCCAGCCTTAGACCATGGTGATCTGATAAGATACAGGGTATTATTTCAATCTTCTTGTATCTGTTGAGGTTTGCTTCATGACCAACTATGTGATCAATTTTAGAGAACGTTCCATGGGGAGCTGAGAAAAAGGTATACTCCTTAGCATTTGGGTGGAAAGTTCTGTAGATATCTGTTACATCCATATGATTCATGACGTTGGTTAATGAAGTTATTTCCCGGCTTATTTTTTGATTCAAAGACCTATCCTTGTGTGAAAGTGGGGTGTTGATGTCTCCCACTATTAATGTGTGGGTATCGATGAGTGGTTCAAGCTTTGTTAATATCTCTTTTACAAATGTGGGAGCCCTTGTATTAGGAGCACAGATGTTCAAAATTGTGATGTTTTCTTGATTGACTTTACATTTGACGAGTACGAAGTGTCCATCCTCATCCCTTTTGATTACTTTTGGTTGAAAGTCTATTTTATTAGATATTAGAACGGCTACCCCAGCTTGTTTCTTGTGACCATTTGCTTGGAATATTTTCCCCCAGCTTTTTACTCTGAGGCAATGTCGGTCCTTGTGGTTGAGATGTGTTTCTTGAATGCAGAAGAATGTTGGGTCATGTTTATGCATACACTCCGTTAGTCTGTGTCTTTTTATTGGAGAGTTGAGATCATTGACGTTGAGAGATATTAATGACCAGTGATTGCCAAGTCCTTTCATTTTTGGCATTTGTAATAGTTGAGATTTTGTGAGGTTGTGATTTTGCGATGGTATAGTTACCTATTTCCTATGTAGTTTTGGTTGTAGTTTGACCCATTGTGGTGGAGTTTTCCTTCTAGTAACTTCTGTAAAGACGGATTTGATGCTAGGTACTGTTTGAATTTGTTTTTGTCATGGAATATCTTGTTTTCTCCGTCAATGGTTATTGATAATTTCGCTGGGTATAGTAATCTTGACTGGTATCTGTGTTCTCTTAGGGCTTGCAGAACCTCTGTCCAGGCACTTCTGGCTTTCATGGTCTCTGTTGAGAAGTCCGGAGTAATTCTGATGGGTTTGCCCTCGTATGTTACTCGACCTTTTTCTCTTGCTCTTTTAATATTTTTTCTTTGTTCTGTATATTTTGTGTTGTTATTATTATGTGGCAGGAAGATTTTTTATTCAGGTCTATTCTATTTGGTGTTCTGTATGCCTCTTGTATGCTTATATGCATCTCCTCCTTCAAATTGGGGAAATTTTCCTCTATTATTCTACTAAAGATGTTTTCTGGTCTGTGGAGTCAGTTGCCTTCTCTTTCGCCTACCCCTATTATTCTCAAGTTTCGTCTTTTCATGGTGTCCTTGATTTATTGAATGCTCTATGTCAGGCACTTTTCAGAATTAGAATTTTCCTTGATGGATGTTTCCAGTTCTGTGATTGTATCTTCAAGTCCCGATATTCGTTCTTCCGTTTCTTGCAATCTGTTAGATAAGGCCACCTCTGAGATGCTTGCTTTCTTTTCTGATGCGTCTCGATCACGTTTTTCTTCCGTGCGTTCCTTTATGATAGCTTCCATCCTTATCTTCAGGTCTTGAACTGTTTTAATGATTTCCTTCATCTGGTTATTTGTATTTTTCTGAAATTCTTCAAATGCCTCTTTATATGACTCTTTTAAATCCTCAGCCCTCTTGTTTGCCTCCTCCTGCATTTGTTTACAGATTTTATTTGTTTCTTCCCTTATCATCTTACTTACTAAGGATTTGAGGTCATTTTCTGTATATAAATTGTTGTTGGGTTCTCCAGGTTGTTTTCATTGGGATTGCTGGGATCTGGAGATGCCAACCTGTTTTGGTTTTTGTTAGCGTTCTTTCGCTGTCCTCTTGTCATTTTGGTGACTCTGGTGTTGGGAGGTGGTTTGTAGTGACCTTCCCTGTTTGAGAGTAGATAGTTGATGCCTGATTATAGGTAGGGTACCCTCGCCTGTGGGGGTCAAGGAGTATTTTCCTGGACCAGGCAGGTGATTCAGGTTCTACTCCTGGAGATTTTTCTCAACACCTTAGGCTCCAGGCTGATTCTTGCAAAGTAAGTTTCTGTTTGGTTCTTTTCACCTTACTGCTGTAATTCAGACCAGCAGTTTTGGGCTCTAGAGTAAGGTCAGCACACAAGCTCTCTGGTTGTGTAGGTTGATCCCAGCTGCCTGTCCTTCCTGTTGCTTTGTAGCCAAGACCCCAGGTGGATCAGATCTTCTTGGCTGCAGCTGTCTTTTAGCTCTGCCTCTATACTCTGTAGGAGCATGAAGCCTCTCCGATGAATTTGGGAGTTCTTGCTGGGTCTGCAGGAGCTGACCCAGCTAGAATCTGCCTGTTGGAGATTACAGGATCAGTGCCTGGTGGGCCACTGGCAGTATCCAAGGAGGCAGCAATTTCCACGCCCCTGTAAGCCAGGACACTCCCAGACAATGGCAATTCAGACCACTGACAGGAATCCCCTGTATCTTCTCTTTCTGCCCTAGAAAACCAGGGTACTCCCCGCTAGCTGTAGGTCAGCAATTAGGCCCTGTAAGCATGACCCACGGCTCCCTATATCATGGGAAGTCCTGTTGCACTTGCCAGAATAGACCCAGCTAGGTTCTGTTGTTTGGAGAGTGCCGGTTCAGTGCCGGCAGCCCGGGCGGGCGGCTGGCTACAATGGCGCTTCAGACCGCTGGCCGGAATCCCCTGTATCTTCTCTTTCCACCAGCGACAGCCAGAATGCTCCTAGCTTGCTTTAGATCTGCAGTTAGACGCTGCAAGCAAGACCCACGTCTCCTGATAACGTGGGCGGTCCCACTGGGCTGTGGGAGCAGTCCACGCTGGTTTCTAACTGCCCATGTTTGCAGGGTCAATCCTTTGTGTCTGGGTTCAGATTGGGCACAGGGCGCGGAGCGCGAGCTACATGCCATCTCTAGCTGTTTTTGGTGAGTCCCACCACCTGAGATTCCACTGTGGGTAGGCAGGTAACCTCCACAGTTTGGCGTGGAGTGGATGGAGAGGTTCAATGGTAGTTTCACCCTATTGGCTAAGACTCCTCAGGTTGGGGGCTCCAGAAAATACCCTCCCCAAATGGCGAGTTTGGGTTTTATGTGCCGGCTGCAGCTTGGTTGTGGATTTCGTTTCAGAGTTTGGGGTGTGCGTTTAGCACCTCCGGGCTGTTGCTTGTCCCGGGGATCGACCCAATGGTGGTCTGTAGAGTTTGGGGCCCCACTCACCTACAGTTCTCAAAATCCCACAGTCTGTGGCTCCATTCATGACCCTGGTCACCTCGGAGTAGATCAACTATGGTGTATACTGGCCGACGCCATCTTGCGAATCCCCCGAGTTGAAGGTTTTATGGGTGGGTGTGTAGCCCCCTCCCTTCACTCAAACTCCTGCTTGACTACAGGTAGTGGCAATTTCTGGCTCCATATTCTATACTGCTAGGTGTCTCAGCAAGGGTCATCCCCCTATACTCCTTGGAACCTCCTCCATCCCAGAGAGGCCAGTCTACTGATTTCGGTTCTCTTTCCCAGTCTTTCTTACCCCCTGCTCTCCCCAAACCAGATTCCCATCCTGGTATCCCTCCCCACCCCCTATCCCATCCTGCCATTCTGGACTCTAACTCAAAACAATAAGCCAAAATAAATGCTTTCTTTGATAAATTGGTTTTAGTAATAATATTATATTACAACAACAAGAAAGTTATATTCTTCCCATTAATATGGCCTCTTTTAGGGAGGTCTTTCAAAAGGCAAATGTACAAGATGAGTTAATCTATTATATCAACAGATGATTTGTGATTAGCCTTGCTACCTCTAATGAAAAGGACTAAAGCTATATGAAGGTACAGAAAGTGATGGGGAAGAACAGTGTAGTAAGAGTTTTCAGAAAATCCTCACATTAGAAGCTTTTGCTGACATCTAGAAGGTACATCTCTATCTTAATTATAGGGGCATTTACACTGAATCATTTTAACTAGTCATTGCTGTACTTCCTTTGCATATCTTTCCTATATTCTCAATCAACTGTAAATAAGGACTTTCAATTTCGTATCTTAGTATCAAAGTGGTCTCTATGAATGTACATATTGTTTTAGCTGGAAGGCTTTAGATTTTTTTCAATTTTTTATATTTATTTATTTTAATTTTTACATAGTATTCCACATATATACAATAAACTACCTATAGCAAGAATAACCTTGACACAATCAGGAATTATATAAATGTTACATTCTTAGTGTTTTCGCTATTTGTATTTGGCAGCCTTGAAGAAGACATCTTTCCTATCTTGGTGCGTCTAAATTTCTGAATGTAAATCAATCTCTATCATATCTTGTCAGTATCAATTTAAAACATCTATTTAGACATAAAAGCATCTTAAACCCTAAACAATTAAGCTTCATTGTAAAACTAAGCTACCTGATCTTCAACTGCATCAGAGACTTGAGAAGGAATAAACTTGATTACCTTAGTATGCCAGGAGTGCAGATTAGTAGTTTTCAAAATGAGAAGATGACAGAGACAGTTTTCTACCTGAATAGTCACCCCATCAACAATAAATACAATACAATTATTTTGAGTAAGCTAAGTGTATATAAGCACATATTGTATAAGGCCAGTATGAGCAACTTTTTTTGTGTGATGTCCACTGTGACGCCAGTAAAGCTTTGTGAGTAGGGAGCACTGGCCTGGAGAAAGAATCAGTCAGAGATGTGTCCAAACCCCAAAAATTTCATCCCGAAACCATTAGGAATTGGGAATGCTTCCTTCCTACTCTGGGCCTGTGTGTCTCAGCGGCCATAAGCTTTACCACCCCTACCTCTGCTACCCTTGAACTAGTCATGTAGTATGGTGGCCAGGTTACTGGTTAAACTTTCTCCTGCTTTATAAGAACTTGTACCTGGAATTCCAATGATGTTCACTTACCACCAAATCCCCTACACACTCCCCAAGTTTATACAGTCTTTGTTTGTCCCAACCAAGAGAGCTGTTTAACTGAAAACTTTCTCTGGAACACTTAATATCCTCAGTAACCCATGTGCCCCAGATAAGCTTCACCTTCTCCAGTCTAGCCTGGTGTTCAATGGTGCCTGGATATGCTGAGGGGAAAAGCAGACCTGGGGTGGCAATCCACAGAAAGAAAACAGAAGCAAAATATCTTTGACTTTAAACATAGAATAGTTTCTATTCCTTATTTGCTAATCTCTCATTAACTTTACAAATGTGACCTTTACCAAAGCTTCATAAAATACATAATCACAAGAGAGATGATGTTAAATACTCAGTTTATACAATGAAATTTGCAGATTTTTAACATACATATTTTCCTTCTTCAGTAATTGTCTCTACCAATATTATTTCTTCTATAATTTTCTGTTATGTTCCTTTTTTCTTTCCAAATAATTTGTGAAATATAGCTGAAAATTCTTATTTTATGTATCTATAGAAAAAATAATAACAACCCTGCCCTTGCAATATCAAAAGAGAAAGCCAGGAAGCACATTTCTTCATATCAATAATGACAAAAAAGCTATTACAGAGGTCTAAATACAGCATTTTAGTTTAAAAGCTTTTTAGTACCAATTTCATTTCTGTTTCTTACAATTTCAGTGTCCTTGGATAAGCCTCATAAGCTATTTAATATATTTGCCTTCATTTACAATTTTAAAGGGAATAACACATTTTATAAAATTAAATTAGGGCATTGAGAATTATTTGTCTTTAAAGAATATTTTAGTTCTGAAAACAATACTATAGAAAATATAAATATTTCATTTATCCTTGAGTGTGAATTTTGTTTATCTCTGTTGTATTATCCCAGGATAAATGACTGTTTATATCTATACTAATGCAATGAAATAACATTAACACTTTATCTAAGAAAGAGAAACATGCAATTTGTCGCATGACATATATATCTTATAACTTTTACACATAATTACTTTCCATGCATAATGACAAAATACCTCACCTTGAACATATATTTTATTATTTATAATATTTTTGCTATCAGAGCAAATGGAAGATGAATGAACAGTGGTATTAGATGTCAAAATGCCCAAGGCTACATTAGAAATATGAAGAATTGCTTTTGTATATGACTTGCAATACATATGATTTTGTAAGGACAGTTATTGTAAAACTTAATAAACGTCCATCAATATATCTTAATTTTGTAACTGGTATGTATGATTATCCTCATGAATAGTGGTATTGAAAGCTGATTATTTTCATAAAGTATAATTATTATAGGGCTAGAGCCTATTATAATTAGGATCCCTCCTGTAGAGGACCCAGGATCAGTTACTATAATTACATAGAAACCCACAATTGTCTGTAACTCCATTTCTATGGGACCCAAAATCCTCTTCCTGCCTTCAGGAGCGGTGCACACATATGGTACATGCACAGACATGTAGGCACTCGGCCATATATACAAAATAAAAATGAATAAATATTTAACATATATATATACACAATTGTTAAAAATATTTAATAAGGATAAGTTAAAAAGTCTGATATAGTCTCTGAGTTAATCCATCTCAGGACTTAAGAATCTATGGACACACTTAAGTAGTACTAATGAGTTAAGCATTTAAGTTTATTAATTATTTTAACATTCATATAAGCTTAATTCTTTTGGTCCCTGCCCTCTTAGACTCCCAACTTATGGGTAAAGGATTTTTGATACACATTGCTGAGTAGTCTTTAAAAATGATATTGTCATGTGCCATCCTGTAGTAGTATATATGAGTGCTGGTCTCTCTACACCACCTTCACTGTCTTGGTTTCATGAGTCATAGCACATTGTAATTTGAAATAATAAGACTCAGATGAACATGTTGGCTCAATCATGTGATTTTAGTACTTGGAATCTACAAGCAGGAGATTCAGAAGATTAAGAGTTCCTGGTGGAACTCAGTGGATCACAAGACAAAAACAAAAACAGCAAAAAGACATAAAAATAAACTAGGGAATGGGTAGGAGGAAGAGGTGGTTGCTCATGAGGGTAGAAGGGTGATAAATAAGAAAAGTTAGAGGGTAAGTTGGACTAGCATGTATCCTATACATGTATGAAGTTGTCAACAATAAATTAATAAAACTATAGCAAACTAAAAAGTTTTAGGTTATCTTCATTTTTATGGTGGGTATGAAGACTTTTTTTTTTTTTTTTTTTTTTTTTTTTTTACTATGTGAGACTTAGTCTTAAAACAAAACAAATCAAAACTGGGTAGATGGATCATCAGTTAAGAGCACTGACTGCTCTTCCAGAGGACCCAGATTCAATTCACAGCACTCACATCATAGCTCACAACTCTTTGTAACTCCAGTCCCAGAGAGTCAAAAACTATCATACAGATATACATGCAAGCAAACACCAATACACATGAAATCAATAGAACATTTTTAAAAATGAAAAAAAGAAACATTTCTTGTGAATTCATTCATCATTCCTTTCTTTACTTGCTTCTTAAATCTCTCCTACCTTCTTCTCTTCCTTTATACTTCCTATTTTCTCTATTGGTAGGCATTACCTTAGGTCATTTTCTAGTGCTGTGCTAAAACTTCATTGCAAAAGCAATTTGTAAGATAAATCGTTTAATATGAGTACAAGTTCTCAGGACCAGAGTCCATGATAGCAGAGACAAGGAATAGCTAAGAGCATACATCTTGATCCACAAATATAAGGCACAGAGAAAGACACAGTGACATACCTCCTCTTAGAAGGCCATATTTCTTAATGCCTCCTCAGAAGTTCCACCAACTTGTAACGAAGTGTACAAATGTATAAGCCTATGGGGTCTATTCTCTTTCAAACCACCACAGGCATGTTTGTGGTATGCCAGCTACCACACAAAGCATTAAAGATACAGCACAAAGTAATGTTGACACAATTCTTTTCTTTTACAGATGTTAAGGTATATTAGGAATGGTAGCAAGTAAAGATGATAACAAAAGAAGATATGAAGAAGCAATAAGAAATTTCATTATGCTATGAAAGTCTACTAAAAGTTATACCTTCCTTTCTTTGTAATGCTTTTGGTAGTATGTTTGTTTTCTGTGAGTGAGCCTAAAGTGAACTCTTTGGTTTTATAAATCTGACAACATATATTATATTAACATTTTTGTTCCTAAGATTCCACCTACCTCCTATAACAAAATCTCCAATCATGCTTTCCATTTTCTTTACATATCATGCAGCCATTGCAGTTCAGTTTCTTGGAGCTCAGCCTAGAAATGTGTCATTTTTATCTAATCCCTTCATAAGTCATTTTTATCTAATCCCTTCATAAGTCAAGAGTAGCACTTACTCATTTTACTCAATGAGGTCATTAACTTATAACCAGGAGACTTTCTGGCTATTTGTGGTTGTATCACAAGTGAGTGTCTCAAAGGAAGGGTAGAATAGTAGTGAGCTTATGTACTTTTGATTTCAAATTGCTGGTTTCTGTGTGGCATTTTTAGCAGTACTATTAAGTCATTTTTGACAGTTTTTGATATTTCCTGTCTTTTACCTCTCTCTGTCTATCTCCTATTTTCACTATTACTTTCATTCCAGTGGTTTAAATCTTGATATATATATATTACTGAGCTGTTCCATAAAAGAAATGGAAGAGTTTTCTTATTCTGATTGGTGGTTAACAATAAAGTAACTTAGACTTAAAAAAACAGAAATGTATGCCTTGATGTATGATGAGATGCCCAAAATCAAGGAACCAACTGATTACATATGTTAGAACACAAGTAGCAGCTAACGTGTTAGAAGTAGCAAACAATTCAAGGCTTAAGTGTCTTCAAACTAGGGATTCGATTTCCACACAGAAATTTTGCATGAACATCAACATTCTGATCAAAGCATCAGGTTTTCCTTGCAATCTGAGGCCCATAAAAATACAGTCACATATGATATCTCGCTGGTGAAAAGTTATGCTTTTTTGTTTGTTTGTTTGTTTGGTTTGGTTTGGTTTGGTTTTTGGTTTTTAATTTTGAGACAGGGTTTCTCTATGTATCCTTGGCTGTCCTGGACCCACTTTGTAGACCAGGTTGACTTCGAACTCACTGTGATCTGCCTGCCTCTGCCTTGCAAGAGGATGATTTTTATTACTGCATTGTCTACTGTAATTTTGGCAATCAGATCAGAAAGATCTTGTCTTCATTTTAAGACAAGATCTTGTTTTGCATGACATTGGCTTTGAACCCTCCTGCCTCTGCCTCCAGAGATCTATAATTAGACATGTACCTTGATGTCTGATGAGAATTTGTCAACTATTGATTCTGGGAATTGTTTAATTAAAATATAATGATAGTATAAATCTAGAGGACTTAAATTCTAGTCCCTTGTAGTTACTTACTATGAAATTACTTTAATGTTATCGTACCTTAGCCATGCTGTAAAATGAAGATACGTACATTGCTTACAAGAAAATTCCTAGCTTGTCTTACATGGTTACCAGGATACTTGAATATGATTAATAATTTTAGAACTTATTTTACATCTCTAGAGAATTTTACAAATAGAAAATTTTTGTTCTATTAAATTCAGACACTTGAATTTCACCTTTATTACTTTCACAAAGTTTTACCTTACAGCCCTAACAATCCTACATTGGATGATGTGGTCACATCTAGATTGCAAGCAGAAATTCTTTTTATTAAGTACAGTGTTATTTTTATTGAAATCTGACAATGCCCTTTATGTGAACTGATATAAGGCCAATATCCAATAGGTTAGTTGGTGTCTGAGCCCATCTTTTGATCTTGCTTATTTTCTTTTGATCTTAACACTAACATTTTGAAGATGACCAACCTGAATAGCAGTTTTAAACATCTATTATTATTATTATTATTATTATTATTATTATTATTATTATTATTATTATTATATGAGTGTGTGATGTGTGTCAGAAGAGTGTTGGATACACCACAGAACACAAGTGTACAGCTTTCTAGAGTCACTATTTACCTTCTTTTTTATGTGTTCCAAGAACCAAATGCAGGTCTCCAGGCTTCTGTGGAAGAGTATCTATCTGTTGAGCCATCTAATTAGCTCCTAACATAGTATGTTTTACATAAGAATTCCCAAGGAGAAAGTGACATGGTTCTTTCAAATGTTTTGTTTGGAGGCTAGAGAGATTTTTTTCAGTGGTTAAGAAGATTCATTGCCTTGCAAAGGAGGCAGAGTTGGTTCTCAGCACCCACGTGCTGGCATACAACCAGGTATAACTACTGTTATAAGGTACTCAGCACCTCCTCCTGATCTTTATGAGCACATGATGCACATATTTATGCTCAGGCACACATAAACATATCTATGAATTTAAAAATTGAATGCATTTATAGAGGAGGCGGGAGAGTGCTAAATGTCAGGTTGTTCTTTCAGAGATCCCACCCAAGACCCACAAGGTGACTTACAAGAGTCTGAAACTCCAGTTCCAGGGGATCTTATTGCTTTCATCTGGTCGTCCTGGGTAACAAGCAGTCATGTAGTGCTTGAAAGGCATAAATTGCAAGGAAGGTACTCATGAATTTACATTAAAGTAAATATATCCTAAAAATAAAATAAAATGTACTGTTTTGTTATGTGCACTGTGAGAGAAAAAGAACTGAATTTGGCGTGACAGTTTCTCTTCTTTCCCATCCAAACAAATGAAATAGAAAAACCACTCCTTGGGAAAAATAAAAACTTCAAATAGGGATCAAAAGCCCTAGAATGCAGTGGGAATCAAACACATTGGGGCAGGAGTGCTTGCACTGTTCCTCATTAAGTTGTAGGTCTTACCAGGCATTTAATTCATAATGTGTCAATTTAGAACTGTGAATAAAAATGATCATCCAACTGTGTCCTTCTGATATGTATCTTTCTTAATATTAGTTTGCTAAAAGTGAAGCAATTTAGAGAAATATAAACTCTTAGAAAATTCAACTTTGATTACAACTAAATCTTTATTTACCATCTAAAGAGTTAATTTATGTAGTTCATCTAAAATTCTCTCTCTCTGTCTCTGTCTGTCTGTCTGTCTCTTTCTCTTTTTCTCTGGTGTGTATATGTGTGTGTGTGTGTATGTGTGTGTGTGTTGTCTGTGTGTGTTGTGTGTGTGTGTGAATGTGAGGAACCATGTAATTCTGATATAATTTATATGATTGAATTTCTAGCCTAAACATCTAGTATTAGAAGGAAACATAAATAAAAATTGTAAATATTGATAAAGGAGAAATGAGAAAGAAAAAATTCTAAAGAGTAAAGAAAAGTAGGAAATCTTGAATGTGACTTCTGAAGATTGTGACATAAAGATGTGGACTTTTTGAATATTAAATGTTAATGAGTTCCAAACTGTCTAGCACACTGGTGAGAAATATGGTGATAGATACGAAATCAGTAGCTTGAGTTTTAGTAATCCGGAGCTCAAGACACCTTACTCTACCAAAATATTGGCTTTTTTATAACTCACTGTTCCTTTGACGTTCAGTTTACTCTCCTGTAAACATAAAATCCCTTCCATTTGAGAGTTTTACACCTGATTTAGGAAAGAAAATGTTATAAATAAGAGCTCATGAACTGCATGAATGACTCATCACTCTGACTTAATGCTGAAAAATACTTTGAATTAATATTTGGTGGTTGTTAGTTTTCAGTTATAAACCTAATGTGCTATAACAGAAGGTGAAGACATTGTTAAAAAATAATTCTTCAAAACACCTGGACATATGAGTTATGCTATCTAGATATTTATATTACCCTAAGAGTCTAACATATGACTATCTAGTCTCTCAATACTTCTAAGTCAAAAAAGTTTTTCTGGTTATTTTCTGTCTCTTTCTGAGTCATTCCTCATTCCATACTGGAATTTAATATCAGGTATCAAAGATAGTATTTCTCTTGATCCTTAGCGAATTATTACTGATCCTAGAGGAGTTTACTGTTATTATCTAAGGCAGCAGGATAATGTTAGTATCCTTCTTAAATCTTACAACTATGGTGTACCCTAAGCTGTATACAACTATTGATTTCTTCACCATCCTAGACATCTTTGCCTGATAGTAATGGTGATTGGGGAAGAGTCCCTGGTACTTGGTATGATCTTATTCAAATAACTTAGAAATTTTCAACCAATACATTATGTAATTCTTTGCAACTTAAAAAAACACATTTGGCCTTTTAAATACATTTGAGAATGAAGGTGGTAGTACAAGTATATAAGTAATATTTGTTTGTGGATCCACAAATGGTTCTGCCTATGCAAATCCTAATGATGTAGTTTCTTTCCATATTCTAAGTTAGTTGGGCTTCAAGAGCCTGTGGATAAACCTTATATACCATTAACACACCATGAAAGAAAGCAGTCCTTTAATACTCCTCATTTCTTCTCAGTTCACTTCCATCCTCCAAAGTGCAAGTTGCAGGGGCAGATTTATAATCTCAATGCAAGACACTCAATGCTGAAAAGTCTAGAGTGAAGAACCCCCCAAAGGCCTGTGATTATTCCTCTACACACATGCTCATAAAGTTATTAGATATCCTTTTTGGAAAAGAATGTCTGACAAGGGACACAGCACGTGGTTTAGCTCCAGTCATTAATTTGATATAAGATTTTTCAAGAAGTTATGGCAAAGGGCAATATGAGTCTACTTATCAGGGCTCTAGTTTTATTTCCACACTGTGCATCTGCTGATCTTTTGCTTTATATGGAACTACTCTATGGAATTGCAAATGTCTTCTAAAAGAAAATCACACTGGTAAAATCGGCTTGAGCTTTTCATTTATACAAATCAGTACTGCAATAAAACATGCATAGATAGAGCATGACAAAAATGCATAGGTAAGTATCGAATATACTTTGAGATCAGCTCTCTGCACTTTGTCTTTGAGTAATTGTAGACAAATAAGAACGCATATTTAAAGAAACTCAAAATGTGACACGGGAATAAAGAACTGTTTGAAAAACTGTGAAGCAAACCATAAACCAAATCAAGTAAATGTATGTTTTTCAATTAGATTTCTTTTTTTTTTCAATTTTTTTTGTTTCATGACTTACATATTTCTTTTTTTTAATTTTTTATTAATTTATTCTTGTTACATCTCAATGGTTATCCCATCCCTTGTATCCTCCCATTCTTCCCTCCCTCTCATTTTCCCCTTATTCCCCTCCCAAATGACTGTTCCTGAGGGGGATTTTTTCCCCCTGTATCGATTGGATTTCTAACCTAAATGTAGAATGTTTCCTAGTTTATGGGGCACGATTGCATATGCCTGTAATCTGAGCACTGAGGAAGGCAGAGAAAGGCTAATCTTTGTACATTTGAAGCCAACCTAGTCTACAAAGCATGTACAGGACAGCCAAGGCTATACGGAGAAACCTTATTTCTAACCTTACCTAAAAAGAATGCCTCCTTGTCTGATGTCACAATTCTTAATATGAAAAGAGCTTTTAGGTTTCAATAAGAAACAGATGAACAGTATATAAGAATTGGAAGAGAACAGAAAAGATAATGCAGCAGTCAATAAAATTAAATGGTCAATAATGAGTGAAGATCAGCCTAGATTACAGAGTGACCTTTCTCAAATAATAATTAAATGGTTAATAAACTAATAAAAATACACTGTCAGAGGCTGTGGGTCAGAGAGACAGTCTGGGTAGTAAAATGTTTGACATATAAATATCAGATCCTGTGTCCAGTAAAAAGACAGACATAGTGATATGCACTTGTAATTGTGGAGAAGTCAAAACAAAAGGACCTTTGGGCAGCCAGTCTAGCTGAGTACGTGGGCTCCCGGTTGAGAGAGAGAGGAATGACATCAAAGGTTATTCCCTAGTTTTCACATACAAGTCATTCATATGGGTATGAAAGGGCATAAACATATACACACCACCATGCATGTGTGCATGCACGTGCACACACACAATTTAGAGGCTATCTCAATAATATTACATTTTAATATATCATATTACAAAGTATTTCAAGAAATAATATTTGCTGCTGGTAAAGTTACAGAAAGATGTACATTGACAGCCATAATTTCTGAAACAGAAGTCAATATTCTTTATTGAAGAAAATATGTTTATGTTTATCAATAATGTGTGCTAGTTTAAATATAGAGACTCATCCTAAAGAAATTATACATGATCACCAAGTGCTTTTTGCAAGTATACATTGCAATGTTACTTGTAAAATTAAAAAACGGCAACAGATTACCCAGTAATATTCACTAAGTAAACATGATAAATCTATGTTACAAAATACAAAATAACCATTAAGTATGATGCTAAAGAAACATTTAGTGCAGTGGGAAATTTTCATAATGAAAATTAAACAAAACATCTTATTATTGTGAGTCATGAATTTCTTTATTTTTTATTTTATTTGCCAGGAGTTAACCTTTCTCATTGTCAATGAATCTTTAAAATAATAAAAACATCTTTAAATGCCATACTCTGTATGTTTCTGAGGGTTTTGAAGACTTTGCCTATTTTACCTTATCTTTCTATAGAATCATATCTATCTGTTAAACCTAGGATGTATATTCTTGTGATAAAAATAGACTAGTAATTGATATGACCATGATTTGATCAACTAACCATTAACTTGTATAACTTATTTATCTTAAACAGCCTGCAATAGCAGTTTCAAAGTATTGGAAGTAAATCTTGTATTATAATTGAGTTATATGAGTACAATACCACATATTATACTACAAATGTATATGTGTGTGAAGAATAATCTTAAATTTGAATTCTCTACCAATGTATCTAAAATTAAACTTGTTTTGTGTCTATATACAATTTTATACCAGTGAATTAAAAATAGTATTGTAAGTAACAATTAAGACATTAAGTTGAGGAGTAGATCACAAATATACTCTTTGTCCTATTATCCCTATGCTTTTTTATATTCACTCTTCTTTCTTTTCAACCCTTACCTCCAAACCTAATAATGAAAGATAAAGAAAAAGAGAGACATTCCTAAGTCCAACTTTGTTTTCTCTCTCAATAAAACTTATATCTAAGTCCCAATTAAAATAAACATCTACCACCCAAGAAAGCAACCAAAAACCTACACAACCTCCCCCCCTTGAGAGAAATCACTGTGATTTATTATTAGATGCCATTCTTCATATGGCATAAATGAAGATTTACAGGTCTTACTTCTGTTCATACAAAGAGCAGAGAACCCGGGCATAATTCCAGCACTCAGGAGGTAGAGGCAGGCAGATCTCTGTGAGTTTGAGGCCAACCTGATTTACAAAGTTAGTCTAGGACAGCCCAAACTACACAGAGAAACCCCATCTGAGAAAACCAACCCCAAAACAATCAAACAAACAAACACAGAAAACAAAACCAAAGAGCAGAGAACCAGCCTTAATTGTTCTGTGCATCATGCCCACCTTATACATTTATAATCTGAGGACTGTATAATGCTTGTGGGAAATTATATGTTTTCATAACAAAAGAACCAGACACTTACATTGGATCAGACCTGATAGGATTCATTCCTTTCAGCATGCTGGATCGTGGCATCCTGTATACTTCATGTTCCATCACCAAATGCTTCAGTTGCTGTTCTTCATCAGAACAGGACAGATCTCAAGACATCTTCAAAGAAAGCTCTGATCCCAATTGGGCCAGCATTTCAGATTGTGCCACACAGGACTTTAATTAAGCCTGGAATTTCTCAATTTAGAAACTGGACCACAAATGGTATTCCTATCTCATTTAACCATTTTCCCCAATTTTATTTGGGCGCCTACAAAGGTGTTATTTATCCAAAATCAACAGAAAGACACCTTAAGAGGATGAACAACTTTCTTTACTTTTAAAAACAGATTATATACATTATACACATCCACAAAAGAAGTAGACTGTAGACTAAAGTAAGTAAATAGATAAATAAATAAGTAAATACAACCACAGTGAACAAGGCATACTGAAAGATATTTTGTTTCTTTATATTTAGTTGAATTTAGACTATGTATCTTAACACAAATAGTTAAATATGCAAAACATTTTTGAAGACTATACAACTGGAGCATTGAAAGTTGTACATTTGACAGCACCATATGTTTAAATCTGCATAGAACATGGGATAAATTATATTCACAAAAATTCAAATATTTCTAATCAATTGGTTATATTCTGGAGTTATCCTACAGATCATAACAGACAGATAAAAAGAAGAAAAACAGCACTAATTATCCATCAGTTGATATAATCATGGCTTATTCAATTTCCCAGTTATTGTGAGTAGAGCAGCAATGAACATGAATGTGCAAGTACCTGTGTAGTAGCATGTAGCATCTTTTGGGTTATACCTAGGAGTGCTATAACCACTTGTATAGTCAATCTATTTCTTGGATTTTTAAAAATTTCCACACTGATTTCCTTAGTAGCTGTACAGTTTACACACCCACCAATAATAAATGAGCATCTATTTTTCCTGCATCCTCACTTATTTTCTTGATGGTAGCTATTCTGACTACAGAGAAATGGAATCTCAAGGCAGTTTTTATTTACATTTAACAGATGGCTAATGGTGTTGAATAGATGTTTAAATGTTTATTGGCCACTTGTATTTCATTTCAGAACTCTCTACTAAAATCCATAACCATTTTTGATGGTATGTTTTATGTTCTTAATGTTCAGAGTTTTTTTTTTTTTAGTTTTCATGGTCTAGATATTAATTCTATCAGACATATAGATGGCAGAGATTTTTTATTTTTCAACTTACTGACATTTTGTATTTTATTTTACCATACAATGTTTAATATTCTATTTTCTCACTAGAATATTTGTACCTCATTTGTACTGGCTTTTCTAAATATCTTTATAGTCTGAGTTCTTAACTAAACTACTATGCAATATAGAGTGAGGAACACCTTGTTCTACACTGTATACTCTTAACATCAAAAGCCAGATGATACAAATTAATAAAGTTTGTGAATATTGACATATTTGATGTATATAGTCCTTTTCATAACACACAACAGATTCTCAGAGGGTGCTATATTAATATGAAAAAATTATGATAGAGAACTGAGTCAAATAATGGTTTCAACCTAGTATTTAAAACCATTTTTCTTGTCTTTCTTAATAGTGATCCTGTCTACATATAAAGTCAGAGTAGTGCATGAACACTAACTTGAGAAAGCACCATAGATATTGTCAGGAATTTTCATGAAAACATGAATTCTTAAACTTTTGAGTTGGGTTTTTGCATTTGCTACTTCCTCATTGCTGATTTCCAAATATCCTGCAGCTAGCTCCTAAGATTTTTGCATGCTACAGTCAATAGAGTCTTCATAAACCTATACAAGAGTCTCTAGAATTCTGTAAGAAAAGTATTTTGAGTACTACGGTAGTTACCATGTGGTTGCAATTGCTAATGGTTATTCCATGAAGTAAAAATCTGAAAGGACACTTTTGACTCGAAAGAGTTGCTTAATGCATTTGTAGGTAAAGCCTAGGTAAGTTACCCAATATTATTCATAATCAAGTCCACAAGGTAGCCCAGCTAGGGGAAAGGGATCCAAAGGCAGGCAACAGAGACAGAGACAGAGACAGAGACAGCCCCTATTCCCATTTCCATGGTTTGATGACCAACCTGCATGTCTGCTACATATGTATAGGGGGTCTAGGTCCAGCCCATGCATGGTCGGTGGTTCAGTGTCTGTGACTTCCCATGAGTCCAAGTTTTCTTCTGGTGTCCTTGACCTCTCTGGCTCTTTCTGTCCTTCTTCCCACTCTTCCACAAAACTCCCTGAACTTGGCTTATTGTGTGGCTGTGAGTCTCTACATCTGTTTCAATCAGCTGCTGAGTGGAGCCTCTCAGGAGACTGTTCTGTTAGGTTCCTGTCTGCAATCATAACAGAGTTTTATTAATAGTGTAAAGGGTAGGGGCTTTCTCATGGGGTAAGTATAAGTTGAACCAGTCATTATTTTGCCATTCCCTCAATCTCTGTTCCATCTTTATCCTTTCACTTTTGTAGACAAGACAAATTTTTGCGTTGAAGGTTTTATGGGTGGGTTGTTGTTACACTCCCTCCACTGGAAGTCCCACCTGACTACAGGAGTCTCAGCTAGGGTCACCTCTACAGGATTACCAGAGCCTCCCTTATCTCAAAAACGCCCCACCACCACTGATTTCTGTTCTTTCTTCAGGTTGTCCCTTTCTCAACCTGCTACTCTTCCCACACCTGATGCCCACCCCACTTACCCTCCCAACCCCTTCTGCCACACAGTTCCCTACTTCCATCTATTTCATATGTCTATTTTATTTCCTCTTCTGGGTGAAATGCAAACATCTCTCCTTGGGTGCTCCTTGGCTGCTTTATGTCTGTGGATTATAGTATGGTTATCCTAGACTCCAGGTGCCAGGGGGGGTTGGTACCCCATGGGGACCTCTCCACTGTGGGAAAAGGAGAGGGGGAAATGAGAGGGAGGGGTGGGACTGGGAAAAGTGGAGGGAGAAGCCTGAGGTCAGGCTGTAAAATGATTAAATAAAACAACAACAACATTTGGGCCTACATTAGAACGTCTACTGCTGATTAGATGGCTCTTGAGTTGCTGATTAGTCACGAATGCATTTTATTCATGATCCATCATTGAGTTAACTCCACATAAGTACAGTACAGTGGAAGAAAGAGGATAAGAGAATGCATATGTTGACAAAAGGAAGAAAAAATGTGCATTATTAAAGATCTATTTTAATCCTATATATTTTTCTTTTTAAAATATTTCTAGTAAACAAATAAAAAGCCAAAATTTTGAGAACTATTGATTGTTGCTGCTGCTGTTGTTCTTTTTGTTATTGTTGTTAAGTTCTGCAAGATCAAATGTGTGGTTTCATTATTTAGACACCTTTATAAGTAACCAATTCAAAAGCGGCCCAGAATGTCTTATAGTAATAAAGATGCTTTGTTCAGAGGCCTCCAATTCTATATGGTCTGAAACACATTTTTAGATTATGAAAGTTTTTCTTTTGTATGCATATGTGTATATATATGTATATATACACATACGTGTGTGTAGGTATACACACACCATGTTCTCTCTCTCTGTATCTGTGTGTGTGTGTATGTGTGTGTGTGTGTGTGTGTAGGTCAGGGCCACCCTAAAGTCATAGTTCTCCCTTTCCACACTATGGGTTTACGCAATTGAATTTAAAATCTCAGGCTTGGTCACAGGTGTATTTATCCACTGAGATATCTTTTCTGCCACCAAAGAATTATATTTAAATAAAAATTTTATTTTATTTTGTTTATTTTATTATGGTATGCATGTATATGTGTAAATATGCGTGTTGCATATGTGTGGTAAATTTATAGTCAACTGTGGGTGCAGGTACCCATATGTCCTTTTACCTTGACCATAGAAAGGCATCACATGTCCCGTTCTATCACCCTCCATCTTATTCCATTAACTTGAAGTTACTACATAAAGAAAACTTGATCTCTGATCCATGTGTTTGTGAGAACAAGCTAAAGAAACTTATAATCACTATCAAGAATACAAACTAAAGTTAATAGCTTTAGCTCCCATTCACTTGTCTGAGTAGCTTGCTATTCTTATACTAAATGGGGGGAAAATTCCTAAAAGGTGAAAAGGGGACACAAACAGGAAAAACCAAGCAACAGGATTTTAAAGAGATTGGTTAGACATCAAACCTGGGAACCATGCAAGGTAGGAAAAAAGCTATGGCAGCTAGAGAGGAACAATGAGCTACAGATCAGTGAAAGCAAGGATATGGAATCATCATCAACTTAACGATGCTGTTCAGCTTCTTAGTTCACAGAATAACGAGCAGAAGCTAAATCCATAATTCTTTTTATTTTCTGATTTTTAAATTTTATAGTGCTAATCTGAATATGCCCAAAACTTTCTTGGGGCAATGTATTAAGGTTATGCAGCAATTCCCCTGTATTCGATTTGGTTCACCCTTTCTCTCATCTGTCCTTTCTCTTTTGGAATACCTTCATTAGGTTATAAAGCTTACATATTCTTTTCCACATTTGCATTTTATCTAAAAGTATGAAAACATGGACAAAAAGAAGGCAGTGTTTTTCTCCCAGAGGTTTTGATGGGGTAAGTTAAGGTCAATGTTTCCAGCATTAACTGTGAATGTCCTTGTTTTTATGAAGTTAAATCAGACTCTTAATATACAATTTAAATGCAGCTTTGACTGACTAGCAAGTGTTATTTAAAATCCCCAGAAGACACAGATCAAAGGACAGTAAAAAAATGCATCCCATATTTGATTTAATGATGCTTTGAATTAAAGTAAACGGAACATATGTCAAAACCTTGATCCATTGATTATTAAAGTTCAGTTTAAGACTAACCTGCTATAGCTTCACACAAGTCTATTGCCTAATATAAAATGCATAGAAGACAATACCTGTTAGTAATAAGTATCTATGACTTCAAAGGCATTATAGGTATCTAAGCCTAAATATATGTTGTTTTTACAACTTTATTGCCATTATTTTTGCCTCTGAGGAAGAATTACTCACCTTCTGCAAAGCCCTCAGGAATTTTAGCAAAAGCTACACAGTTGTTTGTGTCTAGTAAGGCCTGGAATTTCCTTGTCAGTCTCTTACCCTCATTATTCTTCATTGAGTGAAGTTCATAGTTATTGTGATGTGTAATCCTACCCCTTCCGTTCTCACTATTTGTAACCCTTTAAAAATGTATTTTATACAACCCAGAGCCTTTCGGTTTCACTTTTTGCAACCACCTTACTTATCTCGTACACATGTTTCCATAGAAGTGATTCACATCTCCAGCTGGATATCCTACTTGTCCTTGCAACAAACATCTTTCACTCCCTTTTCTGTTAATGGTAAAATCTTCTTTCCTTGTCATTCAGGCTTGAGCACTTCAGTCACTCTAGACTCCTTTCTCTCCCTGGCTCTTCACACACAATCAATTTCTAAGAGCTCTTGATTCTACTTGCTCTCTATCTCTTGCATCTGTAGCCTCCATTCTGCTTCCACTGCCAACACTCTGGTTACTGCTCTCATTACCTTTCATCCTAAGACACTTTAATAGCTTTCTAATTGCTCTCTCACAATTTATCCCTCTTTACTCCACTGCATGCTATATTCCCTGTCAGAAGACTCTCTAAAGATCATTCTGATCGAGTTCTCACCATGCTCAAAAAATTTAGCACCTGCCCATTGCCAGCCACACAGGTATTACCTACAGTCTCTAGCTTTACAGTTTTCTCTGATTCTAAACCACATTTCAACTCCTGTGATTTGTGTCTATAAAACTGGGATAAATTTTCAGAAAGTGACCTATGCCATATTTCTCTCCAGCCCATCTTTCTCTTCAACACCAACAATCTCAGAGGTCTATTTCAAATTGACTTTATCATGAAGTTTCTTATACCTGCCCACTGAAGCCATTTTGATATTCTAAAGTTGTTGTTCTGAATGGATCCTTTTGGAGTCACTGTGAAGAAAAGTTAGATCAAATCTTCAAAACAAACTCAAGCTCTGGAGAGGTTTTCTTCAAAGGCTACAGCGAAAAATACTCTATCTGGATCAGTATTAAAAATTTAATGGGAAGATCAATTAGATTCTGCAACATCAGGGATGGTCAATACCCATCAGGCATTGTGCCTATTTACTTATGTCCGTAGTAGAGCCAAGATAATCTTTTACGCATATGAGTCTAACTTGGAGCTTTAACCATTGTAGGTCCTAACATGAGAAACATTAAGCCAGGTATCTACCTCTGAGCTGTGTGCGTTCTAATCACTTACCCTTTTTTTCATAAATTCATTTGATTTTTAATTAATGGAATTTTTTCTCTACGTTGAGCTATGGATCATTTGTATATTTATTTGACTTTCCATTCTTAGCTGGTAAGATCCTTCAGAGAAACATTGTCACAGCAGCTATAAGCCCAACATTCCTATGTAAAAGGAAAATAAAAGAAGCAACTGAAGGAGAAGTTTGTGCTCAAAAGTTACCTTTTACAATACGATATTTTATTCATAGCAATATACTGACCTGTACTTCTAGCGGTCATGAAAGAGCACCAAATGTATTATTTTGTCCTTTGATCTGTATCATATTCTTTATATAGTTATACATAGTTTGTAGCAGATAATTTAGTAAGGACAACTGTGTACACAGACTGGTTCAGATGTGTTTAGATGCTATATGACAGCGACTATCTTAGGTTCTCTTCTATTTACCCCTCCTTCCCTCTTTTTTTCCTTGATGCCTTCTTGGGATCCTTTCCTGTTAAATTGGATGCTTTTAGGCCATGAGAACAGTTTTGGATATTAGACTAATCTGAGTTTGTATCCACCTTTATACCTGTATTCAAATGACTCAATATGGCTGTTCACCATTCTCTTTACCAAGAAGTCTTTAATACCATTTTTGCTTAAGATATACAATGGAGGAGTAACAGCCTCTCAAGACAAATGAGATGTTCATCTACTAATTTTCCTTTTTTCCATTTTGTACGGCATGAATCCCATCATCAGAATGAAAATTTAGACATATGGACGGGATTGATTGAAACCAAACGAATATTCAAACTAGGAACAGTCACCGAATCTTTAATATGCTTTATGTACTTTCATAATTTCAACAATATAATTGGAAATTACTCTTTGTTCTTGAACAAATGAAGAACCCTTGTGAAATCAAATGGTACAAATGCTCATTGCACTTATGCTAATATTTCCAAAAAACCTCAGTGCTATCTATTTATGATTCTGGGAATGTAGATGAATATTGTTTTCTATCATAGCATCAGCTGTGAAACTACAAAATTTTACCATCCTAATGGGGCTTATCTCAATAAAGATTTTCAGAAATAATTTTGCTGTCATTTGGACATCCTTTTATCTTCTCCTCAAAATTTGGCTTTAAAAGAAATGGTTTTTTTTATTCATTTGCTTTTGGAAGAAAAATGAAATTCAGAATGTGTTTTTTAGCAAAATGGTGATTGCCTAATTTTTTAAAGCAGATTTTCTACTCTCCTTGCTGCTAGGGGGAACTTTAAGTAGCTGGCAATCACACAATACTAAGCAATGAAAATATTTTCTTCAATAAGTGTAGGTTTTACTTTTTGTATGTGTAGTTTTAGTAAAGAGTGAAGGCAGTAACAGAACTGTCTTTGGGAATGGCATAATTTATTTAATATCACAAGCTTGAGTTCCTACCACTCTGTGATTCTCTATCTTAGCCCTTCTCCGGTGTGTTGGCTGCATTGTCAGGTTGACAGTGAAGTAGTTACAGCAGTTGGGACCCCATATACAGTCAAGACAATATTTACTGTGAAAATGACTTGTATAGATTGTGTTATTGTTCAGTTTAGATTTTGTATTTGTTTCTTTCTGGAGCAATTTGTAATAACATAAGGTTCTTATGATGTGAAAAAAGACAGTAAGGTGAAGTGGGTATACAAGTACATAAAGTGTTGTATAAATCCAAGACTGCCATCTGAATTGTCTCCACAGTGAGTATCTTGAATAATACATTTGGATGTACATGGTTTCTTTATTATATATTTGGATACCATATTGATGCCTTGAAATTTTTATTCATTCATAATAGCCAGAACATGGAAACAGCCTAAGTATCCATCAGTAGAAGAATGGATAAAGAAACTGTGGTACATATACATTATGGAATACTACTCAGCTATTAAAAACAAGGAATTCCCGAAATTTGTGGATGAATGGATTGAGCTAGAAATGATCATAATGAGTGAGTTAACCCAGAAGCAGAAAGACTCAAATGGTATATACTCACTTATATCTGCATACTAGCCCAAGGGGCATGTCCCACGAAAGCCTTCACTTAACAGGAAACTGGGAGAGAGGTGAGGACATCCTATTGGGACTCTAGATGAGAGAATCATTGGAGAATAGCAAAGTAGAAGGATCCAGAGGGTCCTAGAAACTTACAAGTAGAACATTATGATAGGCAGATTTGGGCCCAGGGGTCCTGCTCAAACTAAAGCACCAGCCAAGGACAATACAGGTGGTAAACTTTAAACCCCTACCCAGATCTAGCCAATGGTCAGAACATTCTCCACAGTGGAGTAGAGAGTGGGATATGACTTTCTCACGTACTCTGGTGCCTCACATTTGACCATGTCCCCTGGAGGGGGAGACCTGGTGGCACTCAGAGGAAGGACAGCAGGTTACCAAGAAGAGACTTGATACCCTATGAGCATATACAGGGGGAGGTAATCCCCCTCAGGAACAGTCATAGGGGAGGGGAATAATGGGAAAATGGGAGGGAGGGAAGAATGGGAAGATACAAGGGATGGGATAAACATTGAGATGTAGCAAGAATCAATTAATAAAAAAATTAAGTAGAAAAAAAGAAAATTTTATTTATTGTTACGTGTATATGTACCCATAGGTTTTTTTACACATGAGTGCAAATTTCTTTAGCTTATAAAAGAATGATGTGGGATTCCCTGGAACTGGAGTTACAGGTGGTTGTAAGTGGACATGGGTGCTGGGAAAGGAACTTGTGACAGCTGATCTATTTCTTTGGTTCCCATTTTAATGCCATTTACGAATACGTTTTGTCTTTCAGTTTTTCCCAAATTGTCGGTATCCTTGCAGCAAATCTGACTATTCTCCAAGGAAATGTGATATGGTGTGATTGATGCTGAGCAACTGAGTAAAAAATGGCAATGAAATAATGGGAATTATATGCCTGATACCATGTAAATATATTATTTTTGACAGTTATATATTTGTTTTCTTGGCACAGTCTATATTTCTATTTGAAGTTTCCACACCTTCTGTCTACATACCAACATGCATGTTTTTGTGCAGAGTAAAGAGCCAGATATCCATGTTGGAATTTTTCTTACTACCAATATAATACTGAAAGCATTATGTAACTTGTTTTCAAACTCAGCTTCTTCTTCCATAAAATGAAAATAATCATTTGTCTTTCATGACTTTGTGGTGATTAAAAAATAGTATTTTGTCATGTCTCATTTTATTTAGCTTTTGAAATTTTTCTTTACAACTAAACCTTAAAAGTAAAGCTTGTAACCAAAAAGATATCTTCCAGGAATATAAGCACCCCAAACATATATTCCCAGTCTTTCAAAAGCATCTTAAAACATACTCTTTAAATTTCATTTATACTTCTCAATCTGGAATTTCAAGTCAATCTACTTAAACAATTCAGGCCCATTAAATGGGATGTTGGCAGTTTTCTTATTCTGCTTTCATTTGCTTTATATACATGAAAACTGTACTTTTTAAACTGTTTTTATTTGACATATACAAGTATATATCCTTATCAATTTAGATTACCAATCTTCTTGGAACATATTTTCCTATTTTACATCTTAAAATTGAGGTATATTTTTCTTTGCCACATTCACTTAACCTTCCATGTCTTCAAGGCAACCACATGTCAATACATTTTGCTCCTTTAAAAAATGAAAGTAAAAATTTTTGATGATAAAATGCACTAATTATTTGCATTAAAGTTCTATGTGATGATAAGTCTAACACTAAATACATTTGGTTGCTATGGTACAGAATATATCCTTCATTAACAAATGCTTCATCCGAAAGTGTTTGAAATTAATTTCATCAGAAAATGAAGAAAACTCTGGTATGGTCAGACTTATAAATGTCGAGGTAACATTGATGTTAAGGAATGTTTTTCCCCACTTCCAGATAGGAAGTGGTAGATTACATATCACTTCAGGAATGCTATAATAAAGCTTCAGTGTATTTACGTAGAACATTATTTGCATAGTAATTTTGTAAGATTAATATTCTACTAAATTGTCTCAAAGGTTTCAGATAACTGTTCTAATTTTGTGTGAAATTGTTACCAAAATTACATCTCTTATGAAAAACACATATTAATGTACTAGACAAGATAAATACATTTTAATAAATAAGCATTATGTTACAAAGGAGTTATATCTTATTTGAACCTTGTATAATGAGTAATGGAGCATTTCAGTTTGATACAATGAGTAATGAAACCTTTCACCAATACCAATGATTCACTATATCATTAAAATAGACTGGAATTTTCAAAGAGAGATGTTAAAATCATCACAGACTCCCATTCAGAGTCTACAAGAATAAAGCCTGAATTATTTTCCATGCTCTGCCAGAGCAAGAGACAGAGGCTGCTTGCAAAAATTGTTCCTAGAATTCAAAAAAGGAGCAGAGGCTGAATAATTTATTTCCCCTGTAGTAAGCCAATACTGTACTACAAAATGGTGTACCTGATGAAACTAACCCTTTGTAACTTGACATCTTAATAGCCTAGTGTTAATTTTGACTAGGTTTTATAGCATCATTTATTTTTCATTATCTCTGTAGATTTGCACAGGGTTTGTAAGATTGTTAACAACTGAATATAAAACTGGAGTTATAAATCAAGAATAAAAATGGGAAAAGTAACTCTGGTATCAAATAACAATATATTGTTTGCAGTTCAATAACAAATCCAACTAAGTATAACCCTTTTCTTTTTTTTCTTTTTTTTATTAATTTATTCTTGTTACATCTCAATGTTTATCCCATCCCTTGTATCCTCCCATTCCTCCCCCCCCCATTTTCCCATTATTCCCCTCCCCTATGACTGTTCCTGAGGGGGATTTCCTCCCCCTGTATATTCTCATAGGGTATCAAGTCTCTTCTTGGCTACCTGCTGTCCTTCCTCTGAGTGCCACCAGGTCTCCCCCTCCAGGGGACATGGTCAAATGTGAGGCACCAGAGTACGTGAGAAAGTCATATCCCACTCTCCACTCAACTGTGGAGAATGTTCTGACCATTGGCTAGATCTGGAAAGGGGTTTAAAGTTTACCTCCTGTATTGTCCTTGGCTGGTGCCTTAGTTTGAGCGGGAACCCTGGGCCCAAATCTGCCTATCATATTGTTCTACTTGTAGATTTCTAGGACCCTCTGTATCCTTTTATTTTGCTATTCTCCCATGCGTCTCTCATTTAGAGTCCCACTTTTCTACAGCCCCATTTCTCATTTTTTTTTTTAAGAATATTGTTCTCTTTCTGGAATTTTTTTCTAACCTCCCCTTGAGCTTTCCATGTGGATTTTAAGTGGTTTCTCACTCAACATGCATGTGATGCCTAATTCAGTGTTTCCAGTGACAGTATTGTACCAGATAATGTTACACTACAAAACTGAGTGCTACTAATGTCATTCAATTCCACTTTGAATTACCCTTTTGAATCATAGCTGAGAATAACATATAACTCCATTCCAATTTCTTAGGTACAGAGGAAGTCAAAAGATATTTCAAAGATGGCAAATATTAATAGCTTATTTTTTAAAATTCTTCAAAATTCAAGGAAAGGACCTTTGAGCTTTTAGAACTGATAACATTTCAGCTGCAAGTGCTTTCTCTAAGAAATTATTTTAAATGTAAGTCGGTTATCAAAAAACATCATATTTTGGCAATGCAAGGAACTTCAGCCTGAACTGGTAATATTTTATGTCTGGAATTTCACAGTCAATCTAATATTGTCCATTTCTCTTGCCAGATCAACTCAATGATTTCATTTCCCACTTGGGTTCTGTTTGACTCACATAGACATAGAAGAGATTCTAACTCTGGAGTAGCTAACTCGTACATATGGGAATTCTTCTGACTTTATCAGCACTGATGCAAATGCAGCCATCATCAAATGGAAAAAAGCCACTATGGGTTTGTCATGGATTTAAAAATATGAATGTAAGGTTAGAAGCATAGACATCAATCATGAGTCTGAAAGACAATTGCTTTGGGACACACTTAAGGGGATATTTATTTTTTGTAACTGGTATCTTTTTCTTTTTTTCTCATGTCAATCAGTTTCTTAACTTTGGGTATAGTTTTGAATGTACTACCAAAAGAAATCTTCATTCTTGTTAACCACTTAAAAATTATGACTCCCAAATATTTTTCCATATACTTCCATCAGTTCAGACACCAACTTATGTGTACAAATGAATCATTATAAAACTCATTAACAATTACCAGTTACTTTAAAAACTGCTTTTCCATATAGTCAATAACTCTTACAAAACTCATCCCCAATATTGGGTGGAAATTATTTATGTTAATGGTATTCTTTCTTAAACTTCATTGTCATATTATGTTCACATAACATGAAATCAACTTATCTTGGGTAGAGGAGAGATTAAAGAGAGAGGGGAGAATGTGTAGAATGAAACAATGAGATTATATTCTCAAGGTACATTATAATACTGGATGAACATGTCTCTGAATAATCCAATACCAGGTAGAGTTGATATAGACCAGGGGTGTAAAAAGAAAAAAGGTTTGTCACAAGCTTACTAACACATATTAAAATTTCATAATTTTATGTAAATATGCCTTATCTATTCATGTGAAAATGACTTCAATAAGAATTATGCAACTTCTGGTAATGCTTTTCAAAGTATTAAGTAAGCCTAGGTATTGATGTAATTCAGTGTCTTAAGAGTGTTGTAATAAAAACTGAAGCTCATTGTAAACATCAGGACAGCAGCATATAACATGGAAAATATTTAACACTGTTTTGGATTTTTGTTTTGAGGATTTTTGAGTTTTCCCTTTTTTGAGACAAGATCTCCCATAAGCCTGGAATGAGCTAAAAGTAGCTGTGTAGTAAAGAGTAACCTTGGAATCCTGAGCCTAAAATTTCCATATCCCAAGTGCTGAGATTATACATGTGTGCCACAGACACAGGGAAATTTAGTTTTCAAATGAACATGTTTTGGTGACAATGTTGTTAGTTTTTCTCACCACATTGTCAAACTATTCTATATCAAATCTAACTGGAACTTGCGTTCTAATATCAAATTATTTGTTGACTCATTTCTTCATGTTTATTAAGGTGTGATGCAGAAAAGGTGTTTGTATTATGAACGTGTTCTCATTTTGTTTTCCCACTGTGAATTTTATTATTCCTTTTGCAATCTCTTTGCCTGACTAAGATTTATCACCATCTATCTTGCCAATATCATCACTAGTATGAATAATGAGTGAGGGCAACTCCCTACTCACATTGGGGCTGGTGTTCACTCAACTTGAGGCAAAATGAGAAGTGAATAATTTTCTAATAGTTCTTCAAGCTTTTTTTCTATGCATGATAATGAAAATAGGCTATACAAAAGGAGATGAATTATCAATGTTCTGCTCTAAATCAGCAGCTGGGTTAAAAAAAAAAAAAAAAAAACAAGGTTGCAGAGACTGTAGGATCAACCATTCTCTACCTAAACTGTCAAATTTCAGTTATCCAAATGAAATGAATGTAAATAACATGATGGCCAAATAAGAGGGAAAAGAATATGCATTTCATGTACATATCCTTAACTTGAAAAATGAGCTCAGTTAAATGGCTGTTTTGTGATAAGATAGACTCTAATCAGTGAAGCTCAACTGTAAATTTTAGTTCAAATGAGAGAAAAAATGAAATTGCATCCTCATCTCATGTTCCACACATTTTCTTCTGCATTAAATTCAGGATATTAGAGTCTGTAGGAAAATGTGAAGAATAATACCTTCTCATCTTCTGTTGCACTTCAAGGCAATCATCACAAATGATATACAGCAATGAAAAGTATTCTTAGGACCAAGACATCTAATGTCACTTTAAGACTTGCAGTTTTCTGCACATTGCATGCAACTAAATTTTAATTTTTTAAGGAGTCCACTGTTTAACCAGATGCTGAAGCACATTGATCGACCTAATTAGATATAAAACCCTGTCACTGAAGTCACCAAGAGTATATGATCTCATGCCCTAGGTAATAGATTCACTATTTTTATTATTATTGTATGATAATTCCCCCAGCTTTTTCTGTAAGGAAGTCTCCCTGGGCTAAGTAATTGGTAGTTTCTCATGCATGTTTTAATAGCCTTCAGAAAAAAATAGTTCTGAACAAATGTCATCTACTATGGAATACTATTTGAACTGCATTTATTTCTACAGCAGATTTCCCTAGTTGGCCAATTAATTACAAGATATAAAGGTCTTTTTAAAGTCACTAAAAAAAAAAAAAACAATTACAATTCATTGTTCTCATCTTCAGCTGATTCTGGTAATATAAGCAGAATGAATCATACAATTTCAATATTGTTAAGAAAAAATTAATATATGTAGTTTGTTCAAATTTGTCATTAAAATGATATGTTCTTTGAATGTTATTGGAGATTTTTAAAAATCTATAAGCATTTTTGAACACTGCTAAAGAAGGTATTTTGATCTATACAGGATTATAATTATAAAATACATAAATAAGTTCTATGACCAGTGTTGGAAGACTTAGATTTAGGTAATTTAAGAAATAAGATTACAGGACACTCCTATTTCTGTGTGTGTTCTTGGAATTAAACAGTTTTTAATGCCAAGGGGTTGTTTGGAAATTTTAGTGTCAGGGTGAAGCTGTGTATTTGCCTTTGATTGATGAACACCCTTAAATATTTATAACAATCTGGGGAACTTTGCTTTTGATAGACTACATATGCTTTTAAGATAAATTTTCAGAATAACAGGCACACCTTTACTACTCAGTTATCTTGCCTTTAATTGGCATAGACATAGACATTGTAACAATTTTCTCTAAAATGTTTTTTCTTTTTTTGAACACTGTCCCACAATAGAAAGAACTATGAATTCATGGTTTAGAACTAACTTTTAGTTAATTTATGCTAAGCTTTGAAACTACAGAATGACAGAAGAGATAAAACTGATATTTTTTTTAGTCCTAGTATTTTCTGTATTTAATGTAAAAACCCATTCATATATAGTACATGGATGCAATAGCTATACAAATATACTGAATGATGTAATTAATTATTTAATTAATTAATTAGGGACTACAAATTAGTTATAATACAAGTCACTTTGATAAGTATCTTCATAATGCATAAGTCACCAGCTTACCCAAACTCTTAAAACAGCTACTGTATAAAATTGTATTGCACATAAGACCCATCATTGGATATTATAAAGATTATACTTTAATTTAAGTTGATATTTATTTTCTAGGTAGTCTTTTTGTTTTAATGTGTATCAATTAATAAATTTATTCATTTTTAAAAAGTGCTTTTTAAAGTTTAGGAATTGCACTATCCCCCTAAGTAGTGCATGACATCTATTAAAAGCTTCCCAGAGTTCTAATTGATATTTGCCAAGGACAGTGGTTGTGAATTTTCTCTTTGGGCCTATTGCTCTTAATATTAATAAGGACCCCGCATTTCACTGGCATTCACAGCAATGTTATTTTCCTATTTAAAACATGAGTCAAAAATTCTTTTGTGATACTATTTTTCAGGAAATAATTACAAATGTCTATACTAGAGAAGGAACCATTAATAGATCAAAGCACAGATGTCAACAAAGTTTAACTTGGAGTTGCTTACAGGAATATTGCTTGGGATTATTTATTGGAGCAAAAATGGCTCAAAGACAAACAATTACATCACCAAAACCCAACCTCGCATGGTTGATAGCTCCCAAAAAATGGATACCAGAGTATATTATACAGCCTTCAGAGAGCTCAGCAGATGGGAGAGTATCCTTTAGAGCTGGTTCAGTTTATCTGAGCCTCCTCCAGACAGTTTGAATTGAGTCTACCTCTTTTGGGTAATTTGTCTGATCTGATATTTTCTCTGAAGATTTCTTACAGCATACATATATGTTTGAGGAGAAGGAACTTAGTGATTCTAACCAGTTTCAGGGGCTTCCTAAAGCTATTTTGAGTTGTTTACTTCCTGAGCTTAACTAGCATACTGAGAATAAATTTTCTACACACACCCCTTAGCATATCCTGTTGTTTTCTTTTCCTGTAAACATCATGTGAATTATTGAACTCCCCTCCAGATTGGAGTTGTAAACTCAGTGGAAACTATTACCCAATACTGATGCACATGGAGAGCTGTGTATTTTTATTCTCATATACTCAAATCACATTGAAGAACATATTGAGCAAAAAATGAATATGGGAAAGATAGACCTACATCTTTAAAAATAGAGATAAATCTACATAAAGTACTGCCTTTTTCAGATCTTATAAAAAAGGTTCTGCAGTAGATAACAGTTGACACTAAAGCTTAAAACTAGTAAAGGTGCAGAGAATGATGGTGTGTATAAAGTGCTCAGCCATAAGTAGGACATCTACTTTACAGTTCCTTTCACCAAGATTCGGCATACATTATGGCAGAAAGAATAGAAAGTTTGAAAACTCAGGGTTGGTGGGGACTGGAAGAGTTGATAGTTTCTATGAGAGAGAAGTTAAATTTTCTTTAGAGATATAAGCCCTATTAGGCCCTATTAGGTTGCTCTTTCCTCAAATGGAAGCATGAATAATACTCAATCAGTTATTTTTAAAAATAGTATAAGGTTGGGAGGGTAAATGTGGGGGAAATAAGGGAAAGGAGTAGGATTGAATAAGATCAAAATTCATTACATATATGAAATTCCTAATGAATAAATAAGTCGTAAAATAGTTTTTGTAACTTTGGTGTGTGTACTATTATCATTAGAAACTAACACCCAATAAAAATTAAATAATTTACCATAGTCAAACAGCTAAGATATAACAGAAGTGGAATTCCAACTCACAAGGTATAAATCAAGAATGTACTTGGCTTAAGTTCCAGATATGTAGCTTAGAATTTACAGGCCAAAAAGCATATCACTTAAACTCCCTAGTCCTTAATCCCCAGAATATTTAATGAAAACTAACAATGCCTAGTGTGCTGGATAATTATCGGCTAATTTATAAATAATCACATTGACAGATATTGAGCAAATGGTTCACTATCTTTACTCTTAGAAAAGTGTAAGAAATATTTGCCATGCCTCCTGGTATATAATACATACTTATTACTACCGTTAATGATAATATTAGATGAAAAATCTTCCTCAGAGAGAAAGTTCTCAGAAGATCCTGGATAAATTAGACATAAACACTAAGAGTCAATTTTATTGCAGCATGCCAAATGTTCACTGACCAGGAAGGTAAGGAAATTAAGTAGCACACAATTCTGTGTCTCTTGCCTTGAAATTGATCCAAGAAAAGTCTATGTGTTCTGTTGCTATGGTATGAATAACCTTGGTAAATTCTTAGCAGTCACATATAACTATTAGGATTTCTGCTGCCCAAATTGTTTAGGTTCAAATTTATGAAGCACTAAATCAACCTGAGGAAGAAAAGACTCATCAACACTAAGATAATGCCACTGTGAGTCTAAAATGCAGTTTTGTAGATTACATTTAGGTCAATGTGACAAGTTTGGTTTCATGGTGTGTGTGTTTGCATGTGTGTATGCGTGTGTGTGTGTGTGTGTGTGTGTGTGTGTGTGTGTGTGTGTGTGTAAAAAATGAATGGTACATTCATGCAGTGAATAATGTAGAAGTCAGGACAACTTGCAGGAGTTTATTTCTTCCTTCCAACATGTAGGTTCCAAAGACTGAACTGAAGTCACCAAGCTTGGTGGCAAGCAGCTTTATACAATCAATCAACTCATTGGCCTTTATTTTTAATTTTTATACTTCAAAAAACGATTCTGCTACAGGGAAAGATGGAGCGTTCCCTAGTTCTGATAATTTGGTTCATTTGCTCCAGATAGCAAATTCAAAAGGGGCATGGTGGTAGCACAATCATCCAAAATTTATTACGGCAAGTGGTAAAGAGAAAGTACAAATACACTTCAGAGTGAAAGTTTGCATAACAATGCCCTTGATCATGATAGGCATGTGTTTCCTTCTGCAGGGCAAGTACTTCAAGGAAATGAGCATGTTCTTCTTGAAACCACCATTACCCGGAATTCAGCATATGATAGATAGATAGATAGATAAGCAGCAAGCAGCACTATGTAAATGCGTGGTGCTTTGTGACATCATTTCATGAGGGACTACCAAGTTCTTGTTTTCTGAATCCTGTTTTGCAAGATACATTGTTAGCTCCACCAACTATTTAACTGACAATACTAAGGATATATAGTGGATGTAAACACATTTTTGTTTGGATAACAAGTGTGGGATATGAAACAGACTTGGATGAGGGTGTGTGGTGTTTTTCCCCTGGCTTTTGGCTTTTTGACTTTTTTGGCTTTTTGGTCTTGGCATGGTTTCCTATTTTTGGCTGTTCAAGACTCTGCTTCGAGACACTCCTAGAGAAAACTGCTCCAGAGAATACATTGAAGTTCAGACTGCTGCTCTGGGTTCTGGCTGTTGTGGTTGCAGTCACCTTTGCTGAATTGTTGGTTTGTTGTTCAATGGCTCTGCTGAAATCCTAACTATGAAGAGTGGAATAGATCCAAGGAACTGAGTCTAAAAAGAGTTTGCTTATCCTGTTCCCATTAACCTCTTTTCTTTCCTATTTAGGGTAGGTGGGTTAGAAGGGAGATAAAAGGATTAAAGAACCCAAAATAAAGTAGGTTTAGAAAAGTTCAAAGCCTACAGGAATAAAAAATGAGGGCATTCTGCATGCTGAATAAGTGTTCTTTCAAAAATTGTATCCAGTGGAGGGATATAACTGGAGATGAACAGTTTGAATAGAATATAACCTCTCAAACATCTCTATTTGGAAATGTTACTTTATCTGAAATTTGTTGTATTTGCCTCCTTCTGGAACCTACCCATTACTTATAATATTCATAAAGATAATATCTTAAGAGATGACTAAGCGTACAAGTAGAAGAATGTTAGGCCCAGGAATGACTCTGCAGAACAGAGTTGAAAATCCAGCAGATCATTATGTGTGAAGCAATGTAATGTGCTCCATAAATAAATAACTTAAATATCTTATTTAAGACATGGTAGTTTGATACCTCATTGCCATAAAATTATCCTTTGCTCCAATTTTTAAAAATTTTTTATTAATTTATTCATATTACATCTAAATGGTTATCCCCTCCCTTGTATCCTCCCATTCTTCCCTCCCTCCCATTTTCCCCTTACTCCCCTCCCCTATGACTGTTCCTGAGTGGGATTTCCTCCCCCTATATATGCTTATAGGGTATAAAGTCTCTTCTTGGTAACCTGCTATCCTTCCTCTGAGTGCCACGAGGTCTCCCCCTCCAGGGGACATGGTCAAATGTGAGGCACCAGAGTACATGTGAAAGTCATATCCCACTCTCCACTCAACTGTGGAGAATGTTCTGTCCATTGGCTAGATCTGGGTAGGGGTTTAAGGTTTACCGCCTGTATTGTCCTTGGCTGGTGCCTTAGTTTGAGCAGGACCCCTGGGCCCAAATCTGCCTATCACAATGTTCTACTTATAGGTTTCTAGGACCCTCTGGATCCTTCTACTTTGCTATTCTCCCATGCTTCTCTCATCTAGAGTCCTAATAGGATGTCCTATACTACTCAGCTATTAAAAACAAGGAATTCCCGAAATTTGTGGACAAATGATTGAGCTAGAAATGATCATAATGAGTGAGTTAACCCAGAAGCAAAAAGACTCAAATGGTATATACTCACTTATATCTGCATACTAGCCCAAGGGGCATGTCCCACGAAAGCCTTTGCTCCAATTATTAAACCGATCTTATTGTTAAAAACCTATCTAATTATTAAAGACTACAGAATTGGCTGGACATATCAGACAGACTTCAGAATTCTAATCCTATCATTTCTTGCATATATGACATAGATAAGTTATAAACAATGTATGTACTCATTTTCTCATCTGCAAAATAATAACGTCAATATCTATCCATATGAGAACTCAAGAAGTCAAAGGAGGTGTGTTATTTCCCTTGGGGCCTGCAATAAAGTGTAGTGCTTGATAAATATGATTTCACAGCACTTTTACCATTCTCATAATTTTTCCTTATTATTAGAGTGATGGTTTTTATACAATACTTTTCATACCCACATTAACCCTATCTATTTATACAGTTTTGTCTACTCAGTGTCTAATATTTAATATATAGCTAGCTATATTTTCATTCTAAGATAGATTTTGACATATTCAGAGTAATTTTAAGAATATGGTTATTGGCAAGACAAATCATTTGAGCAGACTTTTATTTTTTGCAGAACTCCATGTCATAGATATGATGGCTAAGTGAACAAACAAATATGTTTTGTGTCTTCTGAGATGCGATGACTGGTCAGAGAGGTGTTTGTATTAATATATGTCTTGAATCACAACATCTCACAACATTCTAGTATTAAAACAAGAAATGTCATGAATCCTTGAAGTCTTTGTGAGATCTTATCATTATGATGCAGTGTCTAAACTCAACTCATGAAACTGATACATGAAAGAATCACAGAACTTATTAGGCTGGTGTAGAAAGGGAGATTGGAACTGGGCATTGTTGGATACTGTGAATAATTCACTCAGTATGTTATTTAGTTTATATTTTCAGATAGGCAATCTGACCATATTATTAATGTGTTGTTTGCAAAGTCTAGGCACTTGTGAAGTGGTAGTGTAAAGGAATTGGTCGAAATTATAACTGAACTGGGTAGCCAGATGTATCATCTAAAATCATACTTGATTACATTGAAAATTTCTTCTGTGAGCCTTAAAATCAGTAATTTGGGATTCCTGGAGCTCAGGGGAGTCACACAATGATATGTCGTTGAAAAAAAATAGCATCAGACAATTTTCTCTTACAGCACAGGTATCTCTTTTGGAGAGGGCACATGGGTTAATAATAAACCAACAGTCTCTGCTGCTAATACAAATTTGAAAGATTAATATTTTGGGTGCTGGAAACTCCTCTCTGATTAACCAACCAAGCAGAGTAATGAGATAGCGGTGGCTATTTCCTGTATCTTGCAATCAACAATGCACACTATCTGTAAGGGTTTTTCCTCCCAGATACTTGGAACAATTGCACTATGAGTTACTTTCCATCAAACAGGATTAACTTTGTTCTAGATGGGACACTCTTGATTTTGTCTGGCAAGGAGTAGAACAGTTTGGTATGTCATGCATTACTGCTCACTACAGACCGTCAAACTCATTTTGTTTGTGACAAGAGCTGGAATTAAAGCTTGTTCTCTAGAGATGTGATGCCCACATATTAATCTCCTCTGAGCTTCCTTTCCAAGGAAAGAAGTTGCTGTGTATTGCCACAGCAACTTCTCTTTTAGCTGCTAAATCTACCTTGTTTGTTTGTTTCAGGAATAAAAAGAAAAGCTTTTTTTGTGTGTTTCCCCTAACTATAGAAGAAAATTGCATTGCTTTTGTTTGTCATGAGCTCAGCCTTCTACTAGATTTTAGTAGGCCCAGATAAGACATCAGAAGTTATTTATTGGCTAGGTAAGAATCTGAATCTTTTATTTCTAATTTAGAAGCTATTTCAAACACTGCAAATAATGTTAAGCTCCAAAATTCAAAGTATTTTAGATGAGACCTATGTAAAAGAGCTATCACCTTTAAAATTACTGTAAATCATTGTCTTTATAGATACTAGGTCATGTGGTCTAAGGCTGAAGGATGAGTTGTTTATTGTTATTAAAGGCTTAATAAATAAATGACTTATTTACTATTTTTTCAACTTTTAGAAACTTTTTAAAAAAAGCCACCTATTTAATTATTTCATGATAGTGGATTTGACTAAAATACACTGAATGCATGTTTGAGTTACAAGTTTAAAATAACACATACTTTTGGACTACTACAGATATATGTATTAAATCTTTTCTTCTAGGAATTTATATTTTCAAAATATTTGAGAAATTAAAAAAAAAAAAACACTTCCATTTTGCCCAGCATTTTTTTGCCCAGAATTTTTAATTGAATCTGATAAGCTCATTTTTAATTGTCTTAATTGATTTTGAAGGTGCATAAGCTAAAAGATTAAAATAGGAAACAAATGTGTTGTTTGTTATCATAATTTAAGAAAAAGTAACGCACAGTACCTGGAAACATTAAATTTTGGTCAGTCAAACTAAAAGCAAAGCCAACAACATACTTGAATTGCAGAGTTTTAAGGAAGACTCTTAATACTGTTATTTTAGAAAATATATTTCTTGTAAAGGAACATGTAGTATTAATGGTCACATTGTGGTGTTCCTGATATTTTAAAACACTCTTATGCTAATAGAAGTGTAAATTTGTGTTGATTTTCAGTTGATAAACATCATGTGGTTGTATTTTTAGAATGTTACCACCACTCCACTCTTGGCATAATGTTTTAGCATAACCGTGGTGGAGGGTACACCTGTTGAAAGGTTTAGGCTTCAGACATCAGACCACCAGCTTCTTGTTAAATTTGGTTTAATTTTTAAAAAAAACATGTAAAAAAATCTGAGTACTTAGCTTGTTTTTCTAATGGAAAATGGAGCCCAAGGCCCCTAGAGGAATTTTCTAATCAGACTGTATTCATAAACCTTTTTCTAATCCTTTTCTTTTTATACTAGGCTTGTTCTTTCCTAATTAAGGGAAATATTTTATTTAATTTTTAAACTAAACATGGAAATTAACAGCATTTTGATAGGAATTTATTTTTTGAGACATGGAACATATACTCAAAATTTTTATTATTGATATATGCAGTATAATAACTTTCTGAAGACTATCAAGCATATGTATAGATTCAAAGTTTATCAGAACACATTTCCTCTCTACTTTCCTTCAAACATGGAAAAGAAGATGTAACAGGTAGCAACTTTCTCAAGGTCATGGTGCTAGAGAGAGATAGTCTGTATATTTGAGGGATTCCCATGGTATTTACTTTGTCATACAGTTTTTTTTCGTATAGGACAAATTATATTCATTACTCCCTTCTCTCTCTGTCACTGCATTCCAGGTTCTTATAACTGCTTACATTATACTTGAAGCCTTGACCTCCTAAACTTCCTGTGGCTACTTCCCAAGTGCTATAATCATAGGCATGTGTTATCCATGCCCAATTCTCCTCTTTCTATTTCAAAATAAGGAATATTTATGGACTTCTTGAATTGCTCACAATACCCCACTGGAAGACGTACAGAGTTGCTCACTTTACTATGGAGAGTCAATCAATATTTTTTAATCATGAAGAGGCTACTTATGTATCTTATGTACATAGAAATTAATCTTTCTCTTCTCTTTTATGAGAAACTAGTTACTGATATCCATATTCAATGGAAGAAAACATATCTCTTTATGGAAGAGTGACATGTCATCTTATAAGAAGTTGGTTCAATCCCTATAGGTATCTTAGGAACAAAGACTCTGACACATTCTACATAGATAAAAACAACGTATTATCTTTACTGAATCCATGCCAGTGTTTGTTGCTTTCTTAATATTAGCTATTCTGACTGGATAGCATAAAATATTGTTTTTCTTTGAAGAATGGCTGAAATCTTAAGTAAAGTGATGGTATCATATGGCCATCTTTTACTATGTGTTAAATTTTTGCATGTGCTAAAATTGCTCTCATAATATCTGTCTAGTAACTGTATTGATAAATAGAGCACATTATACAAAGTTGTGGTACAACTGTGAAAAGACATGTCAAATAGCACTTATTGAAATATTCCTTTTTAACAAGAATGGAATATTCCCTGGAACATAGTTCAGTCGTTGTATCACTTGCTTAGCATTTCGAATTCAGAAGTTTGAATCCCAATACTAAAAAAAAAAAAAAAAAAAAAATAGCAATAGTCTGGAAACAACAAAATTTCATATCAAGAGAGTAAATAAATACATTATTTTTCAGAGACCATGACATGTGCTTATGTGTGTGTTCAAGTGCAAACATTTACAATTGAATGTAAACTGTAAAACTACAGTTTGCAAAGAAAGTTGACAATATGATTGATGGAATTTTATGAAGAAAAACAATTATATATACGTGTGTGTGTGTGTGTGTGTGTGTGTGTGTGTGTGTGTGTGTGTAAAAGATGCACAAGCATACTTTAGAAAAGTGCAGGGCTGGATAAATGGCTCAGAAGTGAAGAGAACTGCTGTTTGTACAGAGGATGCAGGTTCTTAGCCCCAGAACCCATAAGATGGTTCATAACTCTCTGTAACTCTAATTCCAGAGGCATCTGCCCACTATCTTCTGGCCTCTACAAGCACTGTGTGCATATGGTACACATAAATTCATGGAGCCAACTCATTTACACACAGAATAAAAATTTAAGTCTTTTTAAAGTCTACTGGTATTCATTCCTTAACAGTGTACGTGAAGGGAAAGGAAAGTACTTTTACTTTCAACCTTTCATTTATTGATTGCTTTTTAAGTTATAAACTAATTTCAGCTAAATAAAAATTAAGCACAATACTCCCATTTCTGAGTCTTCTTTTCTTTTTTTAAATTTTATTTTATTAATTTATTCATATTACATCTCAATGGTTATCCCCTTCCTTGTATCCTCCCATTCCTCCCTTGCTCCTGTTTTCCCCTTACTCCCCTCCCCTATGACTGTGACTGGGGGGGACCTCCTCCCCCTGTATATGCTCATAAAGTCTCTTCTTGGTAGCCTGCTATCCTTCCTCTGAATGCCACCAGGTCTCCCCATTCAGGGGACGTGGTTAAATATGAGGCACCAGAGTATGTGTGAAAGTCAGATCCCACTCTCCACTCCCAGGTGAAGCCAACAAACCTGTGCTCTATTTATTTTCTTTAAAAAATGTATTTATTCACTTTACATATGAAGAGCAAGCTATCCATCTGCTATATCTGAACAGAGGGCCTAGGTCCAGTCCATGCATGCTTTTTGGTTGGTGATTCGGTTTCTGTGAGCCTGTATTGGCCCAGGTTAGTCAACTTTGTAGGTCTTCCTGTGGAGTCCTTGATATCTTTGCCTCCCTCAATCATTCCCCAACTCTTCTGGGTGACTCCAGAAACTCTAAAGTTTGGCTGTAGGTCTCTTCAACTGTTTCCATTAGCTGCTAGGAGAAGGCTCTCAGAGGAATTATACTAGACTCCTGTCTGTAAGCATAGCAGAGTAACATTAATAGTGTCAAGGATTGGTTCTGTGCCATGGGTTGGGTCTCAAGTAGGGCCGGTTTTTGTTTAGCCATGCCTCAATCTTTGCTCCATCTTTGTTCATGCACAGTTTGTAGGCAGAACAAATTTTGGGTCAAAGATTTTCTGGGTGGGTTGGTGTCTTTTTCCCTCCACTGTAAGTCCTGTCTAGCTACAAGAGGTGGCCACTTCAGGCTCCATATCCCCTGCTGCTAGGAGTCTCATCTATGGTGACCCCCATAGACTTCGTGAGGCCTCCCCTATACCAGGTCTCTGCAAGTCTTAGAGATGCCCCCCACCTCTGACTTCCATTCTCTTACCAGGCCCTCTCTGCTTTGTTCTGCCTACTCCTACTCCTAACCCCTGATCCCATCCTCATCCTCTCTTCTATTAGATCTCTCCTTCCATCCACCTCCAATGCCTATTTTATTTCCCTTTATGAGTGCTTTTTTTCTACCTTTTAAAGGTGATCCAGACATTATCCACCCTGCATTTGAGATGCTTCCTGTTCTGATTTGACTGACAGTGTACTAGAGAGTAATTTTGTATATCAAAGCCATTGCCACATAATATGTTCTATCTTGAAGATTGTCTGAATATCAAAAATAAATAAACATGTGGATCCTTCTTATCACTGGGAAAAGACACTTCACTGTACTGACTTTGTTTCTTCTCCCTTGCTGATGGTATTTGCTTTGTTCTTCCATACCAGTTCTATCAGTTCCAAATCCATTAAAGCTTTGGGAAACTTGGTCCTGTCAACATTTCAAAAGCAGTTAGAAGCTTTGAACTACTGCATGGACTCTGGTTTACTAAAGTAGCTCTCTTCTCTTCCTTATACTTTTACTACTAGATTTAGCATCAGAGGCTAATCTGGACCCAGCAACAAAATTAAGAAGGAGTGCAATATGTTAACATACGTGTTTTCTTTTATATTTTCCAATCCAGTGGCATCTTTTTGTAAAGGTCCTTCTCAAAAAAAGCTAACAGTTTCTCCTGATGGTGCTAGTGGCCATTTCATACACTAAAGAAAAATAGAAGTGATGTGGTGTCCTGCTGAGTTTTCTGACTGTTAGACTTCTTGTCCATTATAATCAAAAGCTTTTTTTTTCTCAGACCTTTCTTCTGTCCTACCCTCCATCAGCCCTTCAAAAGGGCCCTCTGCCTTGTAAAGTATAAAAGATTAAGAAAAACATTCCTGCTGTGAATCAAAGCCCCAAACTGTCCACTTTCATTTTTTAAACACTGTATTGTGATGTTGGAAGAATTACCACAATAGCAGTGTATAGTGAAGAGTATAAAACATCTCAAGCTTAGAGGTGAGCAAAAGCCTCAAGTCTTCTCTTAGAAACTTGAGATAGAAAGGAGTCCACACACATGCCTACACACACACACACACACACACACACACACACACACACACACACACACACCTATGTGCCAAGCTGTGAAATTCAAAGTGAAAATATGAAGATGGCAGTAATATTTAAGATGATTTAAAATTGAACAGGATGAAAGTATCAAGAGAGGGCTACCATTTACATAAGGCAAACTGTGACTTGACTAAAACATAGAATTAGTAACTGTTTAATCAAAGACTATGTAAAAAACTTAAACATGAACTGAGCAGATAACAGGTACAGAACTCAGGCCTTCTCTCAGAGAATGTTGGCCAGTTAAAATTCCCCTTTAGGCTTCTTTTCCACCAGACTTCCTGTACCTCCACTTTCTCTCCTCTCTGTACTTTTTCTGTCTCTTGACTTGTTTATATACTCAAAATTAACTTTTTCTATTATCTTTTGCCAAAGTAACAGCGTAGTTTTTTGTGTCAGACTACCTGGCTGGTATTGTTTCCTGCCTTCCTCTCTTTTTTTCGAGGCTTTCTGTAAGCGTGGATGCTTTCATTTCTTCTTTCACTTTTTAACTGATTTGCACCACAAGGTAGTAATAAAAAAATCAATCATTTTCATGTGAAAATTATACCTTTGACTTAGAAAGCTGGGGCTATCCTTGAAGTAGAGAAAACACGGTAGCTACATGTTCCGTTGCTAAGCTTTATCCAAACTAAGGCCAGAGGGTAGGCTGTCTGCCTATGCAAACTGCTGTCAGTAGGAGTTCGAACAAAATGTTTTGGCTGTCATCCTACAGTCGCACCAGGCTGTGTTATTTTTTTGTGCCAGGTTCCTGTGATGAGGACCACAGGAGACTGTCACTTTGAGATATATGCAGAACAAAGCATAATAAGATTTCTTAAATTGAAGTGTGAGAGGTATATGTTTTTTAGTATTGGTTTCTACTGTGAGAGAATGTGTTTCTTTTAGAGACTTCCTGTTGTCAAGACAAAAGCAAGACTACAATCTAAGAAAATAGGTTACGATTTAAATGGTTACTGCCCGAAATATTTTCACTGTCTGGGAAATCTATTTCTTACAGGTTAAAATGCCTGATCCATCTATGGCTGCTAAAGAATTGCCAAATGGAAAGTATCAAGCCCCATGCAGTGCTAGCTTGTCTACTAATGACTCTCAGTAATAGTTTAATGAAGAACTATTTGTCAATGTGATGGTTGAGTTTTTCCCCTTTTTGTCACAGAGACATTTTCAAAGTTCAAATTCCATAGGCCTGTAAACATTTGAATTCTTGTTCAAGAAAGTGTTAGCTAGTAGAATTTCAAAAGAATACCCACACCCAAAAACAGAGTTTTAATTATTTCTAGAGATGAAAGGCTTTGTTCCATTTTCTTCTACAAAAAATATGCAAACCAAAGGGTTACTTGAACTGTAAGAGTATTCTACTCAGAACAGTGTATGTTGTTATTCTGTGGACTCTTCCAATCTAGGAAAAAAGGTAAGATTAAAACTCTTAATGTTGGCATTTTAAATTTTGATTCTCAGTAACTGAATAAGGAAAACCATGATTATCTTTGGACTAAAGTCTATCTACATGATTTGCAAACCATAGACTAGATAAGTGAATTCAATTAAGCAGCTAGTCAATTCATTGGTTAAAAGGGGGCTTAGTAACAAATTAACTTTTTCTTGTGGTCCTCAAATACATTTGATAACCCATTCTCTCTTCATTTCCCATTTTTCCAGTTGAATTGCCAATGTGAGGAGGTATCCTAAGGTCATGATTACTAAAACTGGTTTTGAAAAGTTAAGGTTGTCTATATGAATATCAAGGGCTCTCAAAAATACAATTACTTTTAACTCATTTCAAATCACAAAATATCCCATGTAGCATAGTTTTTTAAAGTCATGAACTCAAATACTTAAAGTACACGAATTTCAAAGCAGACTACAAAGAAATAAATCAGCCGAACACCATTTTAGGAATATAATGCAGTGAGTGACATAAATTACTTGTCTTATTTTTGTGGCAAATAAAACAACAACAATCACATCTTAAAGAAGGATTAAAAATTAAGTTAGAAATAAAATATTATAAAATAATTTTTTAGATGTATGTATGTTTGTCTGCCTATATGTACATACACTGTGTGAGTGCCTAGTGCCTGGAGGCCAGAAAAAGGTGCTGGAGTGTCTGGAAATGGAGTTTTAGCCAGGTTTGGGCTGCCATGTTGCTGGGAAACAAACCAAGGGCCTCTGCAAAAGCAACAAGTGCTTTTAACTACTGAGCAATCTATTTATCCCTTAGTGGTAATTTTTAAATAAGTTTGCAGGAATGGCAGAAAATAAGCCTACTTTCACTGTATTGACTCTTAGAGTTTTTAAAGGTTTCTTTTTGTTGTTGTTGTTGTCATTATCATTTTACTATTTATATTTATATAAATAGTACATTTATATTTCTTGGTACTGTTCAGAAAATGCCCATTCAATGTTTGAAATAATAATGATGATTTTTTGGGTGTGTGTGGTTTTTTTTTAACTATTAACTGACAAACTGAAATGTTTCATCAGATGGTTCAATGGGTAATACTGATTGCTGGCAATCCTGACTATGGTAGCCTGAATTTTTTAAAATATATTTTCTAAATTTATTCATATTACATCTAAATTGTTATCCCATCCCTTGTATCCTCCCTCCCTCCCATTTCCCCTTACCCCCCTCCCCTAAGACTGTGACTGAGGGGGACCTCCTCCCCCTGTATATGCTCTTAGGGTATCAAGTCTCTTCTTGGTAGCCTATTATCCTTCCTCTGAGTACCACCAGGCCTCCCCATCCAGGGGACATGGTCAAATATGGGGTACTAGAGTTCATGTGAAAGTCAGTCCCCGCTCTCCACTCAACTGTGGAGAATGTCCTGTCCACTGGCTACATCTGTGTAAAGGTTCAAAGTTTACTGCACATATTGTCCTTGGCTGGTGCCATAGTTTGGGCAGGACGCCTGGGTCGAGATCCACCCATCATAATGTTCTTCTTGTAGGTTTCTAGGACCCTCTAGATACTTCTATTTCCCCATTACCCCTTGCTTCTCTCACCTAGAGTCCCAATAAGAAGTCTCCTCATCTGTCCTACTTTTCTGGTAAGTGAAGACTTTAATGGGACATGCCACTTGGGCTAGTGTCCAGATATAAGTGAGTATATACCATTTGCCTCTTTCTGTTTCTGGGTGAACTCACTCATTATGATCATTTCTAGTTCAATACATTTGTCCACAAATTTTGGGAATCCTTTGTTTTTAATAGCTGAGTAGTATTCCATAACAGAAGATGCTCCAGCACATAACAAGAACGTTTGCTCAACCATGTTCATAGCAGCGTTATTCATAATAGCCAGAACATGAAAACAGCCTAAGTGTCCCTCGGTAGAATGGAAAAGAAACTGCGGTATATTTACACTATAGTGGCCTGAATCTGATTTCACCCACATGGTAGAAGGAGAGAACCAACATTTGTATGTTGTCCTCTTATCTCCATGCATATATGATCACCCATACACATTAAGTAAACATATTTATTACTTTACAATCTAAAAGTATTTAGCCAATCACATGGCTAAATTCAGATGTTTATTTGATCAATATTTTATTTCTAATTGTAAATTCTGTGAATCACAGTAAGGAGTGCTCTGGCAAGATATACTCAATACTGCAGTATTAGTTCTAGTATCTTGAAGGCAACAAATAGCTGTCTGTTTGGATTTAAAGCCTGCACAATAAGAAGGAATTTATGTCTGCTATTATAAACCTAAGAACTCATAGCTATAGAGGCCATAAATTCCAGAGGAGAATCTATTACCCTCATTTTGCTAAATGAGTATGTTGATGCTTTTGAAAGACTTATCCTTATAAACACTGATGAATGCAGTTCTCATTTCTCATCAATGAAGTTTCTTTTTAAGTAGATGGAGGCTACTAAGGAGTACCACAACTGGTCAAAGTGCAGAGAATAAGTGATTGTGAGGGACCCAACCCCAAATGGACATATGTAATAGAATCGTTGCAGCCAAAGCTCCAGGGACATCATGGAAAGAGGGATCAGAAAAACTGAAAATGCAAGAAGAAGAGGAGAACTGCTGTTAGGTACCATCTTCTGGGCATGGCAAGGATATTTCACCTATGACCTCTTAACAATATGGCTGCCTGTACAGAACTCATAGAAGTCCACACCAATAAACTTGTTAATGTGAACCATAAAACTTTTCTCCTACATAATATTTTTATTGGTGATTTGGGAATTTTATACAATGCACCAGGATCACCCCTGCAAGGTCCACCTTCTCAGCCACCAAAAGAAAAAACACATAAATCGAGTCTGGGCCCATATACATGCTGAAGCATGGTCAAACTCCCAGTGACTAGGCCTTAAAGATAAATGAGTTCTTCTCCATCCCAACCCCCTCCTGAAGCCATAAACTGTGGGGAAAAAAACAGTACTTGTGCATCTTTCTTTTTCACCTTATTTTTTTGTTGCCATTCTTTTTATTTATTTATTTTATTTTTTACATATAAATTTATGTTATTGCACACATATACAATGAACTACCTACAGCAAGAAGAACCATGAAACAATCAAGAATTATATAAATGTTACATTCTTAGTGTTCTTACTATTTGTATTTGGCAGCGTTGAAGGTGTGTCTAAAATTCTGAATGGAAATCAATATCTATCATATCTCATCCTTGTCAACTTAAAACATCCATCTAGACCTGAAATCATCTTAACCCCTAAAAACCTAAGCTTAATTGTAAAACACTTCAGCATCTTTATCACATTTTTAAGGGCTCCCTTCAGTGGCTTTTTGTCAAGACTATTTCTTTTCCGGGCAGCGGAGTGGGAGGAAGGTTGTCATGGAAGTCTCTCATTCTCGGTTATAACACTGCAGTCATCGAATTCACTGCAAGAGAAGGTCCCTTGCCCTTAACAGCCAGTGGCAGCACAGATCATGGACTTCCACAGTTTCTGGTGGCACCACGGACCATGAGCATGCATACAACCTCTGGCAGCAGGGTACAGCATGGACCTCATAATGGTCCCTGTTGGCAGCATGGACCATGATGGACCTCGACGGACCTCAACCTGGCCTCCAGGGACAGCATAGTCACAGACACTAGCATGATCTTCGGCCTCAGCATGGACCTTGGACAACAATATGGCCTCCAATGGCAGCATGGACCATGGAGCCTTTCCAGCATGCTTAATCCAAAAATGAACCATTCATCTTGGATATTTTGTTATCCTGTGAATGGGCATCATGTTTCAGGACAGAGCCTGCACGAGCCCCAGGCTGCTGTACACCACCCTGTCCGTCCTACTCACCCATGACGTCCTCCTTTCTCCAGCACAATTGTGCTCCCATACCTATTACCACCATCTCTGAATCTCTAGTTCCAATTCTTTATTTCTGTGTCACTTGCCTCCTGCAGTTGATGAGAATTACGGTGATCTTGCTGCTGGGCAGTACAGTTGCGGGCCGGAACCTCAAGGACTTTAGGCTGCTGCACCTTTCCTGGCCTCAGTTTCACCAGCCTTGTCAGTACACTAGGCATAAACATCATGCTTTCTTGCATCCAGTAGACAGAACCAATGCCCTGTACTCTACTCCCCCAGCAAAGTAAGCAAGGAAAGATGCCACAGGTTTGGCTCCATGCTGAGGGCCAGGCCCAGCCTCCCAACAGGCCAAGGACCAGCCCTACTCAGCAAGGTCATGCTCCTTTGTCTAATAGAGTTGTGACCCCATACCTTTAGCCACCTCACATGTTCCATGCCACCATCTTTTTTTCTAATTTCATGAGACCACATTTTAAAAGTATCTTCCATAAGACCTGCTTTTTTTAAAAAATTGTTCCAGAAATATTGCCAGCTCTGTAAACTCACTCTACACTGACATGCTTCCCCTCGAAGCTTCTGTGAACCTTTCAGGCTTGGTCCCAGGAGTTCTGGCACCATTGTCACCTTGAATCAACAAGAAAATGTTTTACAAGGCTCACCTCTAGTTGGAAAGCTCTAGGAAGTCAATTGCTGCCACAGAAGGGAAAGAAAGCTTTCAGAAAAGACTAGTCACATAACATGTTGCCAAAGCTTAAGTAGTCAACTCTAAATTATTTTTATTAATTGGACTAAGTTGGTTGCATAAATGTATAAAACAATAGTAATTATAAAAAAAGAAGTCGTAATAGGTATGGACATGAGATGATTTGGATGGTGAAAAGGAGGGTGGAATAGATACAAGTACAATATACTCATGTTTGAAATTCTCAAAAAGGAGGTCCTCACTGATCACAGAGCTAGGGGAGTGGAATAGGATGAAAGTGGGAGAGAGGGAGGAACGGGTGGATACAAGTAAGGGAAACACAATTGAGGTATAAACTGAATAAATTAATTAAATAAAAAAATAAATTCTCAAAAAGGGCCTATGAAAGGACTTTTTATCTTAAATCCCTTGACTCAGCCTTGTCTACCTTTATTGTATATGCTTTTCTCTACAGAAATAGAGGGATCATGCTAGTAAGTGAAATATTATATCTCTAAGTTAACATCCTTACCATAAAAAGTATCTCAAAAAATCCTGATAGCTCACTCTTGCTTGCATTGACTAATGTTCAAATAAGTGAAAAATATCCTCGTTTTGTTTTCTGTTTTTTATTTAACTAATTTATTCAGATTACAGCTCAATTGTTTTCCTCTCACTTGTGTTCTCCCATTCCTCCCTCCTTCCCATTTTCACCCTATTCCCCTCCTGTAGGTCTGTGACTGAAGGGGACCTTCTCTCCCACCATATAGTCATAGCCAATCAAGTCTCATCATGGTAGCCTAATTATCCTTTCTCTGAGTGCCACCAGGCCTCCCCACCAAGCAGAAGTGGTCAAATATGGGGCACCAGAGTTCATGTCAGAGTTATTCCCCACTCTTCTCACAGCTTTGGAGAATGTCCTGTCCACTGGCTAAATCTGAATAGGAGTTCAGTGTTTACTGCATGTACTGTCCTTGGTTAGTGCAGTAGTTTGAGAAGAACCTCCTGAGTCCAGATCCCCCCATCATGATGTTCTTGTAGGTTTCTAGGACACTTTGGATCCTACCATTTCCCCATTCTCCCATACTTCTCTCACCTAGAGTCCCAATAGGAGGTCCCCACATCTATCCCAAACACCTGCTAAGTGAAGACTTTCATGGGACATCCCGTTTGGGCTAGTGTCCAATTAAAAGTGAGTATATACCATGTGAGTCTTTTTGTGTCCGGCGTAACTGAGTATGATCATTCCTAGTTTCATCCATTTGTCCACAAATTTCAGGATTTCCTTGTTTTTAATAGCTGAGTAGTATTCCATAATGTAAATGTACCACTGTTTCTTTATCCATTCTTTGACTGAATGACATTTAGGTTGTTTCCAGGTTCTGCCTATTATGAATAAGGCTACTCTGAACGTGGTTGAGCATATGCCCTTGTTGTGTCGTGGAGAGTTTTCTGGGTATATTCCAAGGAGTGGAATAGCTGGGTCTTAAGGAAGCCCTATTTCCAGTTTTCTGAGAAGGTGCCAGTCAGAACTGAGTTATATGTCACATGAAAGTGATAGATGGCTGATCCCTCATCAGGATACATTTTTCAAAACGATACATGAATATGGATGTTGGCTGGGGAAAAAAAAGTGATGCCTATTTCCACAATATACTTTATATTTTACATATATATGTTGCTGCTTCTTTACTGCCATGGAGAATTACATATCATGAAAATAACAATGATAACATGCTAGGCACTGTGCTTGTTTAAATTCCTTCTGAAGACTATGTGGGATATGATCAGAAGCTGAGGCTCCCATAAGATTGGAAGTCTCTGGAAGTAAATCACCTTGTATAGTGAAAGATAGAACATTTCACAAAGGTTCTGAAGTAGAATGAATAGCAAAAGAACCATCATGAATCCCAAGACTTTTGAGGCAATAGTAAGAATATTTATATCTGATCTTGATTTAATTTTGACAAGTGGAATCAAACGATATACCCAGAAGTTGCTCTACCACACAACAAAGACATATGCTCAACCATCTTCATAGCAGTCTTATTCATAATAACCAGAACCTGGAAACAGCCTAAATGCCCCTCGGTTGAAGAATGAATAAAGAAACTGTGGAACATTTACGGTATGGAATACTACTCAGCTATTAAAAACAAGGAAATCCCGAAATCTGTGGACAAATGGAACTAGAGATGGTCATCTGAATGAGTTAACCCAGAAGCAGAAAGACTCACATGGAATATACTCACTTATAATTGGGCACTAGTCCAAAAGGCATGGCCCACGATAATCTTCACTTACCAGGAGATTGGGATAGATTTGAGGGCATCCTACTGAGACTCTAGGTAAGGGAAATGTAGGAGATGGGAAAGTAGAAGGAACCAGAAGGTCATAGAAACCTACAAGAAGAACATCATGATGGGTGGATCAGGGCCATGAGGCGTCTCCTCAAACTATTGTACTAACCAAGGACAGTATAATAGTAAACAACAAACCCCTACCCAGATCTAGCCAATGGACAGGACATTCTCCACAGTTATGTGTAGAGCGGGAACTGACTCTGACATGAACTCTGGTACCTCATATTTGACTGCCACCCCTTGTTAGGGGGGACTGATGGCACTCAAAGAAAGAATAAGCAGGCTACCAAGATGTGACTTGATAGCCTATGACCACATAGTGGAGGAGGAGGTCCCCCTCAGTCATATACCTAGGGGAGGGAAGAGGGTGAAAGCGGGAGGGAGGGAGGAATGGGAGGATACAAGTGATGGAACGGCAATCGAGTTGTAATCTGAATAAATTAATAAAACTTAAAAAAATAAAATTCTGAATGTAAATGAATAAAAAGAATGTTTATATCTATTGTGCTTTTAAAAGATTTACTTAATTTTAGTTTATATGTGAGTGTGTCAGTGTGTGCATGTGTTTGTGATTATATGACACATGTATGTGTATGCTTGGTGAGTTAAAGAGGATATCTGATCCCTTGATGGTGTACTTGTGAGATATGGATTGGGAATTGATTTTTATTGGTGCTGTAAATGGGTCTCAAGCCCTTAGAAGAGCATCAAGTGTGAGTAACTGTTGAAATATCTCTCTGGCCCTTACACATAGTATCTTCAATCTTCATAGCAAAACAAGACAGCTTTAAACAGCTCCATCTTACAGATGACCAAGTTAAGTTTCAGTGGCACTAAATGATTTGCTCATAAACACAGAAGCAATTAGAGTGTAAAGTGATATGAAAATGTAGGTGAGTGTGGCCTGAATGCCCTCTTTCCCATCTGTTACTCAGCATACCTGACTCATATTGTGCTTACCTATATGCAATTTTATATAAACAGGGAAAGCATTATACTTTGATCCCAAGATGTAGAAATTGATAGAATACAACCTAAGTAGGACAAGCTGAGGTAGTCCCTTGACACATGAAATCTACCAACAGCAAAATCAGTGTTCGATGTTGGAAGCAGAACAGAGTAGCTTTTCTATTTGACAGCCTGGTGACATCAGCAACCACATTAACATCCCAGAACATCCTTTATCTGGTCATTCCACTCTTTGATTTCAAGATAACTATACCTTGAAAATTAAATATTGTTCTCTTCATTGATGCTACGTATAATGGGAATAGAAAGCATTACATTAGCTTTGAAACTCTTTTCAGTAATGTTCTGTATAGAAGTTAATGCTTAACGATATCCTCATTGGAGAACAAATCACAACCAGCCACAGAAATATTGACCAGTCAACTTCATCATGCAGAATATAATACATTATTTATAAATTAAATCTGGGAATTAGTCCAGCGAACATACCAAAAAGTAGACAGACATGCCTTCTCAAATGTTTTAAAGGCCATATAGGTTTTTTATTTGGTTCTTCTAATACAGCAACATTTTATTTGTTGGCAACCTTTGTAGTATACTAACTGTTGTTTCATCTTTATCTTTTCTGAGTCTGAAGAGGCTTTTTCCTTATGTCATTTGTATAATAAAATGGGTCTCTGTGATGCAGGCTTACATTCTAGTGGGTGGAACTGGGCAGCTTTCTAGAGATAGTTTGTCAGCAATTTCATTATCAGCAGTTCTCTTTTTCCCTCTGAGCTATTTCACAACCATTATAAATTGTATCCGGCCCAAATTTGGCATTGAAATTGCCGGCTTAGATAGAATTCTATCTCAAAGAAAATCCCAATGTCAGTCTAATGAGCTGAATTGTGTATATATAGCACAGTCGTTTTTGGGTAGCTCCAGTCTCTATTTTTAAATTCAGCTATAACTAAATCCTCAAGATAATTATGACATACAAGCCATTGTTGATGGGAAGACTGTTCCCACATTAATTTCTTAATTATCTTTCTCACTAAGGCCAAGAATCTTGGAATGATTGTTTTCATCCTAAGGATAAATTGATTCCTTTCAACACTGCTATCCTGAAGGTATTTTTCTTTTGCCATTGTTATTTGGCATAATTCACTCAGGTGAATGTTTTCTAAAGTGTTACAGTTTATCTTCAAACTTTTTGTTTGAACATCGACTCAGGCTGTCTTCCCATAGTTAAAGAGGGACAGAATCAATGCATTGTAGGCTTCTTCTGCTGCTTTGTGTGATAAACACTGTCTAACAAGTCTGCAAAAATCCATTCTGATGCTACTTCCCAAATTAGACCTGTTAAATGTTCTTTAAATGACTGAATTTGCCTTTAGTTTTACACCCAGATACATTGTTCAACTAATGTTTCAAAACAGAGTGAACTCCAGCACCATTAACATTCATTTCTTAAAAGTGCTTTTTTTTTCTTTTTATCAAGCTTGACTATGAGCAAATGAAATTGTAATTGTTTTCTTGAGATTCAGTGTAAGTTGATTACCCTCTAACTACTCAGTAATTTGGGAAATTTTGTTCATTCAGTCTGAACAGTTGCAGATGACTTGTGTGTATATAAGTAAACTATGTCATTAGTGCACAGAGTGAGAACTCCTTTGAATATCTGCACATATTTGGAAGCTCCCAAGGGAACAAATGTTGTATTCATTCAATGAGTCTTTCTTACCCAGGCAAGACACTGAGGTGGGGTCTCTAAGGTCTGAAATATAATAAGAATAGTCCATACACTCAATAAGCTTGTTATCTACCATGGTAAACAACATCTACATAAAATATTAGAAGCAGCGCATTGTAGGATAAAGATCAGAAAGAATGTGCAGTCACTGAGAAAAACTCCAAACTTTAATTTCTGCTCTGTTTCAAACACAGCCAATCCAAATCCACTGACCATTTTCACATAATAATCTCAAGCCCATGTTCTCATATGAATCCAAGAACCCTGATAGTTCAGGTTTCTGGAAGATGGCACATGATTTCTGGGGCAAATGAAACCGCTCTACACACTTGGAAATTGTCAATTTTTCTGTAGGTTTGCTCCATAAATTCTTATAGCACTGTAATTTTTAAAGAGCCAGATGAAAACCAAGGCCATGTTTAAGCTATTAAACTATCACCGCTGTGACTTTATTGTTGTTAAAAATCTCTATGTCCAAAATGATAATTATATTTAAAGCTGAAGTGGTGCCTATTTCAAAATTAGTTCCTTGTCGATATTATACTCTATAGATCCAGGTAACATGTGTGAAAGAGATAAAAGAAAAAGGGAGATGGAAAAACAGTGAAGTATTATAAACAATAGCTGCAAGTTTTCATATCAATGATAATAATAAAATAGCTTAACTTTAAAGATTTTAGAGTTCAACAATTGGTGCTGGTCTAACTGAATGAATGCATGTAGAAAAATGTAAATATAGCCATATTTATCACCCTGCACAACCTCAAGTCCAAGTGGATAAAAAAAGCCTCAATATAAATCCAGAAACACTAAATGTATTAGAAGAGAAAGTGGAAATCAGCCTTGAACTCATTGGAACAGAAGACAACTTCCTAAAGAGAACACCACAGGTCAGCATCTAAGATCAACAATTAATAAGTGGGATCTCATGAAACCGAAAAGCTTCTGTAAAACAAATGATACTTTAAATCGAATGAAAAAATAATCTGCAGATTCGAAAAAGATCTTCACCAAGCTTACATCTGACAGATGACTAATATTTAAAATATATAAAGAAATCAAAAATTTAAACACCAAAAAAAAAAAAAAAATAATAATAAAAATGGGGCACAGAGATGAAAAGATAATTTCCAACAGAGGACTCTCTAATGGCCAGAAGCAGTTAAAGAAATGTTCAAAGTCTTAGTATTTAGGGAAATGCGAATCAAAATGACACTGTGATTCCATCTTACACTCCTCAGAATGGCTAAGATAAAAAACTCAGGTTACAGTATATACTACAGAGGATGTGGAGAAAGAGTAACACCCGTCTATTGCTGGTGGGAGTACAAACTTGTACAATTATCTTGGAAATCAATCTGGAACTACTTCAGAAAATTGGAAATAGTTCTACCTCAGGACCCAGCTTTACCACTCCTGGGAGTATACGCAAAAGGCACTCTACCATACAAGGACATTTGATCACCTATGTTTATGGCAGCTTTATTTGTAATAGCCAGAAACTGGAAATAACCCAGATGTCTGTCACCTAAAGAATGAACAAAGAAACTGTAGCACATTTACACAATGGAATACCATTCAGCTATGAAAAACAAGGAAATAATGAAATTTACAGGCAAATGGATGGAACTAGAAATGATCATCCTTAGTGAGATAACCCAGACCTAGAAACACACAAACAGTATGTACTCACTTAGCCATATAGTACAAAAAAGAGAACAATAGTACAATTCACTGACCCAAGTAAGGAACAAGGAGGAAGCTAAGTAACAAGGAAGGCCCAAGAGAGAAGGCTTGAATCTCACTTAGAAGGGCAAATAAAATAGATAATAGAAGTATGTTAAGGGGGAAAACAGGATAGGAGTAGGAGTGCTGAGATAAAGGAGGGTAGATATCAAACCTGGGGAAAGTGGGGGTGGGAGGACAGAGGGTTTTCAGAGAGAAGAGAAACTGTGGATGAGGGCATCCAGATGGGGGTGACTTTAGCTAAGACCCCTAGTAGCAGGGTCATTGAGACTGAAAAGGCCACCTTTTAAACAAACAGGACTCCTATTTGAGGGAGGGAAACACCAATACACTCACAAAAACTCCAACACAAAATTTACCTTGCCTACAAGATGTGCGGGGATAAAGATAGAGCAGACATTGAAAGAATGTTCAACCAATGCCTGGCCCAATCTGAGGCCAACACCTGATACCACTGCCCTGCTGATGGGAGCCTAGTACAGCTGTCCTCTGAGAGGCTTTCAAAGATTTTATAGTGCAAACTCCCCACACCATGGAAAAGTTAATTCTTTAAATTAAGGTTATCTTTCTTTCTAGATGACATCTTTATACCCTAGAGCAGCCATTTGCTCCTATTGGTGATACTGTTAATTTAACAAATACTCTGTCATTTTCTGGATTAAAACAAATCAAAACCAAAAACCAACAACCTCAATTCATCGCCATTGCAAAATAAATGTGGTGATAGTGCAGGAGATTGGGAAGATGCTATGAAAATTTAAGTAGTGTCTTCAAAACACTGATTCAGAGAAATGTCAAATTTCACTATAGAGATTTTGAATTTATACTGTTTATGAAAACCTTTTGGAGGAAAAAGAATGTTAAACCATGCTACTCAATTTTTAACAGTAAGGTTAAAATATCTTTGTGTCTTGCTTTTGTCAGATTGCCTTGCCACATAATATTCAGAATTATACACTATTTGTTCTCTGTAATGCCAATAAAAGAAAATTAGCCTATGCTGAGTAATAACAGAGAATAGGGTGGGAGAGAGGACTGGGAAACACCAGGAGAAATGAACTGGACCTATGGGGATGAGTGAAAACCAATTTTAATGTGAAAAATCTGAATGGCAGGAAACTATACTAACTTGGAGGGAAGGATAGAGTAAGTCTTGTGCAGGATTATGTTCAAGGCTACTTAAATATATTCTTGTCTCTCTGTGTGGTTATTTGGGTTTATAGCTGATTAAGGAGTAACCTTTAATTATACTAAAATTATAAAGCAATATTAAATATTAATAATCATTGAACAGGAATCTTCATCAATATTATTGTGTTTTCTTACTAATATTAGTTATCTTCTGTTAAAATATACACTGTTGTGTAAGAAAAGGTATTCATTAAAAGAATCACATTAAATCAGTGACTAGCATATTTATAACAAACATTAATATAAGAAATATAAAAATAAAATCTGTATTATTATTATTATTATTATTATTATTATTATTATTATTATTATTTTCATTATCATTATACCACTATACAAATACACTTTAAATTATGGCAGTTAACTACTACTCCCATCTTGTTGGATAAATCATTCATTTTCTTAGCCACAATCTGAGAAGAAACAAAAAATTCTAAGTTAAGAGATAGAACAAATAATTCTAATTTACTATTCTCCCAGAAAAAAATCCTATCTCACTCTCATTATTCAAAAATCTATTGTCAAGATTAAAAAAGAAGAATTATCCTCCTTAGACAAAAAACAGTTCATCTTGTCAGGTATTGTTTGCTGTGACGAGATGCCCAACATAAACAATCCAAAAAGGAGGAAATATTGACTTTTTAACAAGATTTTCAGGTTTTGCTGATGGTTACTTAACTCTCTTAGTTCTGGACTTGTGGAACATAAAGTGGTGGCTGAAGCAACACACAGTTGCTCATCCTATGACAGATAGTAAGCAAAGAAGAAGAACAAGAGTAAGATCCTGTGTAAGCACAATTCTTCTCACTAATGTAAAAAATAGTTCTTCTGCAATGTTCTACACCATCCATGAGCCTGTTAGAAAATCTATTAACATGCAACAAACACTTTTCACCTCCTCATGACAACTTGCTGTTCTGCATGCATTTCTGGAACGACCCTAGAAAAAGTGCTTCCTACTATCTTATTTGGCATCTTGAAATCTAATGAAACTCTCCATCACGATTACCCATCATAATCAGAAAATAAAAGGTTTCTTATATTTCTTCCAATGTCCATAGTGATCAACTATGGAGTTAAAAATTTTGGCAATAGAAACAAGGTGAAGGCACTCTGGCTACCTCAAGCATGGCCTTTTAGGGTATAGCTTTCCCATATCTTCTACCTTATTAAAAACCATTAGATTACATCCCTAAAGCTAGTCACCAAGATCTATTCCCTTATTTGAGTACTTCCTCCTCCTAAGGTTGACTACCAAGGTTGAGCTATCAAAGTATTAAAGTCCCGCAGTCAAAAGCCCCTTTTGGCTCACCCAATTAATATTCCCAATTAAAATTAACCAAGCACCTCACCTCACCCTAATTCGGAGTTTTCCCCTTTACCTTTATAAATGGCTCATATTTTCCTATGATCCATGTCTGTCTCTTCTATCCTGTAACAGTCCTTTGTCCCTTGGGACACACACACTGTAAGACCTGAAGGCTAAGTCCTACTTCCCACCTAGATCCTACTTCCCAGAACCCAATAAGACACCAGAGTCCAGTCTGATGCAAATAGCACAGGGTGATTTATTGATCTGTGGTGATGAGGTCTACCAAGCTCTATTGAACTGGAGACCGCAAATTAGCAAAATTTGGGTCGTTTATGCCCTTACAGAAGCAGAATTGGTAGTTAAGTAGAGCTGTTGAACCATGATTGGTTCTTAAGAATGCTAATGAAAATGATTGGTCACTAGTTATTTTATCCCTGAGGGGGCGAGAGCTTAGGTTGGGACATCACATGCTGTCAGGTGCTGGGGACAGGTATGAGGGTGTGGTTTTTCTTGGAAAGTATAGAACAGCCCTGAGGCCATCTCAGAAGGTACCAAGTGGCCAGGGTTGAAAAACAATTTTTCTATCTTTTCAACACCTTACACTTCCCTTGCTCTTTTTCTTTGCTCTCCCTGTTCCCTTCCCCTTCTCCTGTTTCCTCTATTTCCTGTATTTCTTAGTCCTCCTTTCGGGGCAAATAAATCTTCTCTGTGCTGAGAAATTGGTCTTGGAGTGTCCTGAGCAGACTTCGAGGATTCCTACACAAGAGACATCTTTTTTTCTAAAAATTTTATTTTATTTTTTGGCATATACATTTATATTACTATACATATAAAAAATTACATACAGCAAGAAGAGCCAGGAAACAATCAGGGATTATATGAATGTTACATTCCTGTTTTTTCAGGTAATTGTATTTGGCAACCTTGTAGAAAACACAAAAGATATCTTTAGTCTTTTTAGAACAAGAATCATAGGGCAATTTGTCCCTTAAACATCAAAATAATTGCAAAAGGACAAGAAGACAGATTCATCTTGCTGTTTTTAATTACCACAAAGTTAGAAAATATTCAATTTTTTCTGTTATTAAACAAGCTTACCTTACTTTATGAAATTGTCATAGACCCTGAAATATATTTTTCACATGGGAAATATGAATGCTACAGACTTGCTTATAGCAATAGAGCCTGTTTCCCATTTCTTCTTTGATATCTTATCACTCTTTAAGAGTATTTTCTGGTAATGCACTTTAGGCTTTCTCAACTCATTACATGGTAATTGAGCAATTTGAACTAGGTGAAACTCTTCAATTGCCTTTCTTTAAATACAATATTTTTTCCCCGTTCATTCCTTTCTGAGGATGTAAATCATTTAACTTTATATTGAGAAGTTGCTAAAGATTTGTACTCATGCATACTGATCCTAGAGTGGAATGACCAAGTTAGTTTCTTCTTGATCTGAATGTTAGTTTTTAAAAATAAAAACAATTATATTTGGAAAGAATTACAATGGAGAAGTTAATTATGATTTAAATATTAAAGCTCTGGTTTTTCTGCATGGTTTTTGTTTGTTTACTGCTTCATTGCACACCTACCCAAGGAGAAAATGCAAATAGGCCCCCAAATTTTTAATGTAGATGTGTTTCCAATTTTCCAAACATAAATTGCTTCAGTGTTTAGGAAAAAATTCAGTGTTCACATATAACAAATGCAGAACTATGTGTATTGAAAAATGAATTTGGTAAAGATGAATGTTATCTACTCTTTCTCCATAGTAACTGGCTATGTCTCAAATAGGTTAACTGCTCTCCAGAAGCCTGGTTTAGAGTTCCTTAAGTCACTCAAATTTATTTATTTTTTTTGTTGTTGTTTGTTTTTTTTTTTTGACATTGTTGTACTTTTTTTTAATTTACACTTTTTTATTAAATATTTTTACATATAATTTTTTATTATTACACATATATACAGCAAACTACCAACCATGAAACAATGAGGAATTATATAAATGTTACATTCCTAGTGTTTTAGCTATTTGTATTTGGCAGCCTTGAAGAAAACATTTTTCTTGCTGTGCTTCTTCTTTTTTTTTTAATATATATATATATAAAAGAATTTATTCTTAAAATCTGATAACCTCATAAAAATAAAATCACAAAACTTTGAATTATGATTCCAAACTATTGATGCGTTATTGACAATGCTATGCATTCAGAATTTTATTTCGTACACTATAGCAAAATATGTAGAGCAAACATAGAATGATTGTATAACAGGTGTCTTAGAGTACCATGAATTTCAATAAAAACTAAAAATAAAAAATATATACCAATGGCATAAATGAGAGGAATCTTACAATGCCTAGTTGGTCTAATATTTTCCAGTTGTTCTCCAGTGATAGTTTGAAAAGTGTCAATGTAAAACTCCTTAGACAACTTTCTTCTTTCTAATAGCTACACTTGCCTAGGAAAATATAATAATCTGTGTATAAAAGCACAATGAAGACAACTCTTAATAAAGTGTATTGATCCCAGTTCAGATAAGCTTTGTAGATTCTGCTATGCTTTGATTTTTGAAAATTAACAGACTGGATTGTTATGTCATGTTAGTAAAAAAAGAGAACTATAAGTTTATATGCTGATTATAAAACTCATGGTTTAGCCAGCTATTTCATGAATATTTTTTGATATTTTTCTTCAAATATGTGTGAGTGGGTTTCTGTTTTTATTGATGTTACAAAATACCTGAGAAAAGCAGGTTAAGGAAGAACAGGTTTATTTTGGCTCACAATCCAAGGGTACAGTTTATCATGGTGTAAAAGGAGTGGCAGCAAGGGATTGAGGGAGCTAGTTGCATCATATCCACAGTCAGGAAGGAGAGTGAGATGAAAGCTGGTGGTCCATGGCCTTTCTTCTTTTTGTTCCTGTGACTTCCCTGGGTCATAGAATAGTGTGCTCCCATTTAGGGTTGCTATTTCTAGCAGTTTGATGGTTGTTTGATTTTTGTTTTTTAAAATACAGGTCTTTCTATGGAACTCTGGGTGTCCTTGAATTCTTCATGCTGTCCTCAATGTCACAGAAATCCACCTGCCTCTATCTCTTGAAAGCTGGAGTTAAAAGTGTGTGCCACTACATCCAGCTTTCTCACCTTAATAAAGTCAGTCTAGAAGAATGGTTCTTAAACAACCCTAATGTTTCTCATGTTGTGATAAACCCCAACTATAAAATTATTTCACTGCTACCATAAAATTACTTTGTTGCTACTGTTATGAATCATAATCTAAATAATTGTGCTTCCAATTGTCTTAGACATACCATGTGAAAGGGTCTTGAGATCCCTCAACCAACCTTCCAAAAGATCATGGCCCACAGGTTGAGAACCACTGCATTAGAAGCTCTTCTAGACTTGCTCAGATATTGCCAAGATGGCTATATTAACCATTGTATTTTTAAAAAGAGATATACAACTTGGATATTAGCCTTTGGTCAGATGTAGAGTTGATGAAGATCTTTTCACAGTCTGTAGGCTGTAGTTTTGTTATGTTGACACTGTCCTTTGTCTTATTGGAGACTTGCAGTTTTATGAGGTCCCATTTATTAATTGTTGATCTTAGAGTCTGAGTTATTGTTGTTCTGTTCAGGAAGTTGTCTCCTGTGCCAATAAGCTCAAGGCCCTTCCAAAGTTTTAGTCTAACAGATGTAGGGTATCTGGTTTTGTGTTGAGGTGTTTCATCCACTTGGACTTTATAGTTTTGTGTAGGGTGATAAATATGGATCTATTTGCATTTTTCTGCATGTAACATCCAGTTAGTCCATCACCATTTGTTGAAGATGCTGTCTTTTTTCCATTGTATGGTTTTGGCTTCTTTGTTAAAAATCAAGTGTCCATAGGTGTGTGTGTGTTTATTTCTAGGTTTTTGATTCTATTCCATTTATCCTCCAGTCTATTTATATGCCAGTACCATGCTGTTTTTATTACTGTTGTTCTATAGTTCAGCTTGAGATTAAGGATGGAGATACCTCCAGAAGATCTGTTATTCTATAGGATCGTCCTAGGTATTCACGGTTTCTTTGTTTTTCCAAATGAAGTTGAGAATTGTTCTTTCAAGATCTGTAAAAGATTGTGTTGGTACTTTGATGAGAATTGCATTGAATTTGTAGATTGAATCACCAAACCAAATAATCCAATTAAAAATGGGGTACAGAACTAAACAGAGAATTCTCAACAGAGTACTAATTTTTATTTAATTAATTTACTCAGATTACAACTCAATTGTTATGCGATCACTTGTATCCTCCCATTCCTCCCTCCCTCCCATTTTCACCCTATTCCCTTCCCTAGGTCTAAGACTGAGGGGGACCTCCGCCCCCACTATATGGTCATAGGCTATCTAGTCTCATCTTGGTGGCCTGCTTATTCTTTCTTTGAGTGCCATCAGACCTCCTCACCAAGGGAAGGTGGTCAAATATGGGACACCAGATTTTAGGTCAGAGTCAGTCCCCGCTCTCTACATAACTGTGGAGAATGTCCTGTCCTTTGGGTAGATCAGAGTAGGGATTCGATGTTTACTACTAATATTGTCCTTGGTTAGTGCAATAGTTTCAGCAGACCCCTATGGGCCCCGATCTACCTGTCACAAAGTTCTTCTTTTAGGTTTCTATGACCCTTTGGGTCTTTCTATTTCCCTATCTCCTACATTTCTCTTACGTAGAGTCCCAGTAAGATGTCCTCACATCTATCCCAATCTCCTAGTAAGTGAAGACTATCGTGGGCCATGCCTTCTGGGTTAGTGTCCAATTATAAATGAGTATATACCTATACCATGTGAGTCTTTCTGCTTCTGGATTAACTCCCTCAGTATGATCATTACTAGTTCCATCCATTTGTCCACAGATTTTGGGATTTCTTTGTTTTTAATAGCTGAGTAGTCTGAGTAGTGTTCCACAGTGTAAATGTACATCTTTATCCATTCTTCAACTGAGGGACATTTAGGCTGTTTCCAGGTTCTGGCAATTACAAATAAGGCTGCTATGAATGTGGTTGAGCATATGTCCTTGTTGTGTGGTAGAGCATTTTCTGGGTATATTCCAAGGAGTGGAATAGCTAGGTCTTGAGGAAGCCCTATTCCCAATTTTCTGAGAAAGCATCAAATAGATTTGCAAAGTGGTTGTACAAGTTTGTATTCCCACCAGCAATGAAGGAGTGTTCCTCTCTCCCTACATCCTCGCTAGCATGTGGTGTCACTTGAATTTTTGATCTTAGCCATTCTGATGGTGTAAGATGGAATCTCAGAGTTGTTTTGATTTGCATTTCTCTGATGACTAAAGACGTTGAGCATTTCTTTAAGTGTTTCTCAGCCATTCGATATTCCTCTATTGAGCATTCTCTGTTTAGTTCTCAGCCCCATTTCTCAATTGTGTTATTTGGTTTAATGGTGTTTAATTTCTTGAGTTCTTTATATATTTTGGATATTAGACCTTTGTCAGATGTAGGGTTGGTGAAGATTTTTTCCCAGTCTGTAGGCTGTCGCTTTGTTCTCTTGACAGTGTCTCCTGCCTTACAGAAGCTTCTCAGCCTCATGAGGTCCCATTTATTAATGGTTGACATTAAGGCCTGGGCTGTTGGTGTTCTGTTCAGGAAGTTGTCTCCTGTACCAATATGTTCCAGGCTCTTCCCCACTTTTTCTTCTAACAGATTTAGTGTCTCTGGTTTTATGTTGAGGTCTTTAATCCACTTGGACTTGAGTTTTGTGCATGGTGACAAATATGTGTCTAATTGCATTTTTCTACATACAGACATCCAGTTAGACCAGCACCATTTGTTAAAGATGCTATCCTTTTTCCATTGAATAAATTTAGCTTCTTTGTCAAAAATCAAATGACCATAGGTGTGTAGACTTCTTTTAACAGAGGACTATTGAAGGGCAAAGAAACACTTAAAGAAATGCTCAATGTCCCTAATCATCAAGGAAATACAAATTAAAACAACTCTGAGATTCCATCTTACACTTATCAGAATGGCTAAGATAAAAAAAACCTCAAGTGGCAGCACATTCTAGTGAGGATGTGGTGAAAGGGGAATAGTCCTCCATTGCTGGTGGGTGTGCAAACCTGTACAACCACTTTGAAAATCCATCTGGTGCTTCTCAGAAAATTAGGAATAGCTCTACTTCTAGACCCAGACATTCTACTCCTGGTCAAATACCCAAAACATGCTCCACCATATAACAAGGACATTTACTCAACTATGTTCATAGCAGCTTTATTTGTAATAGCCAGAATCTGAAAACAATTGTGGTACATTTACACAATGAAGTACTACTCAGCTATTGAGATCAAGGCAACAAATCTAGGCAAGTAAGGGGGCAAGCAAATGGATGTAACTAGAAATGATCACACTTAATGAGGTAACCACAACCCAGAAAGACATGCAAGGCATATACTGACTTATAAGCAGATTTTAGCCAAATAGTATAGGATAACCATACTACAATACACAGACACAAAGAAACTAAGTAACATATAGGACCCAAGGGAGAATGCTTAATTATCAATAAGAAGGATAAATAGAATAGACCTAGGAAGTAGTTGAAAAGAAGGAACTGGAAGGGAGTCTACCACGGGGGTCCTCTGAAAGACTCCACCTAGCCAGGGATCCAAGCAGATGCTGAGACACACAGCCACAATCCAGGTCAGAGCACAGGGAGTCTTATGGAAGATTTGGGAAACAGGGGGACCTGGAGGGTTTCAGGAGTCCACAAGTGCACCAATGGATGCAACAAATCTAGGCAAGTAAGGGGGATGCTTCAGAGACTGATACACCAATCAAAGACCATGCATGGTGAGGACCTAGACCCTTTGCTCAGATGTAGTAGATAGGCAGCACAGTCTCCTTATGGGTCCCACAATATGGGGAGTAAAGACTACTTCTGACATGTATTCTGGTCCCACAAGTTGATCACTTCCTCATGCCAGGAAAGCGTTGCCAGGTCACAGAGAAAGAGGATACAGGCAGTAAAGATGAATCTTAATTGGCTGAGGTTAGATATTAGGGGAGGAGGGATCTCTTTTCTGAGAATTAGTGGAGGGACAGAGAGGGTATGCATGAGGGAGGGTGGGTAAAATAGGCCATGAGGGAAGGGGCTACCATTGGGATGTAAAGTGAACAAATTAAAAATTTTAAAAATTAATAAAAATAGAAATACACATTTAAAAAACAAAAGCATTTAAAACACCATAATAAAAATATTTTGAGATGTAATCTGTTTAAAACTTAAATTGTGATGCCACAAGGTTTTGTATGTATATTATAAAACAAGAGCACATTTTTATTAAAATTTTTCTTTAATCTCAAAGATGTCATACAAATACACATTGTATCTTAATCATATCTATCCCCTGTTCTCTCCCTTCACTTATCCTTGTGCTCTTCTGCAAAAAAAAATTCCCTTTCAATTTCTTGTTTTCTTTTCTTAAATATAATAACCCACTGATTTCCTATTTACGCTGCCCATAGGCACATGCATGTGGAGTCATCTACTTAGGCATGAGCAGACTACCAGTATACTTTCACTAATCATCAACAAAGTATGTCCTTTCTTTCTGTAAATTTCTCTTCTTTTTCTTTCTTCTTTTTTTCAGTACTGAGGATCAACCTATGTGTCCTGCACATGCTCTTTTGAGAACTCTATCCCTCAGATACATATCAAGGTTATGGAGGCCATTTCTACAAATGAGTGTCAAAGACAGAATGAAATATCTTAAATTCTGTCCCAGTTTCTGGTAAGTGAAGGCTTTCATGGGACATGCCCCTTGGGCTAGTATACAGATATAAGTGAGTATATACCATTTGAATCTTTTTGCTTCTGGGTTAACTCACTCATTATGATCATTTCTAGCTCAATCCATTTGTCCACATATTTTGGGAATTCCTTGTTTTTAATAGCTGAGCAGTATTCCATAGTGTATATGTACCACAGTTTCCTTATCCACTCTTCTACTGAAGGATACTTAGGCTCTTTCAAGGGTCTGGCTATTATGAATAAGGCTGCTATGAACATGGTTGAGCAAAGTTTCTTGTTGTGTGCTGGAGCATCTTCTGGGTATATTCCAAGGAGTGGGATAGCTGGGTCTTGAGGCAGCCCTATTCCCAGTTTTCTGAAGTAGCACCAGAGAGATTTCCAAAGTGGCTGTACTACTTTGAATTCCCACCAGAAATACAGCCTATTGGGACTCTAGATGAGAGAAGCATGGGAGAATAGCAAAGTAGAAGGATCCAGAGGGTCCTAGAAACCTACAAGTAGAACATTATTATAGGCAGGTTTGGGCCCAGGGATCCCGCTCAAACTATGGCACAATCCAAGGACAATACAGGCGGTAAACTTTAAACCCCTACCCAGATCTAGCCAATGGACAGGACATTCTCCACAGTTGAGTGGAGAGTGGTGTCTGACTTTCACACGTACTCTGGTGCCTCATATTTGACCATGTCCCCTGGAGGGGGAGACCTGGTGGCACTCAGAGGAAGGATAGCAGGATACCAAGAAGAGACTTGATACCCTATGAGCATTTACAGGGGGAGGAGGTAATCCCCCTCAGGAACAGTCATAGGGGAGGGGAATAAGGGGAAAATGGGAGGGAGGAAAGAATGGGAGGATACAAGGGATGGGATAACCATTGAGATGTAACAAGAATAAATTAATAAAAAAGAAATATCTTAAATTCTAATGAATAGAAAAAAGAAGAAAATGAAAGAGCCAATTTGCTACAAGCATTCTTTAACTGATTGTTCATCTATATTAAGTAAATTGTTTTGCTTGACAATACCTTCTCCATAATAGGAGACTAAAACTTCTGAAGCTATGATCCTATATTAATTCTTCATTAGATGAGAATGATGGGTATTCCATAAGAGTAGCAGAAATTCTGCCTATTAGTCAAATATCCTCCAGAAGGATATTAAAATATTTTCAATAACATTCCTATCAGTCAGATTTAACCAAAATCTTTTAAATGCTGAATTATCTTTTGCAATTAAAAAATGAATAGGGTTTATTCATGTAGTGTAACATTGGGTTACATAAGGACATTTTCACGCAAGTAAGTATAATGCATCGAGCATATTTCCACACTAACCTATCTTCCCGTTAATGTCTCTTGCTCTCCTAGACAGTGTCACTTCTACTTTCATGCCATAGATAAATACATAATTGTATGTATCTTTATAAGATCTATAACTCACAAATGTAAGAAGATATATGATACTTATCATTCTATGACTCAGCTGCATGAATTTTCTTCAAATGGTATAATTTTATTCTTATTTACGTCTGAAAATGATCTTCATTGCCTAAATATGATATATAAAATATTATACATATATAATATTTCAGTAAATTCCTAAATTTTTTGGTACTTAGCTTGCTTCTCTCAATTAACTATTATGAATAATGCTACATTAAACATTGATGTGCAAATATCTCTGTGATATGCTGAGTTTAAATCTAACTCTAAAATCTTGTTATAGTAATTTTTCCTACACTTGATCATGAACTACTTAGATATTCAGGTAAATCCTAACTAATACCTATGACTTTTGTTTGTAATGTAAAATTCATAGAAATATTCAAGTTGAAGATTATTGTCTTTTTTTTTTTCTTTTTAAGACAAAATTTCTTTATGTAGCCCTGGCTGTCCTGGAACATACAATATAGACTAGGCTTGTCTTTTTATAGTTATTTTATTTTATTCTCTTTCCACTTTTTCTACTCCCCTTTTCCTCAGAAAAGGGGAATGCCAACAACAGAAACCCTCCCCTGTATATCAAGTCTCAAGACTAAGCACATCCTCTTCTGAGGACTGACAAGGCAACCCAGCTACGGAAAAGTGATCCAAAAGCAAAGAACAGAATCCATATCAGAGACAGCCACTGTTCCACTCATGAGGGGACCAACATGAAGATCAAGTGGCTCATCAGCTACATATGAGTAGGGGCCTTAGTTCCAGTCCATTCATGCTCTTTGGTCGGAAGTTTAATCTCTATGAGCCTCCATGGTCCTCAGTGAGCTGAGTATTAGTCTTCTTGTGGAGTTCTTTTCCCCTCCAGATCCCTCTAACATTCCCACAACTCTTCCATACCTCCTGAGTTCCGCCTAATGTTTTCCTGTGGGTCCCTGCATCTGTTTGATCCTCTGCTGAATGGAGCCTCTCAGAGGACAGTAATGCTAGGCTCCTGTCTGCAAGCGTATCAGAGTATCTTTAATAACTGTTAGTGTCAGGGGTTGGTTCTGTCCCATGGGGTGGTTTTCAAGATGGGCCAGTCATGGTTTGGCCCTTCCCTCAACCTCTGCTTTATCCCTGCACACCTTATAGGCAGAGTATATTTTGGATCGGATGTTTTGTGGGTTTTGTGAGACTCCTAGGAGTCTCAACTAGAGTCACCTCCATATCCTCCCAGGATCCTACACTGTCATAGATTTTCAGCATATCCCAGAAATGTCTCATCTGTTTCCCTTCTGTCTTCTAAGCTTCTAACCTACCACTGCTGCTACCCTCAACCTGACCACCACCCTTGTTTTCCTTCCTACCCTCTCCCACCAAGTTCTCTCTCTTCATCCAATTGCTATGTCTATTTTATTTCCCCTTCAGAGGGAGATTCAAGTATCCTCCCTTGGGCCCTTCTTGTTACTTCATTCAGAATAACATTTTCTAATTCCCTCCACTTGCTTACAAATTTTATGATTTCCTTGTTAGTAATAGCTAGGTAGTATTCCATTGTGTAAATATACCACTGTTGCTGTTAATTAAAAGTAGGGCCTTATGAATGTTTATTATTAGGCTTATGATTATAATGGCAATAATCTTTATCCTGCTTTCACAATCAATAAAGACACTGACACCAGATATATTGTAGAATAGCTTGTAACCTCGGGTATTGCTGATATTAACTCCTAAGCTACCTTCCACTATATCCCAGCCTCCATCCAATGCCAACTGCTTCTAATAATTTCTATTAGGCTATCTTCCATACAAAATCCCAAAATACTTTCTAATGTTGTTCATCTGGGGCATTTCTTTCTTTGTAGAACTTCATGTGGCTCTTTCCTATCCCATGATGATTCTTGTCCTACTTTCTCCTCCAGCATCTGTCTTCTCCTTCCCAAAATACTGCTCTGTCTCAAAAGCCTGTGAACCATCACCACACCTACATTCTTCAAGCCCTGCCTGTGTATCAGCTTTTTTGATTAGTCAAATAAGGAGGCAAGTTTAAATAGCAATACTTGGGGTATGTGGCAGTCTGCACTACAAATCTCTGGATGCAAGCAATAAGCAAATATAAAGAACCAGACCATACTCCAAAATACCACATTTTTTTTATCCATTCTTCAGTTGAGGGACAAACTAGATTGTTTCCAGTTTCTCTACACCATGCCCTCCATGAGCCATTTCCCAGGTCCCAGCTCTACCTGAAATCCAAGTAGCCATCAGTGACTACCACATTAGACCATGCTGGTCTTGAGTTCACAGAGATCTGCTTGTCTGTGCTCCCAAGTGCTGGGATTAGAGGAGTTACCACCACACAAAGTATCCTGTCTTTTTGGTATATCTAATTTTCATGCTATCACTTGATTTGTGTGCTTTTCATTAATTTCATGTTAACATAAACTGTGATACCATATTGAAAAAGTCTTCACTGCAAAAACTAGTGAAAGATCTCTGGATATCGAAAGTATGTATAAATCCACTGTTGATTTAATCTTTCAGTAAGAATAGAGGACACAGACTTTCAGAGGAGAAGATAATCCATTATGTAAGGACACACTACACCACTATATTTGCAAGCCAAGACTAGTAGGAGTTTCCCATGACCCTCAGTAGCTGGGACAGAGGATTTGAAAAAAAATAAGTCACAGACAAATGACAGAGACACAGCAAATACCAAGGCCAAGATGACATGAGAAATCAGGCTTCAACTAAATCCACTTCAAAAGAAATGCTTAGTCTTGTTCAGCCTGTACACATGTCTCCCAAGAAATGTTAAAGCCTTACCAGGCTAACCTAGCTATATGTAGTATCCTAAGCATAGGACCTATAGTTTTCATCAAAGCAGAATATGCTATGCTTCCATCAACTCACTTCTAATTCTCTTGCTTTCCTTAAATTTGTTTGTTATGTTTTTGACCTCCCTTCCAGAGTATCAGAACCTTGGATATGACTTTTAACTCTTCAACTTTGAGATAATAAATTATTTTAATGAAATTGAATTTAAATACAGAATAAGAAAAATAAAATAACATTAAAGATTTCTGAAAGAATCATAAGGAATTATACTATTAACTACATATCTTTTTAAAACTCTATAATACACGTAATCCTGCATGTAATAATACACATATTGATTAAATGCTTCCACTAGCATTCACTAACAAACTGCAACACCAAGCATGAGAAGCCCTCTTTTGAGTTGTTGCCTAGGGTTGTCAGAGAGACTCCCAAAACATTCAGCCTATTGCTACTGTTCTTGGTTGACCACTAGAGCTGGAAGGTAAGTTCCTACTACTGAAGACAATGTACACTTCAGACAGAACAGTCCCTGAAGTAGAACTGAACCAAATGCCCTTCCCATGAGGACTATATTCCATAGCATCAGAATGTACTAGGCAAGCTTCCAAAGACATAAGCAAGCAAAAGTACTACCCAGCTATTACAACTGTAAACCATAATAATGGGCAGTATGGCATAAGCTTAAGGATGCAATAGTGGCTCACATACCTTAGTGCTGTGCAACAACTCTCCAATTGGCCTTAAGACCCACACAACAAGAGAGAAACCATGCCTGGTACTGGAGCCCTACCCACAGATAAGTGTAATTGTTACCACTCAATAAAGAAATGTCTTATTGCAAAAGCCCGAGACCATTATAAGAAAACCATAGCCAATGTAAGTGCAGAGTTGTGTAGCCCAGTCCCATTGGATACATTGATAAAACAACTCTCACACCTAAGGCTCAAAAACAATCTGAGAGAGAGATCATGAAGATTTTAAGAGTCAGATGACTAGGAAGCTTGCTATGAGACTGTTACGTAGTAATGTTAAAAGCTACATCTATAAAGGCTCATTGCAAAAAACAATCAAACAAACAATCAAAGGAACAAACTTGTACAACCACTTTGGAAATCAGTCTTGCACTTGCTCAGAAAATTGGGAATAGCTATACCTCCAGATCCAGTTATACCACTCCTGGGCATATACACAAAAGATGTTTCACCATACAACAAGGACACTTGCTCAACTATGTTCATACAACTTTATTCATAATAGCCAGAATCTGGAAATAACCCAGATGTCCCTCAACTGGAGAACGGATAAAAATACTGTGGTATAATATATTTACACAATGCAATACTACTCAGATAGTAAAAACAAAGAAATCATGAAATTTGCAGGCAAATTGATGTAAATAGAAAAGATCATCCAGAGTAAGGGAAACCATATTCTGAAAGACACACATGGTATGTAATCACTTATAAATGAATTTTAGCCATATAGTACAGGGTAAACACACTATAATGCACAGAGCCAAAGAAGATAAGTAACAAGAAAGATCCAAGGAAGGCTTCTTCTTTTTTTTTTTTTTTTTAACTTTTTTTTTATTAATTTATTCTTGTTACATCTCAATGTTTATCCCATCCCTTGTATCCTCCTATTCCTCCGCCCCCCCATTTTCCCATTATTCCCCTCCCCTATGACTGTTCCTGAGGGGGATTACGTCCCCCTATATATTCTCATAGGGTATCAAGTCTCTTCTTGGCTACTTGCTGTCCTTCCTCTGAGTGCCACCAGGTCTCCCCCTTCAGGGGACATGGTCAAATGTGAGGCACCAGAGTACGTGAGAAAGTCGTATCACACTCTCCACTCAACTGTGGAGAATATTCTGACCATTGGCTAGATCTGGGAAGGGGTTTAAAGTTTACCTCCTGTATTGTCCTTGGCTGGTGCCTTAGTTTGAGCGGGACCCCTGGGCCCAAATCTGCCTATCATATTGTTCTACTTGTAGATTTTTAGGACCCTCTGTATCCTTTTATTTTGCTGTTCTCCCATGCGTCTCTCATTTAGAGTCCCAGTAGGATGCCTTCCCCTCTGTCCCAGTTTCCTGGTAAGTGAAGGCTTTTGTGGGACATGCCCCTTGGGCTAGTATGCAGATATAAGTGAGTATATACCACTTGATTCTTTCTGCTTCTGGGTTAACTCACCTCATTATGATCATTTCTAGCTCAATCCCTTTATCCACAAATTTCGGGAATTCCTCCTTGTTTTTATAGCTGAGTAGTATTCCATAGTGTATATGTACCACAGTTTCTTTATCCACTCTTCTACTGAGGGACACTTAGGCTGTTTCCATGTTCTGGCTATTATGAATAAGGCTGCTATGAACATGGTTGAGCAAAGTTTCTTGTTGTGTGCTGGAGCATCTTCTGGGTATATTCCAAGGAGTGGAATAGCTGGGTCTTGAGGAAGCCCTGTTCCCATTTTTCTGAGATAGCACCAGATAGATTTCCAAAGTGGCTGTACTAGTTTGCAATCCCACCAGCAATGAAGGAGTGTTCCTCTCTCCCCACATCCTCGCCAGCATGTGGTGTCGCTTGAATTTTTGATCTTAGCCATTCTGATGGGTGTAAGATGGAATCTCAGAGTTGTTTTGATTTGCATTTCCCTGATGACTAAGGAGGTTGAGCATTTCTTTAAGTGTTTCTCAGCCATTTGATACTCCTCTGTTGAGAATTCTCTGTTTAGTTCCAAGCCCCATTTCTCAATTGGGTTATTTGGTTTGGTGGTGTTTAATTTCTTGAGTTCTTTATATGTTTTGGATATTAGACCTTTGTCAGATGTAGGGTTGGTGAAGATTTTTTCCCAGTCTGTAGGCTGTCGCTTTGTTCTCTTGACAGTGTCTCCTGCCTTACAGAAGCTTCTCAGCCTCATGAGGTCCCATTTATTAATGGTTGACATTAAGGCCTGGGCCGTTGGTGTTCTGTTTAGGAAGTTGTCTCCTGTGCCAATATGTTCCAGGCTCTTTCCCACTTTTTCTTCTAAGTGGCTTAGAGTCTCTGGTTTTATGTTGAGGTCTTTAATCCACTTGGATTTGAGTTTTGTGCAAGGTGACAAATATGGGTCCAGTTACATTTTTTTACACATAGACCTCCAGTTAGACCAGCACCATTTGTTGAAGATGCTATCCTTTTTCCATTGAATGGATTTGGCTTCTTTGTCAAAAATCAAGTGACCATATGTGTGTGGATTCATATCTGGGTCTTCGATTCGATCCAAGGAAGGCTTCTTACATTTCATTCAGAAGTAGAAATAGAAAAGACAGAGGTAGTACTTTAAGAAAGAGAACAAGGTATAAGAGGGAGCACAAAGAGATATGAGGGTAGAGCTCAGACCTGGGGGTGGGAGTACAGAAGGCCTGCAGAGAAAAGAGAAACTGTGGGAGGGGACATCTCTGTGACAAGCTGGAGAACTAAGTGAAAGTAGGCTTCTGGGAGGATATGATGGAGACTCTAGCAGAGCCTCTTACTAGCAGGGGCTATGGAGTTTGAAGAGAACCCACTCTAAGTAGACAATATTCCTAGTAGAGGGATAGGAACAACAACCCACGCATAAAATCTTTGACCCAATATTTACCCTGCCTATAAAATGTGCAGGAATAAAGATAGAGCAGATAGAGCAGAGATTGAGGGAAGGTCAATCCAAAGCCTGGGCGAACCCAAGACCCACCCTATAGGAGAGAGCTGACCCCTAACATTGTTAACAAAACTATGCTATGCTTGCAGACAGGATACTAGCAGAGGTGTCCTCTGAGAGGCTCCACCCAGCAACATCTCAAAACAGATGCTAAGACTCACAGACAAACACTGGGCAATACATAGGGAGCTTTGTGTAAAATGTGAGGAGGAGAAAAGGACCTGGAAGTGACAGGAGTTTCACAAGATAACCAACAGAGCCACTAACCAGGGCCTGGAGGGGCCTGGTGCTACTGAAGCACCAACAAAGGACCTTATATAGACTGAACCTAGGTTCCCTATACATATGTAAGCCATGGGCAGTTTAGGATTCATGTGTGTACTCTATTGGGCTGTCCTTGACATGTACTCTGAAGATAGGTAAGTTCCTTGTCATGTTGGACTTTCCATAGGGCTTCTTAAAAGATTGTTACTATTTTCTTTTCACAATGCATGACAAGACAGCAGGATAAAAAGGCTGTACAATTACACAATCCTGCAGATATAATTTTATGAGTGACATCATACTACATGTTCTATATTTTCTACTTTAGAGCAAAGACTCAAGTTCTGGCTATGCTCAGAAAGAAAGACTGATAAAAGAGCATGAATATGGAGAGGCAGAGATCACTGTATGTCACCTGATATACATGGTTAAAATGTCACTGACTAAAAGGACCATATGCCCTTTCCAGAGTCATTATACTTCTATATATGAATTTATGAATATTTTAAGGGTTTTCATCTCATAATTATTTAAAACATTGCTCAACATTCGTACTTCAATACTAAGTGTACTTATTTCTCAACTTGGTTTGTTCTTCCTGCATAAGACATTTTAAATTGTCTCCATGGGATTTTTGAATAAATAATTCTTGGGTTTTGAAGACTTGCTGATTGCCAGATATTTTATTATACATTAAAAAAGTGAAAAATTTTCACTTCTGTAAGGATGTTACTTTCTGAAGAGAGAGCTCTTTTCGCATTTTTGGAGTTACCAGTAAGGTCAATCAAGTGGTTAGGAAAATGAGCCTGAGTTAAAGATTTAGTTAGTAGAGAAAAGCAAAATGAAGAAATACATTATTCCCTTTTTGTTACAAACCTTAATTTTCATGGCAACAAATCATGTACGTAGTAGTCTCTTTAGCCAGGATAATTTTGTGTGCCTTACATTAACAAGATTTCAGCCGATTTGGCAGGCCATAGAACTTCCATATAGTTCTTAAATTTCATTTTGCATTATTTACTTCATGACAAGTTAGAGTAGACATGGCTTTCACTTCTCTCCTAATAATATAACATTATAACGAAACATACAGTTGACAGTTGCCAGGTGTGGTGGTGCACTCCTTTAATCCCAGTACCCAGGAGGCAGAGGCAGGCAGTTTGCTGTGTGTTCAAGACCAGCCTGGTCTACAAGGTGAGTCTAGGGAATCTAAGGCTACACAGAGAAACCCTGTCTCAAAAAACAAAAAAAAAATTAACATAAATATTTTCTGGAGTATAAATGATGTCTTCTTCATAAACCTTGTAACCAGTTTCATAAATCTTGTACAGCTGGTGTCTTCTATAAGATTTCAAATGAATAAAATTTGATTCTTTCTGCTTCTGGGTATATACTCACTTATATCTGCATACTAGCCCAAGGGGCATGTCCCACAAAAGCCTTCACTTACCAGGAAACTGGGACAGAGGGGAGGGCATCCTATTGGGACTCTAAATGAGAGTCGCGTGGGAGAATAGCAAAATAAAAGGATCCAGAGGGTCCTAGAAATCTACAAGTAGAACAATATGATAGGCAGATTTGGGCCCAGGGGTCCCGCTCAAACTAAGGCACCAGCCAAGGACAATACAGGAGGTAAACTTTAAACCCCTTCCCAGATCTAGCCAATGGTCAGAATATTCTCCACAGTTGAGTGGAGAGTGTGATATGACTTTCTCACGTACTCTGGTGCCTCACATTTGACCATGTCCCCTGAAGGGGGAGACCTGGTGGCACTCAGAGGAAGGACAGCAGGTTGTCAAATGAATAAAATTAAGTCAAGTTGGATGAATATAATTCATAGTTTAACCTATCCTATATCTTAACACTGGTCCTTGTTTTAATTAAGTGTCTCAAAATTTGCTATTTTGACTTATGCTAAAAATAATCTTTAACACATATCTGCATTCAAGCCTAAAAATTTGTGTTTCCAGTGTTCCAGTGAAGATGCTTTGATACTGATTGAACATACTCTAATATTTTCTCTGATATATTTTTAGGCTGTGTGCTAGTTTGGTGAATGTTTATGAGCTTATCTGATCTGTGTACATAATACTTAAAGATTTGTTAAGAAAAATTATGTTGGCTGACAATGTTGTGACAAATATGAATGCCAGTGGTAGAAAAGATGAAAACATTTACCTGTGAAATGACAAACCTTGATAAATAGGAAAATCAGTCCTGGTGATGAGGTTTATGAAGGAGAAAAAATATGCCCAGGAAAAATAAGGGGCAATAAATGCACCTGTACCACAAAGCTATGTGCTCATGATGCCAAATCACTAATAAGCAAAGCACATGGAAAAATCACTTGCTGTATGAGAATTGACCAAGATTGATGAGAAAATTCACCAAGTGATTAAGATAAAAATGCCATACTATTAGAATTACCACATTACAAAGGAATAGAAAGAAATAGTAGGGAGTTGTCGTATAAAGTTGAAAATAACGGGAAAAAACTAAAGGAATTTCAATAGTGATAAATAAGAGATATTAGCAAGAATTTACTAGAAACAGGATGTAATAATAGATTGGAATAAGCAATGATCACTAAAAACCTAAATTTAAGCTCCTAAGACAGTAGTTAGTGAGGAGCTTAGCACTTATAGTATTAAGGAACAAACGACTGTTAAAGATGTATGAAGCTGAGATGCACACAGCTCCATTGCATTTTTCTTAATGCTAGTTTATAAGAGATAAAAGCTATTTTTTAGAGATTCCTGCTGAGGAACATGAAATCCTCAAACAAAGGCAATTATATTCATGCCATAGAAGGTAGCAGCATAATTAGGGTGATTAAATGCTAGTAAAGCCCAAGACTTGAGTAAAGTAGCAATGAGTTCAAAGTGAAAGATAGTTAATAAAAGATCTGCCCTTTGAAATAATTTGGGGATGTTGGGAAAATGCTGGACACAACACAGCTTGCAAATATAAAGTTAATTTTTAAATGACCCAAATAATAAATGAGTAAAAGGCATGTTGAATATCATAAAAATTCAGACAAGAATTGCAATTTATTCTGCCTTACTCATCGCTCGATGCTATTCATCTGTCCAAGATCCCTTGTGGTTAAATGGCCACTTCTATCCTCTAGATTTACAAATGTGTGATCACACCTGATCTATCATTCCACAACTAACTTTATTCTTTAATATCATTTTACAGCTCATCCTATGCAAGCCTATAGAAATCTACCACATTTTTGAATGAAGTACTATGTAATTCCATATAGCAAGAATATGCGGCATTGTTTTAATTATGACCACAATGACAGACTTTTAACATGTTTCAATTTTTCTCTCCACTATAAGCAATGCTGTAGTGAAAATCTATGAAAATAGCTCATTGGAAATATGTTCAAATAGCAGCTTTTCTGGGACATAATGAGTTTGCTCAAGTGAAGAGTATGATTGCCTTAGTTATGGTTACTATTGCTGTGCTAAACACCATGATCAAATGAAGCTTAGGAAGAAAAGGGTTTATTTGGCTTACACTTACTGACCACAATCCATCATGAATGGAAGTCAAAGCAGGAATCTGCAGAAAAGAAGTCAAGTAGACATTATGGAGGAATTCTGTTTATTGGCATCCTCCCCAAGACTTGCTCAGTTTTCTTTCTTATACAATCCAGGACAGCCTACTGAGAGGTGGCAATGCGCACAGTAGGATGGGCCCTTGCACATCAATCATTAATCAAGAAAACGTTCCTCAGACTTGCCTACAAGTCAACAATATAGATACATTTTCTCAATTGAAGTTCCTTCTCAGATGGCCCAAAATCTAACAATCCACCTAGGCCACCCAATGCTGTCATCGGCAGAAGGGAGAGTCAGCTCTCTGCTCTCACACCCTCAGAGCTGGTTAGCCTATGTCTTCGCCATCAGAGCCAACTGCACTGTGTTGCCCAGACAAGGGACAGGGCCTGTTCTCCTTCCAGTCAGGTACAGGGCCCACTCTCCAGAGTAATGCAACTCTCAAGGGGCAGGGCCAGCTCACCTGCTCTCATGACCCCTGGAGAGCAGTGCTGGAGAGCTCACTCTGGTCATATGAATAAGGAAGAATGAATAACTGACCAGCTCAGCTACCACACAGGCCCCAGGGCTTTGAGTTGGCCCAGTCCAAATTCTATATCATTTGTGAACTATTGAGGCATGCAAAAGGAATGGTCTTGTTGACTCAAAGCTGCAAGATGTCCATGACACAGGAAAACAACAGTATAATGGGGTAGAGGCCCAATGAGGAGCCAATATTTATAGTATCACAGAAGCCAGAGACCATTAACCAGACCAATTACTCACTGCAATGAGTATTTGCTATTGAAGATGAATGGAGTGCATGATGTGAAATTCACAAAGAATTAATAAAAGTTTTCAAAAATCCCTAACCATTACAATGACTATTTTAATTTTAGGTAGATACTATAAACTATGCCATCAAAAGACAGTTTCATTTATAAATGCAAAATGTATATTATTACTTTTTTTTCCAAATCCATAGACACGCAAGAACACTGGAGATTCTCTTTGGTGATGCCTGCTCCTTGTCTTACTCTTTCCTATCTAACAAGAAAAGTATATGTCATCAATGTTTCAATTTGTATTTCTATAAGTATTCATGAGACAGAAGATTTTTTTCCTCTACTTATTGTTGGTCTCTATGTCTTTTGTGTGAATCTGTTGATAACTTCTGTATTAATGTACTTTTGGTATATTTTCTTGGCCTCACATACCACATTTCTTGTCTTTTCCCCATTCTAGATTTCAAATCTTTGTCCAATGTATAAAGCTTAACATTTTTGTCTGCTCTATGATTTTTTTCTCTTAAATATATATCATCTTTTAGAATCCAGATGCTTAAAATTGGTTTAATGCTATTAATATATTGCCCATAACCATAAAACAGAAAATAAAGTTATCATTTGTTATACCATCAAATAAATAATCATTTAGAGTAACTGCTTAAAATAAGGATGAAATTTTAAAAATCAGGAAACTAGAAAAGAAAGAAGCAAAGTTAAACAAATGAAAAAATGAAGAAGAAAAAATTACATGAAAAGCAATTTCTCAGTAACAAGAACAATGAGGAACAAAATTAAATCAATGTAATGTGGGGAATAAAATAATACAATACATATTTAAAGAGATTAAAATAATAATTCAAACAAAATGAAATAAAAAATTCAGTAATATAAAGATAATAGAGCAGAGGGAATAAAAAGAGAAATTTGCAGCTGAAAGAAGAAATAAGTAAAAAGAAAAAAAAAAAACAAAATTAGATACTTGCATGGATGAGAGTAAAATCTTAAAAAATGTGTATAAGTATACATATATCAATAATAATAATAATGCCATATAAAATAATAATAAAGATAATGGTGAAGTAAAAAAAGATCACGTATTGAAGATGATTTGGGAGGATCAACCATTAGTTATATAAGTAGAGTAATACACTTGAGTTCATGGACCCTTACCTATGGTGTATGCTGGTACTAAAACTGTTTTGGACAGAATTGATATCAGCACAGCTGTCTTCCTCACTTTAACATCTTCCCTCTTTGAGTATAATGGGCATTTGTAGGTTACATTTTGCAGTCTGTAGTGACAGTTTTTTGCCTTCCTGAGACTTCTCAGCCAATAGACACAGAAATGGCTTTTTTCTAGCTGCAGGTTTCTCTGGGTTGCCTTGCAAGTTGGAAAAGCAACAACCATAACACTATGATCTGTACAGGCCCTGAATCTGTCTTGAGATTTCAAGTCTTCCTGACCAGTAATCATGCAGCTTTAAGCACTGAGCAACCTATAGTAACTTTAGTATTCTAACTTCGGGAAAGACCAGTAGACATGTGGCTCCAGAAGTTGATTCACCCTGTGACCTCAGGCTCAAAATTTCTTCAAAGAAATATATTTCCAACAACTAAGGTTAGTGTTGCCTTTCCCTGTGCACCTCACTGTATAGGACATTACCTCCTGCCATGTGCGGTTTTTTGTCTCCTCAGTGTCTAATCCTTTTATTCTTCACAACTGCCTTCCATGGTTATCTGTTGCCCTGAGCACACAGCAGATTAAATTCAATCTTTTTATTTTATGGTTTTTCCCTGTTCTCTACACCTAAAGCAGTTCATTTTCAAACAATAGGTTCTTTCCTAGCATGCCACCCAGCCTCTGCCCTATATATTCTCTATATATACAGAATTATATAATTCTATATACAGAATTATAACATGGGCTTCTTGGATGCTCCTGGCCAAGCTTCCAGAGGAATCACTGTATTATCAAAACCTACAACTACCTTTGAGGCTTCTGAGAGTTAGGGTTTTATACTGAGGATAAGATCGCCACAGCGGTGGCATTCCACGAGATTTACTTCTTTTCTACTGCATCACTACTTTGTTACTTTGCAGATTTCAGCATCCCATCATTTTGGAAGTGTTTCCTTGTTCACTCTATGGAACAGACTATACATACTTCTTAGGCTAACTTATGGAGCTAGTGTCTTGTCAAACATTTTTAATGGAAATGTTTTATATTTTCTTTCTCTTGCTTTCTCATCTCTCTCTCTCTCTCTCTCTCTCTCTCTCTCTCTCTCTCTCTCTCTAATTTTCTATATATATATATATATTTTCTGAAGTTATGTCTTTGTTATTCTTACATATTTAGGAATAAGTAGTATGTTTTATATACTTTAAGGAACAAATTAATTTTATTCACCATTTTGCAATTGTTAACAAAAATTATATAACATATATTACAATAATTTTTATTTTTCCATGAAGAAACATATATTTTACTGGAGGTGACACAACACAGAAAAAATAAGTCAGAAAACTGTTTACAGTTGCAGGAAAAGAAGAACCTATAATTATCATGCTTAAAAACTAACATTTGTCCACACCAAACTAAACCTCCTGTAGTGAAGTGGTCTGAGAAAGTGTAGCTTTTTTGGTAGCAAGAACTTAACATGATTGTATAGATTATATTTGATAGATTAAAATTTTATATATAATCAAATGTGTCTATATAATAGAAATTGAAAACATGGACAATTATCTAGTTATCAAGATCTCTCATCTTGGTTAATTTTTAAATATTATCCTAGTTTGGTTTCTGTTGCTGTGATAAAACATTGAATAATAAATAATAATAATAATAATAATAATAATAATAATAATAATAATAATAATAATAATAATAATAATAAACATTGACCAAAACCAACTTGGGAATTTACTTAATTATACATATTATTTGTCTATCATATAGTGAACACATGGCAGGATCTCAAGGCTGGAACCTGGAGATAGGAATTAAGCAAAGACCATTAGGGAATGTTGCTTACTGACTTGCTTTTACTGGCTTGCCCAGCCTACCTGGGTGTGGAAGGCCACATTAGACTAAACCCTCTAACATCAATCACTGATAAGGAAAATGCCCCCACAATTTCACCTACAGACCAACCTGCTCTAAACAATCTCTCAATTGAAATTTCCCTTACCTAGGTGACTCTAGCTTGTGACAACTTTACAAAGACTAACTAGTATACATTTCCTGATAATTACCTCTATATACATAGAAAATGAGTGAGACTATAGAAGAAAACTTGAGAATTAATATAAAAATATGTGTAGCAATATGGATGAGCACATGGAAATGACTAATGTATAAGAAACTCAGGAAGAATAATGGTATGAGAATAAACCTTACAAGTAACCCTGTCATCTAAGAAGCATTGCAATCTTCTTATAAGTATCAGCTACAGTATACTGATATCTGAGGAAGGAAACAAAAAAGGAGGGCTCATATTTTTATTTCTATGCCTATTACAGAATGAGATGATGAAAAAAACTTCAAGGGAAAACAGTTTATTCTGCTTACAATTCTGGGTCACTCTCCATCATTGAAGACTAGTAGACTCAGGAATTTTATTTTTCTTGTTACATTTACAGTTAATAGCAGTGAGTGAGAAGTGTATGCTTGCCTAGTACTCAATTTAACTCACTTTCTCTACTCTTAGAGAGTCTAAAGCCTAAAACTTAGGGAATTGTGTCTCCCAATTTTAGGCTAGGCCTTTAAAAATCAGTTCAGGCAACCAAGAAACTTCTCCACAGGTATGCCCATAGATTAAACTGGCCTGGATAATCTCTCATTGAGACGTTTTATTTGGTGATGGGAATTCTGCCTAGTATAAGACAGAATGTAAAAATAGTTCTAGACAGATATTGTCATACACTGTTGATGGAAAGGAAAACTAATCCAGGCATTTTGGAATTCATTCTGGAGACTTCTTAAAAAGAAATGGAAACAGAATTACCATATGATCAATCCATACTATGCCTGGGCATATACCCAAAGGACTCACTACCATTTTACTACAGGAATACTTGCACATTTATCTTCCAAATGCCTTTCTATTCACAATAGCTTGGAAATATAATCAACATAGAAATTGGTGTATGGATAATAAAAATGTGGTACATATATACAATGAAATATTACTCAGCTCTGAATAAATATGAAACCATGAAATTTTCAGGTATATGGAAAAAATTGGGAAGATGCCCTGAATGATATCCAAGGTCACCAGAGAGAAGTGTCATTTATTCTAAATGTTCTAGCTTCAAATATTTTGTTCTATGTGTTTATTATGGAGTATATGCAGAAGCTAGGGTAATTTTTAAAAAGGCCACTGGCATGGGTTGTGCACTTAGATTAGGAAGAAAGAAAAACATGAAAATAGAAAGTGGTATATTGGGGGCCCAAAGGTTCAAGCAGGTATTTTAGTGATGGGAGTCAGGAAATAAAAGGCTAGTGGGAGACTTGAACTACTTTATGTGTGAATAAAACAGCTACTTGAGATATTTTAATTAAAATTTAAAGTTAATAGTACACCACCTGTGATATGAAAAATACACAATGGGAGGGATTCCTGCAGCTAATGATTTAAGCAGGGACAGGAAAGGGCTATGGGAGAAAAAAGGCAGAAAGAAGCTTTTGGAAACCCAACTAGTTTGTAAGCTATTTAAAATTTATAAAAAATTGTAAAGGTTTGAAACGAAATATTAGTGAACATCTGCTACCAGAAGACATTGTTTATTAAATGAAAATCTCATTACTCAATGTGGGTTTTCTTCTTACAATTTATTGGTCTGGGATGTGCCTGGCAATGCTATTGCTCTTGGTTGCCTACCATAACTAAATGGTAAGACCCTGTTGCTGAAGACAGCACACAAATTGATTAAATGACACAGAGAAACCATTATTGAACTAATCAGGAAACTTGTTCTTTTTTTTGCGTAGCTTTCATAGTGATAAAAGGTTCTATACAGGATGTTGAAGAAGAGAAGACACTGATGTTCTTATACAGAACTGGACCCTGGGGACAACATTACTGACCTACCAGGCAACAGACATCCAATGATATAACACAAACCTATGAAAGAGGACTTGTAGTTTTGATTCACTTGAACATGTTAGCTTGATTTTTTGAGTTGGTGTCATTATATTAACATATCAACATAGCATAAATATATGTCCAAATTAATATAAACAAAAAGTATGTAAGCTACAAATATGTAGCAGTTTCACAAAACATTGTTAATGCTGTTTAATGTTTCAAAATATAATGTTTTAATATGAAGCTATATCTCAGAAGTTGAGTGCTATTCTATTTTCAAATTCCATCAGTAATAATAATAATAATAATAATAATAATAATAATAATAATAAATGCTCCAATGAAGTAAACATTGGCTAAGCAATGGAATACCCATCTAAACAAATCTGATATTACCTTCATCAATATATAAAAAGTAGAAAACTAGGCTTTGTTTACTGCATTTATTTATATACTTATTTATTTATTTTGCTTTAGCTTTTGAAAAGAACATGTGAGTGCTTCTGGAAGGTGATAATATTAAATGAAACATATTTAATATTTCTTCCTGATAGACTTGAGCATCTTCTTTAATATGAGTAATTGACTCCATAAGAACAAACAGGAATTTAGAAATAAACACATCGATTTCTCAGTGTTCTCATGTCTATATTGATAAATACCCAATATCAAGAGTACAACGTATGACAACTGCTATGAAAGCACTGTTTCTCTCTTGTCATTTTCCTTCAAATTAAGTACGAAAGAAAAAATTCAATCTCTGACTGTAGTTGTATTTCTGCCTATTTCTTTCTCTTGGGTTCGGTTCTTTGCATTTTAAAACTCTCGTGAGATATATGAAGTTTTGGATTATTGTGCCTTTTATAAATTAATCATTTTTCTCTCCCTCCCCCCTCTCTGTCTCTTTCTTCCTCTCTCTCTCTCTCTCTCTCTCTCTCTCTCTCTCTCTCTCTCTCTCTCTCTCTCTCTGTGTGTGTGTGTGTGTGTGTGTGTGTGTGTGTATTAGTGTACAGATGCCAAAGAGCATGTGTATATGGGAGAGCACAATTTGGGGGACACGGTTCTTTCATTCCATCTTGTCAACCTAGGTACAAAACCCGAATTGTTAGACTGGACAACAAGAGCCTTTACTTGTTGATATATGTTGCTGCCTCATTGTCTTAATTATTTTTATTTTATTTTTAAAATAATTTATTCAGATTACATCTCTATTGTTATTCCCTCACCTGTATTTTCTTGTTTCCCCCTCTCTCCCTCTTTCAACCTATTCCCCACCCCAGGACCTCTGACAGAAGGGACCTCCTCCCCCACCTATCATCCAAATAACCTGTTTCCCTTTCCTCTTTGTTCCACCAAGCCTCCCCACAAAGGGAAGTGGTCAAATAGGGGCATAAGAATTTATGTCAGAGGCAGTCCCTACTCTCCCCACAACCATGGAGAATGAGTTGTCTATTGGCTAGATGTAAATAGGGGATCTAGGTTTACTACATTCATTGTCCTTTGTTAGTACAACAGTTTGTGCCGGCCCCTGCCCCAGAGTCCAGATCTGCCAGCCTTGAGTGTCTTTATTCTTATGGAATGTCCATCTCAACGTCTAATAGTATCACTTAATTAGAAGTCCATCTTGCTTGCTATTAGTATATCTTTCTAGTTCCTACAGCTTGCATGATATACTTTTCTATTTTTTTCTTTTTAATATCAGTTTCTTTAATGTGAAATTTTTATATGTAGATGTCATCTAGACAAAGAAATTGCATTTTTATCCAATTTGTAAATGACTTTAGAATTTAAAATTTTATATTACTCATGTGATTAATTTATTTTGCAATTTATTTTTTCTCTGTCTGTCACCTGTGACTGTTTATTTTTTTACATAACTAGATATCTTAAAATTAATCTCCTCATCCATTGGCCTACTAGTTGTCTCTTTTATTATAAAATTATAGTGATTGCCCTAGTAATTATACAATATACATTTTTCTTTTATTCTATTCATATTTCAAACATTGCTCTTATAAGTGTTTATTATATCTCAGTACCTAGAGTGTTGATATTAAATAGTCATACTAATCATTGTAAATCCATTCCTTCAATTTTTAATCCCCCCTTTCCTAAATCAAATATCTAAACTGAGCCTTCTTTACATGCAATCCTATCTTTAAAAAATGAGCCTTTCTTCATTAAAGCTTTCTTTTTTTTTCTTATTTTTTTAAGTATTTTTTAATTAATTTATTCTTGTTACAACTCAATGTTTATCCCATCCCTTGTATCCTCCCATTCCTCCCCCCCCCCCCATTTTCCCATTATTCCCCTACCCTATGACTGTTCCTGAGGGGGATTACCTCCCCCTGTATATTCTCATAGGGTATCAAGTCTCTTCTTGGCTACCTGCTGTCCTTCCTCTGAGTGCCACCAGGTCTCCCCCTCCAGGGGACATGGTCAAATGTGAGGCACCAGAGTACGTGAGAAAGTCATATTACACTCTCCACTCAACTGTGGAGAATATTCTGACCATTGGCTAGATCTGGGAAGGGGTTTAAAGTTTACCTCCTGCATTGTCCTTGGCTGGTGCCTTAGTTTGAGCGGGACCCCTGGGCCCAAATCTGCCTATCATATTGTTCTACTTATAGATTTCTAGGACCCTCTGGATCCTTTTATTTTGCTGTTCTCCCATGCGTCTCTCATTTAGAGTCCCAATAGGATGCCCTCCCCTCTGTCCCAGTTTCCTGGTAAGTGAAGGCTTTCGTGGGACATGCCCCTTGGGCTAGTATGCAGATATAAGTAAGTATATACCATTTGATTTTTTCTGCTTCTGGGTTAACTCACTCATTATGATCATTTCTAGCTCAATCCATTTACCCACAAATTTTGGGAATTCCTTGTTTTTAATAGCTGAGTAGTATTCCATAGTGTATATGTACCACAGTTTCTTTATCCACTCTTCTATTGAGAAATGCTTAAGCTATTTCCATGTTCTGGCTATTATGAATAAGGCTGCTATGAACATGATTGAGCAAATTTTCTTGTTGTGTGCTGGAGCATCTTCTGGGTATATTCCAAGGAGTGGAATAGCTGGGTCTTGAGGAAGCCCTATTCCCATTTTTCTGAGATAGCACCAGATAGATTTCCAAAAGTGGCTGTACTAGTTTGCATTCCCACCAGCAATGAAGGAGTGTTCCTCTCTCCCCACATCCTCGCCAGCATGTGGTGTCGCTTGAATTTTTGATCTTAGCCATTCTGATGGGTGTAAGATGGAATCTCAGAGTTGAGTGTACCATCTTCATCAAGTACTTGGAAGAGTCTCATTTTATCATTCTCAAATGGAGATCTTCTAGGTTAGTGTGAGAATTAAACAAAGAAGAAATCATTTTGTGCATAAAAGGTGATCAGTTAATACCTCTTTACATTGTATGTAGTGTATTATTTAATGTTCTTTAGAGTAACAGAACTTATAGAATGAATCTCTCTCTCTGTCTCTCTGTCTCTGTCTCTGTCTCTGTCACTCTCTCTCTCTCTGTCTCTCTCTCTCTCTCTGTCTCTCTCTCTCTCTCTGTCTCTCTCTCTCTCTCTGTGTGTGTGTGTGTGTGTGTGTGTGTGTGTGTGTGTGTGTGTAAAGGGATTTATTAGAATAACTTAAAGGCTGTGGTCCATCTAAGCAAACAATGGCCTGCTATGAATGAAAACTCCAAGTATATAATAGTTGCTCACTTCACAAGGCTTGATATCTTCAGTATACACTAGAGCCCTGAAAAAGTAGGCTTCCATGCCAATGAAGGGATAGAATTACTATCTAGGTGAAGGCAAGAAGAAGAAGAAAAAAAATTCCTTTTTCCATGTCCTTGTATAGGTTTCCAGCAGAAGGCATGGCCCAGACTGAGTTCATGTCCCCTTCATGATGGACTATAATCAGTACATGTAAGCATGTAAGTCAAACAAACTTTCTTTCCCAAATAGCTTTTGATCATGGTATTTTATCACAGCAATAGAAAACAAAATGGGACACCTATATGCAAGACTGTGGCTGAGAAAGAGAAAAATGGTAGAGTATATTCTGAGAAAAAGAGAAAAAAATATGTATGAAGAAAATCTTGACAGAAGGCATGAATGATGTGTCATATATGTATTTCAGTGATATAACACTTATCAGGTATGCTGTAAAGGCCCTGAATTTGCTCCCCAATATCAGAAATTATAGATAAAACTTATGTCTATGAGGCCTAGAAGAAGAAGGTGTTAAGAAAACATTCAGTTCTGAGTATCTCAGTTTCATTCATTAAATTAGTTATTAATCGCAGATCATTTTTAATGAAAATGAAAAGCTAAAATAATGTCCTACATGTTTTACAAATTTCAAGGAATACCACTGGCATATTATTTGCTTTTATTTTTAATTAAATGAATAATTTCGATATTAATTTTATAGGGACATATTTAGTCATTTGACACTATGTTGTTTTAAAAATGTTTATTTTAGATGCTACTATAATTCTGGGATTCAGAAATAATATTGTAATATTTCCTCTTGCTATTTTTGTTCAAGTATCAAATGCAAGAAGTGATAAAAATGTCAAGTGGATTGATGTGAAATAAAAATAAAGAACTATTTTTGTCTAGATTGTGAGACCAGTTTTTCAAGTGAAGGGATTCAGATCTCATTACTTAAAATAATTATTTGAAATGCTACATTAAGGAGGTTTTTTAAAAATGATACTCAGCATGTACTACTAAATATAGTTCATTTGGAAGATCATCACTGTTTGTGGAAAATACATTTGGGTCAAGATTTATAAATACATGAATCCTCAATTATGCCCTTATTAATCCATCAGCTAATTTCATGTCTTTCCTGCTACCATTATATCATGACTATTATTTATATAAATAACAAATGTTAATAGACAGTCTACAAAACTTAATAAGAAATAGTACTCTTGCTGTTATAACTAGAAGTAGAAAAAGTGGGTCTGCCATCAAAAGTAAGAGGAAGTGTTGCTGGCAATGTCATTTAGAGTATTGTGTTCCATAATAACAAAATGCAAATTCTAGAATGAAGTTGGAGAAGATAAAAAGTTATATTGAGCATGACACTTTTGGCATGTTTCCCAAAAGTGTAGTGGATGTAAACATGTTTTTGTTTTGATCCCAAGTGTGGGATGTGAAACAGACTTGTGTAGGGTGTGCAGTGTTTTTCCACTGAAAACACTTGTGAGAGAACAGGTGATGTTTGTCCACTGGAGGGGACATAATCTTTGCCAACTGATAAACATGAACATCCTAATATGGACTCTGATAGTATATATACTGTGTGTGTGTGTGTGTGTGTGTGTATGTGTGTGTGTGTGCGTGTGCGTGTGCGTGTGCGTGTGTGTGTGTGTGTGTGTGTGTGTGTGTGTGTGTGTATGCACAAAACAAGAGGTGGGGCTTCTTGGTCTTGGCTGTTCACCACTCCACTTCAAGACGCTCCTAGAGAGAACTGCTTCAGCTAACAGTTCAAGGCTCCAGTTCCAGTTCTGGCTGCTGCTCTGGGTTCCAGAGGCTGTGGTTGCAGTCACTTTCACTGAATTTGTGGTTTACTGTTCAACTGGTTTATTGGAATCCTGATGAATATGCCAGTAGAATTGCTCCAAGGAACTGAGTCAAAAAAGATCTATTTCTCTCGTTCCTATTAACCTCTTTTCTCTTCTATCTAGGGTAAGTGGGTTGGAAGAGAGGTATGAGCATTAAACAACTCCAAATCAAGTAAGTTTGAAAAAGTTCAAAGCCTACTCTAAGGCATGTTTTCTAAACATGTAATATTACACATTATGTTAGTAGATATGCATACACTATAATTTAAATTAATTGAAAATAAATGACTGATTTATTGTTGTGGTTAAATTACCAGTATGGTCTAATATTGTTTATTATTAGGCCTGTAGTTATCATTATGGTAGTATTTTCTATCATGCTACCAGTCAATCAAAACACAGACACCTGTTATATTTTAAATTAGCCTTAGTTAACCTGGGGCAAGGCAGATATTAATCCTCTAAACTACTACCCATAGTAGGGCAGTTTTGGGATGCCTGTCCCAATCTCATGCCATCTGGTTCTAATAATTTCTATCAAGCTACCTCCCATAATCCCAAATAATTGCTAACGTTCTTCATCTGGGTCAAATCCTTCATGCACACTGGACATGTGCTTCTCCTCCACCTAACCCATGACACAGCTTCTTCTCCTCTCCTCTCCTGGGGTCTCTCTTCCTCCCAGGATTAGCTCTGTCCCTCCAAGCCCCGGCACCTTAGTCATGCCTATCCCATTTGCCATGCCCATGTTGATGGCCTTTTATTGGTCAAATAGGTTAGGCTCTAGGCAAGGTACAAGTGGGGTAGAGACAGCAATCAGTAATTAGCATCAAAATACATCAGACCAACCTCCAACAATTTATCAATTTCTTTAGCTGTTTAAGTATATTCTGCGAGTGCATGTCTACCAAGAACAGAAGAGAGGCACACAAAATACCTTCTTGTTTTCTGTTATAAGCAAAACTCAATATAATTAGTCATACTAACGACAGTTTCAACCTGGTACCGAAAACCTAGGTAACTACCTTTTTCTGGTTAGGTCATGGACCCTAGAGGAGAAACTAGTACTGCCAGTTTCCTAAATCATTATAATTTACATCTTTTCCAAATACTTATCCTTATATCCAGATATTTGTAGCTTCCACTCCTCATCAAACTTACAGAGGATCAGAAACATGAAGTGAAATGACAATGAGTTGAAACCTTTGAACCATGAGTTAATATATAAACCATTTCTCTTTTGTTTGCTTTCTCCCCTACCCACCTAAATAATTTTACACCCCTCTTATTTTCCTTTTAAGCTGACCATGAAACTTTACAATGATTTCGGGGGTGAGAGAAAACGAAGGTACTGCTTAGAGAGAGTGTTTCCTGTCCCAGTTGTATTGACCTTAATAGGTACATACAGGGAAGACCCACTGGAGCAGATGGAGGAGCAGAAACTGCCCAGAGGCTAGGTAAGTGATGTTTCATGGAGTTCTCAATTTCCCCACCAGCTTCTAGAACATGTAGCTCAATCAAGCCATCATTTTCCAGGTGGCCAGGGAGCCAGCAATCAGCCTTTCCTACAACTAGTTTGACCATCTCTGTTTCCTACCAAGCAACCTAATTGGCTCCAACCACTTCTGTGAACTTCCCAAACTTCAGATATATCTGAGGTGCCTCATCCAAGAAGAGCTCACAGAGTGAACTCTATGACATCATTGGATACCTGCCTATAGACCAGGTCTTGCTGGGTGATCAGCACCCATATGAGCCACCACCAAGCTGAGTATTTCTGTGGTGAATTATAGCAGTACTAGTGCACCACAGAACTCATAGATACTGATTTACATACCAGGAATCTGGCTGGCAACAGAGATGAAAAAACATGCACAGAATAATGTTGATGTTTTTTTATGTTCTTTAGTTGAGAGTGGCAGTAGAAGACTGTTTTCTGTATCCAAATGATGAAAAATATGAGCCATTCCTCTAATTCAGTGTTTTGTACACCATGGGAATTGGTCTAGCATGACAGCTCTGCACACAATCTATATTATCTAAGGCAAAATTGACCATGTCTCCTTAGACTAAGGGTAAGCAGAATTTTCCAATAATCTCAAACACCTTGGATGCTCTTTCTTTTCATTGAACACACTCATGACTGCTTTTACTCTGTTCACTACATAGATATACATTTAGTCATCTTAAATATCTATAGATTGCCTAACACAAAACAGTTGATAGGATATTTCATCTCTTGCAATAATTTTGCTCTAAAAGAATACATTTAAAATATACACATTTTCAGAGTACTTATACATTGAGTTTTCATATGTTATGGATTTAAAGGTTTTCAACAATTATGTCTAATTTTCCTCATTTACAATGATGGAAATATCTGTAAATTCCTTTAAGTCTTTAAAACATCATGAGCAAAAGCAACTTGGGAATGAAAAGGATTATTTCATCTTACTCTACCACATCATTGTCCATTATCAAAGGGAAAGTCAATGCATGACTTCAAGGTAGGAACCTGGAGGCAGTACCAGATACAGAAGCATACAAGAAGGCTGTTTGCTGGCTTGATCTCTGTATCATATCTTTCTTTGCCTGCTTTCTTATAAAACCCAAGACCATCATCCCAAGGTTGACCCCACCAAAAATTGTGTGGACCTTCCAATATTGATCATGAATCAAGAAAATACACTACAGACTTGTCCATAGGCAAACCTTAGGGAGGTATTTTTCTCAAATGACCTTTGCTTGTGTCAAGATGACATAAAACTATCTAGGATAAGGAATATAAAAATGACACCAGTATACTAGTTATGAAAACCAGGGTTAAGAAAACAAATGCCACAAAATGAGAGCAATAAATGCCAAACCTTCAATGACTCTGAATATTAAGAGCATCAACTCCCTCAATAAAAACATAGACTGCCAGGTTGGATTAGAAAACAGAATCCTACTTTTAGTTGTTTTTATGAAATGCTTCATCATCAAAATAGACAACACCTTAGCATAGAAGGATGAAATATATATAACAAGCAAATGGAACCAGAAAATGAGCATGCTTATACATTCTAACAACCCATAAAACTTACAAACAAAACCTTAATAAATGTTATACAAAGAGTCATCTCTCAACCAAATAATCTCTGAATAAGATATTACAATTCTTTTAAATTTAATTTAAATTGTAAATAAAATTCTTTGGAAAATTTTATTAATTATTCACTTTACCTCCTGGTCATGGACACAACCTCCTTTCCTCCATTTACCACTTTCCTTCCTTGTTTCCATTATCTCCTCTTTTCTATTTCTCAGGGAAGAGGAGGATTCTGCCTACTTCAACATATCAAGTAGCATCAGTACTGAGCACATCCTCTTCTCCTGTGGTCTGGTGAGGTATCCTTGTCAAGACAAAGTGATTGAAAATCAGGCAATAGAGTCCATGCCAGAGTTAACTCCCATTCCCCTTAATAGGAAACCCATATGAGGACTGGGACGCCCATCACTTGCATCTGTGTAGGGCTCCTAGGTCCAGTTCATACATGGTCTTTGATTGGAGTTTCAGTCTCCACAGGTGCCTTGGGCCCTGCCTAGTTGGTTCTGTTGTCTTCTTGTGGATTCTGTCCCCCTTTGGGTCCTTATATCCTTCCCTCCTCCCTTCCACAAGACTCCCTGCATTTCATCCAATGTTTTGCTGTGGGTCTCTGCATCTGTTTCCATCAGCTGGTGGCTGGAGAAACTCAGAGGATAGATAAGATAGTGAAAGAGATAAAGAGGATAAAAATAGTAAAGGAAAAAGTCAAGGTATCCCTTTATTAACATGATATGATTATGAGCATAAGAGATCTGAAAGATTGTACCAAAAATCTCTTAAATCTGATAAATCCAGCCACCATATTGACAGGATACAAAATGAACAGATAAAAATCAGTAATCTTCTAATATACCAATGACAAACGAAAGGGAAGAAGAAGAAAAAGGAGGAGGAGGAAAATACTTAGTAGTATACCTAACCAAGGAAACTATGAAAATTTTAAACACTGACTAAAACTACCAAGGATGACAATAGAAAATGAGAAATTACTCCCTCTATGCACATGGTTTGGAATAACACATATAGCTGAAATGGCAATCCTATCAAAAGCAATCTACTAATTCAACACAATTGTAACCAAAATTTCATGGCCAGTCACAGTCATAGAAAAAGCAATGTTAAAATTTATATGGAAGAACAAAATAAGAACCTTTAAGCAAACAAAGAAACAAACAAAATATGATAGCCCATAAAAAAGGGATAGCCTACAAAATCCTGAAGAAAACTAGTACTTATAAGGTATTACATATGGACTTCAAATTATTTCTTCAAATCATAACAGTAAAAACAATATGAGACTAACACAAAAAGAGACATATTGATCTCTGTAATAGTCTAGAGCTTCAAATTATAAGTTCATTTAACTATAGTTACTTTATTTTTTTAAAGAAGGAAAAATTACTCATCCCAGTGTTAGACAGAAGGTTTAGCAGTTAAGTGCACACAGTGGTCTTAGGTTTGGTTCCTCATGATGGTTTACAACAAACCTGAGAATCTGACACCTTTTTCAGGTGTCCCAGGGGAACAGGCACATACATTATGCACATGCCTATATTTAAGGAAAAAATTGGTCATACACACAAGATAAAATAACTCTTTTTTTTTTGAGATAGGGTTTTCTCTGTGCTGCTCTGGCTGTCCTAGAACTGATTTGGTACACCCAGCTGGCCTTGAACTCACAGAGATCTATCTGCTTCTGCTTTCCTGAGTGGTGAGATTAAAGGTGTGTGCCACCATCACCCAAATAAAAATCAATATACCTTTTTAAAGTAAAATGAAGATATTTTCCAAATCTGTGGGCTGTTGTTTTGTTTTATTGATGGTGTCCTTTGCTTTACAAATGCTTTTCAGTTTCATGGGGTCCCACTTATTAATTATTGATCTTAGAGCCTGAGCTGTTGGAGTTCTGTTCAGAATGTTGTCTCCTGTGGCAATGAGTTAAAGGCCCTTCCCTACTTTCTTTTCTGACATATTTACTATTTCTGGTTTTATGTTAAGGTCCTTAATCCACTTGGACTTGAGTTTTGTACAGTGTGATAAATATGGGTCTACTTGCATATTTCTACATATAGACATTCAGTTAGGCCAGCACCATTTGTTGAAGATGCTGTCTTTTTTTTTTTTTTATTGTATTGTTTTGGCTTCTTTGTCAAAAATCAAGTGTCCATAGATGTGTGGGTTAATTTCTGGGTCTTTGATTTGCTTCCATTGATTTACCAGTCTTTCTATGCCAGTACCATGCACTTTTTATTACTGTTGCTCAATAGTACAGCTTGAGATCAGCAATAGAGCTACCTCTAGGTGTTTTGTTTTTCCATATGAAGTTGAGAATTGTTCTTTAAAGATTTGTGAAGAGTTGTGTTGATATTTTGATGGGAATTGTACCAAATCTGTAAGATAGTTTTTTTTTTTTTTTTTTTTTTTTTTTTTTTTTTTTTTTTTTACTATGGTAATGGGAGATCTTTCCATCTAACATCTTCAATTTCTTTCTTCAGAGACTTGAAGTGGAGAGAACGTGAGCTCCACAAGAAGACCAACTGAGCCAACAAATCTAGGCCCAGGGGGACTGGTGGAGACTGGTGCATCAAACAAGGACCATATATGGAGAGGACCTATGCCTCCCACTCCGATGTAGCTTATAGGCAGCTCAGTCTCCAAATGGGTCCCCTACTAAGGGAAGCAGGTGCTGTCCCTGTTCCAGACCCTGTTCTCTACACTTTGATCACTTCCCCATGCTACAAAGGATGAAGGTGCAGTCAGTACTGATGAGACTTGATAGGATTGGATCAGTTGGTAGGGGAGAAGAGCTACCTGTTTCAGAGAACTAAGGGAGGGGAATGAAGAGAAGGCAGGGGGAATGGGACCAGGAGGAAACAAGGGAGGAGGCTATAATTGGGTTGTAAAATGAATAAAATTTTAAAGCATTTTTAAATGAATATAAAAAAGGAAAATGAATAACCCAATTTACAAGTGGAAAATTAAAGTGAACAGTTTTCAAAAATACAAATGGTTACAGACACTTAAAGAAAATTCCACTATCACAAACCATCAGGGGAAAAACAGATTAAACGTACTTTAAAAGTCCATCTCCTAAATCAGATTAGCCATCATCAAGAATATGAAGGAAAACAAATTATGACAGAAAAGTGTAGCCTTTATGCACTATTGGTGAGAGTATAAACTAGTTGTAGCCAGTTTATAAAATTAAAGGTGATTCTAAATATAATAGACACAAAATATTACATGAACCATCAATACCACCCTTGGGAATATACTCAAAGGACTATATCCTTCTCTTGAGAGAACTGTGCACTTGTGTTCACTGTTGCTTGATTCAGAAGAGTTGTGTAATAGAATCAGCCTAGATGTACATCAACTGATGAATGGATAACGAAAATGTACACAGTAGAATTTTTATTCATCTATAGAAAAATTAAAGTTTTAAACTTTCAAGTAACTGGATACTTTTAAATGTAGCTCTTACCTCCCCACAAAAAATCAAATCCTGGCTTTGACTCTTGTGCATTTAAGTTGAAGCAAACATCAAAACCAAACCAAAACAAAACAAAAAAAGCAAACAGAAACAAAAACAAACTAGAAAGTGAATTTTAGGAGGAAGACTATCTTAAGGGAAGGGAGATCGTGGATCATAAATAAAATGAAAGTAGAGAGGGGGAATACTGTCACACCAAACAAAGTAAGGAGTTGAAGGAGATAAGGAAACCAGTGAGAAGTATTATTAACCAAAATGAAAACCTATATACATGCAAACGTACTCTTTTATATCCAATTAAAAACAGAAAAGTGAATTTGAAAGGAGACATCTTTAAATAATACTGAACCTAGAGGTGATAATATACTGAACAAATCCCTATGCTAGGTGTGGGATACTTTCTTATGAGATATTAGTCTGGGAAGTCCTAAAGGCCCCAAAGAGTAAAAGCTCTTGCAGTTCTTCATTGTTTACCTGAAATAGATGACAAGACCATTTGCTGAAGACAACACACAGGTTGGTTGCAAGCTATAAAGAAAGCAAACTGGTACTGACCCAAGACTTTCTCCTTGTGGCTGGCTTTTGAACTTCTGGAGGGCTATGCAGGCAACTATTGGGGAAAAAGAACTCAGTGTTCTTCCCCAGAGTTGGACTCTATGAAGCAAATCACAAACTTGCCAGGTGAGATGTACTAACTTTTGTACGATAGTAAAATGACTATTATGGCAGGAACCAACTTACCTATGGGTTTGAGGCCTATTCTATGAGAGAAAATCCATACCTGGTACCAAAACCTTCATCAATAAACCAAGATGTGGAGGGTGGTGTGTGTGTATGTGTGTGTGTGCACGCGAGCGTGTGTGTGTGCACACAAGCGTGTGTGTGCGTGTGTGTGTGTGTGTGTGTGTGTTGAGAGAGTCATAGATCCTGATTGGGACTTTACTGTCATTCTGCCTTATAAATAGCGGACTTTATACCCATAGACAAATGCCATTTTGACCCTATTTAGAGAAACACCTCTTGTTAGTAAACCAAAGTGAATGCAGAGCCTCATGTTTATCCAAGATACTGAAAATAAGTGACAGTGGAGAACTCATCCCTAAACAAACACCTGCTTACCACCCCTTCAAAGGGTCAAGAAACACAGCAGAAAGGGTACCAAAAAGAGTGTAAAAGTCAAAATATAGAGAGGAGGGCTGTGAAATGCCATCTTCTAGACACATCATAGCCATTGAAATCAGGAATATACAACAACAGTTGTTACTTGCACTGGGCCTGTACAAGAATGGCCCCAGTAAAACTCAGTTATGGATGGTGGAGGAGCTCAGCAGGCCCTCTCCTTTACTGTTAGACTACTTCCCAGTGGTATGTTCTGGAAGATAAGTGTCAATGTGATCAGTTGTATATTCACTTGTGGGGCCCCAGGATCTAATGGATCACTCCAACCCATGATTACAGAGAGTCCTGATGAACTTCGTTGGGTCCCAAAGGTAGAAAAATATGAAAGGAGAAAAATATATAGGGAGGATGTAGTATTTATAGAAGTTCAGAGGAAATAAGAGTAAGTTGTGTCTGAAGACTCAGAATGCATAGCTTGCATGAATAAAATTATTAAATAATAAATTTAGTTAATAAAATCAAGCATATATGTAGAAATCACAACAAAGACTTTAAATTAAATCTGGATATGGTTGCACATGAACATAACACAGAACTTGAAAGACTGGGGCAGGAAGATCATCCTGGGCTGTTGCATTTTAAGTCTAGCTCTAGTAACAAAGAAAACTCTGTCTCAAAACAAACAAAAGGATAATTTTACATAAGGCAATATAAAATGCTGCCATGTAAAGTAGCCAAATGACTAGAGTGCTTAATTATGGCTATGCAAAGTTGTGATTCACATTTTGTAATCTGTAAGGCAATGGTGTTCAACTTTCTTTATGTGTGACCCTTCAATACATTTATTCATGTTGTAGTGACGACAGAAATCAAATTATTTTGTTGTTATGTGATAACTGTAATTTTGCTCCTGTTCTTAATTGTAATGCTAATATATGAATTTTGGAATACTCAGGACATCTTATATGAGACCCCTAGAGGGGATGCAACCCACAGGTTGAGAACCACTGCTCTAAGATATCCTTAACATAATGCAGTTGTTGACAAATAAATGAAAGATTTAACTTGTTGCTAAAAATATGTCTGCTAAATGGGTGTATCTCTCTCTCTGTGTGTGTGTTTGTGTGTGTGTGTGTGTGTGTGAGTGCGCGCGCGCACGCGCGCGCGCGCGGGCACACGAGAGAGAGAGAGAGAGAGAGAGAGAGAGAGAGAGAGAGAGAGAGAGAGAGAGAGAGAGAGAGAGAGAGAGGAGGGGGGGAGAGAGAGAATGTTTTTAATTTGAGCAAAAAAATTCTAAAAGGTTCTAAAAATCAGATCTAGAGATACTTTTTTATTTAGTGTTATAGCACCTTACAACTCTATCAAAGAAAGGATCAAATAATCCAAAGATATGAAATGTATTCAAGTCTATACTCTCATTATTTTTAATGAAATCTTAGCTTCAATATTTCCTGGGGTGTTTTCTACCTTTGTAGATAAGCATAGCCCTTTTCTTATCTAAGATATTCTGAAGTAAACAAGCACAGCAAAAGGGCAGTTGATTCATTTTACACTGTAGCCAGTTTGTGCTGAAAGCTCTTTGAAGGCTATGCCTACCTCCCTTGCATGTAGAAAATATCAGTTTGGGGAACAGAAATAGTGAAAATTTTACACATTGTTAAGCAAAATGATTTAACAAGGCATTTGCAGATGCTTTTTAGTGGGGCGAGCATTCCCTGTGTAGACTTTCCAGGATCCTTGGTACCAAATTAAACCAGGAAAATGGATGTTAATAATGCCTTTGAGATTCAAAGAGGAAATGAAACATCAATAGTAATGAAATCCCCATTGCTATGAAGTCAGAAGGTATTTCACAAAGTTTTCTGTGCCTCAAGTTTGTGTAGAATTCTAGGGCAAAAGAAACACACAAGCTACATTAAGAATACTTGGTGAGCAATTGACATAATTCATAAACTCAATGAGCTTGCTCTCATAGCCTGCACTCAAAACCATAAGACAGCAATATAAAATGCAATAAAATAAGTACTTTAAGCTTACATGTGGAGATGAAGTTGATTTCTGCAATATTTCCTTAATCATAATTCCATGGCCATGACTGGCAAATATTGCAAATTTGAAAGTGATAAATGGCATGAATTGTGTCTTCAGTACATTGCAAGAAATGAAGTAAAAATAAAGGTGCCAGTGTGGTCCTATAGAATTGTGTAGTGTGACTTTTCTATCTATGAAGGTTTTTTTTGAATGTTTAAACATATAAGCTGGAGTTCTCTTTAGCTCATGTTTTCTATTTTTGGTGACATAAAAACCTTGCTTATTTTTAAAGTGTCCCTACTGTTTCTTCTATATAATTCACTACCTAATCTCCCTAGAATCTAATAGAAAATAGATTCAGTTATCTGATCCCTTTTAAATGTTCTATTTTACTCTTTTTACTGGTAGAGTCTGTTCTACCATGAATACTTGAAGCAATATGGAGACAATTTCAAGTTTATCTATTAAAAATCTTTGCAAAAGGGAGGTGAAGGGATTTAATAAATAATCTGTATCAAGAGACTGCATCCATTTCTTATCATATCCCAGCATGTTTCACAGCATCATCAAAATGAGTCAAAATGTGACAGAATGGTGGAGATGGTCATAACCAGGTGAAAATGGACTTGGTTTCTATGGAACTGAAAAGAAAATAAATTGAGTTTCTTGACACTCATACTGCTACCTGCCATCAAGGAAAATATGAAATATAAGTTGGAATCAGTCTACTTTTCCCTCTGTAGAGAGTTACAAACTATATTCTTTCTAATTCATTTTGAAGTTTTTCACTATTGAGAAAGCAAGAAAGTTTATATGCTAAAGAAAGAAATAAGAAGGTTATAACCCTTTATCCATTGTGTCAATTCCACTCTGTCAGTCTATCTTTAGATGTTGGAAGGAACAATCTTGGCCTCATTATAATTGATAAGTAGCATCAGCACCACAATATTTCCCAACCTTACACAAGACAGCCTGGATGATATTTCAAGAGATTAGTAAAGGTGGAATTTCAGCTCTCTTGTCTCCCAAATGTTCATTCTATTTCTCCCTAACTTCTGATTCTTTGATAAGTTCCTTCATTTTCTAATACAAAATCAAATGAGGAAGGCATTTTACTAGATAGTGGAAGAGACATGTTTGACACTTGTCAGTGTTACTACTGAGTAGTACCCATAGTAACACATAAGTGGAGGGAGACAAATTTATGGTGTCGCCCTGTACTTCCTAGCTTTGGAGGTTCACAACTTTTTGTAGTACCAATTCCTTAAATAAGTATGGCATTTGTGACTTGCTTCAATTTGACAAAGGAAGTAGAAGGTCATTCCCATTGAAAAGATGCATCCTATGATAGATAAGATGACACACTTGTTCTTCCTTCCTGGGTGCTTTGAAGACACACACTTCCATGAAATGACAGTGCTCATTGAAGATATCCATGTAAGAAAATAATGTAAGTGGTCTCTAAATACTGAGGAAATTCTCCAGAAGGAGAAAGATTTTGAATTTGAACAACATGAGGAACCCTGGACTTTTCCCTGTTGATATCAAAACCTGGATCACACGTAGACTGCTGCAAAAATGAGACTTCACTAAGTTTATGCTTGGCTTTGCATGTAGATCAGGCTGGCCTTGAACTCACAGAGATCTGCCTGCCTCTGCCTCCCAAGTGCTGGGATTAAAGGTGTACGCCACCACACCCGGCTCTTATACTTGATTTTGAACAATGAAAACATATACCAAAAAGTATATGATAGTTATCAGAAAACATCAGTTTTCTAATAAAATATATTGTGGTCTTATCAAGAAGTCTTTTAAGCTTACTTCTGTTTTAGTATGAGCATCAGCTAATATCTGATTTACCATCTATAAAGCATATCATTCAAAACACAGATACTAAGTTAACAATATTTGATGGAGGGTCATATGCAAGAGTGTGAAAGGAAACCTTTCTTTATTCTCCAGGATTTTATTGTATTTTCCTTCTCATTCTATCCTGTCATATTCTAAGGAAAGTTCACACAACTACTGACTGTCAGGTCTCATTTTTCATCCTTATGATCGTTGTTTTTCTACTTATTATTTACTTTGTCTTTTATTTTCAATGTTCTGAAAGAGATGAATGAGTAAATATGTGTTTCTAGTTACATAAAAAGGAAGTTCTTCTGTTTCAAATTATGTATCCAACTCCACCCCTAACAAAGTTTTACTATTAAATTTGAAAGATATTAGATTGCTTGGGAAGGTGCTCAATATATGAAATAGTATGATGTTTTTCCCCAAAAAGGTTGTGTGACTCATTTTGTACACAAATCATTGGATAAAATAAACTGTATATAACTACTGAATAGTATTAAGTCTTATGGTTTCAACAACCCCCTGATAGAGGTAGGATCTAAAAAGTCCCAGAAAAAATGACAGGAAAAGATCAAATTGTATTTGCATATATAACAGGTAACCAGTTTAAAACAAAATAAAACATATTAAAATCCGTATCATAGGAGATATGTAAACCTCTATGATTGAAGTTTTCCCCTTATTTTATGGAATTAATTAGCAAAGTTTTCAGAGTGCCTCTGAGAATTACATGAATGAAATAGAGAAGAGTAACTTAAAAGACTAAATTAAATAAATTATTAAATGTCTAAATGGGATTTCAAAATCCCAATCTGTTTTTATTTCCAGCTATAAAAAAAAATCAATCTCATTTCCTTACTGAAAGAAAAAAAATTACAAGACATTTTATTTTGAACTTTCAAGATGATGAAATATCTTCTTAGAAGGTAATTTTCATTTCATAATATGAATAGAGACTGGGTAGAGGGGTCCATGGGTAAAGTTCCTGACATGCAAGCATAAGCACCTCAGTTCAGATCCTGTGAAAGCATGTCAAGCTAGACTGAATAGTGTAAGCATTTGCAATCCTAACACATCCTATAAGGAGAAAGAGGATGTAAAAGAAGACTATATCAAGGTTTATGGGCTTAGAATATACAATGGCCAACAAGAGACCCTGTTTGAAACAACGTGGAATTCAAGGACCAATATCAGGGTCATCCTCTAAGTCTATACACGGGTATACTGTGGTATATGCCTTAACTCACATATACACACACAAAAATATATATGCATTATTGGTAGGGCTTAGTAGTATTTCAATTCTTGTTTACTAAGCAACAAACACATTTCAAGGCTAAGCTAAAAAGATTATTATCTAAAAACCTAATAATACTGAGTTGAAATGTCATAGGAAATTATAGTTAAGTATTCTAAATTATATTTCATAGATACTAGAGTTTGTGAGATGTTAAGGACAACTTCAACAAAATACTCCTTAAAAAAAGAACCCTTTAGTTAAATCATGCAACCACTTTGGAAACAATTTTGCAGTTCTTCGAAATGTTAAACATAGAATTACCATCATCATTGAAAATTTCTCTCTCCTTGATATACACCCAGGAGAATAGGACACATATGCTCACATGAAATCTTATAAATGAATATTCACAGAAGCGTTATTTACACTGATTACACTGTGGAAACAGGTCCTATGTTTATTTGTTGAATAACAGATAAGTAAAACATACCATATATCTAAACAATGAAGTGTTATTTGGCAATGCAAAATAATAGAAAATATAAATTTTACAAAAACGGAATTACTTTGAAAAATTATACTAAGTAAAAAATATAAATAAATATATAACTACACATAGCATATGACTTCTTTTAATGAATGTACAAAATGGATAGTTTTATATGAAATGAAGGTAGTTTTAAAGTGGGCTGTGACAATTAATGCTAATGAATAAGAAAGACTGAAGTTAGACAATTGTGACAACTTTATAATTATGTCTATAATAATAAAAAATGAATCCTACAGCCTAAGTGAGTGCATTTTATAGCATGTGAACAAGAGCTTTAAAATGCTGATAAAATTTTAATTGTAATAAATAAAAGTAAAATTATTCAGTATTTACATAAATGGTAACAGTGGTATTAACAAATGTATAATATACTTTTATATTTATCTATCATCTATCTAATGAGAGAAAGAGAGAGAGAGAGAGAGAGAGAGAGAGAGAGAGAGAGAGAGAGAGAGAGAGAGAGAGAAAGAATCTGTATGTTTGTCTCTGTGCTAGCACCATGGTACCTGTATAGAGGTAAGAGAACACAGCTTAGTGGAGTGGTTCTTTTCATCTATCGTGTGGTTATGTACTTGATAAAACAATCTTTTTTAAAATTATTTTATTATGTTTCCTTTTAACATACATTTATATTATTACACATGAATAAGATAAACTACAAACAGCAGGAAGAACTATGAGACAATCATGAGTTATATGAATGTTACATTCATAGTGATTTGGCTATTTGTATTTGGCAAACTTGAAGTAAACATCTTTCCTATCTTGTTGGGTCTAAATTTCTGAATGACAATCAATATCTATCATATCTCATCTCTATTAACTTAAATCATCTATCTTGATCTAAAAAGATCTTATCCTCTAACCAACTAAACTTGATTTTAAGACTAAACTATCTGGTCTTCAACTCCCATCAGAGACTTGAGAAGGAATAAAACATAAATGCCTGAGTGAACCACAAGGGTACGTTAGCAGCTTCCAAAATGAAAAAATGACTGAGACAGTTTACTGCCTAGTCACCCAACATTATAACATTGGAGCATCATCTTTACCCTTCTAGCCCAATAGCTCTGCCAGACATATTTGTAAGGCAGGAACTATTGAGGACTTGCTTACCTCTGTCTTGGCAGAGTTCAGCCATTTACTCTGCCTTCATCTAAGCTTACCCATTTTTAGAAAGAATTCTGTCTGTTGCAGAAACGAGGACATTCTTCCCAGTGACTTGTTTGCACATTTGAAGCCAACTCCACAAGGAAGTTCTTTGATGGTCATCATTTTCTTTGAGGTAGGCTGGGTGTTGCCAGGAGTTAACTTGTCTTGTTGTCAAATAATCTTTAGAATAATAAAAAAATCTTTAAATGCCATATTCTGTAGGTCTGTAAGGCTTTTGAAGACCTTGTTTAAATATTTTACCTTATATATCTATAGAATCATATCTATTTGTTAGGACTAGGATATATATTCTTATCATAAAATTAGACTAGTATTTGACAGACCCTGATTTTCATCAATATACAAAATTCTACACCAGTGGATTAAAAATAACCTTCTTTGTGAGTAACAAGGTCTTGAGTTGAGGAGTAAATTCAATAATCCCCTCTATATTTCTATATCCCCTTTTCTTTCTTTTCAGCTCCTATGTCCTTACCTAAAAAAGAAAGATCAATTAAAAGAGCGATGTCCCTGAGCCCAACCTAGTTTTCTCTCTGTATAAGACCAATAATAACTTATAAGCACCTCCTGATGAAAATAAGCATCAGTAGACCAAGAAAGCAAACAGAAACCTACCGAACTCCCTTTGAGGACATGGGACATCATTCTCTTAAGTTTTATTCAGGCTAATTTTGGGTGAATAATACCTTAGAAGGGCCGCCCAAAAAATTGGAGAAAACCTTAATGAACAATATTGCATAAATATAGATAGCAGGGTGTCTTCTGAATATAGTTAAAGAAATCTTGGAATTTATCTAGATGAATCTAGATTTATCTTCTAATTTCACTAAATTATTTTCATTTTAAATATTAATATGATAAAATTATGAGAACCATGGTATGCCAGAAGGAGCTCTATAGAGGAGGTTAGGAGAACACAGGTTTTAAGAAGAGGAAATGAGAAAAACTGTGGTGGGGCAATGAAAGTAATGTAGAAGAAAAAGATTGAAGAGAGATAAAGAACAATAAAGATTTTTGAAAAATACATGGATCGAGCTAGAGTGATAGTTCAGGAGATAAGATCACTGGCTGCTCTTCCAGAGAGCTCAGTTTCCATTCTAGGCATCAACACAACGGCTAAAAGCTATCTTTATCTCGAATTCCAAGGGATCTAATGCTCTCTCCTGGACACCACAATCACTTTACACACATAATCAATAATACCATAGGGAAATAATTTATTTTATATTTACTTAAATAGACATATGTAATATGTATGAGTGCATCTATACACAAACACACATATTTAATGTATGCATTATATATTGTATTTATTATATATATACACCACTTGGAGAGATAATATAAGCCCCTCACCTCAAATCCCTAGGTTATATAACAAAAACATCCCAGTACCAGGTATGGAATACTGGGGCAGTCTAAGACATTGCCAAAATAATATATTCAATTTATGACATTCTTTGTTTCTTCCCAGAACTTGAAAGTCAGACTCTTCCTCGGAAGCCACCAAACAATTTTGTCACAGGATTTGGAGGAGTTGAGCTAGAATGGACCTGGAAGGCTTTTCCATAACAATTAGGTCTCATGTTAACCAAAGGTGCTGTGCAAGATACCTAGAGAGATCAACTATCAATAGTATTACCCAAATGAGAAGTCTTTGAAACACAATGACCAAGTTGTCAAGAAAACTCAAACAGTGCAATAGTGCTACTTATATCTTAGTAGTAACCAACATCTGTCTAATCAGATGTAAGGCCTACTCAACAGAAAGGAATTTTTACCAAGTAATGAAAACCTAGACAACTACTAGTAACTATGAGGGGATTGTGTGCCCTGATTTGGGGGAAAGCTCAGGAATTTCTGGTTTTTGTTTTTGGTTTTGTTTTTTTCTTGTAGGGTGGGGACTGGCCACAGGATCTCCTCAGGCAGGAGTCTGGCTGCTTGCATGCCTTGAAGGTCATGATCTTTAACCAGTTTAATTTCTAAGTACATTCTGAAAACATACTCTTATGCACACAGAAAAATCTGTCATTCTCATCACAGAAGCTTCCTTTCGTAGCAGATGGAAACGGTTACTCCAACGCACAACTGGCCAACACAGAGAAACACAGGCCATAGGGTGCCCAAACCCAATTGATACATGTACAGCACAGCCCTTGACCTGGATCATTGTGGAAGAAAGGATAAGATTGTAAGGGGTTGAGGCCTGAGACATCGGATTCAAGATGGCATCTTCTAAATATGACAAGGAGGCTGCACCCACGAAATTGCAACAACATGATCAACTAAACAAGATCTGCATAAGAACAACAGCAGCTGACATACCAATGTGGAGACAGGAAATCTCACAAGACCCAATCTCCTGATGAAGAGCTACTACAGGTGACTAATGGCTACTGAGACAGGACAAATCAATCTTCTCCAAGAATGAGCCCATGAATCTCGAGTAGTCAGCCTTAAATGCAAATATGAATGAGCAAATTTTGTGTGTACATGTGTGTATGTAAAAATAATAATTAAAAAAGAGGTCATGAGCTTGAGAAAAGGATTACAGGAGGAAGTTATAAGTAGATAAGGAAGCTGGAAATTTTATAAAATTGTATGTGCAATGCTACTTCTATTCTTATCACCGTGCCATGGTCAGAAGCTCTTTTAACAAATCTGTGCCATAAGGGACAGAATACGTTGTTAAAATCTTCAAGAAGCTCCTATTTTGTTTCCATCCTGATAAACCCTTCTCATACACACACTTAAAGATAGCTCTTTTGGCCTGGGTTTCATCTAAGTACCTGACAATATAAAGGTGATTGTGGCCTGAGAAATTCCATATATTTCCTTGAAAAAAGGTTTCAGTGTTAGTATGAACTCCAACCTGCTTGCATATAAATAAAATGCAAACATGGACAAAAGGTTTGCAGGTCACAAGGTTGCAAGGAGGCTGGGGATATTTATAGTGGGTCTCAGAACCACAAAATTCAAATTAAAAGGCTATCAAAGGAAGCAATCAAGTGCTACTATGTTTCTTTAATTTAATTTTCACTTTTACAAAAAAATTCAGTTACAGAAGATTGACACCAGAAATTTTATCACACAGCATTGAAATTGAATTCTTTCATCACAACTGTGTGTGTTTGTGTGTTTTTACATTTACTTTCTCAACATTGTCCATAATGTAGGTTCCTTATGTTTTCCCTTTAGTGATTAGGTTACAGCTTCAGTCCTTAAAGACATGTGTATAGAGCATAACACCAAATAGAAGCAATATGTTCTAAAGGAAATATTTTCCATTTACTGTAGTAACTTACATTAGGCAGCACAAGAAGAGACCTTCACAGAAGGCTGTGCTTGCACTCTCAATCTGCTCAACTTTCAACAGTTCATTCATTTTCAGGCCAGGGGTTGTTAGTTGCTTTGTGTAGTTCTAGATTACATGAAATCCTAGCTTTGTTCTTTGAAGTACCTTATTATTATTTCCTGAGTGCTAATATGTTATACTATGTGAAATATTAATTCATAATGTCCCTGTAATGGTATTAGCAGGTAGCATCTTCAGGAGGTAATTATGTCAATTCAGGAGATGGGAGTTCTCAGATATAATAGTAGTGAATTTTGAAGAAAATCCCCAAGAGCTCTCTAGGCCCCCTTTCACTATATGGGAACAAAGAGGAAAGATAGCCCTCTGGGAGTCCAAAAGGGAGCCCTCCTTGAACCATTCTGATACACTGTTCTTAGACTTCCATATCCAACCAAATTATAATACAAATGTGTTGTTTAAGCTACCTTATTTATGACACTATATTTTTGTGACCTTGCCTAAGATATTTACATAGTTCCAGAAAGGTTCACTGTACATGTCCTAAGTGGTTACTATACATAGAGAATCAGAGTAATTTCATTCTATATATACTGATTAAACAAGCTTATTAGTTCTTTAAGAGTCTCATACAGCATATTTTGATCATCTTTACTTCCCTTTCCAATGTTTTCAGGATATACCACACTCTATACTCACCTAACTTTGTATCTATTTTTAAAATCCATCAATAGCATTATGTTACCCAAATATTCTTGGATGTATGGTCTTCTACTGGGATGCTAATTATTTTTATAAATATATTCTCCCAAACTAAATGAGCATTTAGGTTAATGAAAATCATACTATGGATAAAATTTGTTTTGTCTTTTTTCAACTACTATTGCTTCCATGATGTTTTAACTACAGTTATATCCATCTCGTCTCTTTAATTAAATCTCATATTTCACAATAGATTCATAAGAAAATTTGCACCTTTCAGTCAAATTACTAACGCATGAAATTAAAGCTTTTTTACATAGGTCTATTGTACATCCAATGAATAGTCTCATGTATATATTATAAAGAATTTCATGTATAATAGCGGACAAGATCTATAAATGAAGAAAACATTAAGTAGGAGTCCTTTTTCTTTATTTGACATTCCAATTTGAAAAAACACATAAGCTTATAGCATATTTAGAACTGTTGGTCCCTTTAGAGTAGATAGCGTTTTCTCTTATAAATATTTTAGAAAATTTCTGAATCAGCTGAAAGCAAATAATTCAAGGTCAAGTTTTATTAAAGAATGTTCCTAATATTTGATGAGAAAATCTGGAATTTTATCTTTTTAAACACATTGTTAATTATTTAAATAAAATTTTTATAGATCTTTGAAATACATGCTTTGAAAAAGTATCTATTTGCTTTTTGATACAAATAATTAAATTTTATATAAACAGCCATTATAACATCAAATGCAATAATTCCAAAGAGAACATATTCTGAGAAGAATAAGTGATAATAAATTACAGAGATTTGTTTTTCATGTGTGCTATGTTGAACTGTCAGAGTGGTCAATAACAAAGTCCTTTCTTTTCCCTTAAAATCAACTAATACTAATTTTACCTTGCAAAACTATTAACATACCAAGATTTCAAATTCTTTTCTCTCCTCTTAAAACTTTTTAAGATTTTATACATAGTAAAACATATAATAAAGAAAACCATATATATTGTATATATATATATATATATATACATCATAAGGTTTATTATATATTTCCATAAATATTAGTGAATTTATACTATTAAAGCTTCTCTAATATGAATTACGTATTTATGTGTTTTATTCCTGTTCTATTACTCTTGAATTCTAATTGTGAAGCAATTATTTCTATATTGTGGATATTAATTCTTTGTATACACATATCCAGGAAAGGAGTGAAATAATTACAGAGAAAACCTCTGTCTACTTTCACAAATAAGATCCTCCACCTGATCTTGTTGTGTGCATTTCTACTCATATGTTAACACTACATATTTATACAAATACAGCAAAAGTAATATTTGGAATATTTTAAAGCTTTATACAAATGGTGAAGACACCACTTACTTTGTTCTGCATTATATTTTGGCTGTCAATATTCAACAATATTCTGCTATGGCATTTTCATTTCAGGTAGGGGTTTGTTGAATTAATCTGAATAATTTAATCCATTCTCTTTTTTCTACTTTAGCCTCTCTAATGTTTAAGTGTTCTATGGAGATTGTTACAACAGCCTTACTGTGTTAGTCTCCTTTTTGATGTAATGCAAAATATTGTTGTTTGTTGTTGTTGTTGTTGTTTTTATTCAGAAGGGCAAATACACCAGAAGCAGTTGAAGAGAAGGAACAGGAAGGAGCCTTCCATAGAGGTCCTTTTAAAGACTCCACCGAGCAGGGATCACAGCAGAGTATGAGAGTCACAGCAAAACTTTGCTGTCAAGAACAGGGAGTCTTATGGAAGAGTTGGGGGATAGAAGGATCTGGAGGGAACAGGAACTTCACAAGGAGACCAATGGAGCCAATAAATCTGGGGGGTGTGGGAGTTAGAGGTGTTACAGATACTGATGCACCAACCAAGAACCATGTATGGTGAGGACCAAGACCCTGTTCTCAGAAGATAGGCAGCAAGTCTCCTTGTGGGTTCTATAATATGGAAAGTAGGGGCTACTCCTGACATGTACACTGGTGCCCACTCATTCAACCCCTGCCCCCTAGCGGAGCAGCCTTGCCAGACCACAGTGGAAGAGGATACAAGAAGTACAGTTGAGACTTGGTAGGCTGAAGTCAGACTAGAGGGAGCAGGACTCCCTTTTCTGTGGACTAGGGGAGGGGGATGAGGGAAGGAGGAGGGTAGCACCAAGAGGTGATGAGGAAGAGGGCTACAATCAAGATTTAAAGTGAACAAATATATATATATGACAGAGCCTCACTATAAAGCCCAGGTTGCCTTAATTTTTTGCCTCAAATAAAGTTTTATTAGTATACAAACACACTCATCAATGTACTGTCACTGAGTGCTTTGAAATAGCAGAACTGAATATTTACAACAGAAATTAGATGTGAGGTATAGATTAGAAGAATCACTTTCTGGACATTGTTTTTCAAACCATACTCTAATGTAGAAACTAACCTAATTTTTGACAACTATCATAAATTATACCACTATGAAAATTGCAACTAATCTGCTTGATTTCTCATGTACATTACCCATCTGTGACCTTGCTGGGGCAAACCCTTTCTCACCCCTCTCTCCCTCTCAATTATTTTCTAGTGTAGCTTTTTTTGAGTTTTTTGTTTGTTTGTTTGTTTGTTTTTTAGTTTTTTGAGACAGGGTTCCTCTGTGTAGCCTTGACTGTCCTGGACTCACTTTGTAGACCAGGCTGGCCTCAAAGTCACAGTGACCCACCTACCTTTGTCTCCCAAGTGCTAGGATTAAAGGCATGTGCCACCACACCTGGCTAGTGTAGCTTTTTAAAAAACTTGCTTCAGCCTTCCCTTGTCACTTCCCACCTTTTCACCAGCTGATTTCATGTTTTGTTTCACATGGAGGAAAATGAGGCCATCATGCATGGGCTCCTTTAAGAGGCTATCTGTCCTCTTCCCTCCATCTAATACCATTTTCCGTAGTTTCAAACTATCTCCATTGAGCATTTATATCATATCTTTCTCCGTGTCATTTATTTCACTTCAAGTATTTTTTTACCCCAAATGCTTGTTTCTTGTAGATCACCAAACTTCACCACTATATCCCTCCCAGCATATAAACATTACTTTAATTAGAAAATGTTAATTGTACAGAAAAATGTGTTTTGTAGGTCACTTTCCTACATATATGTAATGTATTGTGATAACTTTTCTCCCATTTCCATGCTTTGTCTATATTTGCATTCTCATTGGTTCTTCTCAAATAGTCTCCCTTTGCACTTATGTCCATTTTTTTCATTTATTTAATAACTTTACAGCCTAATCTCAGCCTCCTCCCTTCCTCTCCTTCCAGTCATGCTTCCATGCCCTCCCCCCATTCCCCTTTCTCATTCTTTGCAGAGAAGAAGACTCCCCAAGGGAGTATTAATCCACCTTGGCACCCTCTCCCACTGAGGCCAAAAAAGGCAGCCCTGCTCGGGGAAAGGAATCTAAAGGCAGGGGAGAGAATCAGGGACAGACTGTACTACCATTGTTTCAAGACCCATATGATGACAAAGGTGCATATCTGCTACATATGTGTAGGGGGTCTAGGTCCAACCCTCGCATGCTTTGATTGGTGGTTCAGTCTCTGTGAGCCCACGTGAGCCCACAATAGTTTTTCAAGTGTTAATTTAACTTTGCATTGATGATATAAACTCCTGTGTGAGAGTTGTCCACTTTTCTTACTTCTAAAGGTATTTTTCCTTTCTCTCTGTGTGTCCATCTCTGTCTCTGTTTCCTGCCCCCTCTTCATCTATGCCTCCTTCCCTCTCTGTGTCCCCTACACACTCTTGCCCTGCTCTCAGTTAGATTACTATGTGGCTTCTCACACCTATTCATAGTTTGTTTCGTTTTTTTCCTGAGGCAAAATCTTATGACGTAGCTCAGGCTTGCCTTGAACTCACAAAGTTCTTTCCCTAAACCTCTAAATATTGTTATTATAGGGGTTCTTTATCGTATCATCCTGTTCTTAAGTGAGATTAGTGAACAATTTTTCCCTCAAATTATGTTTTTGTGGTTTTAGTGATACATGTGTACTTGCCTTTAAAATAATGAGAAGTTCCTATTCTTGATCTATATGAAAGGTGTACAACATTTTAATTTCTTGTCCTACCAAAGTTTAGAAGAATATATGTGTGAAATTCAGTATCTGTTTACTTATGTGCCATGAAGAATTATCGCTATTTATTTGTTTTCATATTTATATATCTAGTCAGCAGTTTTGTATTGACTCTAGTTTAAAGTTTTATTTTCCTAAGAAACTATTTGCTCAGATTTCTGAAAAGTCCTTATATAAAATCATTCACAATTGTAATTATTATATTTTGACCTCTACTGTCTCTCTAATTATATATTTTTCTTCTTCATGCTGTTTGTTATCCTAATACTATTTTTGATATGTTTAGATAGAAAAGTATATTCATAATTTCCAAAGATGCTCCATTTTTCTTTTCTTGTTATTCTCTATTGCAATAAGTATTTTCAATTACAGAACATTTGCTCTAATATTAATGCCTAACTCTGAGTTCCTTGAATTTCTTGTGCTAATGTTATTCTTCAGCTTTTCGTATTTGATACTAATCATATTTATTTTCACTCTCTCATTTGAAGTAACGTGAACATTCAAGACGATAAGATTTCTTACTCTCTATTTTCTTGTGTCTCCCACATTTTATAAGTGGTATCTTAATTATGTATATTTTTTTTAGAATTATTATTTTATTTATTAATTATACATTTGATTATTAATTACATATTTGATTTCATTTTTTTAATTTTCAAAAGAGTGAAGCTATTTTAATCACAGTTTTGTCACTTTGATGTTACATTGTTTAAGTTGTAATCTGTATAAATATTTTCACTAGTTTGATAAAACATTATTTGGGGATTATTTCATCGTCATTCTAATAAACAGCCTACTCTTGCTTCAAAAATGTATATTATACAATCCTTGATTGCAGAATCCTATGCAAATTCATAAAATCTTACATATAATGTCTCCATTTCCTATGTCCCAATTTATGTTTTATGCAAAAAAATACGCTTTTAAATCTCTTGCAGCCATTGGGAGTTTGTGTTCATAATTAGTTTTTTAAAAATACAGACTAAATAATATTATTACTTGTGCATGAGTTTGGCCCTTAATATTTTCTTCTTGAAAAGTACTTTATGATTGAGCAGAAGTCATCCACATCCCTAAAATATTTTCTCTAAAATCATTTGCACTAACATTAACAGAGCATGAGGTCATTTGCATACATTTTATATATCCTCTTTGTGAAGATTTTAGGATTTGAACTTTTTGATGCTCTGTGTGTTATAAATAATAGGTTCATGTTAGATTTAACTACATTTAGATCGTTTTCTATGATGTTATGTTGCTTCATATTTCACCCATTTTCTTCTGCTTCTCTTACTTATTTTAAGTAATCTGTTTAAAATATTATAAATATGTATAATTGTTCAGCCTATAATTGCAGCAGTTACCATGCTGAAGCAGGAGAATCACACATTCCAAACCACTCGGTGCCATATGGTGAGACACTGTCACAGGAAACAAAAACTAAAACTAAGTAAGTTTTATTTTTGTTTTGTTGTTGTTGTTGTTGTTGTTTTATTAATTTATTCTTGTTACATCTCAATGGTTATCCCATCCCTTGTATCCTCCCATTCTTCCCTCCCTCCCATTTTTCCCCTACTTCCCTCCCCTATGACTGTGCCTGAGGGGAACTTCCTCCCCCTGTATATGCTCATAGAGTATCAAGTCTTTTCTTGGTAGCCTGCTATCCTTCCTCTGAGTGCCACCAGGTCTCCCCCTCCAGGGGACATGGTCAAAAATGAGGCACCAGAGTACGTGTGAAAGTCATACCCCACTCTCCACTCAACTGTGGAGAATGTCCTGTCCATTGGCTAGACCTGGGTAGGGGTTTGAAGTTTACGGCCTGTATTGTCCTTGGCTGGTGCCATAGTTTGAGCGGGATCCCTGGGCCCAAATCTGCCTATCATAATGTTCTTCTTGTAGGTTTCTAGGACCCTCTGGATCCTTCTATTTTGCTATTCTCCCATGCTTCCCTCATCTAGAGTCCCAATAGGATGTCCTCCCCTCTGTCCCAGTTTCCTGGTTAGTGAAGACTTTCATTGGACATGCCCCTTGGGCTAGTATGCAGATATAAGTGAGTGAGTATATACCATGTGAGTGTTTATGCTTCTGGGTTAACTCACTCATTATGATCATTTCTAGCCCAATCCATTTGTCCACAAATTTCTGGAATTCCTTGTTTTTAATGGCTGAGTAGTATTCAATAGTGTATATGTACCACAGAAAACTGGGAATAGGGTTTCCTCAAGACCCAGCTATTCTACACCTTGGAATATATCCATAAAATGCTCCAGCACACAACAAGAAACTTTGCTCAACCATGTTCATAGCGGCCTTATTCATAATAGCCAGAACATGGAAACAGCCTAAGTGTCCCTCAGTAGAAGAATGGGTAAGTTTTATTTTTGAAGTTTCAAAATTATACTGTTTATTTTTTAGTGTTATTAATATAGTAAAACACAATCGACTAATATTCAATAATAAAAATTATTCTCTTAATATAGAGATCAAAAGATACATTACTTAACTTCTTTCATTTAAATATTATTGCCCAACAATTTCATTTTGCCGTTTTCTCATACCTGCTAAAGTCTATTGTTACTATTGCTATTGTTATTGCCATTATATGTTTATATCATTGTCATAATGTTTTAAACAATGGGAGTTTACATCAGATCATAATGCCAAATATGTTTTAGTACTGTGGGGCATACATTCTGTATTCTAGTCATTTAACTCTGTGATTGTAGTATAAATCAACAGATTATATACATGTGTGTATGTATATCATATCTTTTATACATATATATTACACATGGATTGTGTGTGAGAGTGAATATATATATTAGTCTAGATTGTCCAAAGAAACAGCATCAGCAGGGTGTATTTGTGTGACTGTGAATTTATTTATAGTAATGAAAGTAAGAGTATTCCAAAGCACTGTCTTGAAAAACCAGGAAAAAAAAAAGAGTATGAAGAATGATGTGCACAAGACAAAAAAGGAGCCACTATTTAAATATTAAGGGAGGAAGAAGTCAACACTATAGCTTAAAGAAACAAGAAGCATATTTAATAGAGAATTCACGAACCTGATCTGTTCAGGCAGACCATGGACTTAAAAGAACCCCATCTGCATTAGAAAAGGCAGTCTAAGTTACTCAGTCTACCAATTCAATTTTATTCAGAAAACTTCTCAAAGACATTCTAACATATATTTATTCAACTGCCTATGCATTCCACTGACCAGTCAGATAAACAAGCAAAATTAACCATCACAGTAAAGCATGTTTATCATCTGTCTTAGTTAAAGTTTTATTGATGTAAATAGATGCTATAACCATAGCAACTTTTGTGAAGGAAAACAATTAGTTGGAGCTGGCATATAGGTAGAGAGGCTTAAGTCCATTATTGTTATAGCAGGAAGCAGGAAGCATGCAGGAAGACATAGTGCTGGAGAAATAGCTGAGAATTCTACATCTGGATCCACATGTAGCAGGAAGACAGAGTGATACTGAGCCCAGCCAGAGTTTCAGAAAGCCCCTGTGATACATTTCGTCCAACAAGTCCACACTGCCAACAATGCCTATGAGTCTATGAGTCTGCAGGACCATTTTTACTCAAAGCATCACATTCCATTCCCTGGCCCCATAAGCTTACCATATTTTAATGCAAAATTGATTTAGTCCAATTTTTAAAATCCCCATAGTAGTTAACAGTATCAACCCTATTTTAAAGTTCAAAGTCTCTTCAGAGACTCATCACAATTGCTTAACTGTAACCCATGTAAAACCACAAAAAGCAAGCTGATCACATACTGCCAATCCATAATAGTATAGAATTTAGATTACTGTTCTAAAATGGAGGAAAAAGAGCACAATGAGGAAATAACAGACCAAAACAAGACCAAATGAAGCATCTTTCAGACATCTTTGTAACATGTTGTTCCTGGTAACTTTAAACAATTTTGTAAACAAATTTACATTGATATCTCCAGAGATTTCCAAACTTTCATTCAGTATGAATGTGAAAATCCCAACTTATTAGCAATTAAAAATATAAAAAGTAGTGTGTGTGTGTGTGTGTGTGTGTGTGTGTGTGTGTGTGTGTCTGTGTGTGTGTGTGTGTCTGTGTTTGGAGTAGCTATACATATGGAGGTATAGGTTAATATCAGGTAATTTTAAAAAATAATTTTGCATCTTATTCTGTGAGACAAAGTTTCACTGAACTCAAGGCTTATGGTTAGTAATCTTTGAGAATCTGCCTGTATATCCCAGGGTCCTTGTGCTAGGGTTACATATAAAACCTCTCGAAGATTTTTAGTATGGGTATAAGGGATCCAAATTCAGGTTCTTGTGCTTGCATGGCAGTTACTTTAGCCACTCAATCATCATCATCATCATCTCAGTGTTGGACTTCTTTTTGCTTGAATGGAAGGGCAGAATATGTAAAAACATACATGAAAAGAGTTTAATTGAGTTATTTTGTATTGTGGCAATACTAACTCTTTATGTACGTTATTACATATATTTTAGGAAGCTTCTACAATAGTATCTTGACATAATGTTTTTGAAATGTTTGTATTGTTAGTTATCTCTCCCTATATTCCTTTCTCTACCCCATCTCATTTAACCAGCCTTTCTATTCCATTATTCTGTTTTAAATATTTGTACTACTGTTTCTAGCTTCCTTCCCTTGATATCCTTCTATGGACCCTTATTGATTTCATCACCTTTGTGGGTATTCCAAACAGAACACATACCTGTAAATTCAAAGGTATCATCCACAAATGAAATAAAACATGTGAAAATGTTTTTCTTTGAGTGTCTGGGTTACCTCATTCAGAATAATTGGTTCCAACTCCATCCATATATCTGTGAATTCCATTCTTAACACACTATTTATAGAATAATATTCCATTTTGTAAATGTAACACATTTTTATTTTCCATTCACTGGTTGGTGGATATCAAAACTATTTATATTTTCTGACTATTATGAATATAGCAGCAATGACCATAGATGAGCATGTATCTTTAGAGGAAGTATTTAGAGTCCTCTGAGTATATGCCCAAGAATGATATAGCTAGATCATGTGTAAGATCTATTTCTAGTTTTTTGAGGAACTCTCCACTGATTTCTATCATGGCAATACCAATTTGTATTCCCATCAGGTGTTCCCATTTTTGGCACTAAGACCCTATTGTTGAAGACGATGTTTTCTTGGGTCTTAGAACACAGTAATCATGTTCATACCTATTTCAAGGCGTCATTCCTACTGGCAAAGTTCTATAATGCTCTACATATATATGCATGCCACTGGAAGACAAAAGTAATCACCAGTCTTAATCATTTGGTTATCATGTGAGATAGAATAATGACCAACTTGGCAAGATATGTCAACTGATGCAATAGTGTCATGAGTGTCATGGATGTGGCTCTCCACTTTCTTACTGGATTTAAGGCTTCTCCTACCCATACCTAACACCAATATTGAGGCCAAGAACCTACAACACAGGTTGTAGGCCGTAGGGAAGAACCTACTACTATTACTCTTCTAAGTAAAGATATTATAATACTGACTACCAGTACCTTATTGTTATGAGAACCTCAAATTTCATCAGAAAAGTCATTGGTTTGTTTTAACAAAGACAAACAACTGGTCAATGTACACTACAAAAGAGATTGCGTCACATTCTGCCCCAAATGTGACATCAATACTATAATCCTCCTTCCCAATGTTCCTGGATTATAGCTGAAGAAAATGAAGAAGAATTATAAGAGTTAGGAATGGTTGATGAGTACAAGGAGTTGCAGATACAAATTCATAGCCATTGAAACAGGATGCATATGAACTATGCGTGTTCAAACCAGACACAATTCAGGCATGGAGAGAGAACATGTGTATTCAGTCCTACCTCAGTCACTGCCCGTTAAACTGTAAACCCTAAGAAACTCCTTTTTCATAATTTGCCTTGTCCATGTTGTCTTATCACATCAATACAAAAATAAATATTAATCATGCTTTGGTAGAAAGCCAAACATCCAAGAGTCTAAGTGTAGTAGCAGCTGTACTTGAAAGGATTAAAAAAAAAAAAACAAAAACAAAAACCACAAAGTTAGGTGGGCAAGAAAAGACAGGGTAGATCTACATGGTTGGGTGAGGAGGGTAAATATGGTTAAAATAATTTATATGAATATCAAATAATTAATGAAACTTACTTTTATTGTTTTAGTTGAGTAGACAAAGTGTATGAAAAAGTCTGCATAAGCCCACCCTTAAGTCACTGATGAGTTATAAGGCATTAATGACTTCTGAAACAGGGAGAATTGGTGTCCTGCAAAGATTTGTTCCTACATAGGATGTTCATTCTCAAGTAGTTGTCCCAGGACACATGTAAATAAGATCAATGCTAAAAGGTATAGTAGGTTGTATATGTGTATGCATATGTACATATATATGTATGTGCATATGTGTTGGAGCATGGTCCAAGAATGGAGTCCTGCTAGGATTCTGAATATCTGCAAGAAAACAACATAAGAATCTTGTGACCTACCTTAGTTTCTTCAGAAACATATAATTGTACTTTGAGTATGTTTTCATGCTCCTCCCAGGTGCAGTGGATAGGAGTGGGTTTACTTCATATTATTCATTACAACTGGATACTGTTCTTTTTTATATGATTCTATGTAAAAAATGTGCTTTTATCGCTTGTGGCTTGCTGTCAAGAGTAGACTGCCCAACACTACCATCTTATGCACTACCTGTTGCTTGCTCTTTTGATTGTACACTTTACTTATATGACTCTTCTTAATCCTCAGCTTATAAATGGTCTGATGCTTTTAATAAAGTTGACTGTTACAAGAATCTTTAGTTGCCTCATTTAACAATTCCATTCTGCCAAGTCCCACTGCCTTTATGGTGGTAGACTGTATATGTGTATGCATATGTGTATACATACATACATATATATATATATATACATGTATATATATATGTATATGTGTGTGTATAACAATGATAATTAAAGAAGAAAGCATAAATTGTGAATGAGGAGACAGAAGAATTTGAGGGAAGGTAAGAAATGCTGCCCACACAGCACTCATGCATGGAGTTCAAAAAAGAAATAAAACTGTCAAAAAGAATATATAATGTAAATAATTGAGGCTTTCAAAGCAGGTTTCATAAGATCAAATAAAATTATTCATTGAATGGGAAAGATGATCAGTGTTAACAGATGGAAGTAGTTTGACCCATTTCTCATGTTTTCTTCATGTTTTCCAGGAAGTAAGATGGCTTTCCAACTGAGAAATGTAAATCAACCATTACGGAAACTCACACAGACACACACACACACACATGCTCCAGATATATTCCTTATAGACCAATAAAATCCTGGTTTCATTTATTATATGCCTCCCAAAAGTTCTATATAAAATGTACATATATGTATCTGTGTAAGTGTAAACTTACTAGAGTCATATAAAAATAATTTTTAATGTAGAGACATGTATACATAACCTGATTTTATTTTCTTTCAGGTGCACAAACAAGTTTGTAGAAACTATGGACCAAAAATATTTATTTTCACTGTATTAATCAAATCAAATTGCAATCAGGTTGATTTGTAAAATTTAACAAAAAAGAAAATAGTCTATATAAGTATATTAAAAGGTACTTATTTTAACTAAAATTTTTAAAAATGAAAAGAAATGTACTAAATTAAGTTTGGTTCCTTTCTTCCTCAATAAACTCCTAAATCAGACAAATAACCTAGCAGAGTCTCGTATCACAAATTTCATTATTTTACTCAGAAATGTGATTTTGGCAATTATAAATTGGCTAAATTTAGAATGGTCAAATAGCTTTACCATAATGACCATAATAAATTGATTGGGCATTGAATAATATCTCTGCCTATCATTCTTCTGCTGAAATTTTTTTGTAGATTCATAGATGCTGAAGGGTAAAAATGATATGTTTGTTAATTTGGATGATAATATAAAACTTAAAACTTTAACATAAAACATTAAATGATATATGATCATAATACTATTTTTACAAATTAATTAAAAATTGTAATGACAGTTTGTATATGCAGATAAAGTTCAATCAAATAAAAATTCAAGTAAACCATTTAATCAGATATTCAGAATGACATTGTAACATTAAGAATACTTGGCTTGACAGCCATTATGGAAAAAAAAATCCAGAACATATCAGTAGCTACAAGTTTACAATTTGCTGTAAGCTAGTGGTTCAAGACAAGGTCAAGAGGCTAAGTTACCTCTCCTTCACATTAACATTGTAGACTTCTGTGTCCCTGACCTTTTACATGGAAGTGATGGCTTTAGAAATATTAACAGCAAGGACACAATTTACTATTCTCTATTCTCTCTCTTTCCCATTTTGTTGACCATGGTAACAAATTTCTGTCAGCCTGTGTCCTATAAGGAAGATGATGAGCAAAACAATCCTAAATGACTCATATTGGATACTCAGTATGAGTGAGACATACATTGTGTTAATTCATAGATATTCTAAACTTCTTTGTTCAGAGGCAGTAACAAAGCCTCTACTAAGCAATATATTTCTCCTGGCATGACTTTTAAAATGGTGGATAAAGATGAGATATGATAGATATTGACTTACATTCAGAACTTTAGATGTACCAAGCTAGGAAAGATGTTTTCTTCAAGGCTGCCAAATACAAATAGCCAAATCACTATGAGGGCAAATTTTACATAATTCCTGATTGTTTCATGGTTTTTCTTGCTTTATTGTATATACTTGTAATAATATAAATGTATATGTTAAAAAGAAAAATAATAAAAAAGATAAATAAAGTAAGTGAATAGAATCTATATTAAAATAATAAAAAAGATTATATAAAATAAAACAATAAAATCTATGATTTTAAAATATTGCATAAAGAAATGAAAAATATCTTATATATTATAAAATTTTTAAAAACTTAATTTCAATCTTTAAAAAAGTGTATTCGGTAGACAAATAAGTAAGCCTACCCTACTGTGAAGCACTAAATCATGCATAAAGTATCAGTCTAACTCTAGGTTGTTATAAATCAAGATGAATTTGAACGAGCAAGAATGAATACAAATGAAGACGATCACATAATTGATTTTTAAAAGAACTAGAAATACGTACATTGCCTTCAAATGTCAGATGCACTAAAAACCCAGCAAGTCTAGCTAGGCTTGGTGGCACACACTGGAGGCAGAGGCAGGTGGATCTCTGTGAGTTTGAGGCCAGCATGTTCTACAAAGTAAGTCCAGGACAGCCAAGGCTACACACAGAAATGCTGTCTTGAAGAAAAACAGTAAAAACCAGCAAGCCTACAAGAAAACAAAATTTAAAAAATATAGTTGTACATATATATCCAGAGAGTATAACTATGAAGCACTAGATTTAAAGAACTCTTGTTGATAAAGCATAACTTGGTACAGAATATTCTCAGAGAAGTGTCACTTGCAGCTTATTCCCCACTATATCACATCCTTGTACTCAAATATTGGTTCCAAGGAACCAAAACTACTAGTATATATTGCTCAGTAGAGGCTTTGTTATGGTCTCTGAACAAAGAATTTTAGAATATCTATGAATTAACACAAAAATTTATGTCTCACTCATACTGAGTATCCAATATGGATCATTTAGGAATGTTTTGCTCATCATCTTTCTTCTAGGACACAGGCTGACAGAAATTTGTTACCATACCCACATCCATGGTCAACAAAATGGGAAAGAGAGAGAATAGAGAATAGTAAATTGTATTCTTGCTGTTAATATTCTATTGGCGGTTTTAGTATACTATTAGAGCTCTAACATGTCACATTTCCTTCTCCTCCCTTCAAGATGCAGTTCAAGTCATGTCTCTGACATTCACTTCCCACTCTGTTCCATATTTTCTGGCCAGATCAAACTAGATTTCCCACCTTTCTTTTCCTATAGCATCTGCCTGATAGGAAAACAGAATTCGGCACAATGAAGCTAGTAAAGTAATGAAGTCCCAATTAGTGACTTATTACTAATGGAAATATTCATAAAGAGGCATGATTACTTAATGATAGATTGAATTAGATAGCCTCCATTGTTTCCACAACCTCTAAGGACTATGCAAACATGAGGTTGACTTTATTATGTTCAGTTTTTGGTGGTCAAATGCCTTCATCACAATGAGGTATTAATAGTATTATTAGTTATTAGTGAAGAATTATTCTGAAGGCCTCATCAACACTAATATCCCTGGGACTCTGATTTTCTGACCCCTTTTTCTTTTCCATAGCAATCTTCTGTTTAATAAGGAAAATAGATTTGGTATAAAATAATTTTTTAATAAAAATTCAATCTTGAAAATAAAAACACTGTTTCTTACTCATCTGCATTTAACTTTTTGCTTTGTTTTCAATTCTTTAACTTACATAATCCTAATTTAAAATTCTCCAAAAATAGGAATTGTGCAATAATTGTAGTATTTGTTGAAAAGTCAGTAGTTAGTAACAATAAGAATGGGACTATAATACCCTCTAGCTTCTCATATAAGTTTCTATGTGTGTTCTACAGTGAACACATTATAAATGGAAAGATGATCACAGATAGTTAATTTTAAATACATTAAATAGTGCTAAATGTGGTTAATATTATATGTTTTTATATTTTTGGTTTAAAAAGAAAGATAGAAATCTAAAACAATTTTAAGGAAAAAAGAAAACATTATTATTTTAAAAATAAAGCATAAAACCTTATTCTTGTTCTATCACAACTCCATTCACTAATTATTGATTCCTTATAATCTAGTCCTCATATTTTTTGAGATTTTGCTAATAAAAGCTGAAGAGAAAAAAATTATACTAAAATTGCCAATAAAATATTTTCAATATACCCAATTTATCTTGAAATATGTCATCAGTAGTAAGTCCATAATACAAGAATACCTAAGATTTTAGTTGTATAAAAGAATACCAGTGAAGAAAATTATTAAACTGTATTTAAAACATAGTAGTACAAAAGCAAACAACTCAATGTTATGAAAAAAGATTTTATAAAATCCTAAATCTCATATGGAATATATAACAAAAATAAAGTAATAAATAACTCTAGATAAAATTATTTATTAAAATTTTACATGGACAATTTATTATCCTTTGGAAATTATTTTTGCTTATACTTTGTCAGGTCAAATGTCTGAATAGCATAGATCATCACAAATTGGAATGCATTGAAAGGAAATATTTGAAAGATCTATTATAGTTATGATTTAATTATATTTAAGGTTTAGTAGTTTATAATTTTAACTTTAAGTTGTATAATCCTAATACAAATCCTCTAATGATTATGTTTTTAGTAGTTTAAAAATTACTTCAAGGAAAGATCCTCATACTATCACTGGGACAGATGAAAGTAAGCAGCCATTGTCATGTATTGTGAAGGAAAATGAAATGTAGGGCCTAGACCATGAGACAGAATAAACAGTAAAATAGACTTATATTCCAAGTGATGATGTCACAACCTGCAAGGATTTAGACTTGACTTTACTGGTACCATGAGGGAATGAAGAAAGGACACAGACATAGACAGACATACAGAAAAGCTGGGATCAGGTGAACCATGTGCTCCAATGAAGAAACAAGAGCATCGCAAGAAACTATGCATTTTTATTATATACCATTTAGTAAAGAAGCAGGCTTATTTTATAATGAATAAAGAGAAATCAGGTTAGCTAATCTAGGTAGGAGGTGTCTTTAGGAGTTTGAAAGCAGTTGTAATTGATAAATACATGAGTGCTATTAAAGAGAATTCTGTCACTCTATACCAGGAAATTTTAAAAGGTATTATGCAGGTGAGATCCTAAGATGGGCTCTGATTTATTTTCATCATTGTCAGGATCAATTATGAAACTGAAATTTGGTGCCTCCTTTCTTTTTTTTTTTTTTTATCATGTTTTCCCCTTGTGTCAGTTGTGTTTAATGTCATTAACAAGAAATAAAAGTTCTCATTGGTGGCATTTAAAAAAAAAAGGCTTCAATACACAAAAATTCAAAGAGAAAGTTTAAACTGAGAGTTATGCAGAAAATGTACACTGATTATAAGAAGCCACAAAAGAAGGTGATTTTGCAGATTCTCCACACAAGGCACATCGAAGCAGAGAGAAAGAGACAGACAGAGAGAGAGAGAGAGAGAGAGAGAGAGAGAGAGAGAGAGAGAGAGAGAGAGAGAGAGAAGAGGGGGAGCAGTCCGGGATCCAGGCTATATCCTAAGTTGGCATCAGAAGTCACAACTCTATGCTACTGGATTTACAGGCATGAAATATGCAAGACTGGGGAGTCATGGTGTCTTGTTCGACAGTTTTAGTAAGTCACTAAAGCAAATAAATATGTGACATGGCTGGGATTCGTTCCAGAAAGCCCTGAGAAGTCATTGCATTCAACCATGAAAGTAAAGGCAAACTTGTAGTGAATGCTACCAGAAAATGGTGGTAGCAGACTTATGGGACATCCACCAAAGGAGAGGGGGGTGGGAGATACAAAGAAAGAAAGAAAGAAAGAAAGAAAGAAAGAAAGAAAGAAAGAAAAGAAAAGAAAACAGAAAAACTATATCAAGCATTGAGTGGATCTGGTCCAAGCAGAAGGGGGATGGCTGTGGGTGTTGCAGGCAGCAGAGCTGGAAAGGTAGGATCACCTAAACCCATTGGGGCCTAGATGATTCTATTATGAAACCAACATTTCCCACATGAAGCTCTTGGAGTTGGTGTTTTCCCTGTTAGGCTTTGCCTTTCTTTTGTCTTATCTTTCTTAGCTATACTCCCATTTCTTCCTTTCAGAATAGGAATGCATAGTCTGTACCATTCTGTTAGAAGTATGTAACTTGCTTCTTGTATTCAGTCATAGTTACAGTTTTATTGTTGTGAAGAGACACCATGACCACAACAATTCTTATAAAGGATAACATTTAATTGGGGCTAGTTTACAGTTATAGAGGTATAATACAATATTATCATAGCAGGAAACATGAAAGAATGCAGGGAGATATGGTTTTAGAGGAGCTAAAAGTTATAAAACTTGATCCACAGACATCAGAAAGAAACTGTCACACCAGGTTTAGCTGAATATATTAGACCTCAAATCCTGCCTACACAGTGACACACTTACTCTGACAAGGCCACGACTCCTATAGTGCCATTCCTCATGGATTAACCACCACATTCTACTCCCTGGCTATCATAGGCTTTTAATCAAACAATAATGCTGAAATGCATTCAATCCAACATGTCCCCATAATCTATAACAGTCCCAACAATGTTTAAAAGTCCAAAGGTCATAGTCTCTTCTGAGGTTCACTCAATCTCTTGACTGTAATGCCCTGTAAAACCAAAATAAAAAAGCAGATCACATACTTCTAACATATCATAACACAGGATATACATTAACAATTCCAGAAGTTAAGGAAGGGAATGGAGTAAGGAAATACTGGACCAAAAGAAGAATGAAAACCATCTGAGCAAACTCTAAACTCTGCATCACCATGTCTGATGTCAAGTTACTGTTAGGGTCTGGGTGATCTGCTGAAGAAAGACTCCAAGGCAGTATGAAAAATCAAAGAGTTTTTATTCCAGCATGCCAGGATCACCTTTCTCCTCAAGAGGGTGATACCGAAATGAGCACACAGGCTCAATTTATAGACAGTTAGAGGGATTTGTGAGAAACTTTAATTGATTGCTCAGAAATGACTTAGAGTATATGATGGAATTTAGGATTGGCTGCTTGTGTGGTTACTGGGGACTTTTTGAATCATTGAGGTTTTGGCTCTTACTCAGAAGTTGGCCTTTAATTTTATTGGATAAGGCTGGCCATGTTCTTGACCAAGGCCCTAAGCTCTGTTTTTTCCAAGAATTGTTACAAACTTGGCCACTTAGGCAGAGTGAAAACCAGAAGCCTGTCATGGTGTTGAACTAGTCAACTGAACTGGGATCTTTGGAGGATCAGGAGTACCTAGGAAAGGGTCCCCTCAGTACTATTCAGATAGCCAGCTCTTTTCTACTTTGTTGATTGAAATGCACTTCTTTCTCTTGGGCTGGTTTCATTCCTTGTTAGCAGGTCTTCTTGGCAAGTATCTCATGGGTTTGGCATCTCCAATATCTGGAGTTCTCCAATGCAATCCAGGATTAACTGTCACAACTTCATCAAATGATGTCTCTAGGCCTTCATGCAGGGAAACTCCTGGCATACACCTAAATTCAGTGGTTTTTCCTTTGCCAGGGAAGAAGAGTCCATAACTTCTTTTTTCTATCTTTGAATGAAAAGCCAGAACCACATACTGAAGTTACCAAGTTCTATTGCTTGTTGGGTTTGGAACATGGCCTCACTAATTCAATAACATTTTCTTACCAACTTTCTTCTTTTGATGGTTTTCTTTTCAGCCTAAGCTTAGTTGTCCTGGAACCAGGCAAGTCCTGAACTTAGAAATCCACCAGCCTCTGCCTTCTGAGTACTGTGATTAAAGGTGTGCCCCACAATGTCTCAACCTAAACTGCTCTTTAAATGTTTTTCACAAATTGGAAGCTTAGCTGGGTGGAGTCTTATCCTAAGGTCACCACTTTATTTATTCCATTTCTTAATCTGTTTATCTCCATAAACACAAAATTTAGCTCCATTTTACTTCCTGGTACCCCTGTTCTCCTCCATCTGTACATTTTGTATTTTTACTTGCCCAGCTTGCTCCTTTTCATTATAAATCTTCATAAAAGTGAACACTAATAACCACATGACAGAGTCAATAATAAGTAGTTTTTAAGATTTCTTCTGCTAACAGAATTAATCCAAAACCCTTCAATTTAGTTTCAGGTAGATATTTTGGACAAGGGCAAGATGCAGCTAAATTCTGAGCCAAAATATCACAAGAACTGTCTTTAGGCCACAGACAAATAAAATATTCTCCTCTGAAACCTCTTGATCTGGGCCCACACAATTCAAATTACTCCCAGCATCACTGTCTTCCCTCCTTCTACTACTATGTCCCATTAAGCCCCACTTAAATCATTCAAATTATTTACTAGTCCAAACTCCTAAATTTCAAATTCCTCCAAACAAAAACATGGCCAAGCTTATCACCCAATACCCCATACCTGGTACCTACTTCTGTCTTAGTTAGGGGTGTATTTCTGTGAAGACACACCATGACCACAGCAACTATCATAAAGGAAAATGTTTAATTGGGGTTAAGCTCATAGTTTCAGACTATTAGTCCACTATCATCATGGCAAGAAACATGAAGACATACAAGCAGGCATGATGCTAGAGGATCTGAGAGTTCTATCACTTGGTCTGCATGCAGGAGAAGAGTGCTACACTATGATTAGCTTGAGCATATGGGACCTCAAAGTCCACCTCCACAGTGACACATTCCCTACAACAAGGCCTCACCACTTAATAGTGCCACCTCAATGGCTCAGTCATTCACACACATGAATCTATGTGGGCCGTTCCTATACAAACCACCACTTATTCTTTAATTTGTATGTGATTATTCGATAGGTGTACATAATCCATTCTGATTACTTTCTCTCTTAACACTACTTCAATATGCTTTTTTGATTGTACAGGAGGTTACAGTTAAGAGATGGATTGAATCTAAAAGCACTTCATACTTTTGAAAAGTTAAGACTCAGAGGATATGGGGAATTTTGAAATTTGTAAAATGCAGTTGGCCCCATGAAATGGCTATGCTATGCACTTATGCGGTGCAGAACTAGTATGATTTCTGTTTGAATGTAAAATTCTTCCTCATAAGCTCATGTATTTAAATATTTTGTCATAGATTAATATGTTGAAACTCTTGATCTCTGTCTGTTGGGGTTGTTTTAAAAGGTTATGGAAATTTAGGAAGCAATGCTGCATTGTAGAAAGTATACAGTTGGTACACTGTAAATCCTTAAACTATAGCACAAGTTTACTTCATATTCAGTGTCTACTTCCTGAATAAAAGATGAAATATGATCAACTGGCCTCCTGAGACCAAGACCTCTTTACCTGCTGCCATGTTTGCCTACCATGATAGAATGATTACCTACAACTATAAGCTTTAATAAACTTTTTTCCTTAACTTGCTTCTTGTTATATATTCAATCACAGTGGCATGAAAAGTAACTAAACTAAGCATGCAGATGTAAGAATGTGCAATAATACTACAAAATTTTTGGTGAGAGTAAGTTTGACAATGGATCCTGATACAAATAGCAATTCCCACAAGACATGATGGTGTCCAAGAAAACTGGCTTCTCTGTGAACACAAAAATGTTGTAATGTCTAAGACAGGTAGTAAAGAAAGCCAAGTTGAAAAGCTTTCAACCATTGATAAGGCCTATTCAGAATCATATTTTAAAAAATACCTTTAAGAATGTTTAGAAAAGGTGCCATTATTAGTACATTCACAGAGATTTAGGTATTTTACTTTAACAAGTCCAGAGAAAAAGGCAAAAAATATGGCATTGATAAGTAGTATATACATAATCCATTCATTGTATGGATAACATGTAGTGCTTTCAACCCCAAAGTTAAGATTTAATGTCTCAGGTGTTGCACTGAGCTGAGATGTAAAGCAATATCCTGAAAGATTGCTTTGCTCAGAATGCAAATGTTGGGCCCAGGGGTCCCGCTCAAACTAAGGCACCAGCCAAGGACAATACAGGAGGTAAATTTTAAACCCCTTCCCAGATCTAGCCAATGGTCAGAATATTCTCCACAGTTGAGTGGAGAGTGTGATACGACTTTTTCACGTACTCTGGTGCCTCACATTTGACCATGTCCCCTGGAGGGGGAGACCTGGTGGCACTCAGAGGAAGGACAGCAGGTTGCCAAGAAGAGACTTGATACCCTATGAGAATATACAGGGGGAGGTAATCCCCCTCAGGAACAGTCATAGGGGAGGGGAATAATGGGAAAATGGGGGGAGGGGAGGGAGGAATGGGAGGATACAAGGGATGGGATAAACATTGAGATGTAACAAGAATAAATTAATAAAAAAAAAAAAAAGAAAAAAGAAAATCACCACGCATCACATACAAAGTGTGCTCTGCCATGACAAAGTCTAATACCTGACTGAAAACTTCTCAGAGTCTGGTAAGCTTATGAGCATTCTTCAGGGTGGATATTATAGTCTCTGTGTTGGTATCTGCAACTACCATGACCAGCAGATAAATGATTCATTGAAGGCAAAAGATAGTTTGGTTCAACATGACTTAGTAGCCAGTGTTGGTTTAAACTTCAGGAGTCTTACCTCATGTAATTTATTTTAGCCATATTTAAGCACAGAACAATTGGGTGAAAATTTTCTGAGTGATAATTCTGTGCACAAAATAAAACTCAATAAAACTTAAGACATGACTATATATAAGCTCTTTGCAAAGTACTTGTGATGTATTTCATAAAAATGGGTTCTATAGATTTACAAGATCTAGATAAGTGTTTGAGGAAGATCTAGTGTGGTCTCAGGCACATAGCACAAGAATCATTAGTCTATTGACTATGTCCTCTATAATCTATTATCTCATGGGTTATGAGTTACTCCTTTTTAAGGGACAGCCCTGTGTGTTTAACAATCCTATCTCTCCGAGTGGTTCTCTGTGAGCATATCACACAAGTTCCTCAGAAATGAAAAGTAGATTTCTAAACAAATCAAATTTGATTGTGTTCATTTATGGGAGTTTTAGTGACCTGTTTTCCCAACTGAAAATTATAGTTTTTACATAGAAAAAAAAAATGGATCAGTTTTCAGTAACCCCCTCATTGCTTAGAAGATGCATTTATCTGTTGAATGAAATGGACAAAATTAGAGTACCAGGGTTTCCAAATATTAATAATCTTCAGACATTTTTGATTGATTATACACATTTCCTAAATAAATCTAGTAAAGAGTTCAACAAAATATAAGTATTTGTCTACAGAAAAATGTATTCTTCATCGTTCTTCAAGGAAACTTTTCTTTGCAACAGAAAGATAAATACTACATAAAACCACAAGTAATCGATAAATAGAGTTTTGGAGACAAGTCCTAATGAATACATCTACAAAGCACTCCCACACCGAAGGTGCAGGGAACATTGTGGAAGAGGAAGTGGAAAGATTCTAAAAGACACTTGACTATAAATTTTTCTGTGAGATTGTGTCTCCTAGTAACATTAGAAGCTATATCCATAATGCTGCACTAACAAGTCCACCCCAATCTGAGCTAAACAATAACACCAATGAACATGCCAACCTGTAGGAGGAAAAGCCAATGAGGCTTCAATCATACACAAAGAACGACAAACAACTGAATAAAGGTGGAGTTGGAGAAGTGGCCCTCCCTAGGGAAGAACACATCGATTTGTTGTCCAGTAACAAATGGTTATTGCCAGAAACATACATACAAGTCACGTTATATGGACTTGATGGGTTATATTTGAAAATACAAACACATATATGGGTGTAATAAAAATAATACAAAAAAAGGTCATGTGCTTGAAAAGTTGGAAGGGATATATGGAAGGATTTAGAGGGAGGAAAGGAAAGGAAAAGATGTAGTTAAAATACAATATCAAAAATAAAAACAAAAACCTTTCAATGCCATTGTTATGCTGCATTTGTTTTTAAATGAAAACTTTAAAATAACTACATTGTTATTTATGGATAAGAAATATATTGCAGTAATTTAAAAGATGATCTAATTCTTTGTAGTTTATAAGGACTTGACATTGTCTCTAAATGCATTTATTCTGAAACCAGCACTATCTCCATCTCTACACATATATTTACATCAATACATAATAATGTATGTATTCTCTTGACCATTCCAATACATATAAAGAAGCTCAGCTTTGCTCTAGTCTCACTTTGCTCTTAAGAAATATAATGTATCTTAGAATATTCTTACTCTATTTCAACGTATTAAACCATAAAATCAGCCAACAAACTCATGTTTAAAAGTCATCAAAATTATGAAAATAGTGTAATAGAAACATGTACACATGCAGATGTGCACATGAATGCACACACATGTTTTTATTTCACTAGAAATACTACCTTTTGATGTTATTTTAACCAAGGACCTTGGGATTCAACTAGCTTTAAAATACAAAGAATAATATGGCCAATCATTGAAGATATTTGTATTACCTTTCATCTTAAATTGAAGATTTTCTTTATTGTTCTGTATTAGAAACTCTGACTTAGATTCTTTTATATATACACGCATATATGCATGAATGTATACATATATATATATATTATATATATATAGGCAAATAAGCTATTTCCAGTATTCTTTAGTTTGTCTCTTAAAACTTTAATGTTGTATTGTTGTTTTTAACAACAACAATAACACACACACAAATGTGTGCATATCTAATCAACCTGATCATAAACACACACACACACACACACACACACACACACACACACACACACACACACACAGGAAAGCTTACTTCATAATGATTCACATTCTTTTTTAGATAGCGCTCTTTTGATAGGTCAAATGTAGTCTTCATTGACATTGTTTAAATAGTGTATTTAGTTTTTGGAAAGAATACACATATGCCTTGGCTCAAATTTTCAGCATAAACTATAGTGAGAGTTACAGACTCTGGACATATGTCTTAAGTTTCTTATCAAGTCCATTATATATTAACTGAGTGACCTTCAGAGAGTCATTTAACCCTTTTATGCTTCACTTTAGGAGATAACAATGTGCATTTCAGAAAGCTTTTGAGACTCTTAAAACATAAATATTTTAACCTTTCATTGTAGGTCTTAAAATCTACAACACAATTGATATTACTACTATAATGCTCACTATATTTTGATTAAATAATAACCTGGATCATGTTTGGCAGGTGTATTTGGAAGTGACTGTACTTTTGTATTTAAAAGCTATCATGTACTACTTAGAAGCCTCATGTGTCTCTTCAAATGTTCTGTGATTATTAGATATTTAACCTTAGAGTTCACTGTAGCAGAAAATTATTGAACACTGTATTAAATGCCCATCTCTGAATTAGTGCTTGGGAGTCAAAGTTGAATGAAACCAGGTGCTTGTACTTGAGGAGACGTTTAGGATTTTATCTCATTGTACTGCAAAAGAAGGTAAAATGTGATGATTATCACTCAAATTATGTTTAAATTTTGAAAAGTGGCATCTAAGATTATGCTTTATTTATTAAAGTGTAATAAAATGAAAAATATCTCCATTTTTTCCTTTTCACTTATCTACTATGTGTGCAGACAATGAGCATCAGGAAAACAAGGTACCCAGCAACTTTCTATTATCAATTCCCCCAGTATTTCCTCCATGTCTTTATTCCTTTTTCACGTCACTTGTCATTTTCATGTGCGTAGAATATAGTCCCACAGTCACGTTGTTCTCAGCCAGGTCTACAAAGGAAAAGTGATTCAATAATCATTTAATAAATGTAAAGAAAAATGCTAGAAGCCAATTCACTGTTGATATGCATTTGAGTAATTTTTACTTTGATTAAAACTGCATGCAATTGTGCATTTGAGAAATATGATATGCTATGTTTATTTTGTCAGAATATACAGTCAGAACAATCAAAATAACAGTAGATTTTTTCTTAGGAGAATATAGATCCTCTAAGGAATCAAGTTTATTGAAGTGTGTGTTAGCAAGTCATATCATAAAGGTATTTTGTTTTAACCACATTCTTGGTACAAGAAATCTAAGACCTTAGAGAACAATATAAACTGTAGGAGCCTTTTGGGTATTGTTCTTATCTCAGAGTTGCATGGTATGAACATGAAATTGTTCCAGAGTCTCTCTGAGGCAGGGAAGGGTATAGCATCCTTGTTGATTTACTTTTAAACACCTCTTGTGACCAAAGAATCCCAAGACAGCATGAGGGCAAAGAATCCAAACAAAATTCTTTATGTCTCTCTTCCTTTCTTCTTCCATTTGTTTGATGATAGTGATAGTATCTATTTCATAAGACTATTGAACATTTTGTTATATATGTAAGTATGTAAGTATAGGTAGCTTAGATATATGCCTAGAATACAGGAAGTGCTGACCAGTTTTATTAGAAGAATTTCCTCCTGTCTTGAGGGTTGATTGAAAATTCTACCTGGATTTATGAACATTTAAACTAGTTTTGATTATTGAATAATTAGGAATTCTTTCAGTATTCACATTGTGATTAAACCACAGTAACTGTTTTATGAAAGTGAGAGAAAAGCAAATAACTAGGAACATGGACAGCATCCATATATTTTGAAAATCTCATGTAGATTTTTTTTCAGAAAACAAAGAATAGTGAGATGCTACACATTTTAGAAATTGTTCTAAAATGATAGCTTTTCTCCATTTTCTTTCTCCCCTTTAAAATTAATATTGCTACTTAGCTTTAGGAATGTTACATCTCAGATACATTTGTTCCTTATTTGAAAATCTATAGCTAGATACTACTTGAAGATGTCCACAAAAAGACATTTTGTAGTTAGACTATCATGGGTGGATTTCTCTACTTCTTATGAACCTATAAAATATAGTATAAGAAAGCTAAATATTAGAAGTTTTGTATAATATCCATGGTTATATATTTTCTTTTCTCTAAGGATGGAAGGTTCAGTTTCATTTCATTTTCCAATTTGAGGTTCTTATGTTCTCCATAATTTATTAATTATTCTTCAACTATTAATGACTCATTACAAAATGATGACAAGAATTTGATGTGTTGTTATGTTTTTTCCATCACCAGCATTTCAAATCTATTTCATCTTCCTACTTCCTGTTTCCTGATCAAATTGTTGTGCATTTCAATATATGTGTTTAGAACCACCTCTTTTCATTTCAAAACATATACAAAAGTTTTCTTTGTTTTAAATCTGTGCACTAAAATCTTGCCAGATAAATCACTAAAGATCCATCTATAGAATTCTTTTTTACAATAAGAACAACTTTGTCATTGAAATTATTTTTTTCTAAAAAAGGCCTATGAGATCCAGTAAGCTTATGCCTATGGTAATGGTCAGTTTAACATAATCTGGAATTGTGTGGGAGAAGACCTCTGGGCATGCCTATTATGGATGACTTTGATTGCATTAATTGAAGTGAGAAAGACAGACACATTGTGGGTGACATCATTGTAGAGTAAGGGAACAAAAACATGCACTTATCCTTGTGCTTCTTGCTTATGGATGCAACATGGTTAGTTGCTGCTCCTTCTGCCTTGATTTCCCCAACATGATGTGCTGTGCCTTGAAATATAAGCTAAGAATACAGCATTTATCCCTTAAGTTTCTTTGGTCAGAGTATTTTATGATAGCAACAGAAACAGAAACTAAGGCAGGACCCCATTATAGAAGAAGGAAGGATATGATATGGCCTTTTTGAACAAAATATGTACTCATTATACTAAAAATTAAAACTCTGCTTTTTACCTACATTTAGACAGAAATATCTGACATATATCAAACTCCCACCAAAAAAGCAAGTGATTATGATAAAAATATTTTCTCAATCCAATGTTTATGTCGGTATTGTTTCAAATCAACAGCATTCACTTCCTGCACATTTACATTGTTTTGTATTGGAAATGAGCAAGTGTAGGACAGTTTCTTCTTCGTGGGAGCCTTGCTCAAGTTCATTTGAGAAATGACCTGCTTAAGCTGCCAGAAAATGTAAGTATTATTGTAGAATCTTTAAAATAGTGATCCAGAGTGAAAGGACAACAACCAATAATTAGACCTTTTACTTTACAGCAAACGAACATTTGAGGGAGTGTGTTTTTTCATAGCAAAGGGTTTCACAATTTTTGCCTTTTATCAGATCTTCTTAATAGGCAAACTTTATCTGTGAAATTACTTTTTTTGGGTAAAAAATTTTCTATGCAGATTGAGCATGTTGAATCCTAGAAGTCTCACTGGCAGCAGTCAGATTTAAAGGCTGTGAACATCTCAAGTCGAGTATTAAATCCCTCTCTTCAGATATGGGGATTGATATGAGTTCTTCAGCAAATAAAGTAGTGAACTATAGGAGCAGTTTGGGTACATTTGTAAATTGAATATTTATATATGGTTCCAGGAAGAGATTTTTCAATAATATTCTGATTTCTTAAATAAAAGAAGCAAAAAGGATTGTGTATAAGGTAAAGAAGAATTGTTCCTATTTGTGATAAGCCTTTTAATTGTTTGATCACTTTGACTTCCACAATAGTCTAGTAGATCAATAGAGCATGATCTCATCAGGAGTGAATATGGTTCAGTTTTTACAACAACACAAATTTCATCTTCAAGATATTCCATTGCTGAATACATTCAATTTCTGTGGTCTTTTGCAATTTCTCCTGTAGAACCTAAAGTGTCCTTTGGCATTATCAGAATCTTTTTTGTTAGCAAATATTGTTTCCTCAAGTGTTTCAACTGAAAGTACATTTCTTTCAGTAATCCTTCTTTATCCTTCTTTATTTTTCTATGATTTTTCATATCATCTTTGAATTCTCTAGTATAGCATATGTCACAACATATTTTAATTTGTACATTTCACTTGTAAGTTGTCTTCACTACAAAAACAATGCCTGTCATTTATTAAATATATGCTATGAGCAAGGTACTACCATAGTACTTTATATACTTTGGAATATTTATACTTCATAACAATGGAAACCCATAAATTCATCTCACAGATGAGTCAACTGTGTTTAAATATCTTTCCTATAGTTATATAGTCAGGAAAAATTGAAACAATAATTAAATGTGACTTCAATGTGTAGGTCTTTGCCATTAGTTTACACTGCCCCTTTTATGTCTGGCTTTCTCGCTTATGTTTCTAGAGATTTAAACATTTCTAGGTTCAATAATAACACATTTGTGGAATAATTTGATGGATTTATTAAGAAAAGTACCAGTTACTTTGCATGTTCTGTGATGCTATTGCAAAGTAACAGGCATAAAACTGGCAACTGACTGAAATCTTCCTAAAATAGAAATAAAATCATCTAATTTTTAGATTCTAACACTAGCAGATATATCTGCCCACTTTGATGTACAAAAGCATACTGTTTAGTTGAAATACTTTTGTGGTTTGATATTTTAATTTAATCAACAAATTTAGGTAGTGAAGACAAACACACAGAGAGCATTGATGTTTAGATAGAGGAAGTCTGAATCAGCTGTGTTAGCATTATTAAGAGCTGTACAGGATGATAAGTATAAACTGAGGTGTCCCAGATAATATTTTCTTTGAGGGACAAAGAAGTGAATTACCATGAGATTGGTTTATCAAAAGGTACAAAGCATATGAATATGCAAAATCAAAACAGCCCTTTTTCTAATAGTTTTCAATTTCATCTGACAAAAGCATATATATATATATATATATATAAATATATATATAAAGGCATTTACACTTAGTTAATGGTTACTCATGCATACACATACTTGTATATATGAATCAGATGTAAGTTTGTGTAAAACATATAAATAGCCTATACATGTGATGATAAATTATCAGAATATATCAAAGTTAAAAATTGAGATTGATATTTCTGATAGCCTTGAAAAAACTGGCTGATTCATGAGTACTGGTTAAGCTCATTTTTTATGAGTAATTTTCAGTTCTAATAATAAGCTGCATTGGAAAGAATCTTGTGCAAAGCCTGATAGTGCCCTAGAGAGATGAGATTATCTAGTGGAATATGTCATTGGATGGCATCTAGAGGAAAGATCAGGAGACCCCTGGAGTTTTCTTCACTCAAAAATTGCCTTTAAACAAAGCTCTCAGTATTGCTGATATGCTAACATTACTTATTTTATGATCTCACAAGCTATTGCTTTGAAATCATTACACGGTGTAACAAAAACTATAGAAATGATCATACAGGGTAACTTGCAAGGTCCATGACAATTTTTTGACCTTATGAAAGCAAATTATAGTGAAAAAACAATGTTATCCAAGGATGTTCAAAAACGCATATCCAATTACTCTTAAACCCCAGACAGAGGTGGCTAGCCATCAAAAGGAAAGAATAAAAGTAAATTCTTACATAAGAAATTATTGTCTAAAGGTTCATGGATATGTTTTCATGGTTTGGGTATATATTCTAACTCAACAGCATTGCCATGTTTTGAAATTGCTCTTAGAAAATCAATACAGATGAGTCATGATGTAGAATCATAAATAGAGATATAAATATATTTGGTTTTATTATGGTCCTTATTTATAAAAGAATGTAACTTGATACAATTACTATCAAGCTAACTCCTGGAAACTGCAGAATGCAAAAGCATCAAAAATAACATGTATATGCATATGTGGCAGGGATTTATAAAGTCGTTTAAAAGATGTCCACACAGCATTTTGTTATTCTCATATCCCAATCCATTCTTCAATGATACCTGAAAATCTATCTCAGTTATTAAAAATGTTACTAAAATGACTAGGTAAAATTTTTTTATTAATTTATTCTTGTTACATCTCAATGTTTATCCCATCCCTTGTATCCTCCCATTCCTCCCTCCCCTCCCCCCATTTTCCCATTATTCCCCTCCCCCATGACTGTTCCTGAGGGGGATTACCTCCCCCTGTATATTCTCATAGGGTATCAAGTCTCTTCTTGGCAACCTGCTGTCCTTCCTCTGAGTGCCACCAGGTCTCCCCCTCCAGGGGACATGGTCAAATGTGAGGCACCAGAGTACGTGAGAAAGTCACATCATACTCTCCACTCAACTGTGGAGAATATTCTGACCATTGGCTAGATCTGGGAAGAGGTTTAAAGTTTACCTCCTGTATTGTCCTTGGCTGGTGCCTTAGTTTGAGTGGGACCCCTGGGCCCAAATCTGCCTATCACTAGGTAACATTTTTGGCCAATGTTATTCTTACCTTTTCCTTCAATCGTTGTAATAAGTGGCTTCTTTTTTATATATTAGTAAAAACTATGTCAGATACTCAGTATGAATTTAGGTACTTAAAATTGTTTAAAACAGGTGAGATAATGTGACTGAGTGGTATGTTTGAGATTGGTTAATTCTTGCTTAATTCTATCTATCGCACATAATTTGGGAATTTATACTTGTTTATATAGGGAAAAATTTTTAATTTTCTTTCTTCAGTGTTATGATTCTCGTGGATGTAGTATATATGACTAAAACCCTGCTTTCAGTTTTTTTGTATTATGCAAGGTTTATATAAGTACAAGGTACATATGTTTAATTTGCTACTACTAGTGATAAGTATTAATATCAACACCTACAATGGAAACCAAAGAGAAATGCTTTTTCATTCAATCACAAATTTATTTTTTTTTAAGTTTTACTTTACATTTGGTTATCTTTTTAAAAACTATTTTATTTTTGTATATATACTTTTATATTATTACATATATATACAATAGATTACCTATGGCAAGAAGAACCATGGCACAATCAGGAATTATATAAATGTTACATTCTTAGTGTTTTGGCTATTTGTGTTTGACAGCCTTGAAGAAGACATCTTCCCTATCTTGGTGAATCTAAATTTCTGAATGTAAATCATTCTCCATTACATGTTGTCATTATCAGTGTACAGAATGTTAGAACAACCCATAGAATATTAGCAAAGGAACAGAAGAAACTGCTATATGAAGGCTCCTAAAAAATTCTGCTGTATTCCTTTATAAAAATTCAATAGTGTTTGGTTCATAGGGTACTTTCAACTGTTCTATAAATGGACATTATATGGATGCGAAAGACAATGTGTCATAATTCATAGACAAAAAGTAATAGTAATTATATTTGAATACATATAATTTAGAGAACCACTAGGTTAAATTCACCAAAGCATAAGACAATATTTTATTCTACAAGATGATGTTTTGCTGTCGTATTGGTGACTTGTAGATGTATAAATATGAAAAGAACTTTTTATTTCAGCTTAGGATGAGTGAACACCTTTATGGGTAACCAAACTACCATGCCAAATGAAAGACAACCTAATTAATAGTGTGCAATAAGTTTGTCCTAATTAGTACAATTCTCAACACAGAAAAAGATAAATCAATAAATTCAGTAGACATTGTCTCTTTTTAAGCCACCTACAAGATAGGGAAAATTTCCTGACTCATTTAGGCAAAAATATATCAGTTAATTTTTAGAATTAAGTAATATATTTTTATTCTGTGCAAGGATAATTTTTAAATCCAAGATATAACAAAATTATGTGTGGACAGCCTTGCCCAGATAATAAAAACACAAAAGTTAAATGAAAGAGATTCTCATAAGCCAATGTTTGAGACACAATCTTCCATAAGGTGCTAATTAATTAATTAATTAATTAATTAATTAATTATATCCTGGTCATAGCCCCATCCCTCCTCACCTCCCAGCCCCCCTTTCTCCCTCTCCACCACACTCCTCCCTCTACCCTATACCACAGAAAAGGAGAATCCCACTTCCAATCCACCCCAAGTTGCATCAAAATTCAGCCCATTCTCTTCCCCTGTGGACTGGCAAGGCAGCCCAGCCAGGCAGAAGTGACCAGAAAGCTGGCAACAGAGTCCATGTCAGAGAAAGCCTTTGCTCCCCTTACCAGAGGATCCACATGATGGCTGAGATGCCCATACGCCACATCTTGTTAGGAGGCCTAGGTTCAGTCCACGCATGGTCCTTGGGGCTTCAGTCTTAGCAAGCACCTCTGGGCACTGGTTAGTTGGCTTTATTGTCATCCAGGTCCTTTTTTACTTCCTCCCACTTTTTTTACAATACTCCCTACACATCACCCAATGTTTGGCTGTGAGTTTCAGCATGGTTCAGAATGCTGCTGGATGAAGCCCCTCAAAAGACAACTCGGCTGGGCTCTTGTCTACAAGCACAGCAGAGTATTCTTAATAGTGTCAGGGGTTGGTTCTCTCTCATGGAATGGCTTTTGAGATGGGCTATAAACTGGTTGAATATTCCCTCAATCTCTGCTTTATCTGTTCTATCTGCACATCTTATAGGCAGAGTGAGTTTGGGGTTGAAGTTTTTGTGGGTGGGTTGGCATTCCCCTGCTTCTACTAGAAGACTTGTCTAATTAGAGGGTAGCCTCTTCAGTCACTATAACCCCTACTACTATGAATCTCTGCTAGAGTCTCCTCATATCCGACCAGGAGCCTGGCCTGATTTAGTTGTACAGCTTGTCAAAAGATGCTCCTGCCCACAGTTTCTCTTTTCACTATAGGTCCCTGTCCTCGTAAATCAGTTCTCTCCAGGTCTTATCTCCATCCTCTTATGTCTCTGCTCTCCCTCTCATACCTTGTTCTTTCTCTTCAACCACAACCTCTGTCTATGTTATTTCCCCTTCTGAGAAATATTTAAGTATCCTCCCTTGTATGATTTTTGTTACTTATCTTCTTTGGGTCTGTGTATTGTTGTATATTTGTCCTTTACTATAAGTTTAAAATCCACTTATAAGTAAGTACATACAATATATGTCTTTCTGGGTCTGGGTTACCTCACTCGGGATGATCTTTTCTAGGTCTATCCAGAATTGTTTTGATTTGCATTTCCCTGATGACTAAGGATGTTAAGCATTTATTTAAGTGCTCCTCAGGCATCCAGATTCCTGTGTTGAGAATTGTCTGTTTAATTTAATATACCTATAAGTATACAGCATGTGAATATTTGTATTTTTACATTTTACTGAATATGCACATCTTTAGTTTTTACCTGATCTTATTGCTCAGTTTATTGCCTGTATTCTCATCTCTAATGCTCAGACTTCTGTAATCATAGCATAGCAATGCCTTTGATTACTTCTACATCTTTTATATCATTGTAATTGTCCTTACTCATATCCATATCCTGTATAGCCTAACAAAGATCAGTTTCACTAGCTGCTTTTTAAAAAATAATGCCATCATATTTGGTGAGGATATAACATCTACTCTGATTTCTGGCTATAAAAGATGAGTATTTACAAAGCAGTTAGAAATTATACAGGTTTAGGAATGAGGCAGTTATCAGTGTTCTTCTAACATCCATGGCCTCACTAGCCACATATAGTTGACTAGTTGGCTAGTTTTATAATATCAATCATGAGTTCCCTCCTATGAAGAAGGCCTTGTGTTTAATTAGACAGCTGCTGGTTACCACCACCAGGATATAAATGAAACTCATTTATCTTTGGGGATATCTTGCCATGCTTGTTATTGTTCCGGTTCACAAGCATCATGACTGGGTAGGACTGTTGATTGCTTTCCTTCTTTAGAAGTTTGTGAGTCACCTTCCTGTACTATAAAAGTTAGTCCTCAGGGAAGATGCTTCTCTTTACAGCAGAAAAAAGACCATTATAGAAAGTCATAACTAATCAAAATGCAAAGAACAATTGATTGGGAGTTACCAAGGAAGGCCCAATTTAAAATCTACCTTCTAGCTGTGAAAGTTAAAGTTACACCCATGAAATCTCTACAATATCGCTGTGTAATAAAAACACTAATAATTCCAATACCAGTTGAAAAATCAGTGTGTTTAGAGAAAATTTCAGTAGGTCTTACCCCTAGATGAAGTGTTACACACAATTAATTTCTGAGAGAGGAAAATTGTCTTCTATAAGAATGAAGCCCATGATCAGTTGTCCAATTCAGAGTCATCAGCCGTAGAAACAAACACAAGTAGGCAAAATTGAATGGATTCAGCAGTTTTTATTTATATACTGGTGTGTTTGCATGTGTTTGTGTGTGTATGTGTGTGTAACAATAATTATTAAAGAAAAAAAGAACTTATACTGGGAGGAGGTGTAAAACATGGGATGGAAAGGAGAGAAAAGACAGAGGGGAAATTGTGTTGTTTTCTAAATATTAAAGTGATAATTAAAATATTGACATGTTAAAAATATCCTCACCTATAGCTTTGAGTTCCATTCACTATTATAATAGTTCTTGTCATTCATTTTCAACCTTTGAAACTATGTTGGCTGGTTTTAGGTCATCCTGATACAACCTAGAATTAACTGAAAGGAGGCAACATCAATTTTTTTAATGCATTCATAAGATCAGACTGTAAAAAAGCTTGTGGGCAGGATGTTCTCCACAGTTGAGTGGAGATTGGGGTCTGACTTTCACATGAACTCTGGTGCCCCATATTTGACCACTTCCCCTGGATGGGGAGGCCTGGTGGCACTCAGAGGAAGGATAGCAGGCTACCAAGAAGAGACTTGATACCCTATGAGCATATACAGGGGGAGGAGGTTCCTTTTCAGTCACAGTCATAGGGGAGAGGAGTAAGGGGAAGATGGGAAGAAGGGAGGAATGGGAGGATACAAGGAATGGGATAACAACTGAGATGTGATATGAACACATTAATAAAATATATTTTTTAAAAAAGAAAGCTTGTGGGGCATTGTCTTAATTAGTGATTGATGGGGAGCATCTAGCCCATTGTGGATACCATCCATTGGCTTGTGGTCCTGGGTTACATAAGAAAGCAAATTGAGTAAAATCATGAGGAACAAGCCAGTCAGCAGCACTGCACCAAAGCCTGACAGTCCTTGTCTCCAGGTTCTAGCCATCTTCAGGTTCTTGTCTTGACTTCCTTTGATTATGCACAGTGATATGGAAGTGTAGGCCAAATAAACTCTTTCCTCTCTAATTTGTTCTTAGTCATGGTGTTTCATTGCAGCAATAGGAACCCTAACTAACACAGAGAACAGTATTTATTCAATGCTGTGCTATAATTCAATGATATATTTTAATAAAAATAGTATGTATTTCTTGTATGCTGCATTCTTACTCTGCACAGTTTAACCAAAATAAAATGTAACCCTCATCGTATATCCAAATTTGCTTCGAAAGAGTGCTGAACTCTACAGATAAAAATAACTCTGTGCTCTTGTAATGAACTAAGAAACAAATCAACCACCACTAAGGACTCCGAATTAGGAAATTCAGGTTGCTTGAAATTGATTTTCAATTCCTCTAATGAAATCCCATGAAAGTATCCTCTTTTCTCTCCTTTCCAGTTTTTCATGCACTCTGGAAATAAGGTGATTTTTCTAAAAGACCCATTTGATCAGGCAGGTAAAGCATTTCCTGGCTATAGTTGACATGCATGTATTCCCCAGAATTCTCGACTCAGAGCCTTCTAAATAAAGTTCTCTTTGTCTGAATCCCTTCATACTTGATATTAGTACATTTTAAATGCATTGAAACAATATGCATTGCTGCACTACACCAATAATTATTTAGCACTCACAACCTTTATGTTACTTCTCCATTTAATAATTTATGCACCTTTTTCCAGGCTTCAAAACCATTATTTCTAATGAATGTCTGGTGTTTCCTTCAGTGGATGTCATCATAGATTATCAAGCAATTTTTCTGTCAGTATCTTTTAGATTTTTATGGTTAGAAACTTGACAATATTTGTCATTGTAAATAAAATATATTTTGTTTAGGTTGCTATCCAAAGCATTATGTACTAGAGCAGAAATTACAGCATCACAGCACCATAATGTTTTAAGAATTATAGCATTTCTTTTAAAATTACATTTCCAAAGTATTTGACAAACTTTGCTTCCACTTACATCGTAAAAGGAAGCTTATTCCTATAGAACTTTGCCGACATTAAGTATGTTTATTATTTTAAGTAATTGTTATCTTGGTAAAAAAAATAATCATATCATGATGTGCTTTTTTTCACTTTATGCCACCAGCAAGCTCAAACATTTCCCATAGATTCATTTACTAACCCCTGGTAAACTGCAATAATATTTGATTTTTCTGAAATATACAGAGTGTATCTCAAATGTGTTCATATTTAATTGTTGTCTTCCCTCTTTTGTGCCTAGGTAGATCTAATATATACACATAGGTACATTCAAATATGCATAAATAGACAACAAAAATGCATTTTGTAATACTCATTTGAAGTAATATAAGCAGACACTAAAAAGGAAAATATTTTACTTTTTGTAAGCAAAAGCACTGATTCTAAACATGTGCTTCAAAAATCACTTGGGACATTTGAGCTGAAATTTTAAGTAGGGCGAGACCATCTAGATAAGAAAGAGACCCCTTGGAACAATTTAATCTCGATGATTACATTCTCAAACGGAATCTGGGGAATGAAGCTGAGTAACTAGAAGGGGAAGGAGAAAAATAAAAAAAGAAGTGAATAGTTGAATTATAGTCTTAACTGTTACCCAAATCAAGTCAGTGGCTGAGCTAGCTAGAGACTGGGCTGTTCGTTTTATTTAATGTCACAGATCTATGGCTTCTTTTCATATGTGTCATTGTTCTTTGATATTAAAATCCATCACGTAGTATTTATTCAGCTTTTACAATTTACTGCTTAGTTTAGGCTCTCTCCTCGCCTGAGTTAGCTAGGTGTCAGTGGTACATACTATGAAAATAGAGAGATAGAAAACAGCAGGGTAAGGGACTTTTAAGACACTTAATTGAATGTTTGACATGTATTCTAGACATGTGACAGGTAATAATTAAGTCTGCTTAATTAGTTTTTGAGTACTGGGATGAGGAATAGTAGCAAAATTGAATAGTACTAATGAAAGACTGAATTACTATAATCAAAACATTCTTTTCTTTGCAGCAGGTAAAAGACTTTCACATAATAAGTGTACTGCCTTTCTTTATATATAAGAGAAATAACAGTTGAATTGCCACAGTGATTAAACCCAAAGTTCTGGCCTAATTCTTATAATTAAAAATATTCTGTAATATTAGAAAGAAACTTAAGAAATTAGGGTGGAATTTCCCAAATGAAAGGGATTGCATGGTGTGTCAAATACAATTTCAGATTCATTACTGTGGAAATTTAACAATTTGACAGATAAGGTTGACATTGCATATATGAGGTAAACATAATAATATTAGTAAAAATAAATAATTATGGAAACCATACTATTATATAGCATTTCTTTTTTCTGAAACATTCAGTAGCTTATTCTAGGACAAAGACACTCCCAATTTATTTATTGTCTCTTAAACACAACCTTATTTACTCAAGTTTCTTGGATTTCACTAAATTAGATTACATAAATGTAATGTGACTACATCTGATATATGCTGATCTGTACATCTCAGATTCTATCACCAATATACTATGTTGCCTTTATGTCTGTTCAATGGAATTTAACAGCAATCATAATGAATCGACAACTCCAATACATTTCCCATTGATATGTTTCATTCCACATTGCTCGGCTGTGTGTGCAGTTTCCCTTTCCAAAGCCAAACAGCTGGGCCTGTCTTCACTATTAAGAAGTAGTAACCGCCAAACTTCAGTTTTTAAAACTGCAAAATAGAATTCTCAAGGGGGCTTTGTTCCAGACCATGTGGAATTTGAAAGGAAAAGCAGATGGGGTCCAGGGAAAGACAGCTTGGTGATGATGATTTTAATTATTAACTGAAAATCAAGTGAGGCACGTTAAAGAGAGAAATTATTTGGGAAGCTGTTAGAAGGTCACAGGGAGAGGAAAGTTTCTATGTACCAACCTAGCTTTCCTTTAGCATAAGCCATAGGCAAGAACCATAATGCTCTAAGTGCCCATAAGCCTAAGGACAATAGATGTGTGGACCACTCTGATTAGTGATGGCAGGAGACACAGATGGCTGGTTAACCCGTTAGGAGATCAGAAAGGACAGACATCAGGGAATATGTGGCCTCCTCATGCAGCAGTACCCAGACAGGTGGCAGACTGCCTGAGCTGGGTTCTTTGTGTTTGATTTCTGACCTTATTTAAAATGACAGTTATAAAATACCTATTAAGCCCTTACTTAAGCTTTTGTTGTTGTTTTGTATTTCTTTTAGCCCAATATTGTGAAATAGCAGTACTGTATGAGGAAGCAATTCTGCCTTGACTTTTTATTTATTGATTGTTTTTAATTCATTTATTTTCATTTAACTTTGGTCATACAAACCTATTCCTCCCCCTCCACTGACCCCAGATTCCACCCACCTCCTTATCTACACAACTACATGTACCTCCCTCCCTCTCTTTTAAAAAGATAAAAAAAAAACTTTAAAAAGCACAATAGAACCAAAACAAAAAGTACATAAAAAATATTGAGTCTATTTTGTGTAGCTCCACTATGCCTGTGCATGGGGCCTGTCTCTGGAAATGATTGATATAACCAACAACACACCATTGGAGAAGACTGTTTTTCCTTTCCCCATATGATATCAAATTGAAAACAGATTCTTGGTTAGAAGTGAGACTTTGTGTCCACTTTCCCTTCCCAGCTTGAGATTTTTGTCTAAATCTAACCTGGGCAGATTCTTATGCATGCAGTTACAGTCTCTGCAGTCATATTTATCCATCTTGTTGAATCTGGAAGATGCCATTCCCTTGGACTTGTCCACCACCTCTGACTCTTACAATCTTTCTGCCACCTCTTCTGCACTGATCTCTGAGATATGAGGGGAAGTTTTTGTTAAAGATGTTCTATATGTTGCTGAATTCTCCAAAGTCTTTTACTCTCTGCACATTATCCAGCTGTAGCTCTTTGTGTTAATTTCCATCTATGGCAAGAAAAAACTTCCCTGAGGAGAGAAGTCCTCCAGATTGAGTCCTATATGTTTAATGACATAAATAAGTGTTGTCTTCAGCAATACAGCTTTACTGTCAAAATAGGAAAAGTATCCTATGCTTTGTCAATGGTCTCTATTCTTTAGGGGTTTCTATAGAAACACTTTGGCCAATAACTCAACAGTATGTCACCCTTTCCTTTCACTGAATATTTTACTTGGTGGCATAAGGTATCTTATTGTCTCCACAGTTATATGATTTTTCCATTTAAATTCCATATGTGTGTGTGTGTTCCTAAGTTAATGGGTTTCATATGGCTTTTCAAAGAGTCTTTAGTGTTAATTGTCTCTTCCCATGTTCTCTACTTTTCCCTACTTTCACATACTCTCTCCATTAAATCTCCTTATTCTAGGTTCCCCACTAAATCTATATAACACTATGCTGTATTTACCCCTTACTGGAAGATCCTCCCTCCACATATCCAATCCTATACCGAGTACTTTACTAGACACCTAGTCACTATGTTTATTCAATTGAAATAAAGTGTTAAATGAGAATAATATATACAAAAGCATATTCTCATTTTTTATTTTATATTTTAATCTTCCACATTTCTTGTGGCACTCAGAGCTGTGGGTTTTTTTTTTCTCTAAGTTGATGCAAAGAAAATTTTCCAATGGTGAATCCTCTAATCTTCCTTTAGGTATGCTGTCTACTCATTCAAAAACTCATCAAAGTCACTTTCATATGGGGCAATACATGAGCTTGGTTCTGTAAATGTGTGAGACTAAAGGGCAGTTGTTTCAAAAGCACATGTAATGCTGGGTAGTTTTAGTAGGTAAAAACACTTGTTGTAGTGTGCTTTATATACTCTTTGAAATACATTAAAAAGCCATACGGAATATTATCCATGAATGACTGGCATTGTAGAAGCTGATGTGCAAGATAAGTAGATAGCCTATGCATTGCTTCAGGTAATTTTTTTGGGGTTGTGTTAAATCCAATTGCTGGGGCTGCTCAGTTTTGAAATTGAGCAAAAACAATTTTAAATGCTGTAAAACAAAACAGGAATTGTTTTTGTTCTGCAGCTTCAAGAAACCAGATTTCCAATCTGAACTTGCTGTTCATATCAGATGCTGTTGACACAATATTTAACTGGTTCAGAAGAATGTGTTATAACCTTTGATCTCCTTATAATAGAACAAAAGGTAAAAGGTGTTCGAAAGAGATGTCTTAGATAATAACTAAACAGGGTCAATTTCAGGCCAAGAATTTTGTAAGGCTATTCTAAAATGCTGTTCTTCTTAGATCAGAAAAAAATGTTAAGAAGTACCAAGAGGTTATTTTTCAATAAAAATGTGTTAAAAAAATAAAAAAAGAAGTACCAAGAGGGGAAAAAGGAACAAAGTCAAACCTGTGATTCCTAGGCTCCCACTCTGCTCATAAATGTGGATAAAGTATGTTTCTCCATCTCTGCACAAAGACTTTGAGAAATGCTGTATCAAATAGAGCAGAAGCATTGTCTGCTTCCAATCTTCCCATAGATTTAAAATGCTGATGTATATTCTGAAAGGACAATTTCAAGTGAGGCGCTTGCTAAAGCTATTGTATTTTATTGATGCTTCCTGTCTTTTTATTACAGAGCATTTCAAGTGTTACTTTTGAGATAAGGGACAGATTATCACAACTATAACTGATCCATGTGCTGTCATATTCGAACTATGAAAGCATAAGTTCAAATCTGGTAAGACACAATTTTATAAAGATAAGAAGACTACCATAGGTTTAACATAATTTTTTGATGTTTTGTTCACTTTTACATTATATGTATCAGTGTTGGCCTACATGTGTGCATGTGCACCACAGGCGTGCCTAGAACCATTAGAAAACAAAAGAGGGCATCAGATGCTTGGGGACTAGAGTTTTAGATGGTTGCGAGCCATTGTGTAGATGCTAGGACTAAATCCTGGGATTTCTACAAGAGCACCAATTTCACCTCACCTCTACACCACATTTCTACACCTTAATTACTTAAAAATTTTTTTATTTAAGTAATTCATTCAGATTACATCTCAATTGTTATCCCCTCACTTGTATCTTCCCATTCTCCCTCCCTCCCTCTTTCATCCTATTCCCCTCCACTAGATCTCTGACAGAAGGGGACCTTGTCCCCCACCATATGATCACAGCCTATCAGGTCTCTTCCTGTTAACCTATTTGCACTTACTCTGAGAGTCACCAGGTCTCTCCACCAACAGGAAGTGGTCAAATAGGGGGCAACAGAGTTCTGTCAGAGTCAGTCGCTGTTCTCCACACAGTTGTGGAGAATGAGCTGTCCATTGGCTAGATCTGGAGAGGGTTCTAGGTTTACTGCATGCATTGTCCTTGGTTGGTACAATAGTTTCAGTTCACCCCCCTGTGTCCAGATCCGCCAGCCTTAACAGTCTTGTAGGTTTCTAAGACCCTCTGAGTCCTTCTAATTCCCCATTCTTCCTTACCTCTCTCATCTAGAGTCCCAATAGGAAGTCTCATTATCTATCCCAATCTCTGGCTAAGGGAAGGCATTCAGGGGGCATTTCTGTTGGTCTAGTGTCGAATTATAAGTGAGTATATACCATGTGTATCTTTCTGGGTCTGGGTTAACTCACTCAGGATGATCATTTCTAGTTATATCCACTTGTCCACAAATTTCAGGATTTCCTTGTTTTTTACAGCTGAGTAATATTCCATAGCGTGAATGTACAACAGTTTGACTGAGGGACACTTAGGCTGTTTCCAGGTTATGGCTATTACGGATAAGGCTGCTATGAATACGGTTGAACATATGTTCTTTCTGTTTGGTGGAGCACCTTTTAGATATATTCCAAGGAGTGGAATAGCTGGGTCTTGAGGTAGCCCTATTCCCAGTTTTCTCATAAAGCACCAGATTGGTTTCCAAACTGGTTGTACAAGTTTGAGCTACCACCAGCAATGAAGGAGTATTCCCCTTTCTCCACATCCTCACCAGCATATGCTGGCACTGAGTTTTTTTTTTTTAATCTTAGCTGTTCTTATAGGTGTAAAATGGAGTCTTAGAGTCATTTGATTTGCATTTCTCTGATGACTAAGGATGTTGAGCATTTCTTCAAATGTTTCTCAGTGATTCAATATTCCTCTGTTGAGAATTGTCTGTTTAGTTCTGAGCCCCATTTCTTAATTGGGTTATTTGGTGTGGTGGTGTTTAATTTCTTGAGTTCTTTATATGTTTTGGAAATTAGACATTTGTCAGATGTAGGGCTGATAAAGATCTTCTCCCAGTCTGTAGGCTGTCGCTTTGTTCAATAGACAGTTTCTTATGCCTTACAGAAGTTTCTCAGCCTCATGAGGTCCCATTTATTAATTGTTGACCTTAGAGCCTGGGTTGTTGGTGTTTCGTTCAGAAAGTTGTTTCCTGTGCCAATAAGTTGCAGGATCTTCTCCACTTTTTCTAACCAATTTAGTGTCTCTGGTTTTATGTTGAGTTCTTTGATCCACTTGGACTTGATTTTGTGCATGGTGATAAATATGGATCTACTTGCATCTTTCTACATGTAGACATCCAGTTCTACCAGTACCATTTGTTGAAGATACTATCCTGTTTCCACTGAATATACTTGGCTTCTTTGTCAAAAATCAAGTGTCCATAAGTGTGTGGGTTTTTTTTTGGGGGGTCTTCAATTAGATTCCATTGGCCAACCAACCTACTGCTATGCAAGTACCATGCTGTTTTAATTACTAATGTTCTATAGTACAGCTTGAGATCAGGTATGGAGATTCCCCTAAGGATCTTTTATTATACAGGATTGCTATGGCTACTCTGGGTTTTTTGTTTTTCCATACAAAACTGGGAATTGATCTTGCAATGTATTTAAAATTTTGTGTAGGTATTTTGAAAGAGATTGCATTGAGTCTATAAATTGCTTTTGGTAAGATGGCCATTTTTACTATGTTGATGCTCCTGACAAAGGAGATCTTTCCACCTTCTGATGTCACCTTAAATCTCCTTCTTCAGAGATTTGAAGATTTTTTTCAAACAAGTGTTTTACTTGCTTTGTTAGAGTTATTCCTAGGTTTTTTATATTGCTTGTGGCTATCGTGAAGGGTGTAGTTTCCCTACTGTCTTTCTCAGAATGATTGTCATTTGTATATAGGAAGGATACTGACTTTTTAAAGATAATTTTGTATCCAGCCAATATAGTTAAAGTGTTTATCAGCTGTAGGAGTTCTCTGGTGGAATTTTGGGGGTCACTTATATACACTATCACATCATCTGCAAATAGGGATAATTTGACTTGCTCCACGTTTGTATCCTTTTGTATCTACTAGATGTCCTTTTGTTGCCTTATTGTTCTGGCTAGAACTTCAAGAACTATATGGAGAAAGTGGAGAGCTGTGTCTGGTTCATATTTTAGAGGAATTTTCTTGAGTTTTTCTCCATTTAATGTGATGTTGGATATTGGCTTACTGTATACAGCCTTTATTATGTTTAAGTATGTGCCTTGTATCCCTGATCTCTCGAAAACTCTCAACATGATTGGCTGTTGGATTTTGTCAAATGATTTTTCAGCATCTAAGGAAATGATCGTGTGTTTTTTTCCATTCAGTTTGTTTATATGGTGGATTACATTGTTGGATTTCCATATATTGAACAATACCTGCATGCCTGGAATGAAGCCTACTTGGTCATGGTGAATGATTTCTTTGATGTGTTCTTGGATTTGGTTTGCGAGTATTTTATTGAGTATTTTTGCATCACTGTTTATAAGAGAAATTGGTCTGAAATTCTCTTTCTTTGTTGGATCTTTGTAAGGTTTAGGCATCAAAGTGACTGTGGCCTCATAGAAGGAATTTGGTAATATTCCATGCATTTCTATTTTGTGGAGCAGCTTGAAGAGTATTAGTATTAGTTCTGCTTTGAAGGTCTGATAGAATTCCGCACTAAAACCATCTGGCCTTGTGCTTTTTTTTTTTTTTTTTTTTTTTTAGCTTGGGAGACTATTAATAACCATTTCTATATCTGTAGGTGAAATAGAACAATTTAATTTGTTTATCTGATCTTGGTTCAACTTTGGCAAGTGGAAACGATCAAGAAAGTTGTCCATTTCTCAGGGTCAATTCTGATAGGTTTTCCATTATATGTTACTTGGCCTTTTTCCCTTGAGCTTTTAATATTTTTCTTTGCTCTGTATATTTTGTGTTTTGATTATTATGTGGTGCAAGGATTTTCTTTTCTGGTCTTTTCTGTTTGGTGTTCTGTAGGCCTCTTGTATGTTTATATGCATCTCCTTCTTTAAATTGTGAAAAGTTTCTTTTATGATTTTGTTGAAAGTATTTTCTGGGCCTTGGAGCCTGATGTCTTCTCTTTCTTCAATGCCTGCTATCCCCAGGTTTGGTCTTTTCATGATGTCCTTGATTTCTTGGATGTTTTGTGTCAGGAAGTTTTCTGATTTAGCATTTTCTTTAATGTTTGTTTTAAGTTCTATGATTCTATCTTCTACTCCTGAGATTCATTTCTCCATCACTTGAATTCAGTTAGAGAAGCTGACCTCTGCATTGCTTGCTTTGCTCTCTAAGATCTCTTGTTCCCATCTTTTTCTGTCTGTGCTTTTATAATTGTTTCCATTTTCATCTTCATATCTTGAACTGTTTTATTGATTTCCTTCATCTGATTGTATTTTCCTGAATATCTTCCAGTGTCTCTCCATAGGCCTTTTGTTTTTAATCTCTTTTCTGCATCTTCCTGCATTTGCTTCTGGATTTTATTCCTTTCCTCCATTATCATCTTCATTACTAAGGATTTGAGGTCATTTTCTTCTGTTTCAATTGTGTTTAAGATCTCAGGGTTGGTTTCTCTGGGATAACTGGGATCTGGAGATGCCATATTGTTTTGGTTTGTATTTTTACGTTGACCTTTCTTCATCTTGCTGTCTCTGATATTGGGTGATAGTTTCCAGTGTCCTTCCCTGGATCAGACAGGTGACATAGTTTCAGCTCCAGGGGAGGTTGCTCCACACCCTGGGCTTCTCACTGGGTCCAAAGAGGCCAGTGTTGGTGCTCTGCAGCCCAAGAATCAGTTCAAGGTAGTGTAGATCCTGTCTTTGGCTGGGTTTTGAAAACCCTCCTCTCAGGCACTGGGGCTTTGGGAGCCTAGGCTCAGTCCACCCAAGAGTGCCAGAACCCCTGGGGGATTGTGGGGTTGGCTAGGATTCTGCCTGATCCATGAGGCCTAGTTTCAGTCCCACTTCAGAGAGCAGATACTGCTCTCTGGCTTGTGGGAGTTGGCTGGGCTTCAGCCTGATCCCTTCAGGCAGGTTCAAGCCCATCTTGGTGAGGGCACTCCTGCTGGGTTGTGTAGCTGGTTAGGCTCTGCCAGAGCCTGATGGAACGGCTCCCTGGGTTGGGGCAGGTTGCTAGATCTCTGTCAGATCCCCTCAGTCTGGTTCAGACCCTCCCAATAGCATGTGAGCCCCTGCAGACTTGTGACTGCTAGCTAGACATCTGTCTGATCCTTTTTGGCCAGATCATTTCCACCCAAGTGTATGGAAACTGTTCACTGGGATGGATAGATAGGTTTCTGCCCAATCCCTTCAGACTGTGCTGCCTTAAATCAGTCAACACGAGTGTGGGGCTATGGAGCTGTAGCTGGAAGATGTATCCACAGCCACTAGGCCTCAATGTGGGCCCTTGGTCCCTTCGTGGACTAGGCGGGAGGTAAGTTGATCTCATTTCAGGTCCATCCCAGATCCACACTGTCAGGTCCCCCTGGGACAGCTGCCTCTTATGGGAAAGAGAAAGGACGGGTGAGGCAGACATGCTCAGCTATGCTGGGATTTGGATACTATGTCCTTGTGGTTGTCAGCCCCTGGGGCTTTCTGTGGACTCATGGGTTTGTCTGAGGTCAGAACCATCCATTTTCCTGCATTTTGCCAAGGCCAGCTGGTCCAGGCTAGTGTTTTACTGCCCATAGTTCCGTCTCAGATACAAAGTCCCTTATGTAGCACATGGCAACAGCTCATAGGCAGGTACAAGTCCAGACTCTAGGGACTGGGCATCAGTCCTCCATGGGCATGTTAGATGGTCTGAGGCTAAACCTACTTGTGTTCTGCCCTTTGCAGACCCCTCTTGACTAAGGCTCCCCATGTCTTGCCATCTGTAGCTCCTGGCCAGTTTCCTAGTGTCAGTCCTGCAGATCAGATACCTTGCATGATGGGCTCTGCCATCTTGGATCCTATCTAGACCTTAATTTCTATGCCAATACTTTCTAATGTATTTTTGTATGTTCTGATTGTATGTGTTAGGTAGGAATAGGTTCAACAAAAGTTAAGTAGAGTTACTTTTTAAAGAACTTTCTGTAATTATTTAAGATAAGATAAATCTTATGGATAGCCCTTCACAAATAATATTTTTCTGTTTATTTCCCTATATTGTTGTCTCATTTGAGTTGTGATAAAAATTATGTGGCTCACTTTTTTAGAGGTTGGCAAGTCCAATCCAGCAGATAGATTCAGTATCTGATGACAGCCCATTTCTCAGATTGTGCTTTCTCCATAAACCTATATAGGCTGGAATAGATAACAGGTACTTTCAGTCCTTTTCCATGAAGGAATTAATCACAGACATGAATATTAATTAGATGCTTACTACAGGGTCCAATTAATATTATCACTTTGAGAACTTGGCTTAAATATATGAAGTTGAAGTACCCAAATAGTCAAACCATACTCATTATTCAGAAGTATGATTCCTGCCTTCAGCTTACTTATTTGATATATCTTTATACATATATATATATATATATATATATATGATAAAGACTTTCTGAAAGCAACAAGAATGAAAAAAGGTTTGTAGTGGATTGAAGGAAAATGACCCCAATAGGCTCATAGGGAGTGGCACCATTAGGAGGTGTGGCCTTGTTGGAGTAGATGTGATCATTGAAGAAAATATGTCACTAGGGCCAGGCTTTGAGGTCTCAGATGCTTCAATCTAAGGCAAATGTCATTTTCCCTTTCTGTTGCCTGCCTATCAAGATGTAGAATATTCAGCCACTATGCCTCCCTTCATGTTGGAAATGGCTTAAACCCTGAAGCTGTAGTACAGCCCCAATATTTTCTTTTATAAGAGTTCCTGAGGTTATGATGTTTCTTCACAGCAATAGCAATCCTAAGATAGTGCTGATTTTATCTTATATGTCTGGATCACAGTCCATCATGAAGGTAAGTCAAAGTAGGAATTCAAGGCAGGAATCTGAATGCACACACCGATGCAGAGGCCATGGAGGAGCACTCTTTGCAGGCTTGCTGCCCAGGATTTACTCAGGATGCTTTCTTATAGAATCCAGGATCACCTGCTTAAGATGGAACCACTAAGAGTGAACTGGACAACACAAACATTAAACATTAATCAAGAAAATGCCTTCACAATCTTGCCTACAGGCCAATCTGATGAAAATACTTTCTAAAATGAGGTTCTTGCATCCCAGACAGCAGCATCTTGAGTCAAGTTGGAAAAAAACCAAGAAACTTATCAGAACACTCAGCAAAGAGTAAAACATGGTTCTCTAAAGACTCAATATGTCTTGTTGTACTCAGGAAATTTTGAGCTGTGTTCCTGTTTCTCTTAATATTGATGACTAAGTAATGGTCCCTAAAGGTGCTTTACTTTACACTCACAAAATATTGATTCTTGTGCCCCAAATTTGGTTTGTACCTCAGAGAGTCTTGTACTTGATCTATACAAAGCATATGTAGATGAAAATAATAGAAGACACACTGTGTAGTATGTGTCAGGCACTGTGTTTTTAATAAGAATTGCAGGAAGACCTTAGCTATACTCACCATCACTTATCCTAAGATGCATGTTTGGAATGTTCTGTCACTTTTTCTCCTGAGATCTTCCTATTCCTTCTCTTCAACTGTTTTTTACTTCTATTTATGTGAATAACTGCCATTTCCTTTCAAATAAAAGTCCTGCACTTACTTGCGATATAGTAAATTCCTGTTACCTCAAAAAGAAAAACCTTAGCTAATACATTATTTTGAATTTCCTAGAAGGGAGTTATTTTCCAAAGTGCTCACACATTTGTTTGATCACTGAATGTTTTCTTTCATTCTCTCTAAAGCAGTGTTCTGCCCCATATTCTTTTGGGAACTACTTGTTTAAGGTAATTAATTTAACAGTGTTGTGGATTTCCTACTGGCTACATATTGAGTATTGAATTTGAAGCCCAATTTCTAAGGATTATAGTAATTGCTTTCTTACATGTTCATAGAGCTAGGGATACTGAGTGGTGCTATACGCACTTACCTGTTAATAAATGATGTTTTGTTTCTCCATTTTAGGGTCTATCTGGAGAAAAGAAATCAGAGTTCCCCCTTTAAAGTACAGTGTGATTTGTACAAGCTAAGACTTTTTCAATCACTACCTTCTATCACATACTCTGGGGCAGAACTACTTACTAGGGGATATTGTTCTGCAGGCACAAGAAAAGAATAAAAACATAAGTATTAATTGAATTGATAAAATGTAACATAATATTCCAAATATCTGGAGCATTATTGAAATGTAATAAATTAGTGGTAAAAAAATGTAGTTGAATATCAGCAGAGATGGGCAAAACCTAAATTCAGTTACATGTTAGTTCTGTCACTTTGAATGAGCTTCTTTACTTTAAACCTAATCATAATTCCACTCAATGGTGAAATTACTTTTTCTCCTCTTTAGGGGTTAGAACTAATTGAAATGTTAAGCATCATATGAAATGTTAACCATTCCTAAATATATTCTTACATGCCAGACACTGTGGTAAACCCTCCAAGTATATTTCTCAATTTAATTTTGTAAATAGCTCTTTGAAGTTGTTAGTACTGTCTTTATTTTCTATTTTCTTAATAAAGAAACCTATGTTTAAGAACATTTACTTAAAATGTTGTGCAGTGAAGAGAAATCGTGATACAAACCTTAACTGTCTGACTCCAGTGCCTGCATATTGTAAGCACCTAATATTTATGATTTTCTCCATACTATTCATCTCCTTCAAACAGAGATATTGATAGAAAAATACGTTGCAGATTGCATTTATACTGGAAAAAAAAATTTAATGTGTGCAGTTGCTATTGGTGAATATAGCTTCTTGTCTTGGTCAAGGTATCCATCTTTGAAAGAATGATTTCAGTGGAAGGAAAGTGGATTGCAATACTAGAAGACTGATGAAAAATAAATAACAATAACTCTATCATACACATCACATGAAGAGAGATGAAGTGGTGGAACTTAGGCAGCATTAGTGAAGGAATGAAATTTGAAGAAAGAATTTTTAACAAAAGGGATATATAATGATAGGAAACTGCCAGTTAATACAATCAGAGGTGACATGTTCAAAGTCTGTGTGGAATGATGTGCAAACTTACTTGTTTAGTTGGAGGATACAACTTAGATTAAATGTATAAGAATAATAGGAATGGTTAGATAGGTAATGGACCAGAGATAAAGTCTTCTCCTTCATTCTCTTAATATTGAATCTAATCATTACTTAATGGTAATCTTTGGGTAGCACTAACAAAATAATTTTACTTTAAAAAACCATTTAATACTGAAAATAATTCTATTTTGTTGATACAGTTACTATTTTACCACTGAGGAAAACAAGGTACATGGCAGTTTAATAATTTCTAAGGTTACTAGGAAGTAGGAAGGGGAATTACACTAATAAAGCCTCAGATTCTATGACCTGTACTAGTATGCTACCATATCGTGGGATAGTTTTATTTTATGTTTTACTCCCTTTCATATAAAACTAAAATCATCTATTATTCTTTTGTTATCAAGTAAATGTGCCTTTATCTGATCTTTAAGGATCTTTATCATCTTAGAGTATTTGATCATTTGTCCATCCTTCACAAATGGGCACCTTCCAAGTTCAGAAAAAATGGGATGTTCCTGTAGACTGTCCTTCCTCTGCCAATCCATTACTCAAAGTTAAAATTAAATTTTAATTTTAAATGGAACCTTTGTCTCCAAGAAAACATTTCTGAAATTTTCAATTAACTGTGAGTCCTAAGCTACTACTTTTCACACAAAATTTTGTTTCCCAGTGAACTCTCCCCTTTGTAAATTTACTTGATAAGCAATATTGAGCTTATGTGTCAAAACATGTGTCCATTAAATAAATTGTATTCATAGAACAATAACACATGCATATATTATCCATTTATTTAATATTGACTACATTATAGAATTAGTAATAAAAGGGAAATTACACTAAAATTAATAAGGTAGGTTTCTATTATCATCTATGTTTTTTAATTTTATTTTATTAATTTATTCATATTACATCTCAATTATTATCCCATCCCTTATATCTTCCCATTCCTCCATCCACCCATCTTTTATAATATAAAATATTACCTCAGACTATTAATATTTTCTAAAAGAAAGTAGCACTAACATTGGAAAGGTTGAGACTCGTTTTCTTGCTTGTGAAAATCAGATCATCAGTTCAAGAAACAAGAGAACTTAGCTTAAAAATAAGTAAGGATTAATCATGGTTTGTTTGTTTTTTTTTGTTTTTTGTTTTTTGTTTTTTGTTTTTTTTTGTTTTGTTTTGTTTTGTTTTGTTTTGTTTTTTGCCAACAATGATTTTAATCATACAGAGCCCTGCTGAGATTGTTTATTTCATAATTACTGAAAATGGCAACTATCCCACATAATACCCTTTCCTTTTGAATATGGAAATGCACTTCCACAACTGCAGATATTTGTTTGGCAACTAAACAATGGGGAAGATTTCCATTGCTGTTTAGTGGAATGAAGTCAGTTGGTCCTCACTAATTCAGCCAAGGTTCACTCTGCTAATGGCAAAACATGTTTGTCCCTGTACCTAAACAAACATTGGATTATTCATTTTTCTTTTGGCAAAAGCCATTTTGAAATTGCCCACGGTTCTTGTTCATTACAAATTACTGTTGGAGGACATTCTTTAATTAAAGGAGAATTATTCAAAATAATACAGATGTATTTAAACATTTCAAAATTTGTGCATATATATATATATATGTGTGTGCACTCACACAACTTCCTGTTTTCTGAAAACACTATGTGTTTTGCGTGAAATCTTTATTTTGTGAAGTCCAATTAAAGGAACTAATGTAAGTGACCTTGTGTCTACGCAGAGGTCTGAGAGCACATGGCTCTTTCTTGAAACCTTAACCATTTATAGCCAAGAATTTACTTATAGTTGCTACCCTCAAAAAAGTCATAATAAAATTATCATGAAGTCCAGTAATCTATGTGACTGATAGATTGTGAACCATCTCATTATGTAAACTATGAAAAAATGGACAGGAAAGATGCTTAAGCCTTATCTGGAATTACAGACATGTTTCAATAAAATGCATAGCATTTTTTTGTTCAATTTAGCTGATTAGACAAGTTGCTACTGAGGACAAAGTAGAAAGGAGCTAGAAATTAAACAAAAATTTGGAAGCTTGGGTTATTGTGTAGGGCTACAATTATGGGTTATTGACAAAAGTAAGGACATTACTATTCTCCTCCATAACCTGGAATAAATGTTGGTTAGAAGTGCAGTTCAAACTTCTTATTAATATAATTAGTAAACTAGCTAAACAACACAGGATTATAATTTTTGGACAAAGAAGATCACTAAGTCTAACAGTTTAAATGGCAAAATTATCCTATTATTTCCATTAGACAACACAAATTTTTCAGAAAAAGAATCTCTAACAGAGGGGATAGGTTCATTATTTGCATTCACAAATTTTATAAAGGATACCTCATTACACTGAGTCAAGTAAGTTAAGCCTCATAATTCAAGTATATTCAAGATAAAAACAGGAATATGGGCTAAATGCAGTTATACCTACAAAATTATGAAGGATGTGTTCAGTGCATAGGAAATAAAAAAATGAACTGCAAAGGTCGAGTGCTAAGAATAAGATTAGACTGTGTGATGGTGGCACATGCCTGTAATCCCACCACTTGGAAGGCAGAGACAGACAGATCTCTATGAGTTTGAGGTAGGCTAGTCTACAAAGCGAATCCAGGACAGCCAGGGATATACAGAAAAACCCTGCCTCAAAAAAAAAATGGAAGAAGAAGAAGAAGAAGAAGAAGAAGAAGAAGAAGAAGAAGAAGAAGAAGAAAGAAGAAGAAGAAGAAGAAGAAGAAGAAGGCTGGTAGGGCCTTCGTCATTAGGCTTCACATCCTGGATGGCTCCTTGATTTTTCTGTTAACTTTAATAATTCATTTAATCTTGCCAATATTAAAATGTATAGTCGGAAAATAGAAAGTACCTAACCACAGAGATATTGTGAATAGGTATAAAAGAAGGCTTGATACAAAAACATAATAAATATGTTTAATTTACTGAACAAATGCTTAAAGAACATTTACCATATGTCTGGTACTGTCATTTTCTGTCAGGATACAATGGTAAATAAACACACACACACACACACCACACACACACACACAGTTCTTGTCTTCATGCATCTCATATTCTAGTAAGGAAGATATACAATACATGAACAGACAATAATGATCAGCTATAAGTGTTGTACATAATCTAAAGCAAAAACAAAAAGATTAACAAGATGTGGTCAGAGAAACACACTCTATTTGGCTCAAGGTTCTGAAGGAAAGCACTTGATTAGAGACTTGGAAAGTACAAAAGAAAACCCATGAAAAGAAATAAGTGAAACTCTTTCAAGAAGATGGCAAGAAGACAAATGCTCCAGATAAATGAAGGGTACTCTAATGAAGATCTGTGACGGGCCCAAGACTATGAGGATGAAATTAGATAGGTAAGAAAGGCCAGATCATGTTATATGAAGTGCCAACTATTACTGTTGCTGTTATTGTTAAGTTCCGGGGGGAGGGGAAGGTTGATTATTGAAGTAATAATTTATCCCATTTAACAAATCTTTTAAAAAGCCCACAAATTAGGAATTCAGCACAGTAATAATACCAGTAGTTTACTTAGTAATTAGACCTATCAAAATTATATTTTATATGATCTAATTTCCTCTTTTCAGTTAGATAATGACTAGTGTCTTTCTTTTGAGACAGAAGCACAGTAGATAAAGCCCCTATGCACATTCACTGTCCAGGTAGATGGAATATATACAGAATGACACAAGAATCTATCTTTCTTTATGATGTGGCTCTCCCTCTTGTTGTATGGGTAACGAAAGTGGTCAACTAAAGAGAATTTGATTTAACAAAGAAGTAGAGGTCAGTTGCACAGTCACAAAGAGAATTCAGGATTATGATTTCATTCCCTTAATATAATCAACACCTGAATTCACATAGCTCCATTGCTACTGAGGAAATAATTATTTGTTCTTAGTATGTGTGAATTTCATGAATAAAATTTAAGAACAAAATAGAATCTTTGAAGAGTCAGTACAAATTCATATTTGATGTTTCTTCTAATATGGTAAGATTCTGTAAGATGTGAGTATTGCTTACTCTCACCCTCTGGTGTTTTCCATTAGTTCAAGGATAAAATAGACTTAGGAGGAACAACATCTGAATTTGATTGAACAAAAAGATAATCTTATTTAGGAAGAATGATACATTTGAAACAGAGAGATGCTGGAGTTGGCACCACGCCATTCTATATATAACATTTATTATGATGTATCAGATGCTGACCAAGTCTATTGTGAAACAGAAAAGACAGCAGCAGGCTGTTACTTTGTCTTTCACTTTGAGTGTTTCAGAGGCTGTTTGCTAAGGCAAAAAGAAAAAAAATGTCCAGTGATACATGCATGTATCAAACATCAAATTGTGCTCCTCAAAATTGTATAATTATATCACTTTAAAATAACACATTTAAAATCCAATATTAAAACTGAATTTTAAATATGGCAGAAATCAAAAACAAAAGATGGCCATGAGTACCAATCAAGGTTTGTTGTTTTATTTATCCCTTCCTGTTCTTTGTTCAATCATTCCAACAATATCAAGTTTTGATGTAGCTGCTTTTGTTTGAGTCCTCAGGTAAAACAATCTAGTTTTCAATCCTAGTACCATTAATACTCTGTTGCTATTTCCCAAAGATATCTGATTTTTAATAGGCCTATTTATATACCAGTAGTTTAATCTTGGCAATAGCATAGTATGCATGACAAGTATTATAAATTAAAATATTATAAAGTAGAGTTTTAGTCCTCAATACATTTGCAATCATGATAGAGAAAGAAAGCAAGCACAAATAAACTTTGACTACTGTACAAAATATTTATAATACATATCTAATAATGATCAAATTGATAGTCTTATACAGTAAATTTATTTTGAGCTTATAGAATTCCCTATTTCAAAACATATCAATCTGAATAATTTTTAGAAATGAGATTGAAATAAGAATAATTACTCTAATATAAAAATACAAGTAAATTCTGAAAGTTTTCTTGCATTCAAAACTGAATTTATAGTTTCTCTGCTGATTCTTACCTGTATTGCTGCAACAGAAATTGAAGCAGGTGACTTTTTGAACATGTAAAAAAGGCACAAAGCTGACAAATTGATATTCTATCATTCAATGCTGCATGAAATGTTTCAAATTGCACTTTCTCATTTGATATAATTACAAATGATAGTTAAGTCTTACTCAAATTTTACTATGTCCTTATTTATTGGGGGATGGGTATTTTAATTACGCTTCTTATCTGTAATACTGTAAATGAAATTATTCTCATAATTTACTATTCACCTTATGTTTCCTCAGTCTATAAAACATAGACATTATTTGCACATTGGTTTTATTTCTTCCAACTTTACTTCAGTAATAGAGTCTTACTGTCAAGATCTAGTAGATAATTAAAATCAAAGGCAAAAGCCTGAAATATATATATATATATGTATATATGTATATGTATATGTATATACATGAAACTTCATAAGCTAACAAGAATGCAAGTACTTTTATCATAAACGGATGTTTCATTTTGTCAAGCTCTTTTCCGCATTTTAGGAGATTATGATGTGGTTTCAGCTCTTGAGTTCTTATGTGGTAGATTGGTGATTTCAATGTGTGTTGGACATTTAAATGCTTGGTCTCCTCTTCGGATTACTGTTTTGGGAGAATTAGGAGGTATAGCCTTGTTGGAAGAAATGTGTCATTGGAGGTAAATTTTCAAGTTTTGAAAGTCTTTTATCATTCCCAGTGTTTGTACTCTCTGTTTGATGATAGTAGCTCAAGATGTGAGCACACAGCTGTTGCTCTAGATACCATGCCTACTGTCTAGTGTGTCTTCTATATGATCATGGACTTTAATCCTCTGGAAACATAAACACAAACCTTTCTGTCTATAAGTTAGTTTCTGCTTAGCATGATGTTTTAACACAGCAATAAAAAGGTTTTAATATAGTTATGTCTATTGTTTTATATATGTTCAACCATGCTTATATCTCTGGGGTAAAAATAATTTGATCATTTGAACAATCCTTTTCATGTGTTCTTTAATTTAATTTGCAAGCATTTTATTGAAAAATTTGCATATATGCTCATCACAGAGATTGGTCTATAATCAGTCTTTGTCTAATTTTGGAATTAGGGAAATACAGTTTGTATATCTTTTAAAATTTTTAAGTGTTCCTTTCTTTTTATTTACAGACCAACTTGAGGATGATTTGTGTTAATTTTTTTTAAAGACTTGGCAGAGTTCTGCACTGAGTCTAGCTTGCCTTAGGAAAAATTTTAATTACTTATTATAACTTATTGCTATAGATCTATTTAAAGTATTTGTTTTACAATCATGTGGTTCTTAAGGAATTTGGAAATCCAGAGTTTTGTTAACATGATGTAATAAATAGGAAAATTGAAACAATGTAGAAAGGTAGGCACAGGAAGACCACTTTTAAAAGTTATAATTAGCATGAGTAGAGTAAGAGTAACAGAAACAGGATATGTCAATAAAATTCAGCATCTAATTTGAATTTAAATTAGGAGTGTTTATATAATTATAGTAATTATAATAGCAATACATTTTCTGAATAAATGTGAGGAAATTCCTAGAGTTAGTTAAGTTCAGTGTAGTGAAAACATATCTTTTCAATATGTGATCTATATGCTGTAAACAGAATTCTTAACAGAATAAAATATTGCTTAACTTAAAAAAATATTTGTTTTATTTAACTTTGGTCGTGTGTGTGTGTGTGTGTGTGTGTGTGTGTGTGTGTGTATGTGTGTATACATCCATTTTATATTTTACAAATGGATAGACTACAAATTCTTTAAGTATGTCTTTACGATTCTTGAAATTTTGTCAGTGTCTGTAGTAATGTTTCCCTTCTCATTTCTAAATTTAGTAGTTTGGATAATTTATTGACTTACTGATGTCCCTGAACAACACCACAAAGCAGAAGCTGCATCTTGAGTTTTATCTGACTACAAAAGATAGAGAGGATATCAACATCAATAAAAACTACAGAAAGAACTCATACTCATAAAAACCAAGCAACACATTACTGAATAATTGGATAAAAGGAGAAATCAAGAAGGAAAGCCGAATCTCCTAGAATTGAATGAAAAATAAAAACAAAACATACCAAAATATACAAATAAAATAAAAGAAATCCTAAGAGAAAAGTTTATAGTACTAGGTGCCTACATCAAAAATTCTATTGGTGAAAATTTTCATTAAGCTTTCTATTTGACTTAATGAATTTTTCATATCAAATAGTATTTCAGTTTGTCTTTTCTTCAAAATTTCTATTTATTATCTCTATTTTCATATCTTGAATAATTTCCTTTCTTCTATTCTGTTTTTTTCAAAATCCTTATCCTGGCATTTACTCATATAATCTTTAATTTCCTTGAGCAAATTTATAATTAATGTTTTGAAATAATTGCTTTGTGCTCCATCTAAGTTGTTTTTCTCATTGCTACTACTATGAGAACATTAAATTTTGGAAAAGATGTATTTGTGTTGATTATTCATTTTATTTGTATTTTTGCAAATTGATGAAGGCATCTCAAGTTATGGCTTTAGTATTAATATCTTGATATAGATATATTTCGTCTTACTTTTGTTGAATGAGTGTTTGGATCTCTGTTCAACATTATCACATCATTTCAGTTTATAAACCACCTGAATGGTGTTAGAAGTAGATGTTCCTTGAAAGGAATTTCAAAGGCGGTACCAGTACAACTAGAGTTGGTGAAACATTTTTTTTCTTCTGAAGTAAATCTCCTGTAGAGTTAAAGTATTGTTCCTGTGATTCTAAAAAGTACATGGAAGGCTTATGAATTCTATAGTTATTCTTCTGGAAGCAGAGCCTGGGGTCACAGTGAGAGTGGTTGGTGCTACTTGGTGAAATGCCCAGGATACATGGTCATCAGTGAGTAGGTATAGAATGGCAGCAAAAGAAGAAAGCCCAAACCTAGAGTCAGAGCATGGAATCCACACACTGCAGAAAAATAGGGTGTCAACAGTAGAGAGTGTTCATATATGAAAGTAGATTACAGGGCACTGACTGGATTAATTCTTTTTTTTTTTTTTATTAATTTATTCTTGTTACATCTCAATGTTTATCCCATCCCTTGTATCCTCCCATTCCTCCCCCCCCCCATTTTCCCATTATTCCCCTCCCCTATGACTGTTCCTGAGGGGGATTACGTCCCCCTATATATTCTCATAGGGTATCAAGTCTCTTCTTGGCTACTTGCTGTCCTTCCTCTGAGTGCCACCAGGCAACAACACCAGTATGCACTATTTTAGACTTTGGAATGAGACTGTCTTGTGTTTACCAGAAAGCAAAGGTAAAATTAAGATTTCTTTCTTTAATCAGCAGAAGGTTATTTTTCTTTTGTAGACTTCAACAATGCCCCAATATTCATACTCTGTGGCCTCCAAGGATACTGTAATGTTTTTTCCTGGAGATATGAAACCTCAAAATTATTTAGGAGGTTAGCTGAAAGTTTCAAAATGGAAATCTAGAGATCCAATTCAAAAGCTGATCACCAGAAGGGATTAGTATGTGACTTGAGTTTGGGTCACATCTTCATGTATAGCCTCCAGATACAACTGTTCATTTAAAAGCAGAGATGATAAGACATAAGAGCTCCCTCTGGCATTTCTGGCCTCTGGCCAAGACAGAACCAAGACATTTTCAACTTATGACAAAGGAGATAAATTACAACTGCGTTCTTTTGGGGTCTCTGAACCTAAATCTGCCTAACCTGTTTCTGTCTCCTGTTCTCATTATTAATAGTGAATATGAATAAATTATATTACATACATGTATAACATTGTCTTAATGAAATTCATTCTCTTCCATAATTAATATAAACTAATAAAAATCCTCAAAAAATTTATATGACTTTCTGTTTTTTAAGAGTATTTTTTACTTGATTATGTTTGAAAAAATTTTCAGTTTTTTCGTTGTGCTGATTTTTAATTTTTACTCCACTGTCCTTGGATAAGTTATTCTGAACTAGTCTTTGAAACTTAATTAAGACTCATTTTGTAGGCAAGCTAATCTGGAGAATACACTGTGCACACTTGAGTGAAATGTATAGCCTTATGTTGTTACATGGATTGTTCTGTTAGGTCAAATTGAAATTGGTTTATGATCTTTTTGAAGTTCTCTATTTATTTACTGATTTTCTGCCAAATGTGCTATTTGTTACATTAAGGAAGATATCATAGTTTGAATGTTTGCTTGTCCTATAAAATCATGTTAAAATACCCCTCGATTCAACAATAATAAAAAGACACTCAGATATTGATTAGAACATATGGCATCCCTTTGTGTATGTGATTACCTTTTAAAGGATTCAAAAAGGATAACTTTACTCTTTTATATCTCCATTTCTTCCTCCATGTGAAAACAAAGCATCCATTATCTTACAGAGAATGCTGCAATAAGGCACAATCGTATAGGAGACACAAAGATACTGAAATATCACGTTATATCCTTTACAAATGTAAAATAATGAAAATCACCTTCTTTGAAACAGAAAGAACTCCTAATCAGACTGAGTGTAGATGTATTAAACTTGACCTTCCCATGTATAAAATTATGAGAAATAGTTTTTAAATATTTATTTGATTATGACCTTCATGTATATGAGCGCTTTGTCTGCATGCATGCCTGCACACTGGAAGAGGACATCAAATACCATTATAAATGATTGCAAGCCACCATATGGTTGTTAGGAATTAAACTTGGGAACTCTAAAATGCAGAGCAGCCAATTATCTCAACTGCAGATCCATCTCTCCAGCAGAAGAAATAATTTTTATTGCTTAAAATATACAAACTATTGTATAAATATGGCACATAGTAAATAGATGTGGTGAAAGTACATCCAAGATACTTGGGAGTTCAAAAAATCTCACATTTGAATGTAGTTTGGGCTATATAGTGAGTCTATCAAAATAAAGTTTAAAACTACTCAAATGTAGCCAATAGGCAGCTCAGTCTTGAAAAGAGTCCCCTAGTAAGGGAAACAACGGCTGGCTGTCCCTATCTTGCACTCTGTTGCTTGCACTTTGATCACTTCTTCCTGACAGGTTGCCTTATAGGCCACAGAGAAAGAGGATGCAGGTAATCCTGAAAAGTGTTAGTAGACTGAGGTCAGATGGTATGAGAGAAGAGTTTCCACTCTCTGAGAGCTAGTGGAGGGGAATGGGGGGAAAAGGAAGGGAGGGTAGAACCAGGAGGAGACAAGGGAAGGGGCTACTATTGGGATGCAAAGTCAATAAATTTTAAAAATAAATTTAAACTTTGTAAATAAAACTGCTTAGTAGTTCAGCTTGGTGATACATGTCCCTAGCAGGTACGAGATACTGGGTTAAATCTCTAGTATGTTTCAAAAAGATATGGAGTATTAAACATCAAGCTATTCTATAAAGCTATTTTAATCGACTATTAAAGCCTGCATATCCAGATTTTTTACAAGTATATAAGCATATATATGTATATGCATATATTGACATTTATACTTTTATATGTGTCTTGATATATCAAAATATATTCTTCTCTGTGACTTAAAATCAATGTATTTTTCTAATAATCATATAGCTGTCTATTATTCTTTGTGTTAATATTTTTATGGATTTTTGTACAAGCCTTTTACTTTTAACATGCATCTCAAGTACATTTTTCATAGACAGCAAATAGATAAGTCATATTTTTGTGAAGGAATTAATTGTTTGGTTTGCTTTATTTGTTTACTGGAGTAAATGTCCTGATAAATGCCCAGTCATATCTGGAAGTCCTTACACAGGCCAGGTTAGTCACAATCTCTGCCTCAGCTTTCTTAAGTGATAGAGTGACAATTGTGCATCCTCATGTGTAAATCCATTTTCTTAATCTCTATTTTTTTTAAGTTGGACTACTTAGTCCATTAACAATAAAAATAATTACTTCTAAAATCTCTTTGTTTTCTTCATCTCTCATAAAATTGGGTCTAGTTCATTTTTTCCTACATTTCTCTTTAGTGCTGGAGGAGCATTACTAATCCCCAGATCTGAAATTTGTAACATTTCAAATGCTGAAAATCATTTCTGTAATGCCTCTAGTGGAAAATTCTATACCTAACTTCATCTGAAGGATTACAATAAAAAGACATTTTAACTGAGCATCCAGTATGAAATTACCTTCAGATCACAAATGTAAGGTGTTTATAATGCCTAAGTGAATTTGTGTTTAAATCTGGCATTATTAGACCATGATGGAATCCTCATGCCCAAGATATATCATGAATTATATGCAAATATTTCCAAATCCAAGAGAAGTTTAACAATTAAAACACTTATGGATTCAAAGCATTGTAGTTATGAGTTATTTAACTGGTATTCCTCCTATCAAAAAGACTTCCTCAATACTAAGAAAATGAAATTTTCCCTGCTCCCTCTAGAACATGAGCCTTAAGATCCATCCTTGGAACACAGGATAATGCATTGAGAGTTTACACAGAGCTAGTGAGGAACTGTTCCAGTGTTCCAAATACATGTGTTCTAATAGTTTCTGTTTGAGATTAAGGAAAGTAGAATTGTCTGCTTTTGTATTTTTTGTCAATGTCTTTCACATTGTCTCTAAAAAAGTAAATTTTATACATAATTTATATAGCATCACATGTGTGTAAACTAATGCTTCCTTGTGATAAATGAATTAGATGGAAACATGCATTAAGTAGAATATTGAGATGAATGATAGGCTCAAATTTATATAAGAGATTAATTTACAATAAAGTTGTCATTTAAAAATAAAAAAAATACTTCTCAATTAAAAATTGTTAATGTTTTAGTATTATTTGTATGAGAAAGAAATTGGATCCTTACTCATAACTTGTCCCCATATGATAACAAATTTTATATATATAAAATATTGGGAAGAATTAAACAACAAAGAAGATAGTTGACAAAATTAAATATCCACATAATAAGGAAATCTAAACTAAAATAGATACTAGTAGAAATGGCTTTAAAATAGTATCTAAATCTAGAAATAGAATTATTCACTGGACACTGATAAAAATACAGTAAAAGCAATTACTGTGATAAAACAGATTGGCAAAGATCAACTACAGTAATGCATGACTCCTACCCACATTTTCTTAGGTGAACTGCAGATTAATAGATAAGACAAGGCATAGACAATGCTTCTTATTGGCTACAGTTGGGAGAGATGAGATATGATAAATATTTATTTACATTCAGAATTTTAGACTCACCAAAATAAGAAAATGTTTTCCTCAAGGTTGCCACATACAAACAGCCAAAATACTATAGATGTAACATTAATATAATTCCTGATTGTTTCATGATTCTTCTGATGTATGTAGTTTATTTTATATGTGTGTAATAGTATAAGTGTATATGTAAAAATATTATGAAAAATAAATTGGAGAGATTTTATACTAGCAATTTAAAAGCATGCCTGAAAACTCTAGAACAACAACAACAAAAAAGAAGCAAACACACCCAAGTGAAGTAGAGAGCAGAAAATAATCAAACATGGGGCTGAAATCACTAAATGAGAAACAAAGATAACAATACAAAGAATCAACAAAAATAAGAGTTGGTCCTTCGAGAAAAATCAACAAGATAGACAAAACCCTTAGCCAAACTAAGCAAAAGACAACGAGACAGACAAAGAAAGGGGGTGGGGAAAACAAATTAACAAAAAAGCACTATTATTTAAAGATGCTATGATACTTTAGCCTCAAATTTTCACCAGAGAACTCCTCCAGCTGATAAACACCTGCAGCAAAATGGCTAGATACAAAATTAACTTGAAAATCAGTAACCTTTCTTCATTAAAAAAAAAAAAAAAGGTAAAGGAGCAGAGAATAAAATTATGGGGAAAATCTTTCACAATAGCCATAAATAATATAAAATATCTTGGACTCTAGTGAACCAAGTGAAAGACTTGTATGACCACAACTTGAAGGCTTTGAATAAATAAATTTAACAAGACATCAGAAGATGAGAAGATATCTCATGCTCGTGGATTGGTAGGATTAACATATTGAAAATGACCATGGTACAAAAAGCTATCTACAGATTCAATGCAATTCCCGTCAAAATTTCAACAAAATTCTTAACAGACCTTGAAATACTATCTGTGAACTTTGTGTGGAAAAGTAAAAGACTCAGGGTAGGTAAAACAATTCTGCACTATAAAAGAGCAATGTAGAATTGTCATTAAAACATACAGGTTTATCAATGGAATATAATTGAAGATTGAGAAATAAAACTAGACACCCAGAGACACCTGATTTTTGACAAAGAAGTCAAAACCATACAATGGAAAAAGAAAGCATCTTCAACAAATTGTGCTGATGTAACTGGATGTGTGCATGTAGAAGAATGCAAATAGAGTTATATTTATCACCCTGCACAAAATTCAACTGTAAGTAGACTAAATATTTCAACATAAAACTGGATACACTAAATGTAATAGAAGTGAGAGTGGAGAATAGCCTTTAACTAATTGGAACAGGAGACAACTTTCTGAGTACAATATCAACAGCTGATGCACTAAGATCAACAATTAATAACTGGGACCTTGTGAAACTGAAAAGCTTTTGCAAGGCAAAGGGCACTGTTAATACTAAGAAATGACAGCCTACAGAATGGGAGAATATCTCCAACAACCTTACATCCAACAAGGGGTAATATCCAAAATATATAAGAATTCCAGCAAGTAAACACAAACAAACCAAATAGCATGATTAAAAGTGGGGTACAGAGATAAACAGAACATTCTCAAGACAGAAATACTTAATAACCAAGAATCACTTAAAGAAATGTTCAGTGTCTTTAGTCATCAGGTAAATACAAATCAAAATGACTGTGATATTCCATCATTCACCTGTCAGATCACTAACATCAAAAAATCAAGTGACATCACATGCTGATGAGGATGTGAAGCAAGGGAAATACTCCTCCAATGCTTGTGGGAGTGCAAAGTTATACAACCACTGTGGAAATGAAACTGGAGTGTGTCAGAAAATTGGGAACAGATCTCCTTGAAGACCCACCTATACCATTTCTGGGCATATATTCAACTGATGCTCTACCATTCTACAATGACACTTGTTCAACTATGTCTACAGAAGTTTTATTCCTAATAAAAAGAAAATGGAAACAATCTAGATGTCCCTCAACCAAAGAATGGATAAAGAAAATATATTTACAAAATGGAATACTACTCAGCTATTAAAAACTAAGATGTCATGCAATTTTGAAGCAAATAGATGGAACAAAACAAGATCATCCTAAGTGTGGTAACCCAGACCCAGAATGCATCCATGGTATGTATTCATTTTTCAGTGGATATTAGCCTTAAAGCACAGGATAACAATCCACAGACCCAAAGAAGCCAAGAAAGGTCCATGGGAGGATGCTTGAATCTCACTCTGAAGAGGAAATAAAATAAACAGCTGAAGTAGATGGAGTGAAGAACTTGATGGAAGATGACATGGGGATGGCAATGGAGTTGGGGACCAGGTGTGGAGAGAGCAGGGGAGATTGGAGAGTTGCTGGTGGAGAACCGGAAGGAAGAAAGGAAATTGCTAGAGGAGCATCCATGGAACAGGGTAGGCTCCTGGAAGGCTATGGGGGTTAGCCTAGCTGAAAAACAGCATCAGGATGAGGGTATTAAGGAACCTGTTGTTGCCACCTCTTGTAGCCTTGTTGGACTTCCAGTGGAGAGAGGAGGACACAAACCCACCCATAAAACTTTGACTCAAAATTTGTCTTGCTTACTATAAGTGCAGGCATAAAGATGAAGCAGACATAGAGGAAATGGCAAACCAATTACCCAACTTGAGACCCAGCCCTAGGAAGAGAACCTGCCCCTAACACTATTAATGATATTCTGCTATGTTTGAAGACAGGAAACTAGCATAGCTGTCTTCTGAGAGACATCATCCAACAGCTGATGGAAACAGATGCAAAGACCCACAGCTAAACAACAGTCTGAGTTGGGGGAGTTTTGTGGAAGAGTTGGGAGGAAGGACAGAGGGAGTTGTAGGTGTCAAGGACAACATAAGACAGCCTCCAGAGTAAACTAGGATAAGTCCATGGGGGCACACAGAGACTGAACCACTAGTCAGAAAGCATGCATTGGCAGTACCTAGAACCCCTTTTTATGTAGCAGATGTACAGCCTGGACAACATGTGAGTATCCTAACAATGGAAGTAGGGGTTGTCTTTGACTCTTGTGTGGCTCTAGAACTCTTCCCCCTAGCTGGTATGCTTTTTCAGGCCACAGTAGGAGAGGATATGCTTATTCCTGCTGAATTTTGAGGGGCCAAGATGATTTTGTACACCTTATGGACTTCCCCTTTTCTGAGAAAGAGAGGGGGCATGAGGATGAGGGTGAGACAGTATGAAGAGGAGGGAGGAAGGAGGCTTGAAGTAGGCTTTGAAGTGATAGATAGATAGATAGATAGATAGATAGATAGATAGATAGATAGATAGAAAAAATGATACATGTGAATCCCAAACTTCCTCAGCCTTGTTCACTGGTGCTTAGCTTAATCTGTTGGGCCAAGTAACAATTGTTGATGTGCTTCAGCCTTGTAGGATGGTAGTGAATGATATCTCTCTAGTGATCAGATCTCCTTAACACTTCCATTTCTGCTGTCAATGCAGGAAGACATGGACATATATCAATCATTAATAATAAGGTATATATTTGACTCTGTATAGGCGTGAAAGAAGCAAAATAATGTCAGAAAAAAAGTTGTCCCTGATAACAGACATTTTCATGGACCTATAGGTATGGCTATACATTTTTGTGTTGACAGCCACTAGAAAACATGCACTAAAGACAACCACTGAATGACTGGGTTGATGGGCTTGTCATTCATGGAACATGTGGTATCTGTACATGGTTACCCAAGTGTCAGACCCTCAGACAAATGAACAATCATAATGACAGAGATTGAGGTTGTGCACTATTCAACAGCAAGATTTCCTCTCAGTCTTTGTTCTAGGTCTGATATCTCTGAAAGGTATCAGAGATTAGTATTGAACTTATAAATTGGTAAAAAATAACTACTATAGAAACAAGTTGGTGACTTGATGACAAAATGATTACATACATCTCAGTATTGGACAGAATAGTGATTTTTCTTTACCTGAAATAATGGGAACCTTGTCTTAGGATTACTGTTACTGTGATAAAAATCCTTAGAAGATATCCTGAGGTTTTATTTTTCCATACAAGGTTGAAAATTGCTCTTTCAAGGATTTCAAATAATTGTGTTAGAGAATTGCATTGAATCTGTAGATTGCTTTTGCTAAGATAGCCATATTTACTATGTTAATCCTACCATCCATGAGCATGCAAGATCTTTCCATCTTCAGATATCTTCTTCAATTTCTTTCTTCAGAGACTTGAAGTTCTTGTCATAGAGATCTTCAACTTTGTTGGTTAAAGTTACACCAAGATACTTTATATTATTTGTGGCTATTGTGAAGGGTGTTGTTTCCTTAATTTCTTTCTCAGCCCATTTATTGTTTGTATAAAGGAGTGCTACTGATTTCTTTTAGTTAATTTTGTATCCATCCACTTTGCTGAAGGCGTTTTTTAGTTACAGTTTTCTGGTAGAATTTCTGGGGATCTCTTGATATATATTATCATATTATGTGCATAGTGATACTTTGACTTCTCCCTTTACAAATTCTATCTCCTTGATCTTCTTTACTTGTCTTATTGAACTAGGTCAAACATCAAGTACTATGATGAATGGATATGGAAAGAGTCGACAGCCTTGCCTTGCCCCTAATTTTAGTAGAATTGTTTTAGTTTCTCTTGATGTAACTTGATTTTGGCTATCAGCTTGCTGTATATAGCCTTTATTGTGTTTCATACTGATCCTGCACTCTCCAACAGACAGAACCTAACTGGATCAGCTCTCACAGGCCTGGCAGGATCTCTCATGCTCTCGGGAGAGGCTGGACACCTCGGCAGTGTTTATAGGCTGAGCTAAAAGGTGGCTACAGCTCAGAGGACCTGACCTGCCTGGGTTCTTGGCTACAAGGCAGCAGGAAGGACAAGCAGCTGGGACCACCCTACCAAAACAGAGGGCTTATGTGCTGACCTTGTTGTAGGTGCCAAAACAGCTGATCTGAATCACAGCAGTAAAGTGAAAGGGTCCAGACAGAGACCTAGTTCTGCTGACTCAATCCGGAGCCTAAGGTATAGAGCAAAATCTCCAGGAGTGGAAACCAGATCACCTGCCTGTTCCACGGAAGAATTCCCTGATCCCCACAAGAAAGGGCAAGTGACCTATAATCATTTACCAACTATCCACTCTCAATGACCAGTGAAGGACACCAGAAGCTACCTCCCAACATCTGCAACACCAAAATGACAAAAGGACAGCGTAAGAAGGCAAACAAAACCAAAAACAGTTCGGCATCTCCAGATCCCATCTATCCCAATGAAAGCAACCCTGAGAACCCAAACAGAACTGAAATACAAGAACAAGATCTCAAGTCCTTAGTAAGGAAGATGATAATGGAAGAAATGAATAAAATCTGTAATCAACTGCATGAGGATGCAACCAAGGGGGTTGAAGACATAAAAAAGTCATATAGAGAGGCACTGGAAGAATTTCAGGAAAAAAAAAACAAACAACCAGATGAAGGAAATCAATAAAACAGTTCAAGATCTGAAGATAAAAATGGAATCTATGATAAAGAAACACACAGAAAAAAATGTGATTGAGAGACCTACACACACATGGAAACTAAACAACTTTCTACTTAATGACACCTAAGTCAGGGAATAAATAAAAGACTTCTTGAAATTCAATGAAAATGAAAGAACAACATACCCAAAGTTGTGGGACACAATAAAAGCAGTGCTAAGAGGAAACTTCATAACACTAAGCGCCTTTAGAAAGAAAGTGGAAACATCCCACATAAACAACTAAACGACACATAAGGAAGCCCTCAAAAAGAAGAAGAAGAAGAAGAAGAAGAAGAAGAAGAAGAAGAAGAAGAAGAAGAAGAAGAAGAAGAAGAAGAAACACCCAAGAGGAGTAGACATCTGGAAATAATCAAACTCAGGGCTGAAATTAATAAATTGGAAACTAAGAAAACAGTCCAAAAAATCAACAAAACCAGGAACTGGTTCTTTGAGAAAATCAACAAGATAGACAAACCATTAACCAAACTAACTAAAAGACAGAGAAACACTACAACAAAATCATAAATGAAAAGGGAGACATAACAACAGACACTGAAGACATACAAAGAATCATAAGATCCTACTTTAAAGGGATTTATGCCACAAAATTTGAAAATCTAAGGGAAATGGACAATATTCTTGATCTATGCCATTTGTCAAAATTGGATCCAGATCAGATAATGAAATTGAATACCCGTATTGTGCCTATAGAAATAGAAACAATCACTGATAATCTCCAAACCCCTCCCCCCCCAAAAAAAAAAAAAAAACCAGGACTGGGAGGGGAGTAAGGGGAAAATGGGAGCGAGGAGGACTGGGAGGATACAAGGAATGTGATAACAATTGAGATATAATATGAATAAATTAATAAAATATATTTTTAAAAAGCCCAGGGCCATATGGTTTCAGTCCATAATTCTACCAGATCTTCAAAGAAGAGCTAATACCAATACTCTTTAAGCCACTCCAAAATATAGAAATGGATGGGACATTACCAAATTCTTTCTATAAGGCCATAGTCACACTGACACCTAAACCGCACAAAGAGTCAACATAAAAAGAGAATTTCAGACCAATTTCTTTTATGAACATTGATGCAAAAATACTCAATAAAATACTTGCAAAACGAATACAAGAACATATCAAAGATATCATTCACCAAGAATGCAGGGATGGTTTAATATACAGAAATACATCAATGTAATCCAAATTATACACAAACTGAAAATAAAAAAAACACATGATCATCTCCTTAGATGCAGAGAAAGCATTTGATAAAATCCAACACCCAATCGTGTTTAAAGTTTTGGAGAGATCAGGGATACAAGGCACATACCTCAACATAATAAAGGCTATATGTAGCAAGCCAATAGCCAAAATCAAATTAAATGGTGAGATACTTAAGGAAATTTCTCTAAAATCAGGAACAAGATATATCTCTATATCTCTTCAAAATAGTAACTGGATGTTCTAGCTAGAGCAATAAGACAACAAAAGGAGATCAAGGGGATCCAAATGGGAAAGGAAGAAGTCAAAATAATCCCTGTTTGCAGATGATATGACAGTGTACATGAGTGATCCCCAAAATTCCACCAGAGAACTACTACAGCTGATAAACACCTTCAGCAAATTGGCTGGATACAAAATTAACTCAAAAAAGTCAGTAGCCTTCCTATATACAAATGACAATCATGCATAGGATGAAATTATGAAAACTACACACTTCAAATTAGCCACAAACAATATAAAATATTTAGGAGTTGCTCTAACCAAGCAAGTGAAGGACTTGTTTGAAAAAATTTTCAAAACTCTGAAGAAAGAGATTGAAGATGACATCAGAAGATGGAATGATCTTTCTTGCTCATGGATTGGGAGAACTAACATAGTAAAAATGGTCATTTTACCAAAAGCAATTTACAGATTCAAATATCAAATACCTACACAATTTTTTAAAGTCACTGAAAGTTCAATCCTGAACTTCATATGGAAAAACAAAAAACCCAGAATAGCTAAAGCAATATTGTACAATAAAAGATCCTCTGGAGGAATCGCCACACCTGACCTCAAGCTATACTATAAAGAAACAGTAATTAAAACAGCATGGTACTGGTACAGCAATAGGCTGGTTGGTCAGTGGAATTGAATCAAAGATCCAGATATGAATCCACACACATATGGTCACTTGATTTTTGACAAAGAAGCCAAATTTATTCAATAGAAAAAGAATAGTATCTTCAACAAATGGTGCTGGTCTAACTGGATGTCTACATGTAGAAGAATACAATTTGACCCATATTTGTCACCACGCACAAAATTCAAATCCAAGAGAATCAAAGACCTCAACATAAAACCAGAGACACTAAGTGAGTTAGACAAAAAACTGGGGAAGAGCCTGGAACACATTGACACAGGACACAACTTCCTGAATAGAACACCAACAGCCTAGGCCTTAAGGTCAACAATTAATAAATGGGACCTCATGAGGCTGAGAAGCTTTTGTAAGTCTGAAGAGACTATCAACAGAACAAAGCATCAGCCTACAGACTGGGAAAAGATCTTCACCAACCCTACATCTGACAAAGGTCTAATATCCAAAATATATAAAGAACTCAAGAAATTAAACACCACCAAACCAAATAACCCAAATGAGAAATGGGGCTCAGAACTAAATAGAAAATTCTCAACAGAGGAATATTGAATGGCTGAGAAACACTTAAAGAAATGCTCAACTTCCTTAGTCACCAGGGAAATGCAAATCAAAACAACTCTGAGATTTCATCTTACACCCATCAGAATGGCTAAGATCAAAAACTCAAGAGACACCACATGCTTGAGAGGATGTAGAGAGAGGGGAACACTCCTTCATTGCTGGTGGGAATGCAAACTAGTACAACCACTTTGGAAATCTATCTGGTGCTGTCTCAGAAAAATGGGAATAGGGCTTCCTCAAGACCCAGCTATTCCACTCCTTGGAATATACCCAGAAGATGCTCCAGCACACAACAAGAAAATTTGCTCAATCATGTTCATAGCAGCCTTATTCATAATAGCCAGAACATGGAAACAGCCTAAGTGTCCCTCAGTAGAAGAATGGAGAAAGAAACTGTGGCACATATACACTATGGAATACTACTCAGCTATTAAAAACAAGGAATTCCCGAAATTTGTGGGTAAATGGATTGAGCTAGAAATTATCATAATGAGTGAGTTAACCCAGAAGCAGAAAGAATCAAATGGTATATATTCACTTATATCTGCATACTAGCCCAAGGGCCATGTCCCACGAAAGCCTTCACTTACCAGGAAACTGGGACAGAGGTGAGGACATCCTATTGGGACTGTAGATGAGAGAATCATGGGAGAATAGCAAAGTAGAAAGATTCAGAGGGTCCTAGAAACTTACAAGTAGAACAATATGACAGGCAGATTTGGGCCCAGGGGTCCCGCTCAAAGTAAGGCACCAGCCAAGGACAATACAGGCAGTAAACTTTAAACCTCTACACAGATCTAGCCAATGGTCAGAACATTCTCCACAGTGGAGTGGAGAGTGGGATATGACTTTCTCACATACTCTGGTGCCTACATTTGACCATGTCCCCTGGAAGGGGAGATCTGGTGGCACTCTGAGGAAGGACAGCAGGTTGCCAAGAAGAGACTTGATACCCTATGAGCATATACAGGGGGAGGTAATCCCCCTCAGGAACAGTCATAAGGGAGGGAAATAAGGGGAAAATGGGAGGGAGGTAAGAATGGGAGGATACAAGGGATGGGATAAACATTGAAATGTAACAAGAATAAATCAATAAAAAAATAAAAAATAAAAAACAAAACAAAAAAAAAAGAAAGAAAGAAAGAAATTGTGGTTCATTTACACTATGGAATACTACTTAGATATTAAAAACAAGGAATTCCCGAAATTTGTGGACAAATGGATTGAACTAGCAATGATCATAATGAGTGAGTTAACCCTGAAGTAGAAAGAGTCAAGTGGTATATACTCACTTATATCTGGACACTAGTCCAAGGGATATGTTTCATGAATGTCTTCACTTACCAAGAAAGTGGGACAGAGGGGAGGACATCCTATTGGGACTCTAGGTGAGAGAAGCATGAGAGAATGGGGAAATAGAAGGATTCAGAGGGTCCTAGAACCTACTAGAAGAACATTATGATAGACAGATCTGGGCCCACAGGTCTTGCTCAAACTATGGCACCAGCCAATGACAATACGTGCAGAAAACTTCGAACCCCTACACAGATCTAGCCAGTGGACAGGACATTCTCCATAATTGAGTGGAGAGTGGGGTCTGACTTTCATACAAACTCTGGTGCCCCATATTTGACCACATCCCCTGGATGGGGAGGCCTGGTGGCACTAAGAGGAAGGATAACAGGCTACCAAAGTGAGACTTGATACCCTATGAGCATATTCAGGGGAAGGAGGTCCCCTCATACACAGTCATAGGAGAGGGGAGTACAGGGAAAGCAGGAGGGAGGCAAGAATGGGAAGATACAAGGGATGGGATAACAACTGAGAGATGTAAAATGAAAAAATTAATAAAATATTTAAGAAATGAAAAAACAAAACAAAATGAAAAATCGACGATATCATGCAATTTCCATGCAAATGGCTGGAACTAGAAATGATCATCATGAGTAAGGTAACCCAGAACCAAAAAGACACACATGGTATGTATTCACTTATAACCAACTATTAGCCATAGCCATTTAGTACAGAATAACCATACTACAATTCACAGATCACCAAGGAGCTAAATAACAAGGAGGACCCAAGAGAAGATGCTTGAATCACACTCAGAAGGGGAAATAAAATAAACATCTTAAGTGGATGAAGAAAAGGAACAGGGTGGGGGAGAGATTGCAGAGGGAAATTGAAAATTAGTATCAAATGTATGGAGAGTGTGGGTAGGATGTCAGAGGGCTCAGAGAGAGAAGTGAAGCCAAGTAGGGGTCATTGCTGAGACAAGCTGAAAGCTAAGATGGCGTAGGCTTCCTGGAGAATATGGGGGTGACTCTAGCTAAGACTCCTAGTAGTGGGTGTCATGGAGACTGGAGAGGCTATTTTCTAGCAGGCACGACTTTTAGTGGAAGATTAAGAACACCAACCCACCCACAAAAACTTAACCTGTAAATTTACCCTGCCTACAAGATATGCAGGGTAAAGTTAGAGCAAAAATTGAGGAAATGTCCAACCAACACCTGAGCCAACCTGAAACACACCCCATGGGAGACAGTCAACCTCTAACACTATTAATGGTACTCTGTTATACTTTCAGTTGGAAGGCTAGATCAATTGTTCTCTGAGAGGCTCCACTCAGCAGTGGATCAAACAAATACTGATATTAAGAGCCAAATATTGGGTGGAATATGGGGAGCCTTGTGGGAAAGTGGGGGTGTTGGCATAGTGGTCTTGTGGACTGTGTACAGTTTACCCTTTTTCATTCAAATAATATTTCTGTACCCCAGTATGTGGAGCAATCCAGACATTGCATTGTGCTGTTTATTCTAAGTATTCCTTATCTCAATTTTTTGTGAACATTTTTTTTACCATTTGTACTCTGTGTTGCCAATAAAAACAAACTAGGCAATGCTGAACAATAACAAAGAATAGGGTAGGACATCCTGATCAAGTGGGGGAAGAGAAAGAGGCAGAAGAGGATAGAGCCATAAGGAGAAAACTGGGAAACATCAGGAGAAATGAACTGGGCCTAGGACATGATTTAAAAGCAAGTATAAAGTGGGAATTCAGAATGGGAGGAAACTACATTAGCATGGAGGTTTAGGATGGAGCAATAATGTTCAGCATTGTGATATAGGCTCATTAAATAGATCCTAGTCTCTGTGTGTGGTTATTTGTGTATAAAGCTGATTAAAGAGTAACTACTGATTTCAGAAAAATAATAATTCATTATTAAATGTTAATAATCCTTTAGCATGTGAGCAAAGATAGAAGAAGCCGTTGGTTACAAAACTCCACAAGAAGACCAACCTAATCAACTAAATTGGAGCCAATAGGGCTTAGAGAGAAAAGCACCAACCAAGGACCATATATCGACTGGACCTATGCCCCTTACATAGATGTAGCATATTGGCATCTTGGTCTTCATCTGGGTCCCCTAGTAAGGGTAGCAGAGACTGCCTCTGACGTGGACTCTGTTGCCTGCTTTTCAATCATGATCACTTCTCTTTTGTGGGGCTGCATTGCCAGGCCTCAGCGGAAGAGCATGCACTCAGTTCTGATACAACTTGATGTGCATGTGCTGGAGTGTTTGGGGGGGTTCCACTTTTCTGAGATGTACAGAGAAGAGTGAGTAAGGGTAGGACTAGGAGGAGAGGAGAGAAGGGACAAAGACAGGGAATTAAAGTGAATAAATTAAAATATTAAATTTACATAAAAAATAAAATCCTTAACAAAAAGCAACTTGGGGAGAAAGGGGTTTATTTGTCTTAAGTCCTTAATCACAGTCCTCTGAGGGTAGCTAAAGTAGAAACTCTAACTGCATGAGAACCTAGAGGCAGGGTCTCTTGTAGAGGACATGGAGGGGTGCTCCTTATTGGCTTTTTCATTCCATGGCTTGCTCAGCTTCTTTTGTTTTGTTATTTTTTAAAGAGAATCCAGGACCATAAGCTCAACATTATTCCACCCACAATGGGTTTGGTACTCCACTGTCAATCACTAATTAATAAAATGTCCTACAGACTTGCCTACTTACAGCCTGATCTTATGGGGATTATTTCCCTCCTAGATTACTCTAGTGTATGTCAACTGACATAAAACTAGCCAGTAGAAACCCTAACTATTAGTATAAGTAAATAAAACACTTAGATTCTCTTGAAGCCTAAGGAAAATCAAATGCCTACATTTCTTTTTTTATTAATTAAATATTATGTATTCTTTACAAATACATTTATATTATTACACATATATACAATAAGCTACTTATAGCAAAAAGAACCATGTTGTAATTAGGAATTATCTAAATGTTACATTCTCAGTGTTTTGGCTATTTTTATTTGACATCCTTGAAGAAAACATCTTTCCTATCTTGGTGTGTCTAAATTTCTGAATGTAGATCAACCTCCATCACATCTTGTCATTATCAACTTAAAACATCTATCTAGACCTAAAAGCATCTTAACCCCTAAGCAACTAAACTTCATTGTAAAACTAAGCTACCTGGTCTTCAACCTCATCAGTGAATTGAGAAAGAATAAACTTGATTACCTGAGTATGCCTGGAGTGCAAGTCAATAGTTTTCCAAATGAGAAGATGACACTGACAATTTGCTGCCTGTGTGGTCACCCACAACTCTATAACTTTAGAGCATCTTCGTCAGCCTTCTTGCCCAATATATCTGACATACATAATTGTGAGGCAGGAACTATTAAGGACTTGCTTACCCTGACTTGACAGAATACGGCCGTCATCTCTGCCTGCATCCAGCTTGCCTTTTTTAGGCAGATTTATGTCATGATCAAAAAAGAAAGACATTTTGCCCAGTGGTTGGTTTGCCACATTTGAAGGCATCTCCACAAGGAGGCTCTTTGATGTTCATCATATTCTTTAAGGTAGGCTCAGTGTTGCCAGAATTTCTTTATGCAGGCACTTAGTGCTATGAACTTTCCTCTTAGCACTGCTTTCATTGTGTTCCATACATTTGGATATGTTGTAGCTTCATTTTCATTGAATTCTAGAAAGTCTTTAATTTCTTTCTTGATCCTTCCTGACTCAATGGTCCTTAAGTAGAGAGTTGTTCAGTTTGCATTAGTTTGTAGTTTGTTTCCATTAGTTGTTTTTTCTATTGTTGAAGTCCTGCTTTAATCCACTGTCATATGATAAAATACAAGGTGTTATTTCAATTTTCTTGTATCTGTTGATGCTTATTTTGTGACTGACTATATAGTCCATTCTGATATAGTATTCTAGGTTGGCATCTATGGTCTTTTAGAGTCTTCAAGATATCTATCCAGAACCTTCTAGCTTTTAGAGTCATTGTTGAGAAGTCAGGTGTAATTCTGATAAGTCTGCCTTTGTAACTTAGCATTTTTCATTGTAGCTTTTAATATTCTTTCTTTATAATTTCTGTATATTTAGTGTTTTGATTATTATATGGCAGGAAGATTTTCTTTTTTGGCCCAAACTAATTGATATTTTATATGCTTCTTGTATTTTATAGGCATCTCTTTCTCCCCCCCCCCCTTTCTATAGAGAAATTTTCTTCTATGATTTTGTTGAAAATATTTTCTGGTCCTTGGAGCTGGGACTCCAGCTTCTTCTATTCCTATTATTCATAAGTTAGATCTTCCCAAAGTATACCAGATTTCCTGGATGTTTTATGTAAGGAACTTTTTAGATTTAACATTTTATTTAACTGATATATTGATTTCTTATGTCATATATTCCATTCCTGAGATTCTCTCATCCATCTTTTAAATTCTTTTGGTGATGCTTGCATCTGTTGTTCCTGTTCTTTTCTCTAAGTTTTCCATCTCCATTATTCCCTTAGTTTTTGCCTTTTTATTTTTTATACCTCCATTTTCAGGTCTTGAACAATTTATTCATTTCCTTACCATACTTAGTTGTGATTTCCTATATTTTTTAAGGGATTTATTTCTTTCCTCTTTAAAGGCTTCTACCTGTTTGGTTGTATTTTCCTGTATTTCTTTAAGTGATTCATTCATTTTCTCTTTAAAAGACTCTATAATAATTATATGATTGGACTTAAGGCCATCTTCTAGTACTATGGCTAAGTTAGCGTATCCAGGGTTTGCTGTAATAGAATAGCCCGGCTTTGGTGGTTCCATATTACCCTACTTCTTGTTTATTGTCTTCTTATGCTAGCATATAGCCATATGGCTCAGGTGGGCCTGAAGGCCTCTTCCTGAAGTGAGGGAGTATAGTGGTCCTGAAATTTGAGCTCACGAGACAAAGCTTAGCTCACCTCTATTGGCTCTGCCTTAGGTGGTCCAGGAAGGCAGGGATTTGGCAGGGAGAGTTTTAACCTGGATGTTCCTTCAGGTCCCCAGAAGGATGCTAGGTGATGGGAGTGGGGATGGCCAGCAGCTCACCTCTGCTTACACATGTAACATGAACAATATGAAATCAACACTGAACATTAGAGTTATGTATTTCACTGTTTTTTCATTATATTTTTCCAATTTATTTTTGATTATACTTTTATATTAATACAGAAAATAATGACTTTCATCATGGAGTTTCCACAGATATGTGTCATTATATTTTGCTCTAATTCCTTTCCTTTAATCCTGCCCTCTTTTATTTGTTTTCTTTCCTTTCTATCAATAGTCCTTCTTCCTCCTTTTATTCTACAAGTTTATATTCTTACTGCCTTGACAAAAGAGAATAACAGGCTTCATTTAACAACTCAGAACATACGTGAACTGCAGATGAGTACTGTAATAGTTCCTAAGAGTACCATAAAAATTACTGCTATCTGAGATTAAAAAACCATTTTCTCAAACTTTTGGAGGTCAGATGTCTAGAATCAAGACATCAGTGAGGACTGTTCTTTTTTCAGCCTTCAGTAGATGTACTACTCTGTACTACTCTCCTAGATTCTAGTGACTGACAAATATTGACATTCTTTAATATACAAATGTATTCCTGTAATCACTGCCTCCAGCTTCCTTTAAACCTTACCTCTGGATATCTCTGCATGCTCTACTATATTTAAAATAGTGTTCATAATCATATTCAAGGCCTGCCTTAAATTTGAAATAATTTATCCTGAAAATCCTCTAATTATATATCTACAAAGAATCTATTTCCAAATAAGGTAACACAGGTATCAGACAGATTGGTGCCTAACTATTCGACCTACCATGGCAGCAAATGAAAAGATCATTCATCTTCTACAATATGGGTGCAAATGGACAAAAATCCCCAAGATCTATAATTATATTATGGGTAACACAGGGAAAAAGAACACTGATTATGACAATTGACAAGGCTCCTATGCACAAATTAGACACCTGAAAAAAATATACTCTAGGTTTGTATCAGGCCATACCATCAAAGTTTATGTAACTACATTCTATAATACTAATGTAATGACAGAATCATGTTTCATGCATGTCTTAGAAGAGATCCTCACCAATTCAGTAATTCATGACTATATTTTCAGTCCTCATTGCTGGCTTAGCAAGGTCTACTTAGTTATTGTTGTTTCTTTGAAGTTTTACTTGACTAAATTTTTACCATTTGGTTGTGTAATTTTTTCAGGTAGGTACTGGAGAGGTGGCTCAGTGGTTAAGAACACTAGCTACTCTTCCAGAGGTCCTTGAGTTTGATTTCCAATATCCAAATGACAGCTCAAAACTGTCTGTAACTCCAGTTCCATGTGTTCCTATGCTCTCTTCTCACTTCCACAAGTATGCTGAGCCACACAAAAATATATGCATAATATTTTTGAAGAATTTTTAAATCTTATTCATTATTATTAAGAAAATGGGTACCTTCTTATATCATTTATGAATTGAATCTGTGAAGGTCTTATTTTGAGTACATTTTTCTGCATTTCACTCCTTTCTATATTGATGTAATATATTATGAATAGATTTTATTTCAGTAGTAGCTCCAATAGTTTTTGTCCTTCTGTGATTACTAAAATAAAATGGTCTAAAAATACATGAGCTGTAAATAATGACAGTGGGTTTTTTCTTTTAGAATACTGAAAATAGTATTTATGAGGTTCTTTTTGGCTAGTATCAACGTACACACTGACAAACTTCTATATTACTGTGTTTATGTGAAAGAGTACACCAATTGGTTGTGCTTAGCCTTGAAACAAGCAGCATTATATGGACTGAGCAAGTTATATTCAGTAATATATGTGTTGTTCTATGTATAAGTGTATATATACATATATAATGTGTATTACTATGTATATTCCTAAATATAACTTGGTTAGTATACTCACACACACACACACACACACACACACAAACACACACTCACACATACACACACAGACACACACACATAATTGGAGAAAGAGAGAGAGAAATATATGATATAAATTCAATAACAATTAATGAAAAAATGGGGCCCTGAATTTGAAGAAGAGTGATAAGAGGTATATAGAGGGTTTTGAGGGAGAAAAGAAAATTAAGAAATGTGATCAAATTGCAATCTCATAAATTAAAAGAGAAGTTATGGCATTCGGGTTTTTTTTAATATTGTTTCTGATTTAAAAGGCTATTTCATAGGTTTTGTTATTGTTTAATACTTTTATATATAGTTATTTTAGTCATGATTAATAATGTGTTTTAAAAGTTATCAAACTTGTTATCAAGCTTCTTGTTCTTCCAAGTCCAGTTTTATCATAATAGCACGTTAAAATTAGGTGAATGATATTTTCAATCCTACTGAGAATTAGCTGTATCATTTTTCTTTACTTTGTCATGATAGTAAACTTTCAAATATTAAGCTAATCTTTTCATTTAACATGTGAGACAGATTTAATCATTTTAACACCTTTTTCTCCAAAGTTTATTTTATTGCATCATTTCTTTTTGTTTTGTTTTGTTTTCAAACTGTAAAAATATTTTTGTGCTACTTTCTTTTTTATTATTATATTTCTTTTTTAATGAATGCATTTATATTATTACACATGAATAAACTAAACTACATACAGCAGGAAGAACCATAAGACAATCAGGAATTATATAAATGTTATATTCATTGTGATTTGGTTGTTTGTATTTGGCAAACTTACAGTGAACACCTTTGCTATCTTGGTGCATCTAAAATTCTGAAGTAAAATCAGTATCTATCATATCTCATTTCTAGTAACTTAAAACATCCATCTAGATCTAAAAACATCTTAGCTCCTAACCAACTAAGCTTAATTGTAAGACTAAACTATCTGGTCTTTAACCCCATCAGAAACTTGATATGAAATAAAACTTAATTTCCTGAGTGAACTAGAAGTGCAGTTTAGCAGCTTCCAATCTGAAAAAAATTACAGAGATTATTTACTGTTTGAATGGTCACCCAAAACTCTCTATAACATCCTAGCATCATTGTCAGCCTTCTGGCCCAATGTATTTGAGAGACATATTAGTGAAGGAGGAACTATTGAGGACTTGCTAACCCTGTCTTAGCAAAGTTTGGCCATCAACTCTGCCCTCTCAATTAATTTTTAATACTTTTCTGAGTTTTTTTCCAAGCATTTTATATTTTACAATTTTCAGCCTTTATGGGATTATTTTGTGTTAATATCTATAGAACTGTAATGTTCCGTTTTCAGGTCATTGTAATCTAAAATCACTTGAGGAATTCTATATTATTTTCACTCCAAAGATTTTTCTTAATGGAAGGCTTATCTATTCCTTAAATATTTTAGAGATTTTTTATGTACAACCCTGTGCCAGTGATTATATTCTATTATTTTTTAAGATATTTTTTCTGAAATTACTGTTGTGTGACAGCAAAATTGATCTACTCAAGATTAAAAGCCTTTTTTAAATTTTCTGCTCGGTTAAGTCATATTTGGTAGAAATGACTTCTAAATTTATTGGCACGTGTTTATTTATAATGATCCTCTACAAGTTTGTCATATCTACTCCAATAGAAATTGTGTATATTTTCCATCCCTACTATTTTCTAATTGTCACTTCACAATTAAATCTATCTGCTCTTCTTGAATATTGATCTTTCCATAGATTCAGTCTCTCATAATACTAATCCTCTTTTATTTTGCATTATACTAATATATAATTTGTTTTTAAGTTTATGTTAAATTTTGTTTTCACATTTTAATTTTTAGAATAAATATTTTGTCTTTTTAAAATAAGTACATTTAGAGCTATGCAGTTTGATACATATATTGCTTTAACCTTATGGCACAGCTTTTCTCTGTATGCTTTCTTTACAATTTATTTCTGGACTAATGTATGGTTTACATAAAATTAAATTTGTGATGCTTTGCCCTCATTCTTTTATTGATTTAATTTTATGTTTATTGGTAAGAAAAAAAAAACATAAAGTGGTTTGTATCTTATTTCTATAGTACTTGTATAAAGTTTCCTTACACTCTAGTAGGTGCTCAACTTTTATAAAGGTTTAACTGGAATCAAAGTTACTATAAACTAAAGTTGTTCATTATTAAATGAAATTATGAACATACCTATTAAAACAAGCTTGTTTGGCTTAATGCTCAAAGTTGTATATATTTAGTTGCAGTTTTCACAGATCTATCAAATTTCAAAACTTTGAACAAAGTTTTTGATGGATAATTATTCAAAATTATCTATAAATTATATTTGATAATGAAATAAAATCCAGAGAATACTAGTGTAGTGATGTTAGCCTTCCCTATTCTTCTACAGAGTAGTACTCATCATTTCTGTACTACTTTTATATATTATAAATGAGTTTAATGAGGATCCAAGATGGCGGCGAGCAGTGTGTACCGTGTTTGGAGGCTCCAGTGAACAATTCAGGGAATTGCACAGATTTCTGAGCCAGGAACACCAAGGTCCCAACACCACGGCAGCGGGAGTGCTCCACGGTTCGGAGGACCTGCGTGCCCCTGCACATGGGAGGAGCGCGGATTTTCTTGGATCAGAGCAGCAGCGGCAGGGGCAGTGGCTGAGGTTTGCAGCTCTGAGCCTTCCGGTGGAGGCGATTAGTGTGGTGGCCGGTGGGAGTTGCTGCGGAAGAGGGGATTCTGGATGGGAGAGTGGTGCCTTGTGACCCAAACTGGACTTGGTGGACAGTTCAGCCCCAGAGTCCCAGGTTCATCTCAGTGCATAGTGCTGTGGAGACACTGTCTCAGCACAGCAAGCAATTCTGCCCTAGGCACTATCTCAACTCAGCCACAGCTCCCCTCCTGTGACACAGGCTGGGTGGAGCACTCAATTCCACCCTAGGCATCAGCTCAGTGCAGCCTCAGCTCTCCTGCTCTGACTCAGGCTGGGCAGAGCACTCAGCTCCACCAGAGGTACTAGCTCACATCAACGAGCAGTTCTGCCCAAGACACTAGCACAGCTCAGAGGGCAGTTCTGGGGCGCTAACACAGGCTGAGGTCAGCACGCAGATTCAGCCCAGAGGCCCTAGCTGGACTTGCCGGGCAGATTGGGCCCAGAGACTCTAGTTGAGCTGTGCACACAGGCTTGGAGGCTCCAAGACTCTGGCTGGACTATCCACGCAGTATAGGCTCGGAGTCCCGGGCTGAATACAGCGTGCAGTGTGAGTCCAGAGTCCCTGGCTAAGCTCGGTGCACAATTCCGCCCCGGAGACTCGGGTGGAACTCGGCGTGCAGTTTGGGGCCTGAGTCCCTAACTGTGCTTGGCAGACAGATTAGGCCCAGAGACTATAGCGGAGCTTTTGACACAGTCCCGGCTCTAAGACTCTGCTTGGACACAGTGTGCAGTTTGAATCCAGAATTCCTGGCTGAGCTTGGCGGACAGTTCAGGCCCTGAGTCAATAACAGACCACAGCACACATTTTGGGCCAAAGCCCCTAGCTGAGCTTGGTGCGCAGTCCCAGCCCCCCGAAATTCTGGCTGGACCCTGTGTGCACTTTGTGCCCAGAATCCCTAGCTGAGCTCGGCAGACAGTTCAGGCCCTGAGAATCTAGCTGATCTCCGCGTGTGGTTCGGGCCCAGTGTCCCTGGAAGAACTTGGCAGGGAACCCAGAAGGCTGTGGATAACTTGGCCTGACCCAACACTCATTCAGAGACCCGGAACGATTGCAGGACACACAGCACAGGGAAGCTGAGGATCACTGGCTGTGAGAGACCAAAACGACAGGGCTAACCTCCTGCTATCCACACTAGTGAAGTATCAGAGTTTCCAGCCATCGGAAATCATGAGAAAACAAGTGAATCTATCATCAGACTCACTCCATCCAACTCTGGAAGCTACCCAACAAAAATAAAGGCACCAAGATGTCTAAAGGACAGCGTAAAAGCATACGCAAAAACCCCCAAAACAACATGGCATCTCCAGTTTCCAGCTATCCCAAAGAAAACAACCCAGAGAACTCAAATACAATGGAAATACAAGAAAATGACCTCAAATCCTTAGTAATGAGGATATTAATGGAGGAAACAAATAAAATTCATATTCAAATGCAGGAGGACGCAGCCAAACAGGTGAGAGAAATAAAAGAAGCACATAGAGTGGAACTGGAAAAATTTCAGGAAAATGCAAACAACCAGATGAAAGAAATCAAAAAATCAGTTCAAGATCTGAAGACGAAAATGGATTCAATGATAAACACACAGACAGAAGAAAAACGAGAACGTGAGACCTCAGAGAAGAAGGCGAGCAACACAAAGGTGAGCTTTTCTAACAGAATCCAAGAGATGGAAGAACGAATCTCAGGCCTAGAAGATACAATCACAGATCTTGAAACAACCATTAAGGAAAATGCGAAATCTGGAAAACTCCTGACACAAAACATCCAAGAAATTAAGGTCACCATGAAAAGAAGAAATCTGAGGATAATAGGCATTGAAGAAAGAGAAGATATCAGTCTCCAAGGCCCAGAAACTATTCTCAATAAAATCATAGAAGAAAATTTCCCCAATCTAAAGAAAGAGATGCCTATAAACATACAAGAGGCCTACAGAACACCAAATAGAATTGACCAGAAAAGAAAAACTGCCTGTCACATAATAATCAAAACACAAAACATACAGAACAAAGAAAAAATATTAAAAGCTGCAAGGGAAAAGGGTCAAATAACATTTAATGGCAAACCTATCAGAATTACACCCGACTTCTTAGCAGAGACCATAAAAGCCAGAAGGGCCTGGACAGAGATCCTGCAAACCCTACGAGACCACAGATGCCAGACCAGACTACTTTACCCAGCAAAACTATCAATAAGCATTGATGGAGAAAACAAAATATTCCATGACAAAAACAAATTCAAACAGTACCTATCCACAAATCCAGCCTTACAGAAGATACTAGAAGGAAAACTACATCCCAAAGGGGCAAGCTACAACCAAAACTACTCAGGAAATAGATAACTATCCCACGGCAAGAACACAACTACACAAACGCTCGACTGGAAACAACATCAAAATTAAGACTCTTAACAGTCACTGGTCATTAATATCTCTGAACATCAAGGGTCTCAATTCTCCAATAAAAAGACACAGACTAACTGAATGGGTGCATAAACAAGATCCAACATTCTTCTGCATTCAAGAAACACATCTCAGCCATAATGATAGGCATTACCTCAGGGTAAAAGGTTGGAAAAAAATATTCCAAGCAAATGGTCATAAGAACCAAGCAGGCATAGCCATTTTAGTATCGAACAAAATAGACTTTCAACCAAAATTAATCAAAAGGGATGAGGAAGGACACTTCATACTCATCAAAAGTAAAGTCAACCAAGATGACATCACAATTCTGAACATCTATGCTCCCAATACAAGGCCACCCACATTTGTAAAAGATCTGCTAAAAAATCTTGAACCACACATCGATCCCCACACAATAATAGTGGGGGACTTCAACACCCCACTCTCACTGAAGGATAAGTCATTGAAAAAGAAACTAAACCGAGAAATAACATCATTAACCAATGCCATGGGTCAAATGGATCTAACAGATATCTATAAAACCTTTCACCCAAACAAGAAAGAATATACCTTCTTTTCTGCACCCCATGGAACCTTCTCCAAAATTGATCACATCGTAGGTCCCAAAGCAAGCCTCAATAGATACAAGAGGATTGAAATAATACCTTGTATCCTATCAGATCACCATTCTCTTAGGCTGCAATTCAACAACAACAGAAATAACAAAAAGCCTACACATACATGGAAACTAAACAACTCTCTGATAAATGACACCTGGGTCAGGGAAGAAATAAAGAAAGAAACCAAGGAGTTTCTGAAATTCAATGAAATTGAAGGAACTACGTACCCAAATTTGTGGGATACACTGAAAGCAGTGCTAAGAGGAAAATTCATAGCACTAAGTGCCTTTAAAAAGAAATTGGAAACATTGCACATAAGCATCTTAACAACACAACTGGAAGCCCTGGAAAAAAAAGAAGCAGAAACACCCAAGAGGAGTAGATGCCTGGAAATAATCAAACTCAGGGGTGAAATTAACAAATTAGAAACTAAGAAAACAGTCCAACGATTCAACAAAACCAAGAGCTGGTTCTTTGAGAAAATCCACAAGATAGACAGACCATTAGCCAAACTAACTAAAAGGCAGAGAGACAGTATTGAAATCAACAAAATCAGAAACGAAAAGGGAGACATAACAACAGACACTGAAAAAATACAAAGAATCATAAGATCCTACTTTGAAGGCATATACGCCACAAAATTTGAAAATCTAAGGGAAATGGAGTATTTTCTTGATCAATTTCACTTGCCAAAGTTGAGTAAAGAACAGATAAACAAGCTAAATTGTCCCATTTCCCCTACAGAAATAGAAGCAATCATTGATAGTCTCCCAACCAAAAAAAAGCCCAGGGCCAGATGGTTTTAGTGCAGAATTCTATCAGACCTTCAAGGGTGAGCTAATACCGATACTCTTCAAGCTACTCCAAAAGATAAAAATGGATGGAATATTACCAAATTCATTCTATGAGGCCATATTCACATTGATACCTAAACCTCACAAAGACTCAACAAAGAAAGAGAATTTCAGACCAATTTCTCTCATGAACATCGATGCAAAAATACTAAGTAAAATATTTGCAAAACGAACACAAGAACACATCAAAGATATCATTCATCATGACCAAGTAGGCTTCATTCCAGGCATGCAGGGATGGTTTAATATACAGAAATCCATCAATGTAATCCACCATATAAACAAACTTAAAATAAAAAAACCTCATGATCATCTCTTTAGATGCAGAGAAAGCATTTGATAAAATCCAACACCCATTCATGTTTAAAGTTTTAGAGAGATCAGGGATACAAGGCACTTCCCTCAACATTATAAAGGCTATATAAAGCAAGCCAATAGCCAAAATCAAAGTAAATGGTGAGATACTCAAGGAAATTCCTCTAAAATCGGGAACAAGGCAAGGCTGCCCACTCTCTCCATATCTCTTCAATATAGTACTCGAAGTTCTAGCCAGGGCAATAAGACAACAATAGGAGATCCAGGGTATCCAAATGGGAAAGGAGGAAGTCAAATTATCCCTATTTGCAGATGATATGATAGTGTACATAAGTGACCCTCAAAATTCCACCAGAAAACTCCTACAGCTGGTAAACACCTTCAGCAAATTAGCTGGATACAAAATTAACTCAAAAAAGTCTGTAGCTTTTCTATACAAAAATGAAAACCTTGCAGAGGAAGAAATTAGGAAAGCCACACCCTTCACATTAGCCCCAAGCAATATAAAATATCTAGGAGTTACTCTAACTAAGCAAGTGAAGGACTTGTTTGAAAAAAAATTTCAAAACTCTGACGAAAGAGATTGAAGATGACCTGAGAAGATAGAATGATCTTCCTTGCTCATGGATCGGGAGAATTAACATAGTAAAAATGGCCATCCTACCAAAAGCAATCTACAGATTCAATGCAATCCCTATCAAAATAGCTACACAATTTCTTAAAGACATTGAAAGTTCAATTCTGAACTTCATATGGAAAAACAAAAACCCAGAATAGCTAAATCAATCTTGTACAATAAAAGGTGCTCCGGAGGAATCTCCATACCTGATCTCAAACTGTACTATAAAGCAATAGTAATTAAAACAGCATGGTACTGGCATAGCAACAAGCTGGTTGATCAGTGGAATTGAATCAAAGACCCAGATATGAATCCACACACATATGGTCACTTGATTTTTGACAAAGAAGCCAAATCCATTCAATGGAAAAAGGATAGCATCTTCAACAAATGGTGCTGGTCTAGCTGGAGGTCTATGTGTAAAAAAATGCAACTGGACCCATATTTGTCACCTTGGACAAAACTCAAATCCAAGTGGATTAAAGACCTCAACATAAAACCAGAGACACTAAGTCACTTAGAAGAAAAAATGGGGAAGAGCCTGGAACATATTGGCACAGGAGACAACTTCCTGAACAGAACACCAGCAGCCCAGGCCTTAATGTCAACCATTAATAAATGGGACCTCATGAGACTGAGAATCTTCTGTAAGGCTGAATATACTGTCAAGAGAACAAAACGACAGCCTATAGACTGGGAAAAGATCTTCACCAACCCTACATCTGACAAAGGTCTAATATCCAAAATATATAAAGAACTCAAGAAGCTAAACACCACCAAACCAAATAAACCAATTGAGAAATGGGGCTTGGAACTAAACAGAGAATTCTCAACAGAGGAATATCAAATGGCTGAGAAACACTTAAAGAAATGCTCAACCTTCTTAGTCATCAGGGAAATGCAAATCAAAACAACTCTTAGATTCCATCTTACACCATCAGATTGGCTAAGATCAAAAACTCAAGCGACACCACACGCTGGCGAGGATTTGGGGAGAGAGGAACACTCCTTCATTGCTGGTGGGAATGCAAACTAGTACAGCCACTTTGGAAATCTATCTGGTGCTATCTCAGAAAAAAGGGCTTCCTCCAGACCCAGCTATTCTACTCCTTGGAATATACTCAGAAGATGCTCCTGCACACAACAAGAAACTTTGCTCAATCATGTTCATAGCAGCCTTATTCATAATAGCCAGATCATGGAAACAGCCTAAGTGTCCCTCAGTAGAAGAATGGATAAAGAAACTGTGGTACATATACACTATGGAATACTACTCAGCTATTAAAAACAAGGAATTCCCGAAATTTGTGGATAAATGGATTGAGCTAGAAATGATCATAATGAGTGAGTTAACCCGGAAGCAGAAAGAATCAAATGGTATATACTTACTTATATCTGCATACTAGCCCAAGGGTCATGTCCCATGAAAGCCTTCACTTACCAGGAAACTGGGACAGAGGAGAGGACATCCTATTGGGACTCTAGATGAAAGAAGCATGGGAGAATGGCAAAGTAGAAGGATCCAGAGGGTCCTAGAAACCTACAAGTAGAACATTATGATAGGCAGATTTGGGCCCAGGGGTCCCGCTCAAAGTAAGGCACCAGCCAAGGACAATACAGATGGTAAACTTTAAACCCCTACCCAGATCTAGCCAATGGTCAGAACATTCTCCACAGTGGAGTGGAGAGTGGGATATGACTTTTTTACATACTCTGGTGCCTCACATTTGACCATGTCCCCTGGAGGGGGAGACCTGGTTGCACTCAGAGGAAGGACAGCAGGTTGCCAAGAACAGACTTGATGCCCTATGAGCATATACAAGGGGAGGTAATCCCCCTCAGGAACAGTCATAAGGGAGGGGAATAAGGGGAAAATGGGAGGGAGGGAAGAATGGGAGGACTCAAGGGATGGGATAACTATTGAGATGTAAGAAGAATAAATTAATAATAAAAAATAATAAATGAGTGAAATGATATTTTGTTCATCCTGAAGATTTCTTTACCAAGAAACTTCAATATTTTGAATATCCCTATTAGTATACTAAAGTGTTAACTATTTTGATTATGTTATTTCTTTTCCATAGGATTTTCTATATGTTGCACATATTTTTTCCATTGTATTAGTCAAATGCCTACTTCTTTTGTACTGTTGTGCAGGTTATTAGTTCCTCTAGGAGATTACTTGTATATTTCTTATGTATACTTGATTTACTAAATTCTATTAGTCAATATCACTAAATTCAAAGACCTTCAAATGCTTTTACTTTATCTATTACTAATTTTACCACATTGCCATATTCTCATGCATTTTATTTCCAAGTTACTTTAAGCCCTAGACTATATGATTGTTGATTTACCAAATAGATGATTATCTGTTCAATCAATGTCATATTTCATTATTGATTGCCTTTTGCCTCACCTTTCTTCCTGAGTTCAATTTCTTCCTGTGAATTCTTCCAATGAGGACATCATTATAATAAAATGGGTAAGCCAATATCTAAATACAACTTTACCTTTTATTCTATTGTGGGTAATTATATTATGTAAACTTTGCTAACACTTGTTGTATCTTCATGTTGTCCCTTCTGATTGGTCACATCACTTTTGAGTATTTAATTTCTTACACTGATCTCATACTTTCTCTGTGATTATTTTACTGAAGACCTCCATAATTACAAATGATTGTATGTTACTATAGGGTGATTTGTAAGTTGATTTTTCAAAGAGTTTGGTCTTGACAGTCTTTTCTGTCTGTCACACAGGTGGTGGCACTATACATTTACTATCCATACCTCATAGTGTTGTTGGCCTCTAGCTTTCATATTAGTACCAAAGTAGATTTTTTGCTCCCCTAACTGTAATGAAGTACTAAAGGCTGGCTGGTAAACAGGAGAAATTCATCGTTACATAATTATCATGGCTAGAAGTACAAAATGTAGATGTTATCTGGCTTTTGTTTTTCTTTTTCCTGTTTGGTTTATCTGATGGCTGCGATGGAAAATCTTTGTAAGCCATTCTCAGATTATATATATTTATTGTCTTCCTATTGCTTCTCATATCTTCATCTCATTCTTGTTCATTGTGTGTATCTTGCTTAGATTTCTCTTTAATGAGGACACTATTCATACTGTGTTAGGGCCAATGCTAATAACCTCATTTTAACTTGATTATCTTGTTAATGGCCAAATCTCTAAATAGGATACCCTTCTGTTATGCTAGAGGATGGAACTGATAAAATATAAACAAGAAGGTTTGTAATTCTTTCATAACAGAGGGCTTTTTTTTTTTATCATTCCAAGTCCTAAGAAGAGACCAAACTCCTTATTAATATCTTAGTTAATTTAAGAATCTTAGCAGCCTGTTTTCCAACTCTGCTGTCATCCCAGGATCACAAAATATGCAGCTCACATGTTCATACCCCTTTCTGAGTCCAGTCAGCAACCACAGAATACGTGCTAAAACAAAATCACAAACATACACAGGTTTTGGTTTCCTTTAAGCCTGTGGCTGTATTCACCTAAGTGTTTTTTATTACATTTTTATTTAGTTTCCATTATGTCTTGAGGTGCAGAGAAAAATTCTTTATTAGTTCACACAAGTAGAGACTTGAAGGACCCATTTCATTGACACATATTAGAGTCTCATATATGTAAATTAATCCATGAGGTGTCAGTGAGACAGTACTGCTCCAGTGGCTGTGTGGTAAGTACCTGTTCTAGTCACAGAAATTACAAGCCTCATATTTCATTAGTATGGCACTACATTCTTATTCTTTTGGAAAAACCTCCTGTTCCATCATAGCCTCTAAATGCCTCCTTCTGTATTTTAGAGATGCTGACACTAGTAGCCAATTCTTAGTCACAAAGCCTGAGTACATATTTTAGACCACAGATTTTAAATTGCACTCCTTGTTACAACATCCAAATTCTGTTCTCTATTTGAAGTTGAAGGTCTCCATCACCACCTTTTGCCTGAGGGGATAATTTTATATTTTTCTGTAATGTAAAACATTCTTTTAATGCCCTCTTAGTGATTTATATTCATGGTGGTCTAACTACCTTTCATTCTGCCAATGTTTTAGGTCCAGCCATCTGCACAATGGGTCTAAGAAACATTTCAGGGAAGCACAGTGATAAGGCAAACTCAAAAGTAAGGAAGTCAATTTGAATGTAAATTAGGATCTTGAGCCAACAGACATACTCTAGATTTTCTGGCTTAGTGTCTCTGTATCTATTTTAGTTGCAGCAATTCTGATTAAATCAGATGTTCTCTTCCTTTGCAATTTTCATTATAGAGTTAAATGTCTTTTATAGTGAGGCAGAGTGTTTCAAAGTATTTTAGAGGGCATGGATTTGTCTTGCAGCTAGACTTTTCCTACAAGTTTCACTACTAATCTTAATTTCTCCTTGACCTAAAATATCAGCAAAATGTGTTGCCATAAGTACAGCATAAAATCATTCCAATTCCTAGAAAAACAGCTACATGACAACATCCACCCTGGGAGCTTTACTCATTCTTAAATTCTTACAAAGAGAAGTTAAGAAAAGCAATTTAGAAAAAGAGATAAGGCTCACGTATCATCAGATTAAACAGCTCCTGGGAAAAAAAGTCAAGAAAACTGTATCATAGAAGGAAACATGATTAATGCTTATCTTTACATTATTTCCAGATACAGAGAAATACTATTTCTCAGACTGTATATTCTTTTATCACTACATATATTATGATTCCAAGTTATGAATATATGTATGGTACTGTTTTCAATGACAAATATTTCTTCTGGGACTTTAGAGGTACATTCCACCAACACACTTGTAATCAAATCACGATCTTTAGTCTTTACCCAGGTATTAGGGCAATGCTTTGTATGAATGTTCATAACATGTAGACCCCAGTTCTTATGATTCTTTGAAGGGGAGGGGAAAGGGAGAAAAGGGTGGGAGCAAGGGACCAGGAGGTGAGGAGGGAGGGATTTAAATTTTAAAAAGTTTCTTTCACTTCTTGTATTTAATGTTCATTCTCTACATCTTTTCTTTTTCTTATTTGATTATATGGAAATACAAACAAACTGTTTCCAGGGCATCTCTTTTCTTGTTTGTTGGGGGGAGTTTCTGGGTAACTTATATAGTAATCCTTAATATTTTCTTTATGAATCACAAAAGAGTCTTGCTTTAGATGATGAACTATGTTTACTGTAAGAATAAAAGAAACTGTAATAGGCTTATATAACATAGAGTTATCTATGGTGCTTAATTTATCTTGTCTCCAGGTGTTTTAAAGTCCTAGTAACTGAAATATCCTATTGTCCATCATTACCATGCTTTTCTGTTTTACCTGGTATTAATTACAGTGAAATCATATTAACATACTCAAGTGTGTCTTTCAAACTTTTTTTCTTGATATATATGAGGTTCACTGAAAAAGTATTATGACCAATAAGAGAGTAGGCTTTAAGTGGTTGTCCACTTATTGACCTTCTCAAGCAGAATCAAGCTACTTGAAAAGACTCAATATAGTATTTACTGAAGGAAAACTTTTCCTGGTAAATATATATATATATATATATATATATATATATATAATGTTAATCTTAAAATTTTTGTCAATTGTGTTATTTTGATAAAGAAGACAGCACCAAAAAGTATAAAAGCAATGCTAATGAAATGAACTGCATAGATACCAGCTCATCTAAATGTTTATATTTTAAAATGTTTTGAGATGGGATCATACTTATACTATCTCATTGCTGGAATTTGCATTACTGTGTGTTTTCATGTGTTTTTCGTACCTTGCACAGAATAGAAGCAGAGTGCTAAAGTATTTCTAAAATGATGTCTAGCCTGATTCTCTTAGTTTTCAGAACTAGATCTTTAATCAAGCCCTTGTATGAGTACCCTGTTGTATATGGAAAATTTATATATGAATCCAGGCATGCTCATTCTAACCATGTTCTTTTACCACACTAAAAGTTCTTACATGCTTTGAAACTCATTAATACATCATAAATGTACATTATTTATTTGCATATTCTTTGGATAAATCTTGGATAATAACATGCAGAGACACATTGATTTTCTTAAATGTCATTGATTTTATTTTGTTTTAAATACAGACCAAACTTCTCAGTTCCACTCATAGACATGAAAGTTTTTTATCCCAATGAATAAAAAAAGAAAAACATGCACAGAAAAAAATAATTCAGTTTTATGAAGTTGAATAGATTCCTTCCTTCTCAAGTTAATGGCATTTGACATGAGCACTGCAATTCACTGCATCATGCAGAAAATGTGAAAGGACAACTTTTCTGAAAGGCAAGCCATATCCATAGCTCTTTTTTCTTTAATATATCTAAAGTGAAATTCACTGTGTAGGACGAACTTCTGGTTAGGCACATAGATAATGTTTTAAAATTAACATCATTTAACCAGAAGCCACAAAATGTTCAGAGCCAAGTGGGTCTTTCTTTAGTTCCTCCACACTATATTACATCTGTCTTGCATTCTTTTGATCTTTCCCAAACATATATTCTGTAAGTCTATTCCTTGTTAGTACTAGTACTTAAGTATAAAAAGGATAGTGCTTCACTTGAAATCCTCTTCCCATTCTTTCCATTCCCCCAACACACTTAATGTGTAATAAATCATAAGGAATGCTGAAGGTAAAGTATATACATTTTCCAAAGGATATGCACAGTCTTCAGACTGTCATTATGAATAAAGCAAACTAAAATATGCCACTAATTTTAGGACAGTGATGTTGTTTCATAGCTATCTTAACAAGAATACTTAATGTGTGGCATGTCGACTTGGAAAAAAATGGTAGAATAGTCTAGTAATGTGAATTACTCTCTGCTTTGAATATACATGGATGTACTCAATAGCCTCTGGGTGCAACTGTGCCAAACATTACATATTCACTATCCTTACTACTTGGCACAAATTGGGTAGTCAGTAAATGTTTATTTAAGAATTAATGCTCAAGATGAGCATATTAAATACTATGCTGATCAAATCTATAGAATGAAGAATCAGAAAAATAAATAAATAAAAACAATCAGAATGCATTATTTCAGGTATGGGCATTATTGCTAGTACAGACAATGATCAATGTTTAATGAGAAGCTGGCTATAGACAAATCACACTCCCTTAAAAATAATATAGTGGAAATATGGTTTAACAAGAGACTGTGTTACACATGATGGAAAAAGTCCTGCAATAAAGAAGATTCAAAATATTATAAGAGCATGATAGTGCTGCCAATTAAAATAATGTAATCTTAGGTTACACTGAAAGAAGAATGGGGTCGTATGCTAGAGAGCTGAACCCTTGAGTTGAGTTTCTAGCAGAATGTCCCTGTTGACTAAAATCAGTTTTACTAACGATCCAATTATCCCATTTCAGTGTGCCTAAGACAGAACTTTCATTTGCATGTTTGGCATCCACACACAAAACCCAAAAATGAAATTATATTGACATTGAAACTAGGGACTTTAGACCAATAAAACAACAACAGAAAAAAAACTTTTGAAGTAAATATAGAAGAAAGGGTACCCATTATAAAAACATGTTATCCATCATTCATCATACATAGCATACTTTAAAGCTACTATTTAAAAATGTAGAGCTGTGTCAGAAATATACTTTATGTAGTGGGCCTAATTTGTCTAAAGTTCTAAAAAATAAGATAAAATAAAATACAGCATGATTTGAATGCCAAAGCACTCCAAGGACAGTGTGGCTTAGATAAAATAACACACCATCTTAGGTTACATTGATAAGATAACAGTTGGAACACTGTGGTGAATTATAAATGATCAGTGAGAAAATCTAAAATCTGACAGACAAGACATAATAATGACTGAATGGCTTGAATTCATATCATTTTAGGGAGAGGTGAGGCAATTTCAAAGGATTTGTTGGAGGATAAAGAAGACTTACATTACACATTACACATGATAGTGAAACTTTGCTGTCAACTTGATATAGGATCACCATGGAAGCACGTCTCTACAAGTACTTATAAGGATGCTTTATTCAATTGGGGGTTGAAGACTTACTCTGGATGTGGGAAGCATCCCATGGGCTGAGATCCCAGAACAAATAAAACACGAGTGAGTAAACAACAACATTCATCTGTCTGCTTGCTGATTGCAGACAAAATAGGAGTAGCTTCTGTCACTATGACTTCCTGGATGTGATGGACTGCACAATGAAACTATGTTCCAAAATTATCCCTTCCTTTCTTACATTGTTTTAGCTCTTATTTTGTTACATCAATGGGAAAAATAGCTAATAGCAAAATTTGGCACTGGGGAGTGGTTCCATTTTTGTGATAAACATAACTAATTTTTTCATAGGCCTTTGAAAAAAGTTTTCAAGAGAAGTGTCAACAAGTTTAAAGTTACTGGCTGGCCTACCTGTGAAAGAGCAGCTCTGTCCACAGTGTTCTGGATCCTTCCACACAAATCATTAACAGAGGGAATATACCCAAAGATTTGCCAACAGGCAATCTGATGAAGGCAATCCCTAAATTAAAATTCTTTCTTCCCAGATGATTCTGATGTAAGTCAAGTTTGCCTTTAAAAAAGTACCAGCAGATACCCTGAAGCTAAAATTTTCAGGCCCACTGTCAGCCTCAAGTGAGTAGTTTGAGAAGGAAACATTGAGGTACCTACCAAGGTGAGCAACAACACAGAAAAAGAAACTTATGAAGTGTTCTACTGAATGTGATGTAGTTGGAAGGAACATACTCACAAGGCAAACAAATATGAAGACCTTCTTTTGGCCCTCAGTGCCACAGAACAGAAAGGCATGTTTTGAAGAACCCTAACCCAAACATCAGAAATAAATTTGTGACTTGCAGTTGAAGGATGGGGCATCTTGGCCTAATTAATTATGGCAAAAGTAGAATCCCAAACTGAAATCCTTGTGGTCTGGAAAGACATAGTCCTTCTCCTACTCCACCCTTCCTCATCCTCCTACATTTCTGAGACTTCCCCTAAGTTTAGTCATCAATAGTCTTACCTAGTAATGGACACTTCATACGAACCTATCAAGGAATATGTGCTCACTCAATAGTACGATATGGGCATGAAAGACATACAGGTAACCAATTGCTTTCTGATTGGATTAGAAGAATGCTCTACAGGAAAACCCATGGCTAGACAAGCCATATGCTTTAAAAGGAATACACTACTGTTATTTTGAAAAATTGGCCATGAAATCAAGAAATCCTCTAAATGATTTATTCCCACAGATTACTGCTACCCTAAAAGAGATATCTATATTGATTTTCCTAAGGCTTAAGGAATATTATGGCTGAAGGGGCAGAAAGAATGTGAAAATAAAAGAAATAATACTGTGAACTGCTATCTTATGAGCATGGCATGGCTATTGCACTTGGTTACCTATATAAAATCATGTCAGTTAATATTTTATCATTGATAGAGAATGTGCTGAAAAGGCCTATAACTACTGGAGGAGCTATTGGCTTTTAAAATTTGTTGGAGGGGTAATTTTTTTGTTTTTTGTTTTTTCAGCATATGACTGTTAATAGTTAGTTCATGCTCATGAGAATAATGCCATACTCATGTTCATGTAGGCAACATTAATTGAACTCAGTGTGTTACATAAAATTGAAGATTGATAGAATTGGGAGTGGGATATGTTTAGAGTAACAAAGAGAGAATAAAGGGAGATTTGAGTGTAGATTTTATAAAAGTCATATGTATGTATGAAATGGTCAAAATGGATAAAATTGTTCTAAAAATTAAATACAAAAGAAACAAAATTATTCCATGTACCATATTAGATAGTAAATACAACAATGGAATACTATTCAGCTTTTTAAAACAAGGAAATCTTAACATTTGCAGGCAATGGATAGAACTAAAAAGGATCATCCTAAGTGAGGTAACCCAGAACCAGAAAGACACACAGGATATAATCTCACTTATAAGCGAATATTAGCCCAAAATTGATCTCTGAGAGACTTCACCCAATTGGGGATAGGAAAAGATACTAGGACTCAAAGCTGTGCTTTGGGCAGAATGCTGAGAGTTGTAGGGAAGAACTGGGGGAATGGAAGGTCCAGGAAGGAGCAAAACTTCACAAAGAGACCATCAAGGCCTGTGGATCTAGACACAGGGGGGCCTGCACAACCTGATGCACCAACCAAGGACAGTGCATGAAGAGAACCACGACTCCCTGTTCAGATGCAACCAATGGAATGCCTATTCTCTACATGGGGAGGATGGAGGACTGCTGCTGAACCTCTGACATGTACTTAGGTACCCATGATTAGGTCACGGCCCCTTGGCAAGATGGCCTAAGGGGCACACAGAGGAAGGGGATACAGGCTATGCTGATGAGCCATAATAGGCTGTCTCCACACAGCTGGAGTAGGAGCCCCTTCCCCATCAGAGGTCTAGGGGAGGGGAATAGGCAGAAGAAGGCGAGAGGATGGGAATGGGAAGATAAGAGCGAGAAGATAACAATCAGGATATAATGTGAATAAAGTATATTAAATAAAATATACATTAAAAAGCAAAACAAAACAAAAAACCATAAGTATTTTCAAGATTAAAGTTGCACTTTTGGGGGAACAATGAATCAACAAAGAAATCAGAGATCAAAGTTAGAAATTTAGAGTCAAATGAAAATAATAACATATCATGCCTGAAAACTTAGAATACTGTTGACATAATTCTATTTCAAAATATTTATAGTTATATGAACTTATTCACAATAGAAATTCAGAGAAATCTCCAGTTAATGATGTAGTGATATACCAAAGGTTTGTGGAAAACAAGAACATACTGAATCCCCAAACAATAGGTAGCATAAAATGGTAAAGTTTGGGATGGAAACTAATGAAAAGGTAGAAAAAAGTATGATATAGAGTCAACCAGAGTTGTATTTTAGAAAAATAAACCTTTTGAAAATGTTAGAACATAGACAAAGAAATTCAAGACACTTCTATATGCAAGAACATTCAAAGCAAAGGAAATAATTCTAAATACTGATAAAAACAAGATTACATAAAATTAAATGGTTCTGCACAGCAAAACAAACAGCAGACTAAAGAGGTAGTCTACAGAATGGAAGAAAAAATTTCCCAAATATATATCAGACTGAAAGTTAATATTGACTATATATAAAGAACTGCAGAACTTAAACATACTAAAATATCTACTGATGTGTAAGTAAGTAGCTTTCAAAAGGAAAAAAAGTGGCCAACAAATATTTGAAAAGTGTATTTGGAAATACAAATTAAAGCTACTTTGAGAATCCATCTTACCCAGTCAAAATGGCCAAAATAAAGAAAACAAATGACAATGAATATTGATAAGCATTTAAGGCAAGCCGTAATCACTTGAGGGTACATAAATTAGTGCAATCATTATTGCAATTGATATGTGAATAAAAAGAAAGAAAGCAAATGACATGATTGCTCCTAGGTATGGTGGGGGATTATTTTTATTGTAGATATGTAGGAGAGCATAGTCAGAACCCTACACATCTGGAAGAGTCCAGAGTAGTAATGATCCTGAGTCATGTGAGGAGAGAGGAGAAGGGAATCGAGAGGAGAGAAGGGAACCAGGTGAAGCAGTCAGGAAGCCAAAGGTTTAGAAGGGCAGATAACCAAAATGTCTGGATTATCATAAAGAAGAGCCTCTAGGGGAAGGACAGTCCAGACAGTAGGCTGGAGAGGTCTGGGTGGAAGGACTGAAAAAACTTAGTGACCAGCTCCACTTTGATATGCTAAATAGGCACCTCAGCAGGCACCTGGCATTTGTATTATACCCTTTTTGTTGCTTTGATAAAACAAGGTAACCAAAACAACTCATGGAATAGTTTATTTCAGTTGACAGTTGTAAAGGGAGTGGTCATAATGGCGTGGGAGACATGGTGGCAAGAGGCTGGAGCAGAAAGCTCCCTGAGAGAATATCCACACACAGGAAGCAGAGAGCAACCTGGAAGTAAGTGAGCTCTCAAAGCCCTCCTATGAGCCTCCAACCTCTAAAAGTTCCATAACTTCCTCAAATAATGCCACCAACCAGTACCAAGTATTTACATATGTGAGCCTGTTGAGATACATCTCATTCAAACCACGACAGAGGCTTATCAAAAAACTAAGACTAGAATCACCCAGTGAACCCATTATACCACTTCAGGGTACATACTCAAAGAATTTTTAAAATTTAATTTTATTAATTTATTCATATTACATCTCAATGGTTATCCCTTCCTTGTATCCTCCCATTCCTCCCTCCCTCCCCTTTTCCCCTTACTCCCCTCCCCTATGACTGTGACTGAGGGGGATTACCTCCCCCTGTATATGCTCATAGGGTATCAAGTCTCTTCTTGGCAACCTGCTGTCCTTCCTCTTTATGATAGGCAGATTTGGGCCCAGGGGTCCCACTCAAACTATGGCACCAGCCAAGGACAGTAAGGCCGTAAACTTTAAACCTCTACCCAGATCTAGCCAATGGGCAGAACATTCTCCACAGTTGAGTGGAGAGTGGGGTCTGACTTTCACACATACTCTGGTACCTCATATTTGACCACATCCCCTGAATGGGGAGACCTGGTAGCAACTCAAAGAATTTTAAGTCCTACTACAGAGGTATCTGCATATAAATGTTTACAGCTAAGATGATCATTTAAAAAATCAATGGATAAAGAAATGTGATACATGTACACAATATAATTTTACTTAGTTATAAAAAAAATTAAATTGGCCAGCGGGATAGCTCAGTGGGTAAAACACATTTCCTGGTGTTGCTATTATTTTGAAATAGTCTCACTTTGTCACCCTGGCTGGCCCGCAAACTCTATGTAGACCAGATTGGCCTCAACCTCACAGAGATCTCCCTGCCTCTGCCTGCTATGCACTGGGCCCTGGGATTAAACGTGTGTGCCACTATGCCTGGCTGGGTAAAGCACTTTTCAAAAATTAAGTCTGGAACCCAGAGTTTGATCCCTACAACCCACATAAAGGCAGAAGGAGAAAACCAAGGACAAAATATTGTCCTCTAAGCAGTACATATCATCTGTGGTATGCACACCCCCCCACACAAAAATAATAATTATTTAAAATGAGAACTAATTCATGATATCTACAGGAAAATGGGTAGAACTGGACATACTGTTCTTTGAAATAAGTGAGACTCAAAACAATGAATGCTTTCTTTCTTCTACAGTTCCTGTATGTGTGCATGTGTGTGTGTGTGTGTGTGTGTGTGTGTGTGTGTGTGTGTGTGTGTGTGTGTGTGAGGGCATTAAACTAACTCTTTATGAAGAATATTTATTCACATTAGAAGAAAAATTCCAACATAGTTCAATTCTAAAATGAGAACAAAAGAGCCAAAAGTTACATGAGGAGTCATGTATGTTAAGATTCCATGTGCAGATAAGTTTTCCTCTTCTTGACTCAATATTACATATACCCTTAACCTTTATTTTACCCGACTTAGTAAAATTAGCACGATAAGTTCATTCTATGAAATTGGTTCAACTTAACTTCCTTTCAAAAAGCTTCACAATTATTAAAACTATTTTAACTGAGTAGAAGCTATGATAGAAATGCCTTCATGCTCCAATATTTTCATCAGAATACCCCCAGACACTAAGAACACAGGAATAGGTACCAATTGCATAAAATGTTCATTCTTCAGCTGACATATTTTACTAAGTGCTTATGTTTACTATTGTTTATTTTTCTATATTTTATTAACAGCAGATATCACCAAATTTAGGCATTTCTTGATTTCACTGGTAATTACTACTGAGAAAAACTAGCTCAGAAAGCAAATTTTTATGTAACAAATTATCTGTTTTTCTTCATCTTTATAATAATGTAAAGAATATAGCCAGAGGTTTTTTTTACTTTGTTTTTTTTTTTTCTATTCCTGCCTCAAGGTGATTACAGCACAAGAGGGGTACAGTTACTCTACTCACTCAGAACATCTGCCACCTGCCTGAAGTCATGGCTCAATTCAGGCATGAGATGCAGGAAGCCCTGCTCTTTCCACCTTGCTTTAGTTTGAAATGTTTGCATCACGCAGGCAGCTTCTCATTCCCCACTGCCACAGTCTAGATTTAATGGCACATCCAAGATCAGGCTGTGGGAGATATGACTAGCAGCTGGTCACAACCTGCTGTTTCCGTGGCAAGGTACAGACAACTGGAGAAGTCATTTTGTATGTGCTCTTGGAAACAGTTTGTCTCCTGGCACATTTCTGTTCATGTGCAGATTTTGGAACCATATATTGAATTGGTTCCCTACTTTTTGGTGATGGTCGATTTCTGGTTGCTGAATCTCTGTAATGGAGCACACCTGTGCTCTTGAATCCGGAAGCTGGAAAGATACAAAATAAAATTTGCAGTCAGTACTTGGTGTGAGGACGCATGACTGAATTGGCAAATTTTCATGATAACTCTATAGAATTTCGTGGTCCTTTTTATGTGTTTGTGTTGGCCTTTGTATGCTGAGATGAGAAATTAACACATCTCTTGATTGCTTCTCACTGTGACTCGGTGTTTAGACAGCACAGAATCAGTATTCAAGGAAACACTCTGATCTCCAGTTTTGTCTTTTAGATAAAATATGCAGTCGATGTCCTGACTATTTTGTACTCAATAATTATCCTATGTGACTTTTTCAAGGATGTGGACATTAATTAGCTCCAATGTCCTAAACTAATTTTAAATTAGGTAATTTCATTGTATACTCCGTAGTTTCTGCTGAGAAACATGTTCCCCACTTCCTGTCTCTAAGTGATAGCTTCCAAGTTTTCCCCTGAGTTGGTTACACATCAGAAATGACACCTTTATAGGATGTTTTTAGACCATTCAAGATGAAAGAGCTGTATAAATGATATTGTTATAGCTTGTTATTGTTATCAGTGACAACTCTCTGCACAGTGTCATGGTAAGTGTCATTTGGAGACTCCAGTGAGGTAAGATATACTATCTGGCATCTCATAAAAGAATTCCTGCCTGAAATCCTTCTTGTTTCTTTAATATGTCCCAAGCTGTTATTAAATACATATATGCTTGGTGAAAAGATTTTTAAACTCATGTTGATTTGGGGTTTCACCAAATGTGAGGGGACAAGAGGAAGACAAAAAGGAAATTAGAGCCTGTTTTGAAGAACATTAGAAAAACTCTCCAAAACTTCCAGTAGTCTAGTTGATGAAATATTCACAAGTGATGAAAGGAAAAGGTAATGTGGGGATTCTTTTTATGAACTCCCCATGTCTCTTCACTAGGGAAAATAAACTCACCAGATGTCTGCTGTTGAATATTCTGAATAAATTTCATCTCCCCAAGAATTCAAATGTAAAAAGTTGCATTAAATGAGAGACCAAATTTTCAAGTCAGACATGGACATTATTTTATTACTCAACTTTTAAGATTATTTTATTTTATATATGAGTGCTTTGCCTACATGTATGTATTAAACCATGCTGTCAGATTCCCTGAAACAGGAGTTAGAGGCAGCTGTGACTTGTCATGTAGATGCTGGGAATCTAACTTTACATCCTTTTCAAGAGCAGCAAGGGATCTTAAACACTGATCCATCTTTGTATCACATTATGACTCAAATTTCAGTGGCCACATACACATTCCTTAAACTAAGGATTTCATAAAATATTGCATGCTCACATATAGAGTTTAAATATTCCTTATCTGAAATGCTTTGAATAAAAAGTACTTATGACTTCAGACTTTGTTAACCCTTTGGAATAATTGCACACACACACACACACACACACACACACACACACACACACACACACACAGAGAGAGAGAGAGAGAGAGAGAGAGAGAGAGAGAGAGAGAGAGAGATTATTGGAAGGGAAATCAAATATAAATAGAAAATATGCCTAGGTTTAAATATTTTCTTATTTTAACACAAGCCCATCAAGTATTCTATTTATAGCATCATATTGGTGTTTAAAAGTTTCAGACTGGGGAGCATTTCAGCCTTTAGAGTTCATCTTTATGTATGTTCATGCTATAGACACAATACAAATTTTATGTGATTAATTTTGTGTGTAAAATTTTTATTAATCACATTAGCTTTTTGATCATTGCTGAGGCTGAGAAAATTCCTAACAAGTAAGTTATATAGTACTGAAAACAGTGTCAGTATTAAGTTGAATTCTCATAGTATATAAATCAAACATTCAGAGTAGGCATTTGAAAAAAAGACTAGGTTTAGTCATCTGAGAAAGCACTGTAGGAATAGGTTTGGGATAGATAAAGTTCTCCCTGTTGCTTATTCTGTAAAAATATATGCTATGTGCATGTTGTATGTATCCATTCATAGTTAGGATACACATGTGTGCAAACATGGATGGAAGCCAGAGGTTGACTTTAGACGTATTTCTCTATCATTTTCATCATTATTTTTGATATATGATCTTACACTACCCATGAAACTCACTGACTTGCCTAGGCTGGCTGGCCGATGAGCTCCAGAGATCCATCCGTCTCTTCCCATTAGCAGTGCTAGGGTTACAGCTGCATGTTGCTAATCCCTGCTTTTATGTGTGTACCCGTTCTCTAAATTTATGTCCTCATGATTATGTGGCAAGTACTTTGCTGACAGAACCATATCCTCACCTACTCATTTGTTTTTTTTTTTAAGTCTTAATTCAATGTTGTCTTCTTGAATAACATCTCTATGTTATAACCACAGCTGAGGGAGGTATCACTTTTTTCTCACACTATTATAATCACAAGTATCGTTGTTTTTTTAGACGTTTATTGATTTTCAACCCATCTTAATTATGTAGTTTCAAGAAAGGTATGGTGGTTCATGTCTGTAATTTCAGACTTGGTAAGACTAAGACATTAGAATCATCATGAATTCAAGACTATCCTGGTCTACAAAATGAGAACCTGTCTCAATCAATCAATCAAAAGCAAGGATTACAAACCACATGATCATCTCCTTAAATGTAGAAAAATCATTTGATAAAATCCAACAGCAATTCATGTTTAAAGTCTTGGAGAGATCAGGGATACAAGGCATATGCCTCAACATAATAAAAGCTATATACAAAAAGCCAACAGCCAAAATCAAATTAACTGGAGAGAAACTGAAGGAAATTCCTCTAAAATCAGGGAACAGGCAAGGCTGCCCACTCTCTCCATATCTTTTCAATACAGTACTTGAAGTTCTACCCAAAGCAATAAGACAGCAAAAAGAGATCAAGGGGATCCAAATGGGAAAAGAGGAAGTCAAATTATCCCTATTTGCAAATGATTTGATAGTGTACATAAGTGACACCCAAAATTCCACCAGAGATCTCCAACAGCTGATAAACACCTTGAGCAGAAAGGCCAGATACAAAATTAACTCAAAAAGTCAGTAGCATTCCTATATACAAAGGACAACCATGCAGAGAAAGAAATTAGGGAAACTGCACCCTTCACGATAGCCACATGCAATATAAAATATCTAGGAGTAACTCTAACCAAGCAAGTAAAGGACTTGTTTGAAAATAAAAACCTCAAATATCTGGAGAAAGAGATTGAAGATGACATCAGAAGATGGAAAGATCTCTCTTGCTCGTGGATCGGGAGAATTATCATAGTAAAAATGGCCATCTTACCAAAAGCAATTTACAAATTCAATGCAATCCCTATCAAAATACCTACACAATTTTTAAAGACATTGAAAGATCAACTCTCAACTCCATATGGAAAAACAAAAAACCCAAAATAGCTAAAACAATCCTGTACAATAATGGATCATCCAGAGGAATCTTCATTCCTGATCTCAAGCTGTACTATGGAGCAATAGTAATTAAAACAGCATGGTACTGGCACAGCAATAGGCTGGTTGATCAATGGAATTGAATTGAAGACCCAGATATGAATCCACACACATATGAACACTTGATTTTTGACAATTAAGCCAAATCTATTCAGTGGAAAAAGGATAACATCTTCAACAAATGGTGCTGGTACAACTGGATGTCTACATGTAGAAAAATGCAATTAGATCCATATTTATCACCATGCACAAAACTCAAGTCCAGATGGATTAGGGACCTCAGCATAAAACCAGAGACACTAAATTGGTTAGAAGAAAAAGTGGGGAAGAGCCTGGAACACATTGGCACAGAAGACAACTTCCTGAACAGAACACCAACAGGCCAGGCCTTAAGGTCAACAATTAAGAAATGGGACCTCATGAGGCTGAGAAGCTTCTGTAATGAAGAAGACATTGTCAACAGAACAAAGAAACAACCCACAGACTGGGAAAAGATCTTCATCAACCCTACATCTGACAAAGGTCTAATTTCCAAAATATATAAAGAACTCAAGAAATTAAACACCACTGAACCAAATAACCCGATTGAGAAATGGGACTCAGAACTAAACAGAGAATTCTCAACAGAGGATTAACAAATGGCTGAGAAACACAGAAATGCTCAGTGTCTTGGAGAAATGCAAATCAAAACGACTCTGAGACTCCATCTTATACTCATCAGAATGGCTGAGATCAAAAAGTTAAGTGACAGCACATGCTGGCGAGGATGTGGAGAAAGAGGAACACTCCTTCATTGCTGGTGGGAATGCAAACTTGTACAACCACTTTGGAAATCTATCTGGCACTATCTCAGAAAACTGGGAATAGGGCTTCCTCAAGACCCAGCTATTCTACTCCTTGGAATATACCCAGAAGATGCTTTTCCATACAACATGGACATACATTCAAACATGTTCATAGCAGCCTTATTCATAATAGCCAGAACATGGAAACAGCCTAAATGTTCCTCAGTTGAAGAATGAATAAAGAAACTGTGGTACATTTACACTATGGAATACTACTCAGCTATAAAAAACAAGGAAATCCTGAAATTTGTGGATGAATGGATTGAACTCGAAATGATCATACTGAGTGAGTTAACCCAGAAGCACAAAGGCTCACATGGTTTATACTAACTTGTAATTGAACACTAGCCCAAGAGGCATGTCACATGATAGTCTTCACTTACTAGGAGATTGGGATAGTTATGAGGGTATCCTATTGGGACTCTAGGTGAGAGAAGTATGGGAGAATGGGAAAACAGTAAGATGCAGAGGGTCCTAGAGACCTAAAAGAAAAACATCATGATGGGCAGATCTAGGTTCAAGGGTTCTTCTCCAACTACTGTACCAAGCAAGTACAATACTTTCAGTAAACATCGAACCCCTTCTCAGATCTAGCCAATGGACAAGACATTCTCCACAGTTGAGTGGAGAGCAGCGGCTGACTCTGACACAAACTCTGGTGCCCCATATTTGACCACTTCCCTGTGGTGGAGTGGCCTGGTGTTACTCAGAGAAAAAGTAAGCAGGCTACCAAGATGAGACTGATAGCCTATGATCATTCATTGGGGGAGGAGGTCCCCCTCAGTCACAGACATAGGGCAGGGGAATAGAGTGAAAGCTGGATGGAGGGAGGAATGGGAGGATACAAAGGATGCGATAATAATTGAGATGCAATCTGAATAAATTAATTATATAAAAATAGCATTAAAAATAAGAAATACATAAATAATAAATGATTAAAATTTACATGAATTACCATATTTGTGCTCCTTTAAGAAAAAGACCATCTTTTCCACAGTTTTCTCTTCATGACAGACACTCACTATGTACTCCATGCTATCCTGAAACTCACGGTCTTCCTGGCTCAATACTCTGAGTGCTCTCTTACCCATCTTTACAACACTGGAAGTAGTAGAGTGATTGTTGTCATATAAAAAAGAAATGTCTTTCAGAAACCCATGTCTTTAAAACACTTTGTCCACAATTGGGGGTATTGTTTATGAGAGCTATGGAACCTTTATTACAATTGGGACCTCTTACTCCTGCCGCCATGTCTTTCCTACCATGATGGACTCTATCTCTCTGGAACTATAAGTCAAAACTAAACCATTTCTCTCTTAAGTTATTTTTATCAGAATATATTATCATGACAACAGAAATGAAGCAAACATGAGGTCTATTGCAGAAATTCAACTAAAAATTTGCTGAATGGAAAATGTTAGTGCTTATTTTTAAATAATTTCTATAATTATTATAATCAACATCGCTAAGTTTATAATAGAATTTACTTTAGTTTCATTTAAAACATTCCATTATTTCATAAGTTACCTGCTGTGATTCTAATATTTCATGAATGCATCATTATCTGGTCAGTCCTTCTCTGTGAAGCTCTTCCTACATACAATGGCCTGTAGATGATACAAACATGAACTAGTAAGGTCCATAAAACAGATTCTATGTTAGTAAAATATAAGACAATAATACAAATCTTAGTAGATACAAATAAGTGTTGTATGATCTCAAATGAAAGACAGATACTAATGTATGGAAGAAAGGTTAAATGGGGGACTTTATTTAAGAATGATCCTTATAAAAAAATATCCTGGGCTGGTCATGGGGCTTGATGTTTCATACCTAACCTCTTGGGGATTATTTCTTGTTTACAATATTACTTATTAGCTTCTTATTTCAATAATGATAGCGCTGGTCTGGGACTGCAAGTGTTTCTGTGTTATATGGTGATGCCAAGTATAGATATGTTAGGTGACCTTAAGAATGTTATCTTCGCCAGGGCTTTCAAAAACCTGCTTTGCAGCATTTTCATCATATATAAAATAATTTCATACACCCAAAGGTAATCTAGAATAGACTTTGTACACAGTTACTTGTCAAATCAAGTTTGATTCCTTCCTAATCAAACTTGGCTTTTTCAGATCAGAACTATCATTCAGATCCCCTTAATACTGTTTTAAAATAAGTTGCAGAAGAACAGGTCAAGCATGTACAAGCCATCGGTCAAACTGCTATTCCTCAGATAATGGGAAATGTCTCCTGTGTTTTCATTTATTATAAATTATTATGATAAGAAAAGGACAAGTACTAACAATCATTAGTCAATCTGATAAAAGAAAGCAAACCTCACCGGACCTGAATGATAAAATGTTTTAGTCTGTTTCTTTTTTAAAATCCATTAACCTCACTTTCTTATGAAACAAAATTTATTTTTATATGAATATGTATTTCTTTTATTTTACTCTACTATATCACATGCTGTATTAAATGTACTCTTCATATAAGGAGAAGATAGGTGTCCCAGACACTGAATACTGTTCCTGTCTTATAATGATGTAACATCTCTCTGGTAAGAGGGGAAATTATTGGTAGTAATGTTAGAGTTTGGAAGATAGTTAGGTAAATAGTTAGGTTCTCATCCATGAGAGGAAAAATAATGGATTTGATAGCGATTAAATAGAATGTCCAGATCTTACATGCTAAACATCTAACTCATTGTCACTCATGCCGTTTATATGTCCTTAACTCACATACATTGAATTGGTCCTTTGTTACACTAAGACAAATTTACTTGATGATAGCGAATATATTTCCTGCAGGTACCCATTAGTTCCCCTCCATAATAAAATGATAGAATTCTTTTTTCCTTCAAATTCTAGGCCAGAATGCTCAATACACTCTCATTAATTTAATGTTTTTAGAGTGAGTGTTTGAAAAATTACTGTTGTTTATGTTCTCCTATGCTAACCTGCAAATTTTGTTTTTACTATGGGCTTTCCTATGTAGTACCCCCTCACACTGTTTTCAAACTCATGATTCTCTTACCTCATCCTTACAAGTGATAGAATAACAGACATATGCCAGCATTCTTTGCTAATTGAATGTCATAAGGAAAAACAGCTCTGTAGAAAGCATAACAGTCATTCTGTATTTGCTGAAAGTCTGTACTATGGCTAAGAGAAGATCATATTGACAACAGCATTATAGGTACCTCCAAGGGAGTTATGTCGTACAAAATATGAAGGAGTGTAATGACAACAGCAATCACAACAATGATACGACAAAGGAAACACTTTCACACATTAATGCAATTTTTGTACGATACTTAAACAATGGATTGAAACTAAGAACATCAGCTAACTATATATTGAGGTTTTTCTGCATGGTTATGAATTATCAAGTCAACACTTTTCCATTTATTTCACTTGGAGAAGTGATTCTACTGCAATACCTGAATTTGAAGAGAATGTACAAATTCAGATACAAACTATTAGAGATTGGATGCACTCCTCAATATGAGAGAAAATACTTTGCAAATCAAAGCAGGAACCAAGAATTTTATAAATAGCATATAGATTTGCTTGAGTAAAATGTTTATATTTGCAATTTATATGGACAATTTTTTTGAAAATTGCAACTATAACTACTGGAAGTTGTACATTATTATAAAAGTAGGAAATACTAGTACTTGTCTGTCAAGAGAAAATGGACTTACACTGAGACCTTATAGATATCTGGAGCAGATACTTTTTTGTAAATGAGGATATTCTGAGGAGCTAGGAAAGAAATTATGGTTTCATCTTATATAGGGGAAAATTGTTGCATCAATATCAGTTTCCAAGCCATAAGTCAATTCAGCAATGTATGCTTTGGATGTATGCTTTTTACACACTGACACCATAATTTAATGTTTTGGGTATTTTTCCTAACTCCATTCCTTACAGAAGTGTGACTCCCAAGGTGGGTGGTAATATTTCCCTGAAAAAAATCCATATTAATTTATAAAATATTATAGGAATGCTTGTATGTAAAACAAAGTAATGGCAATATGTTTATGACTCATGGAAAGCACTGCTGTTTCTTTATAGCCACTCAGAAAATATCCAACTCCCTTTACCTAGTAGATAAGTTGCATCCATCCAAATATATACATATACACAAGAACTCCTAGAAGGAAATTGCATTTTCAAAAGCTGATTGACTGACTAGAACTTCAGTGCTGTGGAGAAGTTAGAATGTTGTAGGTGCAGAGACTAATTACAATTTATTTCAGGTCATCTTTCATCTCCTAAATAGCCATTCTTTGCTCACCTTCATGTCAAGCAAACATTCATTGTAACTAACAGACAAAGTGCCTAATGTTCTGAGACTAACAGATTAAAACATTTTGAATGTTTTAACATAACATAACCACTAGTTGATTCTCTAGAAATCAGTGGATTAAGGATGCTCTCACCATCTGAGACTTATAGCTGAAATTTCTCTACTTGCTTGGTAGGTCTCCTTATGTTAGTGGACTCAGAAAGATAACAACTCTATGTTTCCATCTCACACAAAATATAGATAATCTCATTTTTTTTTAAGTTGACAGAGGAGTTATTGTAGGGAGGGAAGTATAAGACAGTATAATCAGGCCATGAACATGATCAAAGTACATACTGTATGTTTCAAAGTATCAAAGTTTATACCATTTACTTTTGTTCAGTTGATAAAAAATTTATCTAAAAATAGAATAAAGTATGCCTAGTTAAGTGAAAAAGTTTGTTCCAAGTATTTTGAATATCTTTGTTGTATTTTATTTAACATTTTAAAAATTTATGTCAACTATTAATCATAATCATTGTGATCGAAGCAAGTAGAGATAATAGGCAAATTTCCATTTAGTCAGTTATCAGCTGAAAGCTTGCCTTGCCCTTAGTTCCATTGTGTAGTTTCCTAACTAAGTTCTTTATAATGGAAGCATAAATAAAATATGACTGATAATGAAGTATCAATATTTGTTTACAGTATGAATTCTTCAAATAATTATTTTAATTCTGGTTTTTAAATTAGGGCAGCCAGTCACAGTGGCTCCTGCCTACAATCCAAGACTTAAGAGGCTGAGGTAAGGGAAGTTCCACATGGTGAAGGGCAGCCTAGGATGCAGAATGAGAACCTATCCCACAAAAATAAAAACATAAATAAAATGCCTTGTTGGAAAAAATATTTATGAAAAATGCTGAATTCTGGTAAAATTATTCTGAGCATTTATTCTTTTGAAATATATGTAAAATGATAAGGCTACATTGGCTTTCAGTACAGACTAATGATTATTAACAGGCTGGCATAGACCTAAGAATCTTTTACTGAAACTCTAAATACAAGAGAAAAATCCAGTGCTTGGTGGAAGACAATGGCTGTATTACACTGAAAGCCACCATCTTCACACAACTATGGTTCAAAGTTCTCAACCTGATGATATTAAAAAAAAAAAAGTAACAGTATTCAGTAGAAACTGAATCTGAAATTTTGATCTTTCTTTGGTATAGCCATGTGATATTCCTGCACTATACTGGGCTGCAGCAGCTAACTACAGTTCCTAGTTAGCTACACAATCACTAATAGAAACAACTGATCAATTCTAGTGTACTGTGTTTCACAAATGACATGAAATATTCAATACTTCCTTGTAAAGTGGTCTTTGTGTGAGATTACTTCCTCAGCTATAGAATGATACAAGCGTTGTGCATGCATTGAGTGCAGGCGAGGCTCAGCTATGTGTAAGTTAGACATCTTAAATATATTTTTGTTTCATTGTATTTTCAACTCACGGTGAGTTCACTGAGGTGTCAACACATCCTCAGTAGACAAGCCACTGTTTGAGACTGTGCAATGAGCAGTAAAATGAGACTCTTATTTCATAAACAGTGAACCTGCACTATCTACAAATATTACCAATCTGACTATTCCCAAATAATCACTAATCTTTTAAAGAGTGGACAAATTAAGGTTGACCTGTAAAATTTTCCCAGATCTTTCTTTTGCCTTGAGTTTTTATCTCTACTTCTGCAATCCCATTATATAGCAAAGTATACATCCTCATTGGGCAGAAGCAGATTCATTAGCCTCTCTTAGCCACATAAACCCGATAGAAACCAAAGAACCCTGTATAAAAAATAGAGAATAGTTCTAGAGATCATTTTATAACTAAAACTCACTCTCATTCCTAATTCCATAATCTTTGTACTATTTAGTGTGTTCCAGAACAAGAAAAGAAAAAAAAAAAGGGGGGGTGGAAGACAATCACTTTACATGTGATATTATGTATTGCTCCCTATATAAAGTGAATTACTAAGCCATTTAATGAGGATGATCTAGTTTTATTTGTTAGGGAATAAGGGCTTCATTACTTTTACTCATGGGAGATAGCACCTTCTGGTGTTGGCAGCTGCCAGATTATATCAGCACCTGCCAATAATTGTTAGCAAGTTGGTGAAATATTGACAACCTTATGAACATCTGTGATTGATACTGCCTGTCCTAAGACATGTGGTCTGAACTTCCTAAGGTCATGGAAAACCAGTGTAAAATTCACTTAGTCTCTTGATTATTGTCCTTTTGAGTTTCTAAATTTCAATTTTCCATCTTTAACTCATAGAAATATTTTAAAAATTAACTATAGAACAATCATAGAATCATGACAAAGATTTTAGCAAGTTCATATATACCTCACGCTTGCAATTTATTTCTCACATCTTACAGTAGTTGTCATGATTAATGAGCTGATATTGAGTGCTTTTGTTAACTGAAATCCATCCTACACTCAGATGTCTATAGTTTTCATCTAATGTCTTTTTTCTTTTCAAGGATACCACTCAGAACATTATATTTCTTTTAATTTTCATGTCCCTTAACTCTCCTCTTGCCTGTGACAGAGTCTGAGATATTCTTTGGTTTTGATAACAGTTATGAGGTGTTCTGGTCACATATAGTGAAGCATCTTGATCCATTAGAATTTAGCTGATTTTTTTTTTACATTTATTTACTTATTTGTTTGGTTTTATTTTTACTTATTTATTATTATTTTCTGGGTATGGCTTATTACCCATAACATAATAATCAACTGTTACATCCATTTCCCAGTCAACATCATGATGTCATTCTTTTTTTCTAAATTTTATAATAAAGTATATTTATTCAACAATGATAAATTTGAGAATTGTCACATTGAATGACAAATAGCAAGCTTATCTGTGCTTACAGACTACTAGCATGATACTCTTTGAGATTCCCAAAACTTTCAAAATTGTCTACGTTGTCACTATTTTAAAGATTTTTTTTTTCCTGAAAGCATGGCTAAGGTACTGGAGAGGTTTCTCGGTGGTTAAGAGCGTTCAGTGCTCTTCCAGAGAACTCGTTTTTGATTCCTAGCACCCATGTAAGGTTGCTTGCAACCACCTATTTCTCTATCTCCACAGCATCTTAACCCCTCTTCTGGCCACTGTGGACACCCACAAACCCAGGCACAATGTCTTTTTGTCTATACGTATACATAAATTAAAATGAAAACATAAAAGATTTTAAAAATGTGATTAAACTGGAAATATATATTTTCTTAGTCCATGATTGCCGTATTGTATTGCAAGTACATGTTAGCAATGTCTATCTTATTTAGAATTTGTATTGCTATCACGAAACACTATTACAAAAGCAAGATGTGGAGGAAATGGTTCATTTGTTTTATATATCACAGTCCATTGACAAAAACCAAGGCAAAAGCTCAAACAGGGAAGGAACCTGGAGACCATGGAGGAATGCTGCTTACTATTTTGCTCCTCAGGGCTTGCTCAGCCTGCTTTTTTTTTTTATAGAATTCAAGACCTGCCAATCCAGGGAAGACATCATGCACAGTGAACTGCGCCATCCCCCATAAATTTCTAATTAGGAAAATGCCATATACCCTCTGGTAATGGGCAAAGAGATACCTTGCTGGTGGTGTTGTTCTTCTATTAGTCAGGGGCAGGGCAGTTGGCAGTCCTTTCTTTATCCTAGCTTGATGCGTGCTTTGGTGGCCAAAGCTGTTTCTGCCAAGACACATAAAAATCAAAGCAAATCCAGACAGCGCAGCACAGAAGGAAGACAGACAAATATCTACTCAGACTGGTTTATTCTTGCTAGAGATCATTGGAACAGCCCGCTGGGTTGTGGGAGCTGGCTAAATTTCTGCCCATCTTCCTTCAGGCTGTGCTGTCTTAGATCAGTCAACACAAGAGTGTGACTGTGGAAGTGTAACTGGAGAATGTGTCCACAACCACCTGGGTCCCGGCGTGGCCCCTGGGTCCCTCTCTGAACTGGTGGGATGATCTGAGCTCAGATCTATCCCAGACCCACACTCTGGGCTCCCCCTGGGCCATCAGACACTGACACTGTTTCTCTATAGCCCACAAATCTGTCAGAGAGGGAGAGAGAAAGAGTGCAGGTACTGCATGGCACAATAGGCTGCGCTGGGCTTTGAATACTGTGCCTGTGTGGTCGCCAGCCCCTGGTGCTTTCTGTGAACTGGAAGGGCAGTCTGAGGCCATATCCACCCGTTTTCCTGTGTTTTTCCTAGTCCAGAAGATCCAGACTCTGGTGCTTCACCGCCCACAGTTGAGTCCCAGATAACGAATGTGTGATAGAGAGCAAGGCTGCAGCTTGCAGGAGGGTATGGGTCCAGATTCTAGTGACTGCGCACCCATCCTCTGTGGGCCAGTTGCATGGCCCGAGGCTAGACCCAACTGTGATTTGCAATGTGTGGACCTCTCTCACCTAGGGCTCTCCAGGTCTTGTGGTCTGTCGCTCCCAGCTGGGTCCCTAGTCTCCATGCTGCAGATCTTACATGTTTGGTGCTACCATCTTGGATCCTCTGTATTTACTTCTTAACTGACTCAATTTTATATTTACATTCATAAAAAATTTTACTTGATATTGTGATTCATAATAAAAAATATATGTCATTTTCTTTCAGGATCTTTGACCTCAATCTCTTGTGAATCATTTCAGTTACAAACTATATCCTTTTGACATAATTACAATCCTTTTTCTCTTCCTTTCTTTCTTTGTCCCCTTCTCATCTCCTCTTCCTCTTCTGTTCTCTCTCCTCTTTCTGCCCCACCTCTTCTGACCTCTTTTATTCTCTTTGTTTTGTATTTCCAGGAAGCCCAGCATATTTCAGGATCATCTTAAATACTCTATCACAAACCTAGAATCAGCCATTTATCCAAGAAGCCTGTTCCTTTTATTAGGGAAGAGGTTTGGAAACAAACATTTTTATATGTTTACTGATATTGAAGTGTTGTTACTTGTAGCCCTTGGATAAAAATGAAACCCTTGTGTGTATATATTAATTAAGTTACAAATCATGTACATATATTTAAATATTTGTAGATGTATCCACCTATGTTAATAAAGTGCATTATTCAACTATAATTCACTGCCACTTGGAATATTTTAGAGCCTTTTCTTGCTTATCTGTAAATTTCTACGCCAACACTGATAGCATAACTTCTGTAATCCACCACCCATTTACTTAATTATTAATTCTAATATATATATGTATATATATTTGTGTATATATGTATATATATATATATTAGAATCAGAATTGATAATATATTTGTGGTGTGAAACTGGCTTATTAACTTGGTTATTTTATGCACGATTTCTTTGCTTTTAGCCTTATAGATTCTATACATTTCCAAATTTATTTAGGTTAGTAGTTTGTTACTTAAGCTCCCTCAATTGGGATTTTTTAGTAAGTTTGTGATGCTCATTCTTCATTCAATGCTTGAATGCATGCACTAACATTATGCTTTGTGCTGTAAAATTCTATTGGTTTTGATAGATACTTAAAATCTTGTATTCACCCTTGAAGTACTAAACAATATAGTTTTCCTGCCTTAGAAATCCCCTGATAAGCAACCTAATCAATTTTCACTTCCAAATCACTAGCAACCAGAGATGTGTTACCCATCTCAGTACTTTTGCCTCTTCCAAAACATCATAAAATTGCCATCAAACAGTATGTAGCCTTTTGAGACTGGTTTCTTTTACATAGCAAAATATATTTAAGATTCATCTGTGCTTGCTGTGGCTTGATAAGTCATTGCATTTTATTGCTACAACAAAGTTCTGTATATTGATGAAGCAATTTGTTATTCACTTAGCCATTGAAAGCCTTCTTTGACATCAGTTTGGATCATGGCAGGCAGAATTACTGTAAATATTTGTATGTTATAATTTTATGAAGTTAAATTCTTAAACAAATTTGATAAATACTAAAGAATGTAATTCCTGGATCAGGTAGTAAGCTTATACAAAGTTCTGGAACAACCCATAGTACTGCTTTCTGAACTATCTGTACTTTCCACTACCAGTAAAGAACAGCTTCTATTGTTCTAAAATCTTGTCATTAGTTGGTGTTGAATTTTGAGCATTTGACAATTCTGACAAATATGTAATTGTATATTCATACTTTATTTTCCAATTCCTTAATGAGTAACAATTTGGAGCATCTTTTAATATTTATTCTCTCTCATATCATTTTGCTTTGGTTTGTTTTTAGGCAGGAAGGCCTATGTTCTGTAGGCTTTCTGAAACACAAGATGCCCCTGCTCAGCTTTGAGAGCATTGCGGTTATCAGCATTTGAATCTGTCTATGGTATGGAAGACACAGACAGGATGTACAGCTGCACTCTTCTTTTTTTTTTTTTTTTACATTTTTTTATTAATTTATTCATATTACATCTCGATTGTTAGCCCTTCCCCTATTTCCTCCCATTCTTCCCTCCCTCCCACTTCCCCCCTTCTCCCCTCCCCTATGTCTGTGATTGAGGGAGACCTCCTCCCCCTATATATGCACTTAGAATATCGAGTCTCTTCTTGGTAACTTGCTATCCTTCTTCTGAGTGCCGCCAGGCCTCCCTTCTTGTCTACAACAGCCTAAGGACTATCTTTAATCTTTTATTGACCTCAACTCAGCCCCAAATGGAATCCATAGCTTTGATCTAAAAAATAATTTCAGGACTAGCCAGAATGAAGCAGAATTGGAGTTTAACAAAATTACATAAATATATGCTTACGTATGATGATTAAGACAGAAAGATATTTGGATTTCTTCACAGTAGTCATAGGTAGAATTTTGGTGAGTTTGAACTATTATATTTAAATAAATTGGGCTAAGAAACCCAATGAGACAACAAAGTGGTTCACAATGGGTACCAAACAATATCCCAGCTGATAAAGCAAATGTCTACATCACAGGATGCAAGAGAATGTATAGGGGAGGGATGAAGTTGTATTCAAAGTCATAGATAAGCAGTCCATAAGCCTGAGTTTTTCCTGTTTTAAAATAAAATGTCTATATATGATTATAATATTACTCTAATAACTAAAGAAATATTGTCTCTGTATCTACAACATTCACAGCAAATGTTAATTATTCAGGAATTCTTGCTTCTCAGCTGGCTTCCCAAAGATTACTGTGTCAGAGGCCTTTCTCCTCTCCTACTCTTTGTCTCTATAATTTTCTTTATCTTTTTATCATGCCTCAAAACCATGTGAAACAATATATTTGCCAATTTTTTAATTGAGTTGATTGATTTCTTATAGTTGTGACTTTTTAAACATATTTTTATGTAAATATGTTATCAAATCAGTGTTGTATAAAAATTTCCCTCTTATAACACTGCCTTTCATAACATATTATCTTAAGTATAATGACATTCAACCTTTAATTCATCGATTTTGATGTTTGTTTTGAATATTAAAATGTAGAAATAATTCTATATTTTAACATATTTTTACTTCAAAAGTTATATTTTTTTATTTTATAGTTAATTTTATGATAAATTCTAAGTTAATTTGGGGGGAATTTACAAGGTCGGTCTATGTATATTTACTTGCATATACTAGTAGATTCCAACTTGCTTTAAAAAAATTCCTTTCTACACAATAACCTTTCTTTTGCTGATAGTAAAATTTTTTATTAAGTAAGAAATACCACATCTTAAAAATATATTATAGCCATATAAATTAAAGCCTTTAAAAGGCTCAAAAATTCCTTAACTTCCATGCAATTTGTCCTAAAAAAAAAATACACTTTCTTTTCTAATGTGTTTTTCTTTTTTTATTCTTTTTTATTAATTAAACATATTTTGTTTTTTACATATACATTTATATTATTATACCTATATACAATAAACTACCTATAGCAAGAAGAATCATGACACAATCAGCAATTATATAAATGTTATATTCTTAGTGTTTTGGCTATTTGTATTTGACAGCCTTGGTGTGCCCAAATTCTGAAATGTAAATCAATCTCCATCACATCTTGTCATTATCATCTTAAAACATCTATCTAGGCTTAAAAGCATCTTAACCCCTAAACAACTAGGCTTAATTGTAAAACTAAGCTACCTATTCCTCAAATCCATCAGAGACTTGAGAAGGAATAAACTTGATTAGCTGAGTAGGCCAGGAGTGCAGGTTAGTGCCCTTGTTTTTTTTTCTTAATATTTTATTTTGTTTTGTTTTGTCAGATTAGTTTGTCTTTATGTGCTCTCTATACTGTTATATTGATCTATGTGGCTATTTCTTTGCCAATGCCATTATATCTTGCTTAATGTAGCCTTCTAATAAGTCTTAAAATATGTTAGCATGAATCCTTTAACTTTGTTTCCAATGATGTAATAGCTATTCTTTTTCTGTACACTTTATTATCAGTTTGTCAATAGCCATAAAATAGCATCTTGGGATGCCTATTAAGATAGGACTGAAACTATTCAATTAGGAATAATTGATATATACAGATATTGCCTTATTAAGATATGAACACAGACTACCTTCCTACATATTTAGATTTTGAAAGACTACAGAAATGCTTTATCATTATCAGCATATAAAACCTATAGACATTGTGTTCAATTTCTTTATAAGTATTTCATTGTGAGGTGGCTACAATTATAAACATATTTTCTTAAACTTAAAGTTCCAACTCTGTTGGTTCTGTTTCTTCACAATTAAACTTTATTATACAACCCAACCATCTTACACAAGAGGGAAAAAAGGTTAAAGGGAAACAAGAGTAAACCTTCAGGTATCCATTCCAGGGAATGGGTCCCTAGGTGTCTCTGGCCTGTTCGCTGATCCTTTCCCTGATCAAGTGTGCTTCAGCTTGATCTGAACCTGCTGCCTCCTCTTGACCTCCCTGCCTGTCTCTCACATGCTAGGCCCAGTCTCCTCCTCCCTTCAATGATCGATTAGAAACACAATAATCCGGGTGGAGTCCCCAGTCAGCTTCCTGAATTCCAGGCCCAGGATGGCTCCACCCAGTCTATCTCAAGGTTAATCTCAGGGAGTATCAGTGGTCCAAGGGCAAAGCCCGCCAAGACTGCTTTCACCTGTGACAAAATTTACAATCTTTCCCACACAACTTATGTATTTTTTCTTTTCTTATCTTACTGTATTAGCTAGGTCTTCTATTTTGAGGTTAATTAACACTGGTTTGAGAGAATATTTTTGCTATCTTACCATACTTAGGATAAAACATGCAGTTTCTCACCTTTATAATGTTTGTGGTGATTTTTATAGATGTTCTGCTTCTATCATTTCCTAGTTTGCTGAGAGGTTTTAATCATAAAAGAGTGTTGAATTGTCCCAAATAAATTTCTGTTTAAGTTGTTGTTAAGATATATTTTTGTTTAATCTGCCCATAAGGCAGGATGCTTGAATTGATTGACATCTGAATGTTGAGGCTGGGTTGTGTTTGGTTATTATCTTGCAAAACATGATAGTCCGCTAAGCAAGGGTTCAGATGTTGTGACTAGAATCATTCAATACACATACTAGAGTAGGAAGCATATTTTTTAAGACTCAAGAAAGGCATTTAGAGAGAGCATTATGAGGCATTTAGAGAAAGAATCATGGATTATGGCAGAAGAAGAAAGGCTTGCAAACCAGCAATGAATGGAGAGACAAAGGCATGGTTTGACCTTCCTACTGTCACCAAAGGATTAGTCTGTCCACATGTAAGATATAAGAAAAATACAAACAACAGAATCTTTTTAAAACATCATTTGAATTTATCTTGCAATTATAGAATCAAGAAGCCATTCCATAACACAGAGTATCACATGACCTGAAAGAGTGGTTGATTTCATAAAGAACGATCAAAATTATTTCTTGTAAGGTGGAGACAGGAAGACAGAACACTAAATAAATTGTGGGGTTAAGATCAATCTAATGTTCCAGATTCCTCTTTACCAGAGTAGAAAAACAAGAACTTGTTTTGTCATGCAGATTAAGACTGATATACTTTCGAAAGGATGAAGCTAAAGAATTTCACCAGGCAAACATCAAACATGAAATTCCATTCTACTGTGTATTTGGTATATGGTCATAATATAAAGTTATTTTCACACATAGTTAAATTTCATTTACTAATATTTTTGAGGATTATGGATGGAAAATATTGTTCTTCAATCTCCATATCCTGTAATGTTGATGTGAAGATATTGATAATTTCATAGTTTGTGTTAAGAAATATTCCTTCTGTTTTTATTTTATAGACTATATTATGGATATCATTTTTTCATTAAGCATATCATAAAATTCCTCAAAGTAGGAATACAAGCTTGATGATTAATTTTTACATAGTGATTAATTTGATTTCTATTTAAAAATAGATATAGACCTTTTCAACATTTTATATGAATTTTAGTTTATGTACTTGAGTAATTGTTTTATTGCATGTATGGATTCATGTCAATTTAAGATATATATTATATTAATATCACATACATATATATTCCATAAGATTATGATGATGTTACTGATAGTCAAGTCATCTGTATTTTGTATTTTTTTCTCTTGGTTAGTCTGGTTAAAGTTTTGCTAATTTTATTGATTTTCCAAAGAACTTATTGTGTCAATGATTGTCCCTATACATTTCTAGTATTCAAAATACTTGATTTTTGTTCCTGATATTATTACTACTATTATTTAATTAGGTTTAGATTCTTTTTTCTTTATATTCCTAAGGTAAAAGGTCAGAAAATTGACAGAAGATATTTTTTTTTCTAAGATGCCTGCATAGTATGTACTCCTGTTAATGCTGACTTTTCTGAAGCCCTCAAATCATGTTACATAATTGTTTTAACTTAAGGCTCTCATTTTATGTGTATCTCTTGAGGCTTCCTGTTTGATCTCTGCGTAGTCTAGAAGTGTGTTGCTTAACTGCCAAATGTTTGTGTATTTTCAGATATGTTTCTGTTATTGCTTTCTGGTTTAATTCCATTGTAGTTGGATAAAGTAACTTTTCTAGATCTTCTTTAAGTATGTTAAGATACACCCCATTGTCTCAAATGGCATCTCTTGGGATTACTTAACAGTTTGAGAAGAAGGTGTGTGTTCTATTAGTGAATGGAATGTTTCATACCTTTGTAGAGAGCCTTCGACATGTTAACAGATCTTGGCACTGGCACTAGTATCAGCTCTTCCCTCTAATTTTGATACTTGAGCTTGCTCTTTGATCTCAATCCTACAGTATGAGAAGGAATCGCTTCTCTTTTGCTATCCTTATTATATGGAACACGGTAATGACTTCCAAGTTCTTTGTAAGTCGGAGAGGAAGCTGAAAATCCTCAGGAGAAAACAATTTTGAGTTACTTACTAGGTGGTAAATATTAATAACAAAAAATATTTAAGTAACCTACAAGTAAGTCCAACTCCAATAGAAATAGTCAATGAGATACAATGTTATTCCTGTCTAACAATACCATGTAAAATATTTTCTACAACGTCATGGTTTTATTGTTTTCCTGATAAGTAAATATATGTACATCATAGGTTCCTATTATTATGGAGCTAATGCCAATTATAGCTAGTGTTCTTATATTCCATATATAATATTTAACATTAAATTTCCATTACAGTGCTGTTATGTGACTTAAATTTACACAGTGAAATATTTTAGGGAATACTACTATCCAGTCTTAGGCACATGTTTTAATGAGTAAGGTAAGTTTTGCCCTCATTAACCCCCTTGATAAGCATGCTGCACATAGTTTTGATAGCAATAGAAAAAGAATATTTTTAAGCAAAAATCTGTCATAAAGAATAAAATTAATTCAAATTCAGTTTAAGAAAAACAATGTTGCTGATTGCTAATGCCTAAAAAAAGACTCAGTCTATTCCAAAATGCAAAATGCTGCACTATTCACTCACTGCAAATGAAATCCACCAGAAGATGCCCCAAAGAGCTTGTGCCTTCTTCAGTTGAGTAACCATCTGGAGTATATGTATCCAAATACATCTCCCATGATAAAAGAAGTTGGCTAGAAGAATCAATAGGATATTCTTTTGCCTCTGTGACTTAAAATCAAAATTGCCAGTCATTCTTATATTGTGTTGACATAAATCAAAACTATTTTTTGAGATTTTTTCCTTCTCTAAATTTGTGACTGAAGCTGGGTTATTTATCTTTGTATATTTCATCCTAGTATTCAAATGAAATGCTACATGGCTTTTAAATGAGAAAAATATTTCAATTGCATGAATCTTATTTTGCAGTTGAACTCTGAGCTTTAGAAATATTAGATGTTTCTTTTGTGAAAAGGACCTAATACACAGTTATAAAATATTCATGATCAATATCACATAGAAGAGACAGAATTCACTAAAGGTAGTGAAAACCACATGACAGCAAGAGCAAACTGTTGAAAATCTCTGCAAATGGCTCTACAGTGAATAGAAAAAGTATTTTTGAACCTAGACCGCTACAGTGGTTCCCTTTATTTACAGAGCATATTTTCCAAGACACTCAGTGGATTCCTGAAACTTCAACTAGTACTGAATCTTTCATATGTAATCTATATGCTTTGTAATATCATCACATGATTAATCTGTCATTTTAGGTTATATACATGAGGCCTTCTCTGTATCATTACTCTTGTGCTTTATGGGTCACTGTTAAATAACATAAATGTCTGTTCAACACAAGATCCATGATCATATGAGACAGTTGATATGACAGCTTAAATGATTACTAAGTAGCTAACAATTGGGTAAAGTAGACAGTGTCAATATTTTGGAAGAAGTGATGATTCATATTCAATTATAGAGTGGAGTAGTGTGAGATGTCATGCCACTTCAAGCAGTATACAACTTAAATCATAAATAATTTATTTCTAGAATTTCCTAGTTATTATTTTAGATTCTTATTAATCATACATAGCTGAAATGACTTAATGTGAAAATGAAGAGGAGGCTATTATTTATCTATGCTCACTATTATACATTCCACATTCCAATTCAAGAAGATAAGGATTTGATTATCATAGTTCTCTATGCAAGAACTAAGCTGAGCTCTGACCTGTTTCTAGCTGGGAAAATGTCTCCTGGAAAGGATAACAGCACCACTTGTATCTTATCACACTCCCAGTTCTTCATCAGTAAAGCTCACCTCTAAGTAAAGATAGATGAGAGTCTCCTTTCTCTTAAGCAGTTTCCACTTTATGATGCACAGGTTTGACTTTGGGAATGGCACAGTGGAAATGCTGGAGTCCTAGTCATACTTTCATCTCAGGAAGTTGTGGTTTCTGGAGAGTAAAGAAGAACCATAGGTTTTATAGACGTCAATTTTTGCTCATCAAAATATATGGGCTATTAGGTCATTGAGAATAGATTTGACGTGAAAGCTAATCTGTAGGTCCACCTAGCAGGCAAGAGAGAATCAGAAACAAAACCTTGGAGAGATTTCCTCTTGTGCGCAGATGAACAACAGCATATTGGAAAATGCTGATCTCAGAAACTATTTATTCAAAGGAGCTAAAGTTTGATTGGACTTGCTTCTACAACAGTTTATCCTACAGCACTGTGATAGAAAAAGAGAGGAGGAACACTAGATGGCTGAAATAACACTCAATATCTCCACAATACAAATATATATATACATATATATATCACATCACATAGTTTCTAGAGTATTCTAAATCCAGCTGTACTGAACATAAAGATTAACCCTCAGAATATCCAAAGCTCTAAACAAAAGACAAGTATGATGAAAAAAATCTATAATTAGATTTATCAAAATAAAACTGAAAGACAAAAAAAGTATTTTTAAAACAATAAAGAGAAAATTGGCTTGATACTTAGAAAGGAATTTCAATAAGGCAAACATCTAACTTCTCCTGTTGAAAATCAATTGACCAAGGCTTTACCATCTTATGTATGGACTTTAAAATATATTACATTGACCTATATATTTATTCTGAGGCAAGTGTCACATTCTCTAGTACTTAAAAATTGCATTATTCTGACTTCTTTATTTGCACATGAACTTGAGAATAAGTTTATTAATTTCTATAAGTAAGCCAGATGTGATATAAAACTGTAACAAAGAAACTATCCAGAAGTATTATTTTATGGAAATGTAGTTATTTACATCAATTTATTAAAAAATATGTTCTCTTTGTAATGGGAACACAATGAAAATGGGAGATTATATTATCAAGGCTTTGACTGAATTTGGAATCTGAATAAAATCAAATATGACAAGACAGTTTTAGAAACTGATAATAAGGGCTAGAGATATGGCCCAACAGCTAAGAGCATTGATACTCTTTCAATGGACAGAGGCTTGATTACAACATATACTTGGTGACTCACAATCATCTGTAACTGCAGCTTCAGGCACTCAATACTCTCTTTTGGCCTCCAAGAGCACCAGGTAGTCACAAGGTGCATAGACATATATAAAGACAAAATACCTTTACCTGTAGAATAAATTTTTAAAAATATTTTTAAAAAGATGTGATGGAAATTGATTTACATTCAGAATTTTAGAGGCACCAAGATAGGAAAGATGATTTTTTAAAGGCTGTCAAATACAAATAGCAAAAACACTAATTCCTGATTGAGTGATGGTTTTTCTTGCCATAGGTAGTTTATTGTATATATGCATAATAATATAAATATATATAAAAAATGAAAAATGTTTACTTTATTTAAAAAAATTAAAAAGTATAAAAAAATTTTAAAAGAGAGTATAACAATAAATTCTAAAGCCAATAAACTCTTTTTCAAAACCTGACCAAATACTTGGAACTAAGGATTCTATACCGGATGTATTAAATAAACATCCATTAAGCCCAGAAAACTCAAAATAAACTGGATACCTCAAGAAAATCAGATTTCCCTTCAATCTGTATGTACCAAAGGTAAAATTTTGTTTTGAGTCTTGAGGCTTGGCTATCTGATCTTAAGAAGATTTGAAATTCCTTAAAATTCTATTCAAGATATGGTAACACTGCTTCCTCAAGACCCAGCTATTCCACTCCTTGGAATATACCCAGAAGATGCTCCAGCACACAACAAGAAAATTTGCTCAACCATGTTCATAGCAGCCTTATTCATCATAGCCAGAACATGGAAACAGCCTAAGTGTCCCTCAGTAGAAGAGTGGATAAAGAAACTGTGGTACATATACACTATGGAATACTACTCAGCTATTAAAAACAAGGAATTCCCGAAATTTGTGGATAAATGGATTGAGCTAGAAATGATCATAATGAGTGAGTTAACCCAGAAGCAGAAAGAATCAAATGGTATATACTCACTTATATCTGCATACTAGCCCAAGGGGCATGTCCCACGGAAGCCTTCACTTACCAGGAAACTGGGACAGAGGGGAAGGCATCCTATTGGGACTCTAAATGAGAGACGCATGGGAGAACAGCAAAATAAAAGGATCCAGAGGGTCCTAGAAATCTACAAGTAGAACAATATGATAGGCAGATTTGGGCCCAGGGGTCCCGCTCAAACTAAGGCACCAGCCAAGGACAATACAGGAGGTAAACTTTAAACCCCTTCCCAGATCTAGCCAATGGTCAGAATATTCTCCACAGTTGAGTGGAGAGTGTGATACGACTTTCTCACATACTCTGGTGCCTCACATTTGACCATGTCCCCTGGAGGGGGAGACCTGGTGGCACTCAGAGGAAGGACAGCAAGTAGCCAAGAAGAGACTTGATACCCTATGAGACTATATAGGGGGACGTAATCCCCCTCAGGAACAGTCATAGGGGAGGGGAATAATGGGAAAATGGGGGGGGGGGAGGAATGGGAGGATACAAGGGATGGGATAAACATTGAGATGTAACAAGAATAAATTAATAAAAAAAAAAAAAAAAAAAAATAAAAAAAAAAGAAATTTGAAAAAAATAAAAAAAATAAAAAAAAAATAAAAATAAAAATAAAGCATCCTTATTTTTTGGACCATAAAAAAAGGAAATACATGGCTGGATCTTTGCTTTTTTTTTTTTTTTTTTGCTTTATTGAACGTAGCATATCTTAATTTGCTTTATCTGTCAACTGAACATCACCTGAGTAGAGATTCCTGACTAATGATTTCTCAGATTAGGTTGGCCTATGGGCATGTTGGCTGCTAAACAACATGGCAAAGGTCCCATAATGAAGATTCAAATAAAACAGATAAAAAGAACTGACAAAAGATTTACAAACCAGGGAAAGCCAGCCTGATATTTCATTTTTAACTATGCTTTTCTAGTCTTTGTCATACTCTCAATGGCCCCAATTCTAGATCATTTAGATCTAGTGATCAAATATCTATCTAATTGGCCCTTTAGTAAAGAAATAAATGAGCTTCCGGAACATAGAGGGCAAATTCACTAAAATAATAACAGAAAAATAACCTAATCTTAGGAAAGATATGGACATTAATGTATAGTAAGCTTATAGAACTGAAAATAAACATTGCCAGAAAAAAACTCTTCACCACAACATATTATATTCAAACTGTTACAAGTACAAGATTAAGAGAGAATTATAAAGTATTTAAATGAAAAGCCCAAAATCATTTGAGGAAAACAATATTAGATCAACAGCAGATTTCTCAAGAGAAAATCTATAAGCCGGTAGAGTACTGACCAACAAATGTCAAGTCCTGAAAGAAAATAACTGGCAAACAAAATTATTAAACTAAGTAAAGGTATATATGTAAGGGGGAAAGGAGAAAAAAAAACACTTTAATGATAAACAAAACTAACAATATTCATGACTATTAAGTCAATCATTTAAAAATATGCAGAGTGGAGGCACAGTCAAAAATGAAAACAAGTGTCTATCATGAAGACAGCAGGTGAGAGTATAAATGTTATTAGAACAACACTATCTTGCTTTTGTCTGTGTTGCTGGAAAGACACCATAAAAGCAAGATAAGGAGAAATGGTTTATTTTGAGTTGTAGTTCCAAAGGAAATACAGACAATTATGGTAGGAAAAGCATGGGTGCAGAAATGTGAAACCAGCCAGTTACATTGCATAAACACATGGGAAGCAGCAAGAGATCAAAAGGCAAGGCCACTATAGAAATCCTCAAAGCAGGCTGGCAAGATGTGTCAGTGTGTTAAGCTACTTATCACCCAAACTGTCAACAAGTAAGTATTCATGCCCCAGGATGCAGGTGGTGTAAAGAGAAAACAGATTTCCAAAGTTTCTCCCCTGATCTCCCTAAATGCATCATAGTGCACACACACACACACACACACACACACACACACACACACACACACACACACGAACAACAAATACATAAATGTAAAATTAAAAAAAAAAAAACCTTCAGAATCTACCCATTGGTGATATTCTTTGTCCAAAAATGTTCCCTAACATTTGCACACAGAGCTACCAGCTGAAGCACATGAACCTGTGTGAGACATTTCTTATTCAAACCACAAATAGATATGCAAAAAGAGTAGAAAAGAATCAAACAGTACCAATAAATCTTCAAATTACAATAAATGAACATTATATGACAAAACAAGCTGAAAAGCCAAAACAACTACAAGAAGAAAGTCAACAAGCACTTATATGCAAATCCCTATATTTCAATAACTTTCAATGTGCAAATTATATAGTTAAAAGCAGAATAAACAAACCAAATAGTATTATATTGGCAGATAAAAAAGTATGTAGGTCAGGCAAGGTGACATGTGCCTTTAATCACAGCACTTGGGATGCACACGCAGGCTGATCTCTGTAAGTTCGAGGCCTGCATGGTCTATAAGGGCATCAAGGACAAAAAGGATTACACAGAGAATACCTGTCTTTAAAAACAAAAACAAAAACAAAAGTATGTAAATACATATATAGGCTAAATAAGAAATTAAAGAAAATTATATTGCAAGCAGAAATAAATAAACTTTAAGAAAAAATGTTTGAGATAGGGAAGTTGTATAAAAACAAAAAATAAAACATATGCATCTAATGTCAACACAGAATTATTAAACAAATACTGTACATCTAAAAGATGAAATAGGCCTTTATCACAGTTTAAATACAAAATGTTCCCATATCTTAATGAATTGAGCATTCATTCATCAGCTAATGGGCTTTTGAGAAGCCATTGGTTCCTGTGAGTCTGGCCTGATTAATGCATTGTTTCACAAAATGATAGCACTATGGGAAGGTGGGGAGCAGTAAGATTGGGGATCTAGACGTGGGAAGGAGGTAACTCATAGCATGTTGCCTAGGTTTTCTTCCTGCTCTCTTTCCTTTTCTATTCACTCTTTCTGCTCTGATGAGCTGCTCCAACTCTCTTTCTCTTCATCAGGACAAGCACAGCTCTGCCATGTCCTCTTTGTCATGATGTGGGCAACCCTCTGAACTCTGAACAAAAATAAATCTTCCCTGCTTTGAGATAACTCAAACATTTTGTTATATAAATGCAAAAGACAATTAAGGATATAATGCAACAATCATGGGGTATTTTAATAACAAACCTACAAAAATAATTTAAAAATACATAAAAGTTGAACAATATACTTTAGATGGAATTGACCTAACAAACATTTATAGAGCATTCTATTCCACAGTTGTGAAATACATGTTCTTAACAATATGTGAAACTTTCTTTAGAGAAGACTACATGTTAGGCCACAAGTAAAAACTTAAAAATTAAATGAATTCCAATGTATTGCTATAAAGAGACACCATGACCAAGGCAGCTTAAGTTAACATTTAATTGTTGGCTTGCTTACAATTTCAGAGGATTAGTCCACTATCATCGTGGCAGAAATCAGACAGGCATGGTACTGGAGATACGCCCTGATCCACAGGCAGAGAGAGGAATGCTGGCCTAGTGAGGGCTTTTGAAATCTCAAAGTCCATACAAGTAGCACATGTCCTCCAATAAGCCACATATCCTAATCCTTCTTGAACAGCCCTTCTCCCCAGTGACTAAGCATTTAAATATACGAGCCTATAGAGGCTATGCTTATTCAAACCACCAAAGAACTTATCTATGATGCCAGCACTCAAAAGACTGAGCAGGGGGATGGTGTGATTGAGGTAAATCTCTTTTAATATGCCTGCAAGAAAATTATAAGAACTGAAATTATACCCTGTGTTTTTTCTTACCATAAGGAAATACAAAGAAAGGCAGCAGATGAAAGGTTGGACTTACCTTACTAACTTTCCCTTCTCTTTAGGATTGGATATTCCAGTTATCTTTTAATGTATTTTGACACTTTAAAACTAGTTTGACTTCCTTTTTCCTCTCAGCAGGGACAGAGGTCTGGCATAAACTACTGTAGCAAAGCCCATAAGTGTATGATAGGTTGAAAATTATACAAAATATTTACAGAATGCTTAACGTAATTTTCACATGTTAACTCATACAGAAAATTCCAGAGACATATAAAAACAAAAACTATACAGGATACTACTTTCACCAACCACAGAAGTAGGAATAAATCAAAATATAGACATAAAAAATGTAACTTAAATTTTGTTTTAAAATAAACTAGTTTTAAATATAAACCTAATGTATATATTAGACAACTAAGTAATTATATCTCAAAGTCCTAGTCATTAAAATAAAATAGATGTCAAAGGAATTTGCATAATCTTAAATATATTAATTTATAAGTTATGTTATTCAAATTTTAACTTAATACAAGAAAAATTTAAATAATAAATAAATCAATATAAGATTATAAAAATATTAAAAAATCAGAACAATTGATAAGCACATAGCCTCTCTTTTAGAAATCATTATAAAATGGATACACATTTGAACAAACACACAAGAACAAAACAAAATACTTAGGAATTATAACAAAAATAAATTGTTTCCAAGGCATGTGCTAGTTTTATCTATATGTTCATAAATTTTTATGACAATATTCATGTTCTATAAAATTACAAATGAAAATTTACTCAATAGAGGAAAGAATACTGATAGTTCAATAACTATGAGGAAAGAATTTTAGGAGTAGTTAAATCTACATTCACCAGTAAACTAAGGTTTACTACAGACTTAACAGAAAAATAAAAGGTTTTGAAGCCATAGAGATTAATTAACTTGCTGAACATCAAGTAGATAGAAAATAATGAGGCTTTTGGGGGGGAAATCTACAATAACATTTGAATTAAATCAATATTAGTGCACTCATGAGCATAGATACCCCAAACCTTAAAGTAACAGGAAACTATTGATATCTTAAATTGCAGATTATGACCAAGTAGTCCTAATTCAAAATAATAGTTTCAAAGTAGAAAGTGTAAGGGATGAGATAACCATTGAGATGTAATATGAATAAATTAATAAAAAAGAACAAAGGAAAAATGTGTGACTATTGACTGGATTGCAAAAAAAAAAAAGTTGGAAACCACAATCTATTTCTAAAAGAATATACACATTTATACCATATAAATATAACAATATAAGAAGATATGCTCTGTAATAGATGTTCTCAACTTAGTTTACAACTAGGTAAAATAAAGAGAACAGCATACTTTCCAATGAAAGACAGGAGATAGTCCAAGGGAAGTCAGGAACAGCAGAAATTTTCCAGGTATTGTATCTATTTGTCAACATTAATCTAGAATTCCTGGCAAATGCAATTATATAACACAAGTAAGTAAAGTATATAAATATTGGAAAGAGAATATTATAATTCATGTCTTTTAGTCTAGGTGTAATATATAACAGAATAAAAATAAGAATATTTAAGCCTAATTTGAGTTTAAAAATTTGTATAAAACAATCAACATACAAGAATCATTACAGTTCTTAAATAAGAAATGTAGCCAACATTTTCACAAATGTGAAAATAATGTCATATCTTAAAGAAATAGAAAGTAGGAATAAGCATAAGATATAGAACCCATAAAAAGATAATAGATAATGAACTTACTGACAAACATTAAAAAATGTCTGAATAAATGTATAGAAATGTGCTCTTCAGGGAAATAAAAAGTATATTTTTTTTTTTTTTTTTTTTTTTTTTTTTTTTTTTTTTTTTTTTTTTTTTTTTTTTTTTTTTTTTTTTTTTTTTTTTATTTTAATAATTACATTTATTGCAGTCTTCATTGAAGTCTCCTGTGAATCTGGTTACAATTGGGATCAATGTTGAAGCATCTGTGCTACTTTTATTACTGCACATTTCTTAGCACATTACTCTGGCCCTTCCTGAGGCTCTTTGCTCCCTGGATCTCATTGTTCCATCTCTGCATCACTCCTTTTCTCTTTTTTTTTTTTTTTTTTTTTTTTTTTTTTTTTATTAATTTATTCTTGTTACATCTCAATGTTTATCCCATCCCTTGTATCCTCCCATTCCTCCCCCCCCCCCATTTTCCCATTATTCCCCTCCACTATGACTGTTCCTGAGGGGGATTACGTCCCCCTATATATTCTCATAGGGTATCAAGTCTCTTCTTGGCTACTTGCTGTCCTTCCTCTGAGTGCCACCAGGTCTCCCCCTAGATGGCTCAGCCGTTAAAGGCTAGGCTCACAACCATAAATATAAAAAGTATTATTTTTAAAACGTCATTTTCTCTAGATTATCAAAGAGATGTATGTCAAATATTGGGATTTAGGTGATTTTTTCATCTCTTGAGTTCTTTCTTAAAATTTTATTTGCTTACAAAGGATTAGATGTAGATGTCATTATGAAAAATTTCAAGCAAAACATTCTTATTGTTTCCATCCCTCACTCTTTCCCCATTCCCTAGGCCCTCCATGGTGCCTTTTCAATTGCTGTAGTTTCTTTCCTGCTTTGAAGGTAAAAGATACATGTGACACAAATTTCGGTTATTTTTCAAGATTTCTTTAGTAAAGCATATGAAAAACATCATGTTGTATGCTGTAAATATATACAATTTACTACGCTCAAAAATATGTTTTGATTTTCATATATTCAGCCTCTCCTATATGCATAATACAAATTCCACTTACTTATGCTGTGCAGTTTTTGATTGTGCAGTTGGATTTGCTAAAAGTCATTGAAAACATTTATATCTGTATTAGTTTAGCATATTTTTTGTAACTGCTGTGTGTATGTCTTTGTGTGTGTCTGTTTGTGTGAGTGTGACTGTTTGTGTACACATGTGTTTGATTTTGATATTAGTTTGATAGTTTCCTCCTTTGCAACATGTTGGAATACTTTGAAGATTGTACTTAAACTTTTCTTTAAATATTTTTAGATCCTGGCAGTGATGCCATTAGGTCCTGTGTTTTCCTTGATAGGAGTTTTAATTATGGATTCAGTCTTGGTTATTCATTGTTAATTCGGTTAGAGTTTCTGTTTCATCTTCTTCTACACTATCATATTTTATAACACAACAGGGTAACTATAGTCTATAAAAATTTACATTATATTTCAAAACAATTTGAAAAGTAGGAAAAATATTTCAGTACATATAATTAGTGTATAAGGAGATGTAAATGTTAATCTACTGTGATCATTAAAGGCTGTGTACACCTTATAATTTATAAATATGCACATATAGTGTATATTAACTAAAATTCAAAATACCAATATTTAAGCAGAAATTAAAATGAAAAATAAATAAAATTAAAAGTATTGAGATAAAATATGTAAGAATATCTTAGGTGGAGAATCTTTTCATAAAGGGGGCATACTAATGGCAAGTAAAACCTAGAACCCATAAAAGGCCAGAGAAAGGGTTCAGCAATTAAGAATACTGCTTGTTTTTTAGAACACCTGGGTTGTAGTCCCAGTACTCTCATGAAAGGTAACTTTATTTCCAGTGGATCTATCACCCTTTTCTGAACTCCATGGACATTGAATGAATATGACACAAAGACACAGATGCAGAACTAAATGAATTATTTTTATAAAACTGAAAGTAAAATGTTAGCTGTTCTGACATAAGAAACAAACAATATATTTCCTTTTGAATTGATTTACAGCAACAGCAACAAAAAATGAATTTGATAATATACCATTTATAATGGCTTCAAAGAGTCAACGTTCCTTATGTGACAGTAACAGTTTTGAAAAATAGTACAACCCACAATTTATACAGCAATGTGAAGTATTCATCAATATTATAACTAAATGTATCTAGAGGAATTAAATAATTCTATCTCTTCTCTACCTAGACCAAAAGTATAAAAGATGATGAGCACTGTCCAAAAACTTCAATTAGCAAGATTTTAAAGGATTACTTTTAAATTATAGTAAATTTCACTACAATATTAAAAGATAATATGGTTTGAGGACAATGACTGAGGAAATTAGACAATTTTTGACTACTTATTAGACCACTATGAAATGTCCAATTTTTAAGACAAACATTAGAATATTTTCAAATATGAATAGTTTTTAATAAAGATAAGAAAAATATGCAGAGTAGATTTGTATGGTGTTAAAGTTATGCTATTATAGGAATAGAATACACTGGAGAAATATAGGTTCAATAATCAAATTTTAGCACTAAGTTTTATGATATTTTTGCATATAGATGCATTATAATATACATAAGTATACATGTGTTTGTGTATGTATATATGTGCATGTGTGTGTATTGTATCTGAAAAATGTATGTTAAAGCAATTAAAATGGTTACCTATCAGAAATGGGATCAGGATGAAGAGAATCAAAATTATTGGTTATTCTTCTACTCTGTAATATATTTTAAAGCAATAATTATATATATGTATATTTATTATTTGACTATTGACTGTCTTTCTCACTAAAGTGCACTCTTTTTAAAACAGAGACTTTGACCTTCATATTTGCAACATACTTAGAGGAATGGTATAAGCTATATAGTTCAGTATATATTTTTGTAGTATATGAATTTTCCAGATAGCAGCAAGCAATTAAAAGACGAGTTTCTCAAATGCTTAGGGCAAGTGTTCCTCAGTGAGAAAAGAGTGGCAAAGTACAATTAATAAAATATTTTAAAAGATAACTGTGGCAGATATCTATAAGAAGACATTAGAAATCATCATTATAAATATTTCATGGGTGAGAATTGTGGCATTATCAGGATCTGTGAACAACAGATACAGCATATTTGTATAGGAAAACATTCTTCATTGAGTATGTTTCAACATGAGTTTTTAACAATGCTACATGACTCCAGCAAAACATAAACTGGCTGGGTTTCAATTTATATGTTACTAAGATGGATGACCATAAGCAAACTATCTTAATGTTCAGTTTCATCTCTGTAACATAGAGATAATAACAATAGTTAAAATTTGCTTGAGCACTGTCCTAGTTAGGTTTGACTGTAAATTTGATATAGCCCACAATCAACTGGGAAGACATTTTAAATAAAGAATCATCTAGATCATGATATGTCCTGTGAACCCATATATGAGGGACTGTCTTGGTTTTTAATTTATATAGGAAGACTTAGCCCAGTGCTGGCAGTATTATTCCTTTGGCACTGGTACTTAATATTAAAAAGGAGAAGAAGGCTTGTTGGGAGGAAGCAGGCAAGGGTGTGCATAGACTCTTATTATTAACTGTGAATATGATATCAGCTGTCTCAAATTCCTACCTCTTTGACTTTTTTCAATCATAGACTGTAACAAAAAATGTAAACAAATAAACATAGTATTCTCCCAGTTTCTTTCTTACAAGACATTCTGTCACAACAGAAATGAAGCTAGAACAAGCTCTAAATGAGTTAATATTTATTATGAACTTAAAGAAATGCCTGTTACATCCTGTTGAGTAGATAAATTATAGCTACCATTACTTAGAAAGAGGAAATGAAGAAAATAAGGACAAAGATGAAAGAAAAAAACAAAAGAATGAAGAAAGAAAGAGTCCAGGGACCCAGTCAGGTATGATATAAATTTAAGTGAACAAAAAGGAGTATAACAAGAGTTTCTGAAGAAGAAAGAGGAAATACAAGAGAACACACAAAGTAGCACTGTCAGTAATAAAAGTTTTTAATTTATATAGGTCTATATAAATGTCTCCATAAATATTAAGAGGACAATAAAGGGATAAGCTGAAGAACTTCATGACAAGAATTTAATAATTTATATAAAATGCAAAATACATTCATTGAAATGCATAAGTTAATAGAACTCAAGAAAACACAGTATATAACTCAATAACTTTAAAGAATTAATTTTGTGATTAAAAGTTTTTGTAGTTAATGTGTAGGAAGTCAATGACTTTTCAATCCCTATTAATCTCTAGTGGTGAAAGCAAGGCGTCATCTTGAGTTTTTGCCTCTTTCTAATTAATGATTCATCTCTAAGTAATGAAATACTCTCTTAATATTCCTTGACATTCTGTTACCCAATACCATTATCTTATTCCAGGTACAAATTAGGGGGAAAGGATATTTTTTCTTATTTGTTTTCCTCTGGAATCATGCCGTAGCCATCAAAGCTGCTTTCTAAAATTGTTGCCACTTCCAGTGTAAAATATTATAGAAATTAACTGAATGATAATATGTATAACTTCCTCTTTTCTTACAAGATCCTAAGTGATTTGACTCTTCCTTCTTCTTGTTCAGTCTATTTATTGTAGCAGTATACACAGCTACCATACGTTCTCAATTCCATTCTGATTTCCCACATTCTTGAATTTTTGTTTAGTTCCTCCCCTTTGCTTTGTCTTCTTAGCAATTTTTTAAAAAATGGCCCATTGTCTGACTCCATGATCCACCAAAAGTTGGCAGGTAGTAATTTCTTATACTTATGTGGTGATGTTACATCTTACAACTAAATAACAAACTCTTTGTGTTCTGCATCATTTGAACTATTGATGTGTCTTTTGCTTTCAATCAATTTTACCCAAGCATGATTTTCTACCATCCGATAGTGATGATTTTGAAAATACTAATTTACCGAGCTATATAGATCTCCTAAATATTGACATACTTAATTGTATAATAGCAAAAAGTCATCTTCATTATTCTTACACTAATCACATTAGAAAATTCTTCAAATACTTGGAAGCCGTCAAGCTCATGATAGTTTAATTAACAAGATTTCCAAAATTCTATTACTTGCTTGAAATCTTAAATATCATCATTAAAGGTAACAAGAATTGTCAGCTATTATTCTTGAAGTAACAATCTCACTTGATTAATTTTTGAGAAAGTATCTGCCAAGTATCTAAGTCTGAATAATAATAGTTTATTTATCAATCATTTTTTCAAGTCAAGATGATGTTCCATGAAAAAAAAAATGGCCTGTTGAGCTCATAGCACAACTGAATGCACAAGTGCTTTTCCTTGAGACAGTCATCATACTTCATGCTGCAGAGGCATTTTATATGAGCTTCCCTTTCCTTAAAGAGATTGTTAACAGGACATGTATACAAATATCAAACATTAACATAACTATTTTCATTGCTTGATAGAGGACTTTCTTAAGTGAAATCTTCTTTTTTTCTCTTTTAAATAATTGTTAAGTGTATGCTGGTGAAAAATACAATAACTAATCCTAAACACCCTTTCATATCAGAGCTTCAGAATTTTATCCCTCCTTTTTATCACATCTGTGGCAAGGCAAAACACAATAGCAAAGGCCATTGTTTTATAATTATACTGATGATAGTGCTAACTTCACAGGTCTCCTGAGTAGATCTTGCAAACCAGTCTTTGAGACCCTTAACAGAAAACCATGATGGCAAAATACCTTTTTATTTAATTAATTTATTCAGATTACATATAAATTGTTATCCCAACCCTTGTATCTTCCCGTTCTTCCCTCCCACTTTCACCCTATTCCCCTCCCCTATGGGAAAATACTTAACCCACCAATGCTCCAATGATTACCATTTAGGATAATTTTTCAAAATTATTCAGCACATATTTGATGAGAGTTTATTATGTCCTACACAAGCATTTAGCACTAAAGATATATCTGTCTAGAAAATAGACATTTACAAACATTCAATATTTACCATTGTCCCAAGAGAATATACATACTATCGGGAGTAGGCTAATTTCAAAGAGAGAGATTTCTATAAAATTGAGATACAGAATAACTTAAAACTAATGGTTGGAGAAATTGTCCCCTACCTAGACATTCATTAGGATTTCAACAACAATAAATTAGCTAAATCATTTAATTCATTATAAGTAAATGATACTTGTTTTTCATAATAAGGCACACACTGTGAATGTTTTTAGATGGTTCTATGTCTGTGCCTGTATTACTGTTAACTTTTGGTCTTGATGTCAGAATGTGGTGCTGCTTATATTTTAATTTCTTTCCTTTATGTTTTCATTTTTCATTAAAAATGGCAGAAACATTTCTGTCAGAAGATTAACTGGAGACTTCGGGATTACAGAGACAAACACAACATCAGCTTCTTGTCCGTCTACAGTGGTAAAAATGGTTCCATAGAACTTTTTGATAACCTGAGGCCATAAAAGTCTTCCCTTGTCACCCTGGGCTGTTTGTCAGTGTCACTTTCCTCTGCATAGCCAAAATCTTTGTCAGATACATTTAACGTCATGAACATAAGGTTCTAGGAACTTTTCTCTCCTCTGCAGTCAAAAATTGGGGAAAAGACATCCACAAATGGAAATTCACATGTGAACTTAGCTGATGTCAGGGACGACTTATTAGCAAGAGAAAATTTCAGGTAGAAACTATGCCACCAAGTTGAAACACATCTCCAAACTACTTTCATCGAAATTGATTTGCCCTGTCCAGTTGGGGTATGTTATTTAGGGTATTTCCAAGAACTAATGATTTTAAGGTGATTCAAATGTTTGTTGTTGAGCTTTGGACCTGATTGATAAGCATCTGTATTCTGATTATATTAAACTCTTTCCAGAAGTAACTGAATTTAACTGCTTGGACCTCTGCTTTTTTAGCTAATGAAAAAGGACCATAAACACTTCCAAAAGGTAACACAGTTTTCAAATGAAAGCATATATTGGAAAGTAGGTTACATGTTCGAAATATTAAGTGTTTAAAAATAATAGTAGCTGGTATAAAGAAATACTGTAAAGTTTGCTGCTTCTAGAAACAGAAATATTTATAGAATTAAGAGGGCTGATCTTTATAGATTTCCAAAGTGGCTGTACTAGTTTGCATTCCCACCAGCAATGAAGGAGTGTTCCTCTTTCTCCACATCCTCGCCAGCATGTGGTGTCCCTTGAATTTTTGATCTCAGCCATTCTGATGGGTGTAAGACAGAATCTCAGAGTTGTTTTGATTTGCATTTCCCTGATGACGAAGGAGGTTGAGCATTTCTGTAAGTGTTTCTCAGCCATTTGATATTCCTCTGTTGAGAATTCTCTGTTTAGTTCCAATCCCCATTTCTCAATTGGGTTACTCTCCACAGTTGACTGGAGAGTGGAGTATGACTTTCACACGTACTCTGGTGCCTCATATTTGACCATGTCCCCTGGAGGGAGAGACCTGGTGGCACTCAGAGGAAGGATAGCAGGCTACCAAAAAGAGACTTGATACCCTATAAGCATATAAAGGGGGAGGAAGTCCCCATCAGGCACAGTCACAGGGGAGGGGAGTAAGGGGAAAATAGGAGGGAGGGAAGAATGGGAGGATACAAGGGATGGGATAACCATTGAGATGTAACAAGAATAAATTAATAAAAAATAAAGAAAAAAGAGGATTGATCTTTAAATAGTTGTAACATTATCTTTTCACTTAAATTTTTCTTTTCTAATAGTATATATTGTGCCAATGAGAAAAAAAAGATAATAAAGTTCACTCATAGTAGGAAAAACAAAAGGAAATGTTTTTCAATTCTTCCCTAAGTGAGAGGAGAGCTTGCATGCTCACCTCCACCCTTTTATCTCTCAACAACTATAATAAGAAAAGAGCAGATAATGTAGCCGTACAGGAATTTTTAGGGCATACAAAAATATGGTCTTTTGTACTTGTGATATATTTTATGTTCCGCATTTTGATTTTACTAGTTTCCAAATTCCAAGCCAAAAAGCAAGCTTCTCTGTTAAGTCTTTTCTTAACTACTCAAGACAGCTGATAGAGTACGCTGTTCTTCTTAAAGTATATCAGCTACTATATTTTCACAAATAATGATTGACAAATTACATCATAGTCTGAGATCATTAAAGACATGAAACATGTCTTGCATTTGCCTTTGTGCTAAGCATCATCCCAGCTACATATTTTTCAAAAGAAATGAGTAAAAGAGTGAGTTGTAGGGGAGGGGACTAAGGGGAAAATGGGAGGGAGGGAAGAATGGGAGGATACAAAAGATGGGATAACCATTGAGATGTAACAAGAAAAAATTAATAAAAAATTTTTTAAAAAAGAGTGAGTTTATCTTTACAACTAAGCTTCATAGATGCCAAACGGAGATGCCATTGTACTCTCTGATTTGACAGTATAAGCTATGTCATCTCATCTGTGATCTCCGTATGACTTCCTTATTGACCTATTTTACTCCTACTTCTCTCCCTGTTACCAAACTCCAAAGGAAAATGTGCCTCTTATAGATTTCCTTTCTATAACGATGTTTAAGACTCTGGTATAACACTTAATAATGATGTAGACAAGCACCAAAGAACCCTAAAAATGATAGTCAATCTATTTTATAATGCTGTTGAAGATAAACTTTGTTTTGTTTTTTTCTACATTTTGATGTTATTCATTTGATTTATTCTTACTGATGGCTTCAAATACAATCACCAGCTTCACCATTGTAATGACATATATTTGAATCTAGTATTCCATTTTGCTATTAGTTATAATAAAAGTAATGTGAGTTGCTATTTAAAATCTATAAGACATACATATTTTTATTTTAGTAATACAATTAAAAAGTAACCTCAAACAAACACTAATTCTCTATTTCAGGCTCTCTGGTGACAAGACTACTTTCAATACTTACAAACCCTTTTCTTCAACATCTTTCCCAGTATTCAATGGAAGAAGATGGCATGCATTATCCATAAAAAGGCAAAGAATAAATATTTTAGATTTTTCATACTGAAATGACAAACTGAATATTATTAATGCACTTAAATTAAAAATAGAAAATAAATATCCTACAAATATAAGGAAAAATATAATCATACAAATGTAATGAAAATTCTAAAGTATAACTGAAAATATTTTTCACATAACCCTAAATGGAAAGACCAGAATTGCTTATGTGTAAGAGAAACATCTCATTAAAGATTAAAGTTCCTTGTCATTAATATTTAATAGAAATCCATTTGTTTATTTGATATGTAATAATATTTCATCCAAGATGCTGAAAATTGCATTATATATGTTATTGAGAAATTATAAAATTTTATATACACACACATATATGTATATATACTCAACATTGCTATTACAAGAAAAGTCATTGGGCCCAGGGGTCCCACTCAAACTAAGGCACCAGCCAAGGACAATACAGGAGGTAAACTTTAAACCCCTTCCCAGATCTAGCCAATGGTCAGAATATTCTCCACAGTTGAGTGGAGAGTGTGATATGACTTTCTCACATACTATGGTGCCTCACATTTGACCATGTCCCCTGGAGGGGGAGACCTGGTGGCACTCAGAGGAAGGACAGCAGGTAGCCAAGAAGAGACTTGATACCCTATGAGAATATATAGGGGGAGGTAATCCCCCTCAGGAACAGTCATAGGGGAGGGGAATAATGGGAAAATGGGGGGGAGGAATGGGAGGATACAAGGGATGGGATAAACATTGAGATGTAACAAGAATAAATTAATAAAAAAAAAAAAAGAAAAGTCATCCATTGAAAATGTATGCACGAATGTGGCTGTATTCTAACAATGCTTTATTTTGAATTATAATTTAATTTCATCAATATTTTATGTGATACATAGTTGTTAAAGATGTGAAAGCTGTTTTAGCTCATGGACTAAATAACTGGAAGAAAGATGGGCTTTGCCCATTGTACCATAACCTCAGCTATATGGTATGCTCCAGCATTACAGCCATGATCATACTTCGTTTTCATGGGGTCAGTGTTATCCATGGAGATACAGACAGAAGAGATAAATGGCTAGTTCCTTCTAGGAAGATTATTCCTAACTACCCTGTTCCATAACTTCTTCTCACAGTTCCCAATTTTCCTTCCCTTATGTTATTCCAAGAATTACGAAACTCATTACTGTGCAGTGTAGTAAATTTACTACTGTTCTCTAGCAAGCAAATTACAGTCCCATCACCCAATGTTTCTATTAATTCAACCTCTTCCTTCTCTATTCCCTACCATACAACTATACAAAAGACCTCACCAGAAGACTGATAACCCTTTCATAATGTGAAGTGTGAGTGTGTATGTGTGTGTGTGTGAGTGTGTATGTGTGTGTGTGCTTGTGTGTGTGTGTGATGGAAACAGGATGAGATTTAGAATATTATATTTAATAAAGAACTTGCTAGTTCATGTACATACTAAAAATAAAATAGGAAACAATTTTGAAGCCTTGAAGAAAGAACTATGGCCTTCAATTGTAAATAGATAAATATCCATTAAATAAGGTTTCCCTAAGATCATTAAGATGTTTGGATATGTCCTTGTATCCATGGAAATAGCATATTGGAGGTATTTTCTTTACTAAAAAACTAACTAGAGAAAAATGGAATTCTTTTTAATGGGATACCATTTGCTTTATTGTAGTTCAAAATTATTATTCCATAGTACAAAAATTGATCATAAATTTCATGTGTTAATATTGATCTATAATGCAATTTTTAGCACTTTTAAGGTCAGTTCCATGCAAAAATTTAAATAAGCTTAAATATGTACATAAAGTGTTAAATATTTTAGGTTTAATTATTAGAAAATATAATGGAAGAAGCCATAGTCAAGAAAAAGAGCATATTCCATTTACAGTCTTTACTAATTGAATAATTTCAGGTCACTTATTCAGTCACTCTAAGCATGTTCTTTTCTTACATGAATCCTTAGAACTAGGAATAATTATCTTTGGTTTCTAGGTGAGAAACCTATGCAACATATAGGTCTATGAAAGGCATAATAAATACCATTTTATCTTTACGAATAATGCACATCATTGCACATCACTATGTTAACTTTGCATTGTTCATTATTTGATATTTGCTTATGAATTATGTATGATAGATTTATACTCCTATAACAGTTATTCATAGAATATTTACTATCAATGAGTCAGTATAGCAACATCTGCAAAATTATAGGATATTAAAACTGGAAGGTATGACACCATCTCATCCTCTTATAACAAATTGGGGAAAGAGATAATGAGAGGCAAAATTAATTGTTAAGACTCACACAGAATTTTAAGGCAGACTCAGATTTCTCAACTCTGAATGTAGGCTTTTCCCACTATATTATATATATTCTAATTCTGATATTTTCCATGTCTTCCTTGTCTTCAGTATAACCATTCTACAAGCCATAACACCATTCTAGGATTCACAATAATATACTTCATGACCTAACAACCATAGAGCTAAGACTTTTCCTTTTATTTTAAATTTTTTCTTCTCATTACAAGTAGCTTTCTGGTCCAAGTCACACTAAGAGTAGTAGATTAACTTTTTTTTAAAAACATCAACTGTCACAGTCATTCCTACACAAAATATTGTCATAACAGTGTGTTAAATACAGTATTTTGTGTAACTGGATCATGAAATCCTATTATATTTTCTTTATTGATCACCACAAATACAGGCAAATGAACTTAGGTTGAAGTGAAACAAAAATTCTAGTCCTTCTCATATTTTTCTGCCCTGAAGATGCTGTAGAAACAAATCTTCATTTATTTCTGGTTTTATTTATTTGATTCTCATATCCTTGAATACTACCCTTTATTTCTATTTACTGGAAAAGTGTCAATTACGCATTGTTTTAGATGAAATTTTAATTTTGTTTATGAATAAAACATTCCTAAATACCACAATTCACAAGACTGTTATTTGTCTTTCTTCCTAAGTACATCATAATTAATATCAGATTTTTAAATTGAATTATTATTTCATAGTTTTCATGTATATTCCGTTTCAAACCAGATTTTAAGAAACTTCTGAGAATGTTCACGGTTAGAACACATTGTTTTCTTCAGTATCTGACAATCAATGAATGCCTATTGAGCATAGTTATATTTTCCTCTTGGTAGGTGAAAGCATGAATTTGAAAAATAATGATTCCTGATTTGATTGACTCAAGAGCATTTATCATAGACAGGTGTAAATATTGTTTCCTGATGACTTAAGATTTTAATATTTTCCATAGTTTCTAGTATTGATTTCTTTTGAATTAAAAAACAATTTATTTTCTGAAGTTTGTTTACAAGATTAGAATATTCAAGATAAACTAAAAAAAATATTCTTGGAATGAGTTCCACTTAGCAAGTTGTTGGCGTCATGTTGCTATCAATTTGGTTTTCCTTCCTGTTACTGTGACGTACTATCCACTAAGAAACTGAGAGGCACAATCAAGTTTATACATAATGTATAAAAAAGGCTGTTAAATAGATAGTACTTATGGCCTAGGTTTTATATTTGACAAAAAATATTTCCTGAAAAAGTTCAATATTGATATGTATTTGGAATTAAATAAATAAAATATGTTTTCCAAATGTTGGTTAATTAGCCAAATTCTCTGCAGGTTACTGTCTCTTATTAGGAGAAACATTCCATAAAAGGTTAAATCAATTGATAAATTAGGAAATGGTTTTAACATAAATTTAACCTGTGTATTTTATAGATAAAATTTAATATGCAGATTCCAGATTTCAATGGTTTAGAACTAAAGGCTATTATTGTAAAATTGAGAAAATTTTAGCTAAAAAATAAACATTTTTAATGTTTTATGTTCTTGTCTAACAATATAAATATACGAGAAGCTAATTATTTTCAAGAGCACATTTAATGTAGAACATCCACAAAAGAATTATTCACTATTAGACTGCACATATTCAATTCCATTTCCAATATTGACGTGGTCTTTGACTTTGGGAAAACGTCACTATAAAGCTGCACTCATAGACACTCAATTGAACATAAATGGTTGCACATTTATGTAACTGGGAGTATGGAGGCCAGGATGGCAGAATGCCACCTCCCATTTTCTGCCATCACATTCAAGATTTATGTCCAGTTTCAAAAAAATATTTCCTTTGGGGAACATGATAAGTCAGTAATGCCAAGGTAATTTCAATAAATCATTTGGAAATATATTTTTAAAAAGCACAAACTAAAATTATTTTTTGCATAGTATATCTTTGTCATAAATTACAAATAAAAAACATAATATAAAGTACTATTTTATTAAATGTCACTCATTTCTTACAAGATCCTGAGTAATCTGATTCTTCCTTTTCCTTCCCGTTCAGTTTATTACTGGGGACACATGGCTACTATACTTTCTCAATTCCATTCTGATTTCCCACATTCCTGGACTTTAATTACTCCTCTCTGCTTTGTCTTCTTACCAATCTGGTTAATAATGACCCATAGTCTAACACCATTCTCCATCAAAAGTTTACACAGGGAGTAATTTCTTATACTTATGTGGTGATGTGATATCCTACAACTAAATAGCAAATTCTTTGTGTTCTGCACAATATTCGTGATTTCATCATTCTGGTGAGTGTTATTTTCAAAATGGTTCAAAACGGTCCAAAGTAACTAATAAGTCAAGAATCAATGTCAGTACACTAACACTAAAATTTGGAAAGGATGAATGAAAGTCCATAAGAAGGATAGTAAAACTTGCAGCTTAGTTTTGCCCTGGTGTTTATGTCTCTTGTGCCCAGGGTTGGTGGCATTTTGTGCAATAGGGTACTATTAACCAGCTCTGAAAGGTAACTGAAAGATTTGAACAGAAAGATTGTGCATTGTCCTGAGAGTCCCTAAGGCTTTCCTGATGACCAACTGATGAGAATACTTGACATTGTGGGTTTTGTTTAATAACCAGTAGCTATTAGCTGTAACATTATTTAGACATGTACGCTATTTTCCTTCTCAGTCCCAAAAAATACTTGACTGATGAGAATACTTGACATTGTGGGTTTTGTTTAATAACCAGTAGCTATTAGCTGTAACATTATTTAGACATGTACACTATTTTCCTTCTCAGTCCCAAAAAATTGACTTGGTTTACCAAGTAGTAGTCTTCCATTTGGTATTGGGTTGGAAACTTTATTTCTGTAGGCCAGATTTCACAGTGCCAGGAAGTGCAATTCAGGTTGCAGAGGGAAAACAGTTGTTAATAATCCTACTTAGCCTAGAGTTCTTTAAACTACAATACCAACCTACCAGGTAATGAGACCACTGGCCCAATAGTGACACAATTGTTATGAGGATAACAAAAACTACTAAAATGAAACCTGTGTTTTGCTGGGACCATTGAGATTGCTTAGCTGAAGCTGAGAAATTGGTAGTAATTAAGAAAAGACAAGCACTCCTGAAGTGGAATCTTTTCCAAAGAGTTTCCTCAGGGTTAGTACAGAGATCACATAGTCCAGATGGGTCATGAAGAGCAGTGGAGGCTTGGTGCTGTTAGAGGGCAGGAGAGGCCACTGGTAAAGGCATAGCCCTAATTTCTGTAGAATCCCTTGGCACCGTAGGACTGAATAGATCCCCCAAAGAGCCTGTGTAAAAAAAATATGCAGCCCACATGTAGTGGGGACTCCAGAATTTTGTAGGTGCTAATACTATGAGATGACTACAAAGAACAGTACCAGCAGTGTAGTAGAACTTACCTGAACCTGTGGCGTGTTCTATGTGTGCTACAGCAAGTTCTTTGGAGACAAGATCTTAAGGCCCAGAAGTTTCACATTGAGCTTCACACTGTTGTACTTTGACTCTGCTTTCATTGAATGTAACTCTGGTCTGGTTCATCACTCTTTAGATAACAAATACTATATATTTTTTAAATTTTACATTAGTCGATGGGAGTGTTTTGATATTTTAGAAAAACATTACATATTTTAGGGACAATTTTCAATGTTGGAAGTGATGTCATGTTTTAAAAAGGATGAAAGGATGAATATTTAAAGTGTTCGAATTTTTTAGACTGTGGACTTTTAAAAGTTAGAATGTTTCATATTGTGTTATTAATAGTAATATGCCATCTTGGGGACAAATGAAAAAAGTAAAGGTTATAATTAAACTCTGATGTATTGCTTATCATATTGAGGAAAAGTCAACTATCCAGGTTAGTTTTTTGTTCTTTTTAAAATTCATTTAATTCTTCACTTTACATCCTTACTGCAGCCCCACTCCTCTCCTCCCAGTCCCCTCCTTCAGAGAACACTCCCCCATTCTCCACTTTCCTTCTCCTCAGAGAAGAGAGTGGTCTCCCATATGTAACAACCCACCCTGGCACATTAAGTCACTGAAGGACTAGGAAGACCCTCTCCTACTGAGAACGGACAAGGCATCTCAGGTAAAGGAACAAAATACAAAGGGGAAACATCAGAGTCAGTGAAGGCCCCAGCTCAAGTTGGGGGATCCACATATCTGCTACATATGTGCAAGGGGCCCAGCCCCCATGGGCCCAGGCTAGTTGACTATGTATGTCTTCTTGTGGAAGGAGATCTTGACCCATTTGGCTCCTTCAATCATTCCTCCAAACTCTTCCATAGGACTCCCTAAGCTTTGTCTAATATTTGGTTGTGGTTGTGGTTGTGGGTCCCTGCATGTGTTTCCATCAGCTGCTGGGTGAAGCCTCTCAAAGGAGTTATGCTAGGCTCCTGTCTAAAAGCATACCAGAGTAACATTGATAGTGTCAGGTATTGGTTCTGTCCCATGGGATGGGTCCCAAGAATGGACAGTCTTTGGTTGACAATTTGCTCAATCTTTCCTCCATCTCTATCCCTGCACATCTTGTAGGCAGGATAAATTTTGGGTCGAAGGATTTGTGGGTGGCTTAGTGTCCTTATTCCTCCACTGTAATTCTTGCCTGGCTATAGGAGGAGGATAAATCAGGCTCCATATCCCTCACTGCTATGAGCTGACTATGATGACCCCCTAGATTTCCTGTGGCCACCCCTATTTCAGGTCCCTGGCAAATTCCAGATATGCCCTCACTACTACAGATTTCTGTTCTCTCACCCAGCCCTCTCTTACCTGTTTACTCTCCTTATTTCTAATCCCCACCTTTGTTCCCCTCCCCATCCCCTCTCCTACCCATTTCCCTCGCCCCCTTCATCTCCAATGTCTATTTTATCAATCTGGCAATTTCTCAGAAAATTTGTAATAACTGTACCTCAAGACTCAGCTATATCACTCCTGGGCATATATCCAAAAGATACTTCACCATTACACAAGGACACTTCCTCAACTATGTTCATAGCCACTTTATTCACAGTAGCCAGAAACTGGAAACAACTTAGATGTCCCTCAACTAAGAATGGATAAAGTAAATGTAGTCCATTTACACAATGGAACACTACTTAGCTACTAAAAACTAGGGCACCTTGAAATTTGCAGGCAAATGGAAGGAACTAGAAAAGATCATCTGAGTGACATAACCCAAACCCAAAATGACATGCATAGAATGTAGTCACTTATAAGTGGATATTGCCATTCAATACAGAATAACCATGCTAGAATACACAGAACAAAGAAGATACGTTCCAAGGAAGGCCCAAGTGAGGATGCTTTAATCTCTTTCAGAAGGGGAAATAAAAAAAAAAAAAGCTGCCTTGTTTTTATGTCCACTTGACATAAGTTAGAGTCATCTGAGAGAAGAAAACATTTTATAAGATCAGTCTGTATGGCAAGCTTATGGAGCAATTTCTTGATTAATAATTGGTGTAGAAGGCTCTAGCCTATTGTGGGTCTTCCCTTATGTAAGCAATTATAGAGTTCTTAAGAAAACAAATTGATACCTAAAATGATCAAGCCAGTAAGCAGCATTTCTTCAAAACCTGTGTACCAGTTCCTGACTCCAAGTTCTTGGCTTAAGTTCCTGCCCTGACTTCCCTCAATAATAGAAATAAACCATTTCCTCTATGTTTTGCTTTTGATAATGATGTTTTATCATGGTAACATAATCCCTAACTAAGAAAATTGCCTCAATCATTTTGAAACTATTATGGTGATTCAGATGAGTTACATTCTTCACATGGCTAGCTTAAGATCGTTCTGGTTTTTACTGTTTAAAGTGCGTGTGTGTGTGTGTGTGTATGTGTGTGTGCAGAAATAGAGAATTAAACAAAATGTTTGTATATATATATATGTGTGTGTGTGTGTGTGTGTGTGTGTGTGTGTAAGTAAAACAATCACTAATTTTTAGTCAATGATAGTAAGATTGGACAAAAGTCAATAAGAAATATTTAATATAGTAGCTACAATTTACCATGTCATATGTACAGAAAGTAGAATTCTGAGAGAGATCTACAGAAATTATTACACTGAACAGTAAGGAAACAAACAGAGGTACATGTACCTCTACAAATAGAGAAGAAGTAATTTCACTTTGAGATTTAGTAGCAAAATTTGCTATAAGATTTATTCTGTTTTCAATAAAATACAGAACAGTCTCTGACTAGAGATTGAAGGATTTGGGTAACTTGAAGGATTTTTACTAACTCTACATATATCTGTGCTTTAATAAATGGTAGTACTACATAAAATCTTAAGTCAATTTTTGGATTTCATTTTCTTTTATGTTGTGTCAGTACATTCAACTAGATTTGTACTTCTGTCTAACATAGACTATGAGGGAACAGTCAACTTATTTCATTAAAACTACATAAAACAAAGCATAACTAATACTTAAGAAGTATACAATGTTTTACATACATTGCATATGAAATTATAAAGAATATTTAATTATGAAAATAATCTTTTATTAAATAAACTCTATGATTGTCCAAAATGAGGTTTGGAGAATTTTAGGCTGATCAGCAGAAGGGGAAATAATAACTGACCCTATATATTGTCCCTAAATTTAGATGAGTTTTAGCATTCAGAGAAGGTAAAGCATCTAAAAGAGATGGGAAATGAAACTATACATATGAAATAAATTTTATTTATTTATTTATTTATTTTATTAATTTATTCTTGTTACATCTCAATGTTTATCCCATCCCTTGTATCCTCCCATTCCTCCCCCCCCCCCCCATTTTCCCATTATTCCCCTCCCCTATGACTGTTCTTGAGGGGGATTACGTCCCCCTATATATTCTCATAGGGTATCAAGTCTCTTCTTGGCTACTTGCTGTCCTTCCTCTGAGTGCCCCCAGGTCTCCCCCTCCAGGGGACATGGTCAAATGTGAGGCACCAGAGTACGTGAGAAAGTCGTATCACACTCTCCACTCAACTGTGGAGAATATTCTGACCATTGGCTAGATCTGGGAAGGGGTTTAAAGTTTACCTCCTGTATTGTCCTTGGCTGGTGCCTTAGTTTGAGCGGGACCCCTGGGCCCAAATCTGCCTATCATATTGTTCTACTTGTAGATTTCTAGGACCTTCTGTATCCTTTTATTTTGCTGTTCTCCCATGCGTCTCTCATTTAGAGTCCCAATAGGATGCCTTCCCCTCTGTCCCAGTTTCCTGGTAAGTGAAGGCTTTTGTGGGACATGCCCCTTGGGCTAGTATGCAGATATAAGTGAGTATATACCATTTGATTCTTTCTGCTTCTGGGTTAACTCACTCATTATGATCATTTCTAGCTCAATCCATTTATCCACAAATTTCGGGAATTCCTTGTTTTTAATAGCTGAGTAGTATTCCATAGTGTATATGTACCACAGTTTCTTTATCCACTCTTCTACTGAGGGACACTAAAAGGCTTTATGATATGAATAAAAGACTAGATCAAAGAAAATATTAATAAATAGAATCAAAACAAAAAATGAAAGACAAAATTTAAAAACCTTACAGGATAAACAAAGGTAGGAATCTTATCCGTAGGCTAGAATACACCACCAGGAATGACAGGTCTAAGAAGACAAAATTGCTGTCTTTCACTGTTTTTATTTAGTACTTGACTGGAGGTCTTCACAAGTGTTATAATGAAAAGAAATAAAATTCCAAATGATAAAGGAAAGAAAAGAGTTTAAATGCCATTACCTGTATACAGCATGATCATTTATGTGGAAAACAAGAAATTTATAAAAATGGTACAGGAACAAATGGGTATATTTAGCAAGGTAGAACAACAGAGGACCGGTGTACAAAATAAGCTTATTTTCATTTCTATATTATATCCAGGAGTATGCAGAAATTGAAATATAAAAGTATTATTTCTTGCAGCATCTAAAATATTAAATTGTTAGATGTAAACTTAATAAAAATGAGTAAAATTTTGACAACTAGGACTCAGAATCATTGCAAAGATTATTTTTGCATTAGTTTGAAGACAGTGTTATTTACATGCATTTTCTCCTTATACTTTTCTATAGGTTGCTCACAATGACTGTTAAAATTCTAATCATATGAAAAAGTTTGAAGGAATAACCAATTTGGATAATGATTATAAAATTTAAAAGACCTATTATTGTTTTTCCATCTAATAGAAATATAGAGTAATTAAAGTAGTATGTTATTAATTTAAAGATAAATAGATGTATGAATCAGTGGAATGAAATTTAGAGTCCCTAAAGAGTTCTATACAAACATGCTAAATTGATTTCTGCCCACAATCCCAAAAATATTCAATAGGGGAATTCATTCTCTTTTTAAGAAACAATACAAGAACATTTGAGCATTCATATTCTCAAAGATCATCCTGCTTTTACCCCATGCTGTATGCAAACACTAATTTAGAATGTGTTTTACAAAACGTGCACTATAAAACAACATACTCTGCTTCATCAGATTCTTTAATGCTTAAAAATTTACTGTTTAATAAAGGAAAATCTGAGCCACAGAGTCACAGAAATACTTGTAAAACACACATCCAACCAAATCTCCCAGGTATTATATATATACATATATGTGTGTGTGTGTGTGTATGTGTATGCATATACATGACACTGTATATATATTTTTGTATCTTGTATTTTCTGTATATGGGTGTGTATATACAATTCTTATAATTCAATAATAAAGAGTAAAACTCTCTGAAAGAAAGCATTTTAACAGTAACTTTGTCAAAAATATGTGTGGATCAAGTATGGCCATGATAAGATATTCAACACCTGCTCATTGGTCATTATGAAAATATAATTTGAGCCACAATTTTATGCCACTATTCAATGATTAAAATGTAATAAAAGTATAATTTAAGCCATACCAAATATTGGTGAGAATTCAGAGTAATTGATCCTACCACATATTAATATTGATATAAAATATTACAACAAAAATGTAAAAAATATTGATTAGGTTTTCAGACTTGCCAAAATAAAATGTCAAAACTTAGCCACTTTACAAACAAGGGAGAAATTTATTTTTAAGTGATTTTAAAAACCAGACATTTGGAATTAAAATGTCAGTTGCCTCAGCTCTACTCTCAAAGTCTAGTAGAGAAAATCCTTTGTTTTTTTTTCTTCCAGTATCTGGTAGCTTCAGGCATTCTTGGCTGGTGATAGTACAACTGCAGTCTCTGCCACTGTGATCATGTAGCCTTCTCATTTGTTCCTAAGTCTTCACTTCTGTTTCTGAAAAAGACACTTGTATTTAGATTTAATAAAGTCCTATCTTGACTTAATAGTACAGGTAGGGAATCTTTTTCTCAATGCTGCTACATTAACAAATGTAGACATAACTTACTAGAGTCTAATAATCCATTACACATGGTTTAATAGACGCTTCAAAACCGAAAAAAGAAAAGAAAAAAAAAAAGAAAACTAAACCTATACTTAACATTGAGCTGACCATTCCACTCCCAGATACTTCTCAAAAGAAAACATATATCCTAATAAAGACTCATATATGAATATTAACATCTGCTTCAGTTGTAATATAATAAAATGTTCTCTAATATGTGCATGGACAGCTTTCATTCACATAGATGTATATTAATTTAGCATCTAAAGCAACAATAAAAGGGAAATTAATCATTCTGAATTCTCTCAAGTGACCACATTAACACACGTTTATTAATTAGGTTAGAAGTCAAAAGAGAGAACATGTTGTATGAAACAATTTATTTGAAAATCCAGGAAACTTGTACTAATCTGTAATGACAAAAAGCATATCAATGGTAACATGTAAATATGTGAGGTAGGCAAGTGATGATGTATTTATTCATAACCTTTTAAAATATGTACTATTATAGCTTATCTGTATATGTATTTAGCTTGCACGAATGCATGTATACTGCATGTGTTTGGCGTTTAACAGACCAAAAATGGCATAGAATCCCCAGGAACTTCAGTTACATATGGTTGTGACATATCATGTAGATGCTGGGAATTGTATGCAGGCCCTCTACAATAAAAAAATTCCTCACAACCACTGGGTCATCTCAGTCCTTGTTCATTACCTTGCTTGTAATGATAGCTTTACATTTGTACACAAAGTCAAAATCTTTCTAGTTGTATATTTTTAACACATTTTAGCTTATTTTTAATATCTCAATAAAACTGTAAGAATGAAACGTAGACATTTTATAATCAACCTTCTGTCTAGGGCTACGAATGAGTAGGTGTTTCATGCAGTTTGTGTTACTATTTTCTGCTCCATTGGGAGACATTGTAATTTGTCAGTCTCAGTGGCTGCACCACTGCCCTCACTAGTACATTGAAGTCTATGGTCTACTCCTGTCTTGCTGACTTCCCTTTGAGCACTAAATTAAAAAAAAAAAAAAAAAAAAAAAAAAAAAAAAAAAAAAAAGCAAATCAAAACAAAAACTCACATTCTACTCATATCTGGTCTCTGTGAGATTAATCTTGTGAGATGAGTGAAAAACCTCTGGATTTATGAAATTTGAGTCATGACATTTTTCCCACCCATGAAATTATTCCCGTTAGGTTTTTTTTTTTTTTTTATCCATGCTTTGAAAAAACTCACTATTCTAAACATGATTAGGGAACACAAGCAGGAGTATTTGCTTCAAAAGGACACACTTAAAATCCTTAACAGTGTACTTCATTCTCTCCAGTGACCAGATTAGCACATCTTCGTTAGTTAGATTAGCTGTCTGTCCTCTTAGCAAGCTCAGAAGATTTCTCTTTGAAAGGATTAAGTATAGTATCCAAAAGTATGAGAAACAAGACCAGAAATGGCAAGTGCATCTAGGAAGTAATGTTAAATGGTGGAAAATAAACTTGGAGCACATAAAGATCACCAAGAAGGGTAAATCTCAGATTTTTCTTGGGAACAGAGATGAATTTGTCCAGAGACAGCTTAGGAAAATAATTTCTTATGGAGTGATATAGCTGAAGACTTGAATGACAGAACTAGATCACAATGGCTGTGATGATTAAAGTGACTGGCTGGCATCACCCACTAGCAACCTCTTTTTCTATTCTGAAGTTTTTTTCGTGGAGACTTTTCTGTAAGTTTTAGGAATGAATAATGTAGATGTAATTTTCAAGTGAAAATTTATATTCTCTAATAGTATGCATTACCTATATGTCACTAAATATTGAAAATAATGAATATGTACACAATAGTTTCATTTACCTGCACTCTTGAATGTTCTGCAACATGTTCAGTTGTACATATTTATAATTCTATACTAATAGACAAATCTTGGTTTTAAGGATGATATCATTGTAATAATAGAAAAATTTTCCACCATTTAAACTCCAGTTATGCAGTCTACAATTTTGAATATTGAGGCAATTTCTTTAACATATACATCTAGTCCATTGATGAGTATAGTTTGCAAAGGCAGCTCTATCATTAAACTAATTAAACTTTTATTCTGAATTTTAATTCTAAACTTTGGAAAAACCATAATACTGTTACATACTATATAAAATTTGAGAAATTTCTCTTTTTTTTTTAAAAAAAGAAATCTCTCAGAACTGTATTGCTTCAGTTCTTATAGCCAGGTTGTGGTAGGACATGCATTTAATCCCAGTACTTGGGAGGCAGAGGCAGGCAGATCTCTGAGTTCTAGGCCATCCTTGCATACAGAGTAAGTTCCAGTATAGCCAAGCCACACAGAGAAACCTTAACTTGAAAAACCACCACCACCACCACCAACAACAACAACAACTGCAATAAACTGTCTAAAAGGAATCTGGTGGTTGCCTGTAATCCTGGAACTTGGTAGCCTGAGGCAAGTGATTCACAAGTTTGAAGACAGTCTGGGCTATGTATCAAGTTACAGGCCAGTCTGGGATATACTGTTAAAAGAACCCAGATTATGAAGCAACTGCATCTTTTGGATATGTGAGTGGATAGGCAGGGAAATAAAGGATGGGTAGCATATCTTCATTGCACACTACCTTCTTTGCTCTCATTCTTTTCTAAGATATAATCTTCATCACTTGAGTTGTATCAAAACCTTCCTATCCATTTACTGAATCTACAAAGATCTATGCTGACAGTTTTTCAGTGTGGGCAGAAAGAAGTTGACATGAATTAGTGCCATCTAGGAAGAAAGAGCCTAAATTGAGAATATGCCCCTATCAGATTGGCCTATATGCAAGTCTGGGGGAATTTTCTTGATTAATGATTGATGTAGAAGAGCCCAACACCTGTGGGTGTTAACATTGCTGGAAAAGAAATACTGAGATGTACACAAAAACAGTCTGAGCATGCCATAGGAAGCAAGTCAATAAGTAGTATTCTTGCATTATCTCTGTTTCAGTTTTCTGACTTCCCTTTATGATGATCTATAGTCTGTAAGATTAAATAAGCCCTTTCTTCCCAAAGTTGTTTTTGGTCATGATGTTTATCATAACAATAGGAAGTCAATATGCTACCATACATACATGGGATTCATATTATCTATTAATCAGTGAAGGTCTATAATATTGAAGCAAGGAAAGGACTCTTGGCTTGGAAAACGATTTCTTTAACTCACCAAGGCATGGTGGGTCCATTATTGAGTCAGATGGCAAATCCTTTGATTTATTTTGTGAAGTCAATGTAGCTATGGTAAACTAATACAATATATGTTGGCATTACCCTAATTAGTATTCATTCCACTGTTTCCAAGTCACAGCAAAGCAGCAGATAGAAGAAATTGGTTTGCCACAGCAGAATTTCCTAACAAAAATTAAAAGTGAAGGTGGCTTTGCAATGCCAAAGTAAGTTTGTATACTGCATGCATGTTAGCCAAAGCAAAAAAGTCATTTCCTAATAGTGAGTAAATGTTGTGTTATTGCACCCTTTCAGTTGAAAACAATTGTTTGAAGTGGTAATAACATTGGTAGCTCAAAGAAGTCAATTAAAAACAAAACCCAAAGGAAACTGCCACTCCTGGGGACACACACTTGTAATCATACTGCTCAGTAAAGAGTGGCTGGTTAGAGTTGGAGGCCAGCCAAGGCTACTTAGGGGGCTCCTCTTATCTCAAAGACAACACAGCAACAACAACGAAACCAACATAAACAACAACAGTGACAAAAACAATTTCATCTAGTTTTTTTTTTCAGCTTTTAACCATTCAGAGACATTAACAATGTTCACTCCTATTTTTTACTTCAAGAGTTAATTAGAAATTTGAAGGGGTTGAGGTATGTACCTCTATGAATAATATGAATAGGCCACAGTAACAGTATAATTTTTTTCACAGGAATTCTGAAAGCACAAAGATAGCACAACATGATGTAGAATCTGATAAATGTGTCAAAATTGATGTTATTAGATTTTGTGAAGCAGGAAAGGGTTAAATAAAATGTAAATACCCTAACAACTTGAAGTAATTAAAATGCATTTATATTTGCTGAAATTTTCATCAGAAGATACATTGTAGAAAGTATAGGAACTAAGGATAACTTTCCCTCCCTCCTCTCACTCATCCATTGTCAGCATTAAGACCTCAATACTCTGGCTTATTTTATATTTAAAAAAGTATCTTAATGATTGCTTTAGTTAGGTTTCCATCCCTGTGAGTAAAAAAAGAAAGCATGATCACATCTCGAGAAGGACTGTGGGACACTCAAGCCGCTCTGGGCTTGGATCCCTCTCCACTTGCTTCTTACCAGCCTGTCCCATCTGAGACACAGAGAGTGTACAAGCAGAGTTGAGTCCACAAGGACCACCACCCACATTAGCTGCCATGCCAAGAAGAACTATAGGATAATCTGAGTAGTGTTGGGCTTGGGCTTGGTGTTCTCTCTCTCTCTCTCTCTCTCTCTCTCTCTCTCTCTCTCTCTCTCTCTCTCTCTCTCTCTCTCTCTCTCTCTCTCCACTTCTTACCAGCCTAACCCATCTAGGTTACAAAGAGTCAACTAGCAGAGATAAATTAGGCATGGGCCACTACCCACATTGTCCACCATACCAAGGAGGCCTGAGGGGCAACAAAGCTGCTTTCAGCTTGGAGCCATCTTAGGTTGTCCCTCTCCTACCTGACCCAATTGGGACACAGACAGTGAAACCAGCAGAGCTGAGCTGGCTGCAGGCTCCAAAAGCCATTGTCCACCATCCTGAGCAGGCCTCTAAGTAGTCCTAGTAAACAGCCTTCAGCTTGGAGCTCTCTTCACTTACACTTGACCAGCCTGGCCCAGGTGAGATACAAACAGGGACTTCCAGGCCTGCTAACATGAGAGAAAACCAGACGGCTAAAGGTCAGTGCAGGAACACAAACAACATAATTCAGAGCCATATGACACCACCAGAAACTAGTGGTTTCCTACCTATCACTGCAAAACCTGGAGGTACTAACACCCACAAAGAGCAAGAAGATTTTAAATCTGAAATGATTATTACGATAGAAACCTTGAAGAAAAATAAATCTCTCAAAGAAATACAGGAAAATACATTTAAACGGATAAAGGAATTGAATAAATTCTATAAAGAATTACAGGAAAGTATAGTCAAATGGGAGAAGTAAATGAAAAAAAATGAATAAAACTATTTTGACCTAAAAAGGGAAATAGAAGCAACAATGAAAACAAGAATCTCGGGCAATCCTGGAGTTGGAAAACACAGGGAAGAGAACAGGAACTGCAGACATAAGCAGCACCAGCAGAATACAAGAGATGGAAGAAAGAATCCAAAGAATCTCAAAGAAGAGCTAATACCAATTCTCTTGAAATTATTCCTCAAAATAGAAATTGAAGGAACATTACCAACTGATTCTATGAGGTCACAGTCACTTTGATACTAAACCACACAATGATCCTAGAAAGAAAGAGAATTTCAGACCAATTTCCCATAAGTACATTGATGCAAAAATACTCAATAAAATACTCAGAAAACAAACAAACAAAAAAACACATCAAAAATATCATTCATCATGACTAGGTATGCTTCATCCCAGGCATGCAGGGTTAGTCAAATATACAGAAATACAACAATGTAATTCATCATGTAAACAAATTGAAAGAAAATAAAACACACGATCATTTCCTTAGATGCTAAAAAAGCATTTGAAAAAAAAAATCCAACACCCATTCATCTTTAAAGTCTTAGAGATATCACTGATAAAAAGTACATACTTAAACATAGTAAAGGCAATGTACAGCAAGCCTGTAGCCAACATCATATTAAACGGAGAGAAAATTGAAACAATTCCAATAAAACAAGGGATATGAAGTCCTTGAAGTCCTACCTTACAGCAATAAGACAACTAGAGAGATCAAAGGGATATAAATTGGAAAAGAAGAAGTCAAAGTATCACTATTTTCAGATGATATGATAGCATACATAAGTGACACTAATACTTCTACCAAGGAACACTTTCAGCAAAGTTGGATACAAAATCAACTAAAAAAACGTAGTAGTCCTCTATACAAAAGACTGAGAAAGAAATTAAGGAAACAACACCCTTCACAATAGCCACAAAATATATAAAGCAGCTTGGAGTAACTCGATACAAGCACATGAAAGAGTTGTATGAAAAAAACTTCAAGTCTCTGAAGAAAGAATTTGAAGAAGATTTGAGAAGATGGAAAGATCTCCTGTGGATCAGTAGGATTAACATAGTAAAAAATGGCCACCTTACCAAAAGCAATCTACAGATTCAATGCAGTTCCCCTCAAAATGTCAGCATAATTCTTTACAACTATTGAAAAAACAATTCTCAACTTCATTTGGAAAACAAAACAAAACAAAACAAAATCCTGGATAGCTAAACAATCCTATACAATAAAAGATCATCTGGAGGCTCTCCATCCCTGATCTCAAGCTATACTATAGAGCAAAAGTAATAAAAGCGGCATGGTACTAGCATAGAAACAGACAGGTGGATCAATTAAATTGAATCAAAGACATATAAATGAACCCACACACCTATGGACACTTCCTTTTTGACAAAGAACCCAAAACCATACTACAATGGAAAATAAATAGCATCTTCAAAAAATGATGCTGGTCTAATTGGATGTCTATATGTAGAAAAAATGCAAATAGATACTTTTTAAAAATCACCCTGCACAAAACAAAATCCAAGTGTATTAAAGACTTTAACATAAAACTGGACACCCTAAATCTTTTAGAAGGAAAAGTGAGGAAAGAGCCTTGAATTGAATGGCACAGGAAACAACTTCCTGAACAGACCTCCAACAGCTCAGGCTCTAAGATCAGCAATTAATAAGTGGGACCTCATGAAACTGAAAAGCTTCTATAAGGCAAAGGGCACTGTCAACAGAACAAAACGACATCCTACCAACTAGGAAAATTTCTTCACCAACCCTATATCTAACAGAGGGTTAATATCCAAATATATAAAGAACTCCAAAAAATTAAACACTTCCAAACCAAATAATTCCATTAAAAATGGCTTACAGAACCAAGCAAAGAATTCTCAACAGAGGAATATAGAATGGCTGAGAAACACTTAAAGAGCTGCTGAACATACCTAGTCATGAGGGAAATGAAAACCAAAACAACTCTGAGATTCTATCTTACACCTACCAGAATGGGTAAGATCAAAAACTCAAGTGATACCACATGCTGGTGAGGATGCAGAAAAAGGGGAACACTCCTTCATTGCTGGTGGGAATCCAACCTTGTACAACCACTTTGCAAATCCATCAGGTGCTTTCTCAAAAACTTGGGAATAGTTATACCCCAAAACCCAGCTATACCACTTCTGAGCATATACCTGAAAGATATTCCACCATATGAGGACATTTTTTCAATAATGTTCATAGAAGCTTTATTTGTAATAGCCAGAATATGGAAACAACCTAGATGTCCTTCAACAAAAGAATGAATAAAGAAATTGTGGTCTACATAACGGAATACTACTCAGCTATTAAAATAAAAAAAAAAAAAAAAGAATGAAAATCTTGAAATTTGAAGACAAATGGATGTAACTAGAACAGATCATCCTGAGTGAGGTAACCAAGACCTAGAAAACATATATGGTTTATATTCCCTCATAAATGGATATCAGCCACATAATACAGGATTACCACACTACAATATACAGACATAAAGAAGCTAAATAACAAAAAGCACCATAGGAAGAATGATTAATTCTTATTCTGAATGGCAAATCGAATAGACACTGGAAAAATTTGAAGGGAAGAAGCAGGATGCAGCATACCATAAAGGTCCAAAGAAAGACTCCACCCAGCAGGAGATAAAAGCAGATGCTGAGACTCACAGCCAAACTTCAGGGTGGAGTGCATAAAGCTTTATGGAAGAGTAGGGGAACAGAAAGACCTGGAGGGACAGGAATTCCACAAGGAGGCCAATGGAGCCAACAAATCTAGGTGGAGGAGGGGTGTGCTGCAGAGACTGATGCACTAACCAAGGACCATGCATGGTAAGGTCCTAAACCCTCAGCTCAGATATAGTAGATATGCAGCACAGTCTGCTTGTGGGTCCCATAATATGGGGAGTAGGGACTACTTATGACATGGCCTCTGGCTTGCCTGCATATGGCTTGATCAGCCTGCTATTTTATACATCCCAAGACCGCCTTCCAAAGGTGATACTATCCATAGTGAGTTGGAAACTCCCACTTCAATCATTAACTAAGAAAATGTCCTCACAGATTTGTCTAAAGGCCAATCTCATAAAGACATTTTCTCATTTCAGGTACCTTCTTCCCAAAGGACCCTGGCTTGTATTAAGTTGACACAAGGTCTAATAAGTACTATATCTTAGGTGTCATCTAGGTTTATCATTAATTTTTGTGAATGATCATTGCTTTCAAGTACTACTTGAAAGAGTTTGAGAGTTGTCTTTTGCAGCCTACTTAATAATGTTTTTTGAGGAATTCAACCTACCATCTCAGGGCAAAGGAGAACTTATATTTGAAAATTACAGTGTATTCACCATTTTAAAGATAACCTTTGAATTAGCCATTGAAAGCTGTTCTGTACCCACCTGATAAAAATTCAAACAAAAAGTCCATGCTTTCCCAGTGATTTACAGTAGCACATTTACTGTTCTTAAAGTATAGTTCCTGTAGTATCTTCCCAAATCTGATGCAAAGATAGAAGAAAACGTCCATTCTTCAAAAGCCAAACTGTGCAACCTCAAAACTTTTAACTTTCAATTGGAAATGGTTATTTTGTCATTTTTGACATGCTAAACTGCACGTATCAAAAGGGGACTATAGGGATGAAGAGATGATTTACTGTTTAAGATCATTTGCTGCTCTTCCACAGAAGCAGAGTGTGGTTCCCAGCACCTATATCAAGAGACTCACAATAGTCTGTATGTCCAGCTGCAGAAGATCCAATGACTCTGAACTTTCCAGACACCTATACTAATGTATAATACCTGTGCATGTGCATGTGTAGACACATACACACACACACACACACATGCACACACACACAGACAAGCATGACGTACATCTAAACTTAAGTGGAAAATAATAGAAATAAAACTTTAAAATTTTCATAATTACTTACAATACATTTAAATTAGGGAATCATAGAAAATATTATGACTACAATAAACAAGTCAGGCAACTGCTCTGGCTTGTCTTATCTGGGTCACTGAAAAGTGCTAGCTGTTCCTTTTTGCCACTTAAGTGTTTCTCTACTTAACTCTCCCCCCATAACCTGTACCAGAGTATACCTTTATTTGGCAAACAACCAATAAAAAAAGAGAATGCATGCATTATTGATGAGCCTGCTTCTGAATTAAAAATCCAGATACATGCATGTATATAAATAGACTACCTTTACCTGTGGAGATGGCACTGTTTTAATGAAAAAGGAAAAAACTGGTGTGATTATTTGTAGAGTTATACTGCCCCAAATGTAATTGCAACATAAATTGAGAGAAAGAATATAAACTTCAAGGAACTCAATGAAGAATAGCCACCCCCTTTAGCTTCTTTTTGAATTGTAATTCTACTGGAGAAGAGGGAATCCAAATGAAGCAATGGCTCAGGCATAGTTCATTTAGTTTTTGATTTTCAGCACTGTCATTAACTTTTGAGTCATCAGCTCATTTTCTGTCCTGTGGTGTGCACTCATATTAAAGACTTTCTTGAGAGGAACAAAAAACTACCCTTTCATTTGTCCGATGTCAAAATTTCATTTCAATGTTTGTTAGAAAACCAAACTGCAAGTTGAACACCACCTAACAACTCACGTACTGCATTACTCATAACCAAACTTCAAAGAAAGCTAGTAAGAGGAAATCAGAGAAAGTGCACTATTTGATTTAGTCTTTTTTAAGATGGCAGATACAAAAGCTGGATGGCTGACCTGATTTTTCCTGAGTATACACCTTAAGGAAGCACAAGGTTGGAAACCTACTGGCATATTTCTAAAAGTGTATGGAAAATGCACTTTTTTGGTTAAATTATTTGATAATATTATTTGTGTGATGATATTGTTTACTTGGCCCTATTAATAAACTCTTTCAAAATCTAGAAGAAGGTTTTAACAACTATGTGTTTTTACCTTTTGGAATGGTGAAATGAGAATTGGTGTCTCCTCCAAAAATGAAGAAAATAACCTAAAGACACAAAGGAGATCTTACAAAACAAAAACATAATCCTGTTGGAGCTCTGGATGGCTTGTACAAATTATTTTAAGTTTCAAACAAATAATGTAACTAGAAGAAAAGGAACTTAATGCAGATATGTCAAGATTGCATGAGATTTAACAAAACTATTCTTGTTCTTTACAAACTTGCCATAGAAGTCCAAAAATGCTCCATTTGAGAGCCTTATGGATGATAGACAGGCTAACAGGAAGAAGTACCTTCTCAAATTACTTCTGACAAACATTAACAATACACCAAGGAAGGAACCCTGCTCATTGTAGCAGTTTATTCTGATAAGCAATCTCTTCTTCGATTCAGAAAGTCTTAAAAAACAAAAATCTCTACAGTTGTGTGTCTAGGATTCACTGGTCTTTTAAATATGATTGAACTTTAAATTAGCCTGAGGAACTAAAGTACAAGTATAATTTCAACCCTTGCACATGTAACTTTGTGTAGTTAATACAGTAGTCTCCTTTATCTGACAGTTTGCATTCCATAGTTGGAGTTACCTGCCAGCCACTACAATCTGAAAATGCAAAGGACACTCCAGAAGTAATTGATTCATAAGTTTTAATAATGCACCATTATTAAAAGCAAAACAGAGCATCATGCCATCTTATGGACATCCACTACATTCTTTATCATCTTGCCTTGGATGTGAATCTTACCTTCATATCTCATATAACAAGATTCTATATACTACCTACCTGTTAGTTGCTTAACAGTCATCTCAGCAATCCCATTTAGAATCACAGTATTTATTGTACTACTTATGTTTAGGAAAAAAGACAGTAGTCAAATTCTGTATATCATTACAGATAGCATTCATCTCACACTTCTCATCCCATAGGCATTTCAACATATTATGTCATCACAGGAAGAAGTAAAGTAAAATAAGATGTTTTGACAACAAAAAAGAGACACTACACCACTTTTATTACAATATATTATTACTTCTATATTGTGACTATATGTATTAAGTTCTTTTTTTTTTTTTTTTTTTTTGGTTTTTTCGAGACAGGGTTTCTCTATGTATTAAGTTCTTAATCTATCTAATTTATCAATTAAACTTGAATGATTTTATGCATAAAAATCATAGTATTCACAGAGCTGACTATTATCTACAGTTTCACACATCCACTATATCCACTGAAGGATTTGAAAAATATCTTTTCATGCATTAAGTGTTGCTACAATGCATATATTGCTCATGGTGTGGTCAAAGATAATAAACCATTTGTGAGTATCATTAAATACTTTAAGGTTTTTCTCATTTACTTTGAAATAAAATATATGGATAACATAGAAGAAGGTTATATGAATCTTACCATATTTTAATTTAATATTAATAATGAATATATTAATGATTATAATATATAATGCCAGGAAATATCAACATTATCTTTAACATTATATGTACTAAAACATTATAAAGTTATGTCATAATGTTAAAGTAAATTTACAGTTAAAATTGGCAGTTTTGAAATTTTTAAACATTTTTCTTCACAAATCACACAATCCTAACCAATCTGATAATGCCTTAAGCATTAAGGGTATAGCTGTACAGTGGTGGCACACGCCTGTAATCCTAACACTCTGGAGGCAGAGGCAGTTGGATTTCTATGAGTTTCAGTCCAGCCTGGTCTATGAAGTGAGTCCAGGACAGCCAGGGATACATATAGAAACCTTGTCTTGAAAAACCAAAATTAAAATATAAAAGAATTAAGAGTGCGCCTACAAGATGTGCAGGGACAAAAATGGAGCAAAGAGTGAAGGAATGGCCAACCAAAAACTGGTCCTATTTGAGACAATTGCCATGGGAGACAACCAACCCCTGACACTATTAACGTTACTCTGCTATGCTTGCAGACAGAAGCCTAGCATAATTGTCTTCTGAGAGGCTTCACCCAGCAGCTGATATAAACAGATACAGAGACCCAAAAATTAGGCAGAGCTCAGAGAGTCCTATGAAAGTGTATAGGGAATGATTGATAGAAGCCAGAAGGGTCAAGTACTCTGCAAGAAGACATTCAACCTGGACCCATGGGCACTCACAGAGACTGAACCACCAACCAAAGATCATACATTGAATGGTCTTAGGCCTCCTGTACATATGTAGGAGGTGTGAAGCTTGGTCTTCATGCAGATCCCCCAACAACTGGAGTGAGTGATGACTCTCTGATTCTGATGTCTTCCTTTGGATCCTGTTGCCCTAATTGGCCTGCCATGACTGGCTTTAGTGGGACAGGGTATACCTAGGCTTGCTGCAACTTAATGTGCAAAGGTTGGTTGGTATCCATAGGGGATCTCCCTTTCTCTGAGAAGACGGAGATGGGAAAATGGGAGAGAAGCTTTTGCAAAAGGGCCTGGAGGTTTGGGAGAAGAGGGGGATGCAATCAAGATGTAAAGTGAATAAATAAATATTTTAATTGAAAAAATTAAGGGTGTTATACACATTGTGGATATTCTCATTTGCATACAATCAGACAAAAGACTAAAATTCAACTTAACTTACTAATGTTTATTTATATGCAAGTGCTTGTGAAGATGCTCAGGGGGTAAAATTCTCAAATGAGTGAAACACGGGCACTGCCCTCAAAACACTGATATGAATAAGAAAATATGGTACACTTGTAAACAACAACTATAAGTGCATCCACACTACCATATTTTCTAAATTTCATTTAACTTCTTTATCAACTGCTATCATTTAACTTTACAAAAAATTGAATTACATATACATGTGAGTGTATCTATGCAGATAAACATATACATTCACATATATTTAATGGTCATAGGAATTGGCCCTAGGCAAGTATATTCGCACCTTCCTTCTTTTTCAACAGAATCTCATTAAGTTGCCCAGATCGACATTAAAGATGTGATTTACTTGTTTTAGCCTCCCTAGCAGGAGTTATCTGTTCAGATTCTACTTCTTTGTTTTGTTGTTGTTGCTGCTGCTGCTGCTGTTGCTGCTGTTGTTCTTTTTTCCTTTCATTGAAAATAACATAAATAACATAAATAATATATCCTGATTATGATTTCCCCCCTTTCTTCTTCTCCCTGTTCCTCCTAATCATTGCCTTCTATCTGAATCCCTTTTATCTCTCATTAGAAATTAGCCAGGCTCAAGATCAAAAACTCAAATGACACCACATGTTGGCGAGGATGTGGAGAGAGAGGAACACTCCTTCACTGCTGGTGGGAATGCAAACTAATACAACCACTTTGGAAAGCTATCTGGCACTTCCTCAGAAAAATGGGAATAGGGCTTCCTCAAGACCCAGCTATCCCACTCCTTGGAATATACCCAGAAAATGCCCTACCACACAACAGGGACATATGCTCAACCACATTCATAGCTGCTTTATACATAATAGCCAGAACATGGAAACAGCCTAAGTGTCCCTCAGTAGAAGAATGGACTAAGAAACTGTGGTACATTTACACTATGGAATACTACTCAGCTATTAAAAACAAGGAATTCCAGAAATTTGTGGACAAATGGATTGATCTAGAAATTATCATAATGCGTGAGGTCACCCAGAAGTAAAAAGAGGCAAACGGTATATGCTCACTTATATCAAAACACTAGTTCAAGGGATAAGTACCATGAAAAACTTTACTTACCAAGAAAGTGGGTCAGAGGAGAGGACATCCTATTGAGACTTTAGGCAAGAGTAGCATGGAAGAATGGGGAAATAGTAGGACCTACAAGGCCCTGGAAACCTACAAGAAGAACTTTATGACAGGCAGATCTGGATCCTGGGGTCCTCCTCAAACTAAGGCACCAGCCAAGGAGAATATAGGCAGTAAGCTTCGAACCCCTACCAAGACCTAGCTGACGAACAGGATATTCTCCACCGTTGAGTGGAGAGTGAGATCTGACTCTCACATGAACTCTGGTGCCCCTTTTCTGACCATGCCCCCTGGATGGGGAGACCTGGTGGCACTCAGAGGAAAGATAGCAAGTTACCAAGAAGAGACTTAATATTCTAAGAGCATATATAGGAAGAGGAGGTCCCCCTCAATCACAGACATAGGGGAGGGGAGAAGGGGAGAAGTGGAAGGGAGGGAAGAATGGGAGAAACAGGGGAAGGGCTAACAATAGAGATGTAATATGAGTAAATTAATAAAATTAATTAAAAAAAAGAAATTAGCCAGGCTTCGTGTCGTCCTTATTTATTGATGTTATTTAAATTGCTTTCATATATGAATACAGCATGTACATATGTATGTATGTATGTATGTATAAGCCAGATGTGTGCTCAGGCATTTCCACTCCCATGAATTGGTTAACATTTGCCTGAATCCCACTTTTGAGACTTGAGATAAGTCTACCCACTGCCCAAAGTTTTCTGGTCCTGTTCCCCATTTTTCCACATTCCCTTATATATAACCCTCTTTTGTATTTTAATTTCAAAAGTTGTAATGGCCATCTCTGTATGTATATACATTTGTGTACTTTTACATGTATGAAGATATGTCTAGCAATAGAATTTCTTGACCAAATTGTAACAGTAGCTTTTATTTGCCTGATGTAATTGTGGTCTTGGAGGCTGGCTGCCTCCATCTGCTAACCTAGACCTAGTCCTGAAAGCTTCTAGCTTTCAAACAATCTTACCTAGGCCTATAATGATTTCAGCCCCTGAGACTTACTGCTGAATGACCTCACCCTTTCTTGTTCTTTCTGAACTCTGGCTGGCTGGTTTAACTCAGCTCTTCTGGGTCAAACTCCTCTCCCTGCTGACTGATTCAAAATGGCTTATCTCTCAGTTTTGACTGAATTTCTCTGCTTAGCCTCATACTAAATTTGGCAATATGTTATAATCTTCTTGCTATTTCTCATTCTATTAATCATTCTCTTCACCTGATTCCACCTCTCTCTCTCTCTCTCTCTCTCTCTCTCTCTCTCTCTCCAATCTGTCTCTGTAAAAACTATCCCAGTAAAACAGCCTCCTCTCTCTCTGCCTCTCTCTCTCCCCACACCCACTGCTTTTTTCTTTTTAAATTTGTTTTTAATTTATATAATCACATAATATCTCTATCAAAGCCCCTTCCCTCCTCTCCCCCTAAGCACTCCCTTCTACTCTGTTCCCCCTATCACTTCTTTCCATCCTCAGAAAAGGGGATTCCTCCCATGACCAACCCACACAAGCATATCAACTCATATCAGGACTGAGCTCCTTTTCATCCACTAAAGCCAGCCAAGGCAGCCTGATGAGGGCAAAGTGATCAAAAGTAGGCAGCAAAGTCCATGTTATAGACAACACATGCTCAACTTATTAGAGGATCCACATGAAGATCAAACAGTCCATCAGCTACATATGTGTAGGGGGCATAGGTCCAGTTCATGAATGCTCATTGATTGGTGCTTCCATCTCTGTAATCCCCATGTGTCTGCTAGTTGACACTATTGGTCTTCTTGCAGCATTCTTGTTTTCTCCTATCCTTCTATCCTTCCCTTCCATTCTTCCTTAGGACTCCCTGAGCTCTGTCTAATGATTGGTTGTGAGTCTCATCATCTGAGTTGATCAGATGCTGAGTGGGACCTCTCAAAGAACAGTCAGGATCCTGTCTGTAAGCATAACAGAGTATAATTAATGGCGTCAGGGATTGCCTCTCTCCCATAGAGAGGTCTCACAGGTTGGGCCAGGCACTGGTTGGTCATTCCCTTAATTTCTACTCTATCTTTTTCTCTGCATATCTTGTAGGCAGGGTAAATTTTGGTTCAGAGATTTTGTAGGTGGAATGGTTTTCACCTCCAACCACAATATGTCCTACCTGACTAGAAAGTGGCCTCTTTAATCTTGTGTCCCCCACAGCCATAAGGCTCAGTTAGAGACATCCCCATATCTTCCCTGTAGTCTATTCTGCTTCAGGTCTCTAGCTTGTCTCAGTGATGACCCTGCCTTTGGTTTTCCTTTTCTATCCCTCAAACCTCTCTTTCCCACTCTGCTCATATCTTATTTCTCCCTCATTTCCCTCCCCACAACCTCTCCTACCCAGTTCCCTCTCAACTTCTTCTTCCACTGTCTATTCTATTCTCCCATCTGAGTGACATTCAAGGAGGGCCTTCCTTGGGTCTTTGTTGTTACTGGGGCTGGAGAGATGGCTCAGGCTCACAACTAAATATACAAGTGTTAGATTTTCATACTATCTGCCAAATGGTCCTTAAGTTTAGTTGTCTCTCTCCCGATTTTCTCCCACATTCCATTTTCCTTTCCCTTTCCTACTTGATTTTTCCATTTCAGTCCCCACATCCATCCAACCATCCATGCATCTATCAATCTATAATTGTATATTCTATTTCTCTTTCCTAATAATGTCTATATGTAACTCCTAACCCCCTGCTGTATACCTACCCTCTGAGGTTCTAGTATTGTAGCTTGTTTATCATTGACTTAACAAATAATATCCACATATAAGTGAATATTTATTTTTCTGATTCTGAGACTGAGTTACCTTACTCAGAATTACTTTTTTCTAATTCTATCCATTTACCTGCAAATTTCATGATTTCCTTATTTTTAACTGGGTAAATATACAACATTTCTTTATCCATTCATCTGTTGTGGCATATCTAAGTTGTTTTCAGTTTCTGGCTATTATGAATCAAGCAGCAAGAAACATTTTTGAGGAAGTGTCTCAATGATACTTGCATCTATGCCAAAAAAGGGTATAACTGGATCTTGAGGTAGATTAATTCCTGTCTTCCTGAAGGACTGATATTGACTCTTGCTCATGGAGAGATGGTTTTTGATAAAGAGTTCAGAAATACATGTTGTTAAAAAAAATATCTTCAAAAAATGTTGTTGATCAAATGGTTTTAGATGAGGAAGAATCCAAATAGCTCTGCACTTATCACTGTGCACAAAACTCAACTCTAAATGAATCAAAGGCCTCAACATAAAATCAGATACACTGCATCTGACAGAAAAGAAAATGAGGGAAAACCTTGAACTCAGTGGCACAGGAAAAGACTTTCTGAACAAAACATCATTTTCACAGACAGCAACTGAGATCAACAATTAATAAACGAGACCTCATGAAACTGAGAAGTTTCTGCACAGAAAAGGACACTATTGTTCAAACAAATCAGCAGGCTACAAAATGGGAAAAAATATTTATCAACTACACATCTATAAGTGGCTAATATCTAAACTATATAAAGAACGTAGCAAACTAGATATCAAGAAAAACAATTTAATTTTAAAGTAGGGCACATATCTAAACAGAATTCTCAGAAAGGGAAAATCAAATTCCCTGTTTAATCTAAGATGTGTTTTAAACTTTCCAATCTACTAGGTTTTTGTATGCTTTCTTTTGTACAATTCTGGTTATTGCTTTCTATGGATCTTAGATAATGTTCAACAAATTAATATTCACTATTCATTTGTAGTTAATATACATTCATATAGGATTGTTTTGCATACATATATCAAAGTTGTTATTTATAACATTTAAATCCTCTATATTCATTCTCAGTTTAAAAAATAAATTTAGTATCCTATAAACAATAAAGAATATGTTAAATTCTAACAATGATTGGAAATTCATCCATACTGCCTTGAAATTCTAAGGATTTTGTTAATAATTTTTTAATCTATAATTGCATTTTTAAAAACATGCCTGTTTTGTATCTGATGGATTATCCATTTAATAGCAAGGATTCGCCATGTCTTTTGTTCTACATTTTACTGATGAAAACAGTGTTCCATCCACATTACATGCCATCTCTGCTGCCACTACAGAGCTCTGTCACAGGCTGAAAAAGTCACAGACAATATGTAAAAGACAAGTATGGCTGTATTCCAATAAATCTTCATTCACAAGAACTTATGGTTTGGCCTGGGGCAATATCTGGCTAACATGGATAATGGCACAATCTAAATGGACTTTACCTAATACAATATTGGCTCTTTTTACTTTCCTAAGGGAGAATGAGACTGATTATACTGTCCTCTAAGTAGATGGTGGCTTACACAATGTCTAAGCATTTCACCAGCACGGCATTGGTCAAAGCATCTAAGAGGAAAGCACTTGATTCATAAAGGTATTGACTTACACACAAAGAAAAGGAAAATGACCACTGAGCTGAACAAGGAGCCAGTACAAAAGGCAAAATAGTAAACACTATCCACTCAAGGAGAAACTGAACTCTGGTACCTTTGTTTGGGCAGATGAGCTGTGACAAATATTTCTCCTTTAGGCCCTGGAAGAGCACTTTTCAGAAGCATTGGCTTACATTATTATCTGGAATGCAGTGCTGATATCATGCAGAAAACTCTTAAGAAAGTAAGGAAGAGCTTTTGCCCTCCTGATTTATTCTCCCTTTACTGGTTCAATTTAATAAATATTAGTTTTTTTCTTGTTTATACCATTGCATGGGCTAAAATTTAGGAAGGAGCAAAATTGTTATGAAAATATTGATTAAATTGTCACTGTATTTATTTTTCAGTTTGTTGCTTTCATATAAAGTATTGAAATTGCTCTAATTTTTCTCTTGAAATGTTCATATGCAAAAGTTCATTTTCCAGAGTCTCACACACACACACACTCACACACACACACACACACACACACACAGAGAGAGAGAGAGAGAGAGAGAGAGAGAGAGAGAGAGAGAGAGAGAGAGAACAGGCACATTACAAAATACAAGCAGAACAGTATGGTGAAAACATTTGTTCAAGCAAAGTTCAAAGAAAACTTGATACTGGATTATGAAATGGAATGGATACTACAAATGTCATGCTCCTTGTCATTAAGAAGAAAAGGTCAAGCCTATTTGATCAGTTATCTTTTTTAAAAAAGTGATTTTAGAAAAGCATTTCCTCATTTTTCTGATTCTGCTCACAAAGAACCAAATTATTTTCTTCCTATTTCTGACTGTAAGTTTTCAAAGGAGTTGTTTGTCAGGGTGCCACTCTGAACAGGGTTTGAAGGAAAGTTAGAGAGTATATTAATTATAGAGTGCTATGGTTGCCTCAATCTCCATGTTAGTAAGTGTTGCATCACTGATTTGTGATGGCATCTCTTCCATGTGCAGTACTTTTAAAAGTGCAAATGTATGAACAGAAAATTTTCACTTCAAAGAGAAACAGAACTGTTTTGAAAGACAGCCTTTGAATGCAATCTTATTCAAAAGGAAGCCTATTTAGAGAAAATGGAATCCAAAAATGTCAACACCTGTATTCTTACTGAGAATATGCCTTCCTTTGACAACAGCACTGAGAAGCTGAGTTCTTTGAAAAAACAAACACGCCCCACTTTATTGGTTATAGGAAAAGTAGTCAGATATTTTATGGTGCCCTATGCTTAAAATATATTTCCTTTAAAAAGCAGTATGTTTCACAAATTTGAGTGGGTGATTGTCTAATTCTATACAACACATGCTTGAAGGTTAAATTTCATAAAACAAGTCATAAGACCTATGTGAATGTGAGTGCTGTTCAATGTATCTACTCCAATCTAAAAGAATGATTTCTTTGCTATAGTTTTGATCAGTTTTTAAAAGTGGAATGTAATAGGGAAAATTATGTTGTAACATTGCAGAATTATGCTTTTCTACTTTTAAAGAAGATTATTGTAAATATCCTTTGATGATCTGTAAGAAAAGTGTCTTTCTCATTGGCAATATAGAATGTATTGAATACGAGAAAGATTTTTTGGAATAGTTTAGATGAAAACATTGTGGAAGGCAATGGTCATATAGCTCTAGACTGGGAAAAGATAGATTAAGTTCCCACTGTTACTTAAATAGACGTGGGGTGGAAATCCCACTGATGGTCTGCTAGAGATTTCTATTAATAATTTTTAATTGTTCATGAAGCTTCATTTCAGGAGTTTACAACAATAAGGCATACTGAGACAAAAAAATTTGTAAACTACTAAAGAAAAAAAGACCATGAAATTGGGAGGGGGTGTATTGGGAGTTTCTGAGATGCACATAATATGTTGTATACATGTATGAAAATTTCAAAGAATGCATGAAATAGTTCTATATACATGCTTATATTTAAAGTACTTTGAAAAGCAATTTTAGCCACCCTTCTCATTTAAAGATTTATCATTTATTTTCCTGAATAATGCAAGCCCAAGTAATGCTAACAAACCTTAATGATGTTATTTCACCCATTTTTTGAGATATATGATATTCTTTGCAAGAAACCTTTTTATCAAAACTCTGAATTAAAATTTAGCCCTACATTGAATGGGCAATAATTATATACACTAAATGGCTAAGTTATTCAATTTGTAATAGGAGTACCACATACTCAGTACATTATCTAAAACATTTTCCCTTTTTGGTGGGTTGGAGAATTCCCTGAGCACTGATGGGAGGGATATGATTGAAACATCTCATTTATGCCTGAGTGTTATAAAATCTTTCACTATCTGGCTGTAAGTCTCTGTATTTGTTCCCTTCTGGGCAGGAGGAAGCTCTCTGATACACTTCTACTTTTATGATTTAAATGAATTGTTAAATGGATCACCATGAAATCCATTAAACTTGTGAGACAACAGTGACCTGTTTATGGGCTGGAGATATCAACAGTAAAGCACTTGCTTAGCGTGTGTACAACATCGATTACAGTCTCTACCCCTGCAAAAAAAAAAAAAAAGTTAGGAATTAATTTCTTCTGTTCTACTCTTCTGCTTATAACTCAATCAGTACAAATTTCCAAACTAATTATAAATATGTTTTATCTCTGAAACTATTTTTAAAATATACATAGAAAAGAGAAATAGTTGTTTCTTCCATTTGTGGTAATTTGTGGGCTTTTCTTAATAAAAGTTTATTGGAATGGAACATCTTATTTTTCACTTTAGCTGACCTACTGCCTTTCTAGAATAGTGACATAGAAAGCATATGTGACTCACAGAGACAGGAGAAGCAACCACAGTGTCTGCATTGTGTCTGCACCAGGTTGTAGAGGTTTTGTGGAACTCCTAACAGTGGGCGTGGAGTTTCTCTGGCTCTTTTGCCTGCTCTTGGGACCCTTTTCCTTCTATTGTGTTGTCTATCCAGCCTTCATATTAGGTTTCGTACCTATTCTTATTTCACTGATTTATGCTTTGTTAAGTTAATATCCCTGGGAGGGCTGCCTTTTTTGCTGAAGGGAAACAGCAGCAGTAGAATAAGGGGAAAGAAGGTGGGAGGGAATGTGAAGAGTGGAGGAAGAGGAGGTTGTGGTTAGAATGCATTGTATGAGAGAAAAATAAATAAATGAAAGAAAAAGATAAAGCATATGTGAAATGGTTTACAAGGCTCCATGTTTCAACAACTCAAACAGAATCCTTCTGAATTTCTCCATCTTTTAGATAAATGCAATAAATGGACAAAAGAAGGGCTAGCCTAGACAACAGTTTTATTTATCTATTAACACCATAATATACACGTTAGTCAATATTGATATAAGAAAAATGTATGCACAAACTACTAACTTTTTCAAAATGAAGTATAAGATTATATTTAAAAGAAGCCAAACTAATGGAGAAGTAAGTCTATATTGCTGATGATAGCATGAACTTCAGATGCATGGTGGAGAGGTCCCTGACCTTGAATTTACCTGAATGATTCATCCCTGAAGATTAACTTTCATGGTACCAGAAGACACAATATAAGCTTCCAAAGGAGGGAGCCAACCAATAGCTGTGATGCCTATGAACCACATAAAGAACCATCATGACTGCAGTTCTCAGGCCTCATCAAAGATAGATGGTGTTAAATACGGGAAACCACAGCCAATCAAAATGCAGAGTTGTGTGGCCCAGTCCCAATAAATACAAGACAAGTTCTGCACCTAAGGTTCTGGGAACATTATAGAGGAAAGGGCTGAACAATGGAAAGAAAGAGAAAATCAGGGATGTTTTAGTGATAAGACTATGTCTCCTAGTAATGCCAGACACCACATGCATAAAGTCCCACCAGCATGACTGCTTAAGCATGAACTGAACTACAACAGTGGGCATACTAAAGTGTACATGAGACTCAACCTTAGGAAAAACAATACAGGCAACTAAGGAATGCTGAGAGAGGGAAAAATAATCTTCCTCAGGGAAGAGCACACCTACAGGTTATCCAATACCATATAGGAATACCTGTAAGCAGACATACAAGAAACATTATACAGACTGAGCAGACTGCTTTTAGGAATGCATACACGTATAAACCATACATATACACACAAACATATGCATGGAACAACAGTTAATGCAAAGGAAATTATGAACACAAAAAGAAAGGAGAGGTATATAAAAGGATTTGGAGAAAGAAAAGGAAAGGGAGAAATAATGTATTTATATTATAATCTCAAAAAAACTGAGTAATAGAAAAAAGAGAAGCCAAATTAGGAAAGATTTAGGAAAAAAATTCAGGATATAATTTTAAGGTTTTAGTGACTTTGAAAATAATCATGTTAGCATTATCTTTTTGCCATTTCATTGTTTTTAAATAATTTATTAATTTATTCACTTTACACCCTGGTCATAATCCCACCTCTCCTAACCTCCCAGTCTCGCCTTTTCCCCCTCTCCTGCATCCCCCTCCCCTACTCCTCAGAAAAGGGAATCTCCTTTCTCATCCACCCCAGCTCATCAAGTCCTATCAGGGATGAGCATGTCCTCTTCCACTGTGTCTGGGCAAGGCAATCCTGTCAGAGGAAGTAATTGAAAAGCTGGCATCAGAGTCCATGTCAGAGCAAGGGCCCCTCCCCTTACTAGGGGACCCACATAAAGCCTGAACTGCCCATCAGATACATCTTTGTAGGGAGCCTAGGTCCAGTCCATGCAAGGTCCTTGGCTGGTGCTTCAGTCTTGGCAGGCTCCTCTGGGCCCTGGTTAGTTGACCCCATTGGTCTTCTTGTGGGGATTCTGTCACCTCCAAGTCCTTTTCTCCTTTCCCCTACTTTCCCACATGGTTCCCTACACAGTACCTGTTGTTTGTCTGGAGTCTGAGCATTTGTTTTGAGGTGCTGCTGGGTAGAGCTTCTCAGAGGACAACTCTGCTTGAGTCCTGTCTTCAAGCATAGCAGAATATTGTTAATAGTGTCAGGAGTTGGTTCTTTCTTATGGGGTGGGTCTTGGTTTTGGCCAGGCATTGGTTGGACATTCCCTCATTCTCTGCTATAACTTCTCTATCTTTATCCCTGGACATCTGGTAGGCAGGGTGAATTTTGGGTCAAAGTTTTTGTAGATTGGTGTTCCCCTCCCTCTACTAGAAGACTCATCTAGTTAGAGGGTGTTATCTCCATTCTCTATGATCCCTGCTATTAGGAGTCTCTGCTAGAGTCCCTCTCATATAGCCACGGGAATCTACCCTAATGTAGATCTCCAGCTTGTCACAGAGATGCTCCCACCCACAGTTTCCTCTCTACAAGTGTTTTGTCTTGCTCTAGCTCTCCCCATGTCTGAAATCTACCCTCATACCTCTTTATGATTCCTCTTCTGCATTACCTTTTTGAAATTTGGTAACTGGGTTTATTATGAGAATCATAAGAATCTAGGTAATGACAATTCATCTAGGCAATAGTATTAACAATCTACTTGGGTTATTTTGGAAACATGTGTTTCTATGGTTGGTACTGAAGATTGTAAACAGTATTATACACATGTCAGGAGAATGCTGAGCCACAAACTCAACCTTCCTTCCTTCCTTCTTTCTTTGGGGCATGGGTGCTGGCATTGGGGATGTCAGGTGGGGAGAGGTTAAGTTACAGTTGCCTTCCCTTAGCCTTTCCTAGAACAAGAATTACAGACCTATACAATCAGACCTGACAGGAAGCACTTGTAAAAACAACGAATTCATCAGCAGAAGACTTAAAAACTAGGCAGTGCGCATTGTAGGCAGGGATTGGAGAGATATCTCAACGGTTAAAACTGGGTACTGCTCTTACAAAGGACCTTAGCTACAAATACACATAATGTACAGCTTGTAACTGCCTAAGATTTCAGCATCTCTCTGACCACTTTTACACTCAACTCCATGTATCTCCACACAGACATATACACAGAATTTAAAATAAAATCTAAATTTAAAAATCTTTAGAATTTATTCCTTAACTATTAAGGACTCCCTGCTTGTTTCCTCTCTTTGCACAAAACCATTACTAATCTTCCATCATGAAGTATTATAGGTATTTTTTCTTATATTCAGGAGTTATGAAAACTGTATGTATCATCACTCTTACATTCATTTACATATTTTTCAATTTCTCAGAGGAATACATTTGTTTTACCTCTGAAGTATTATAGGATCAAAGTAATGACTAAAAAGTATAAGATGTGTATGTTAAGCCAAACCCTATGTTAGAGCAATATTGTGAATATTAATATAAAATAAAAGCCATATAGTTTGGCATGGTGGTATGTGTCTTTAATACAGCACTTTGGAGGAAGAGAGAAGGGGAAACCTCTGTGAGTTCAAAATCAGCCTGGTACATAATGAATTCAAGACCCTCCAGGCCTACATAGTGAGACCTTGTCTCAAAATAAAAAGTAATTGAGAAATTGTCAAGTTGTTTATGATTATTGAGGTCACAAAAGTAATCTGTAGAATACTTACTCAATTTACAGAAAATTTCTTTCCTAGTTAGATTTCTATTGCTGTGACAGCATCATGACCAAAAGCAAGTTGAGGGGAATATTTGGCTTACATATTCCAATAACATTCCATCATTGAGGGAAATCAGGACAGGAACTCAAACTAACAGAAGCAGGGATCATGGAGGAAAGGTTCCTACTGTCATGCTTTCCATGGCTTGATCAACCACTTTTTAAAATCATCCAGGACCACATATACATAGTGGTACCATCCACAGTGAAATGATCCTCTCACACCAATAATCAATTTGGGCCCAGGGGTCCCGCTCAAACTAAGGCACCAGCCAAGGACAATACAGGCGGTAAACTTTAAACCCCTTCCCAGATCTAGCCAATGGTCAGAATATTCTCCACAGTTGAGTGGAGAGTGTGATACGACTTTCTCACGTACTCTGGTGCCTCACATTTGACCATGTCCCCTGGAGGGGGAGACCTGGTGGCACTCAGAGGAAGGACAACAAGTAGCCAAGAAGAGACTTGATACCCTATGAGAATATATAGGGGGAGGTAATCCCCCTCAGGAACAGTCATAGGGGAGGGGAATAATGGGAAAAGGGGGGGGGGGGAGGAATGGGAGGATACAAGGGATGGGATAAACATTGAGATGTAACAAGAATAAATTAATAAAAATAAATAAATAAATTAAAAAAAAAAAAGAAAAACATGCCACACAGACTTGTATACAGGCCAATCTGGTGGAGGCTATTTCTCAATTGAGATTCCCTCTTCCAAAATGACCAGAGCTTGTATTAAGTTGACAAAAGACTAGCAAGCATAGTGTCCAATTATTTACAATTTTAGTATTTCATCTCTGAAGAAAGAATTGTATTATCACAAGTTTAATCTCAATTACCAACATTAGAAACCACTTTCAGAATAGCTACTGTGCAACTGACATTGGAGTCTACTCAAACAAAATATAACCAATAATGATAAATTTATATAAAGACATTTTCGCCCAGAATGCCAACGAGCTTTTCAATGATAAAAGAATGGCCAGTGTTCATGACAATATGATAAGGTATTTTGGCATCCGTAGAGTGTAACTTTGGCTGATATACAGGTGTCAGAACAACACATCTTTATGGCGTGTGCTAATGGAAGGAACATGATGAATGCCCTTGAGCAGTGTAAGGAGGAGAAGCAGCAACAGAGCCTAGGGACAGATGGTGCTGATTTATTACTTGGAAATGTCAGAGGGTAAGTGTTTTCTGCATATTGAGTTAGAAGTAATGCAGAGGTAATGCTTCAGATTATTGTGTAGGGCTTGATATTTTGGATACTGAATCTGAATCAAAATCATCTCATCCCTTAAGCAGGCTTAAAGACAAAAGACATGGCCAGATTTGAAAAGGGCTGAAATCTTTTGGGATATGCCGAGGCACACAATGCACTGACTGGGTCTATGGCATTTGGAAATGTCTGAAATGAATGTAAGCATGTTTTTTTTTGTCTTCATTTTCTGTGGCAATTGAAATGTGATTCAGTCTTATAACTGAAATTCATTGTAACCAAAGTAGTTCCATATGATATATATATATATATATCCAAATATATGTAATTGTATTATATATAATTTCATTAAAATATATATTTATTTTAATTAAATCATTATTATATCTAAATGATATGTAGTTTTCAAAACATGTTGCAAAGAAAACAGTGTTTTCTGAATAAAAATATAAGATAGAGGAGACAATGCATTTAATTCTGGAAGAGAACACTGTGGCTATAAAATTCCCAAGCCCTAGATATTGCCTTGGCTTCAATTTTAAGCATCAGCTTTGTGAGGTGTGGTTTGGTCTCAATAAAAAAAAACTGTCAGAGGAGTCTTTTAAATCTTTTTATTATTATAATATTTTGACAATTAAGGTTTTCAATTGTTTAATAGATTATCAAGTCATATTATGTTGTGGAGACTTCTAAATTAACATGAATTCATGACAATTGCCTCTTAATTTCATGTCACCTCAACTCAGTCATCTGAGAAATATGAGCTTCTGTGCACCACTATCTCTCATCATATTTTAAATCAAGATTCCATATTGTCAAGCTCTGACTATTGTTATACTGTTGAGGAAGATACTTTTTGCTTCACAATATTTATAAGATTCTAATCATTTTAATCAAATTATTCATTAAGGCAGAAAAAAGAAAAGGTGAATTATTACATAAAAATTTCAGACTGAAGAGAGAGTGTCTCTGTGTTGTGGAATATTTATTAGACTCCTGAGGGCTATGGTTTGACCAGGATAACCCCCCTCCCACCAGCCAAATGATTGAGACAGAGACATATTGATTTGTTTAAACAGCTATGGCACAATAACTGGCCAGGTACAATTTAAACTAATTTTCTAAGCTAGTCTGGCTACCTCCCAGCTGCATCCCTCAAGTTATTTGACAATAAGTCATCCTATCTGGGTTGGATCTGCTCCATCAGGCCTAGTCCTCTTTCTCCATCTTCCTTCTACCCTCTCTCAGCTTCTCCAGACCTCATGGTCCCTACCTGAGGCCTCTACCTGGAACCCAAGCTCTGCCTACCTCTGTTCTGCCCAGTTACAGGCCCCAGCAGTTTTTTATTTTAGCCAATCAGAGAATATTAGAGATCAAAGTTTACACAACGTTATTTGATGTACCCTGAGGGTGTCCTCCTCTGGATAGCAACCAGATCTTGGGAGCCAGTATTTAGCATCTGAAAAGCCAGAATACTAGACCAACCACCAACACCTTTGCTTTTTCCTGCTTCTTTTCTCTGGCGTTTTTGTGTGTGTGTGTATGGATATGTAATGATTATACTTAGGAAACACATAAAACTATTGTATGGAATGTTTACAAAAAACTTTCAAGATACAATGTTATCTTTTGAAATGGCCTCTCAGGATATTTATATGTATTCCATCTTTGCACTTCCATATTTTATACTTGTTTTTAAAAGGTTTTAAATGTTGCCATGAAAAAAATCAAATGAAGATAGTTTGTATTTCCAGTTGGTAGTGGCACATGCCTTTAACCCCAGCACTTAGGAAGCTGAAGAGATGGATTGATGTGAGTTCAAGTCCAGCCTGGTATACAGAGCTAGTTTCAGGACAGGCAGGGTTACACAGAGAAACCCTGTATCAAAAAAAAAAAAAAAAAAAAAAAGCTTAACAAACAACAACAAAATAGATACTTTGTATCATTGGTTTTATACACATACATATATATATATAGTGATACATACTAAGTATATATAATTTAATTTAATATATAGTATACATATAATTCATATATGTAGTAGATATATTCACTTATATATATTTAATTTAATATAGTAGATATAGATATGGATATTAACTGTATTTCAAAAGAAATAAGTAATTGGTTCTTAACATTCAAATACAAAGAGAAGATGGAGGGTGACAATATGTATCTTTTAATACACGTGTTCATTATCCTGTACCACACTCTTTCATTTAATGCATGATAGGTGCATTTGTGTGGCCACCATTCACATCCACAATGCAATATCACATATATCCAACCTGTTATTCATTGAAAGTAATGAACATACTATAAGCTGTACCGAAAACAGAGATACTCAATAAATGTTAATGAATTCAAAATAATTAACACAGATGACATTGTACTCTCTAGAAGTTTAAACATGAGACAGATGGTAGGGTTTGCTAAATAGCTATTACATGTTGGTCTCCATAATATATATTCTCAGATTTTGTTTCCTGCTCTAGCCACTTTGAAGAAGTTCTAATTTATTTTTTAAGGTTCAAAAAGGCTAAAATGTATGATGGTATCAGAAAAAAAAAAAGAGAAGAAGGTGTATTCTTTCTTGTTTGGGTGAAAGGTTCTATAGATATCTGTTAGATCCATTTGACCCATGGCATTGGTTAATGATGTTATTTCTCGGCTTAGTTTCTGTTTCAATGACTTATCCTTCAGTGAGAGTGGGGTGTTGAAGTCTCCCACTATTATTGTGTGGGGATCGATGTGTGGTTTAAGCTTTTTTAGGAGATCTTTTACAAATGTGGGTGCCCTTGTATTGGGAGCATAGATGTTCAGAATTGTGATGTCATCTTGGTTGACTTTACCTTTGATGAGTATGAAGTGTCCTTCCTCATCCCTTTTGATTAATTTTGGTTGAAAGTCTATTTTGTTCAATATTAAAATGGCTACACCTGCTTGCTTCTTGTGACCATTTGCTTGGAAAAATTTTTTCCAACCTTTTACCCTGAGGTAATGCCTTTCATTATGGGTGAGATGTGTTTCTTGGATGCAGAAGAATGTTGGATCTTGTTTATGTACCCATTCAGTTAGTCTGTGTCTTTTTATTGGAGAATTGAGGCCATTGATGTTGAGAGATATTAATGACCAGTGACTGTTAAGAGTCTTAATTTTGATGTTGTTTCCAGTACATATACACTATGGAATACTACTCAGCTATTAAAAACAAGGAATTCCCGAAATTTGTGGATAAATGGATTGAGCTAGAAATGATCATAATGAGTGAGTTAACCCAGAAGCAGAAAGAATCAAATGGTATATACTCACTTATATCTGCATACTAGCCCAAGGGGCATGTCCCACTAAAGCCTTCACTTACCAGGAAACTGGGACAGAGGGGAAGGCATCCTATTGGGACTCTAAATGAGAGACACATGGGAGAATAGCAAAATAAAAGGATACAGAGGGTCCTAGAAATCTACAAGTAGAACAATATGATAGGCAGATTTGGGCCCAGGGGTCCCGCTCAAACTAAGGCACCAGCCAAGGACAATACAGGAGGTAAACTTTAAACCCCTTCCCAGATCTAGCCAATGGTCAGAATATTCTCCACAGTTGAGTGGAGAGTGTGATATGACTTTCTCACGTACTCTGGTGCCTCACATTTGACCATGTCCCCTGGAGGGGGAGACCTGGTGGTACTCAGAGGAAGGACAGCAAGTAGCCAAGAAGAGACTTGATACCCTATGAGAATATACAGGGGGACGTAATCCCCCTCAGGAACAGTCATAGGGGAGGGGAATAATGGGAAAATGGGGGTGGGGGGGAGGAATGGGAGGATACAAGGGATGGGATAAACATTGAGATGTAACAAGAATAAATTAATAAAAAAAAATAAAAATAAAAATAAAAAAAATAAAAGAAAGAAAGAATAAGGATAACATCATCTACCTCCTAATGACCCAGACAAATAAATAAATACTAAATGCTTAGGACTCAGTATTACAGAATAGAAGATGTGGTAAAAAAAAAAAAAAAAAAAAATGAGAGCTGACCATTCAGCATGATAGCCTGAGGCTGACTAGTAGGGGAGCAGAAAAGCAAAGATCAAAGATACTGCCTCAGGGCCACACAGTAACTGAATAGCCAGCAAATTCAAGGACTTCTTGGATGTGACTTAGGTCTAATCCACATTTATGCTACAGAAATTTGGTAAGGACTCATCACAGTTTCAGAATCCAACAGATAATATTGAAAAAGGTAGACCCAGAATCTCATTCCTTGAGGTTTGAAAAGATAAAAGAATTGGGGGGGGGAACTCTGGACATAAAATTCTGAAACCATTTTTAAACACATATTTCCAGTCTCAGAAATCCATTCTCCTTATAAAAAGATATTGTAAATTAAATGATTTTATTGATTAACATTTCTTGTTCTGATTTTTACCATTATAAAATGGTTTGTTAAGAAATCTGCACCAAGGAAAATATAGGGTTATGACCACAACAGGTTAAATAATTAGAAATTATTTAATCATACTTTCATGGACAAATTCATTCTCAAAGTTAATGATTTATTTAATTAAAATCCTTTTCACTTAGTTGAGTGGCTATCTGGTATATTTAATGAGCCTAACTCTCAGAAAGAAATGTAAGCTTCAAAATGTAAGGGAAAACATGATGTGTGGCTTTTTGTGACTATGAAAGCAGTCCACGCTTATTGTAGGTAATTTAGAAAATGAGAAAATGTACAGAAGAGTGGTGTAAAACTACCCATAATTTCACCATTTAGAGATGAACATTTTTAACACTCTTCTGTGATTTAAGAATGTTCTAATCTCAATACACATACGCACATGGAAGCAAACCCTTATGAACGGCAGAACAATAACAAATGGCAATGGCTTCAAGTTCTCACACAGCTTAGATTTTGGAATTTTGACAGATGTCTAAAAAGATTTAAGATTGGTATGCCTATGTAGCATCTGTGTGTGGTGTGTGCACATATTCATGTTTGTGTGCTCATTAATTCAGCTAGACTGGCTGGCCCGTAAGCAGCAGGGATACGTGTGTCTCCACACCCCCACCACTGGAGTTACAAACATGTACAACCACATCCAGCTATTGAGTACTGGGTATCCTACTGAGGCATCAGACTTGTATGGTAAACACTTTACTCATGAAGACATCTGGTACCATGCCCAGGTTTAATGTCTTATAATCTACAAAATAAAGATCTTAAAATTAAATGATCATAGTTACTTCTCCTGATGTTTGATTGTTTGTTTATTTATTTATTTGTGTGTGTATGTGAGATATTGTATGATGGTGTGGATTTGCACACATCTATGTGTGTTACAGTACACACACACACACACACACGTGCACACACACACACAGACACACGGAGGTAAAACTCCTTGGAGCTGGAGTTGAAGCATTTTAAGACACCAGGCTTGGTACATGGGTCCTGGGATCCAAAATCAAGTCCTTATGATTTAGCAGTAAGAGCTCTTAAGTGATGAAGTATACCTCCAGCCTTTTCATTCTATATCATTGTAAGGTTTGGGATAGGGTTTATGTAATTGTTAACTTTATTTTTGACTGCATAAATCAAATGATTGCTGCCACTAATATGAAGCAGACAACTGCCTGCTTCCATGTTAACCACTAAACTTGCCTTAGACATCAACATCACCAACAAATATAAGAAATCTCTGATATATACAAAGAAGATGAGTTGCTAGTGACCCCATAGCCTAAAGATGGCCATATAGGAAGTTTCTTGAGCACTTCATTCTATTCATAGATAAGCTCCCAACAAGGAACTACTTGTAGACACAATGAAAAGGCTTCAGAGAAACATGCTTTCCTTAACCAACCCAACAGAGAGTGGTGCCCTAAGAATAGGAAAACAAATTTTTTTTAAATCTGGCCTATACTTCACTCAAATAGTGATACTCTTGTTTTAGTCTCCCATCCCTGTTGTAGTTTCAGTCTGGCCTGGTCAAACAAAGTATGCTTCCACTCTCTTGCTGGGCATCCCTCCCCACCATCTAGTCCCTCCCTTTCCTATCCCCACTCAGCCCCAGTCTACCCAAATAATCTATTTTACCTACACTGGATTATCCATGCATCTGCCCTAGAGCCCTCCTCTTTACCTAACATCTGTGGATTATAACTTGATTATCATTTCTTAGCAGCTAATAGCCACTTATAAATGAATACACACCATATTTATCTTTCTGGGCATTGTTTACCTCACTCAAGATTTTTTTTCTAGTTGCATCCATTTGCCTGCATATTTCATGATGTCTTTGTTTTTAACAGTTGAGTAATATGCCATTGTGTAAATGTCGCACATTTTCATTATCCATTCTTCAGCTGAGGCACATTTAGGTTGTTTCCATTTTCTAGCTATTATGAATAAAACCACAATGAACATAGTTGAGCAAGTGTTCTTGTGGTAAGACAGAGTGTACTTTGGGTATATATACAAGAGAGGCATAGCTGTCTCACAAGGTAGATTCATTCCTGATTTTATGAGGAACAATCATATTGATCTCCAAAGTGGTTGTACAAGTTTGCACCCCCACCATCAATGGAGGCATGTTCCCTTTTATCCACATCCTCACCAGCATGTTCTGTCACTTGAGTTTTTGTTTATAGCATTTATTCTTTTCAAACTGTTAGTCATTAAGGTCCCATATATCCCTTTCTCCAAACATTATAGAACATTATTGCTGCTTTTGATTACTTTCCAGAACTTGATGATGAAACATTACTGATGAAGACCACATGTTTGAATCACAGACTGTGGAGAATTCACATTGATACATACCTGAAGGCTTCAGCCCTATTGGCTAGCTCTCATGGTTTTAAAAAGCTCTACATACACTACTGGGCAAGAATGTAACTAACATTCTCACTCAACTATGACCTCTGTAATCTATGATAATGGATGTCTTGGCAAGATGTGATCACCTTAGCTATACTGTCATGAAACAAGAATGGCTTTTTATAGAAAGGGTAGGCTAGTTGGTCAACTCTGTCAATCTTTGTATGCAATTCAGCTTTATTTATCTCACTCTTGAATACTAAATCACGTGAATATAGTATTGGTGGACAATAGTTACACCTCAGCATTTTGAAAATCTTATTTCAGTGAAGTATAAAAAAAAAAAAAAAAATCTATTATTAATAAAGAGAGAAGTTTGTTGATAGTACAATTAGTATGTGCTTGAACATTTGCTGTGTTTTACACAGGAAGGTTTGAATTCCTCGTTAATTGTTCCAGTATAAAATATTTACTGCTATGTGTGTAAGGAATGCTTTTGAGTTAACATGATCCATAGTTATGTCCTTTTGGTATAAACATCCATGACTTCCCTCACTTGTAGAAATTTCCTACCCACTACATTTCATGTGTTGCTTTCCAATACCATGTCAATTTTCTCCTTCTGGTAGTCTCATTCAGTATGCTTTACAGCCTTTCCATAAATACTCCTCTTTCTTTCCCCAAACATATTTTAAAAGAATTGTTTTGGTTTTGTTTTTATTTAGTTCATTATTGCTAATTTTCTGTGTATTACTTTATATCCTCAAGTAGTTACAAACTGAATGTTATTCCATCTATTGAAAATTTATTCCTCTCTATGTGTGTGTTTATTAACTTCTAATTAATTATATGTTCTTTGCCATATGCATAAAGATAATTTGAGCAAAACCAAGAAGGATTACACATTTTAATGCAAAATTAATATCAACAATAATTCTTTAAAGGAAATATTGCAATTTAACTATTTTTGAAATACAGAGAAAAAATGTCTAAGACAATGGATTTAAAAAGCATACAAATGACAGTTTATTTCCTAAATAGAGTCTGCTTTGATGCCCTTGCATCAACTGCCACATTACTTTCTGTATCAATTCTTATTATTTCAAGGGGTTTGCAAATATGTTTTATGAGACTAAACTCCTATCTCAAAATACCAACTTTTATGCCAATCATTCACAGTTAGTTGCACTTCTTGATATTCAAAGCCCATCTATCTAAAATTTCTACTTGAAAGGCCAATTCTGTTCAAGGAGGCCACTCCTTAAAAATCAGTTATCATGTTAATATATAGATAGCACTGCAGCAGATGAATGCTGCATTGATGGAAATTGGATCTAGGAGTGACAAATAGGCTTCTGACATGAAAAGAGAAGGAATCAGCAAAGACAAAAATTCCACTGTATGTAAGGTCTAATTATACCATTAAAATGTGTTAAATATATATCTCTGGAGTTACATGTGAATGCTACATGAGAATTTCAGTAGAAATAAGATTTTATCATAATAATTCTAACTGATGTGTTTCAACACATCTAAAATAATATCTGGGTAATCTAAAGCCATGGAAAATTCCCTTTATGTCTTTTGTGCTCTTTCATACGCACATGTACTTTGTACTGAAGTGAAGAGAAAATAAAGGAGTAACCCCTAATTACTATCTCATGAGTACAAATGATATTAAGGAATAACCTTCAAATATATCTAGAAATAAATACATATCAAACTTTTCAAACAGACACACTAGTGACATACCTTTTAAATCTCCTATGTCTGCAAGACTATTGAAATATCTTAATTAAATATTATGTAGATCTGTTAAAATACCATATATGGAGTTACTTACGTGATGCCATTTCACTTTAAGTACCTATGCATCCTTTACTCAATATAAGTTCAGATATTTCCCAATTTGTCGTGGTTCTTAAAAATTGTGTTAAAGCTAATCTATTCAACTCTCCCATTTTCATAGTCAGTGTGTGTTTTCAATAGATTATACAGTGTTTTGGCACTTTACCATAAAATAGACTTTGAGGTAAATGACATGGTGTATCTGTAGGCCAATGTAAGTGTTTGGAGTACCTGTAAAGTAGGCTTTGCAAAACCATGACTGTTCAGTAGGCTACCCATATATAATACATTTTCAATTTCCAGTATTTTCAATTTATGGTGATTTTAGTAGGATATAATCCCATAGTAGGTTGAATTTCTTCATATATTTACCACTTTACTGGACACTAGATAATATGGCAATATAAAATAAAGAAATGAGAGCTGGAAAGATGGCATACTAGTGAAGAGCATGCACTTTCTGCTTTTACTGAGGACCAGAGTTCAGATCACAGTACACAAATTGGCTAGTTTCAAATTTTATGTAGCTCCAGATCCAGGGAATTCCATGCCTGCTTGTAGCATCTAGGAGCACCCACACACATGTCCACAGAACACATATGCATGTCAATAAAGTGAAATCTTTTAAAATTTAAAAAGTATTTTTACCTATGTGTAGATGCTTGTGTCTGCAAGTGGGATGTACACATAAACTCATGTGGTGTGAGAGATCAGAGGCTTCTGACATCCTAGAGATGGAGCTACAGGGAACTATGAAGCACTGATGTAGTATAAGGAACTGAACTTGGATGTTCTGGGAGAGCAGCAAGAGTTCCTTGCTAAGCCATCTCTCCAGGCCCAAATTAAAACTTTTTTAAAAAGTAAGATAAATTAGAAAAATGTTACTGGCTTTCATATAGCCTAGATTCTCATAAGAACTATACACTACTAACAAGTTTGGTAAATATGCTAAAGAGGTATGAGATATTAAGATAGTATACAACAGGGCCTCTTCTGCAGAATAAAATGTGAAAAGAAGAAAGGAAGGAAGGAGAATGGGTGGGATGGAGAGAGAAAAAAATGAATAATTCCAAGCAGAGAGGATAGTGTGTGAAAAACTGAGGTGGAGAGAAACAGAACACTTTACAGAAACTATATGGTAGCAATTCTGAGAATTAATGGAGAGTAACAAGAAACAAGCTTACCAAGGTCCACTTAAGAGTTTCTTGTTTGTATCATTTTGCATCCTTCTATATAAACCACTGAAGGAAAACAAAGTTTGAGGAAGGCACTAGTTTGTACAATTTGATCTATATTAAATTCAAGTGCTGTGTGAAAGAGAGTTGTGAATGCACATCTGAGGTTTTGCTGTGCCTGCTCACAAATGGATTTAACTTCTAGTTACACTGGGCTTGCAAGAAGTTTAGTCACCATTGCACAAATATTATGTCAACTTATGTTGCCACACAATTTGTGTCTCCATACAATATTTTTCATCTATTTTCCAGTAAAAATTTCAATGATTGTTCCAAGAATATGCTCACATCACTCCTATTCATCCAAGACGCTAGCTTTAATAAGTCAAGCATATGAAACAATCACACAAAATTAGCAGACTAGAAAATTAAGAGCAGTACAGTAAATGTTTCCATATCTAGTGCTGACTTGCTTGGATCTTCCTCATTTCTCATTTGTCTCTTGACCAGCTGTGTAAAGAAAAACGTTGGTATGACCACAAGTTCTGAAATTGTGCCCACAGTGAAAGCAATTTAAAATTTGTATTCTACAAAGAAGATACATTAAAACCAAATAGAAATATTCCATGGCTGTATACATAGTTTTGAAACTAAAAAACAGTCAGCCTCATAGTCATCAAATAGAAATAAAACCCACCATTGAAACAAAGAAACTTCGTGTATGTAGAGTAAAACAGATAGCTTTTGTACTGCACATTTCAAAGGTAAATGCGTTAGTTCTTTTTGTGCCTAAAATAGGTAACATAGCCTATCTCGGCATGCCAGCAGTACTGCTGCAAACATACACTGGCTAGGAAAGTCACATGAATCACTTTTTGTGCATAACAAGCTAGCAAACTGTGTCACACAAAGACAAGAACGTGCTTGCTGAGTGTTCACTTTACTTGATTCTGTACTTCACAAAATGTTTTTCTAACACTCTTGATTCTTTGATTGCTGATGCAGCATCCTCTGGCCGCCAAAAACCGATTTGCAGTTAAAATGAGGAAGATATATTTTCTTTCTGGAAAAAAATGAGCACTTGACGTTGTGTTTTTTCCATTTTCAAGAAGCAGTATTAAGAGACTCTGAAGGGGGTGGGGGACAGAAGATTGCAAGCATTCTGAAAGGCTGAAATATCAGTTTGTGTGATTTAGAATCAAGTTTGCATTCCCAAATGGCTCTTACTTCTGAAAGCATCTGTCATAATGAAAATCTAGCATTGAATAGAAATCTTAACCTTAAATGCTTGAATGGACTATAAATATTATTAATATGACTTTAAATAACAGATATTCTAGTTTGTTCCCTCTTAATGATCATTCTTTTTATGTATGTGTTAGAGGGTTCATTTCACTATTTTTTTCCTAGTAGTTTTGTTATGATTAGCTATTTTGTCATTAGTATGCTTGGGTGATGCTCTTTTCTGTGATTTGGCTGATTTATACTGATTGGATGATGCTACTCTCTCTGGTCCAGCCTGGCCACGCCAGTGAAGGTTGCATCATCCAACCAGGCCACACCAGTGAATGATGCATCATCCTACCAGGCCATGACAGTGAAGGATGCATTATTCAACCAGGTTGGACCTGCTTTCTTTCCTTTCCACCCATGGTGACCCAACATTATTTGAAATCATGAGCCTCCCTTCTTACTAAAGCCTTCTTCTAGCAAAAGCCTCTTTTCTTTAACTTGTTTTTGTGGACTTTTTTTCCCACTGAAACAAGAAAAGTAAATAATGCAATTGGTATCTCCACAGGTGTAAAAGAATAGGAATCAAATAAATTGCAAAAGAACTAAAAGACTGTATGGTACATACCTAGAACTAAATGAGTGCTATCTATAAACTATGACTCTAAGAACATCATATGGACCACAAATTTCCTATCATCACCTTCAACTTTGCTTCCTTTGATATATAGGCAGTATCATACATTTTACATAAGATGATCACTTACATTGTTCATTCCCTTCCTTTTTGTAAATATGTATTTCCAATAGTGTGCTAGTAAGTTTACTGGACATTAAAATGCTGATGTATTCAGCTAGACCTTACGGTGGTTATTGTGCTATTCCATATGACCACTACACATTAATGAATCTCCTGTCATTCTTGTGTGTGTGTGTGTGTGTGTGCCATTAGATTTTCTGTCTTCCATGGCAGTAATGGACAGCACTGGAGCAGATGTTTCTGAAGTATCATTGATAACAGTGTCACAAAGATTGTATGGAGTCAAAGGCCAACAAGCTTGACTGATGAGGAGGAGGTTTAAGCAGCTGATATATTGCCACAATGAGGGAAGTTTTACACTTTCCATGCCTCAACAGCTTTAGGATGCAGCCAGCCATTTTTAAACAAAAGCCACAGATGTGTAGCAATACCTTGTCCTTTGATTCTTACCATTTTGACATCATTTATCATTCTCCAGTTTAGCTAGCTTTGTATTATTTAATTCCAGGGCTGCTAAATTTTTGTCCTTCTCCATTTTCTTTATTAAAGATGCTTCTCAGCACCTGTGGTTAATGTTGCAGAAATCTGGTTTACACAATCACAGCATCATTTGATCAAGTTTTCATTTATATATTTATTTAATTTGCATCCTGGTCATAACCCCATCCCTCTTCACCTCCCAGTCCCAGTCTCCCTCTCTATATCCCCCATCCCCTCCTCTATTTCTCATAAAAAGGAAGCCCATCCATTTAAGCTCATCAAGTCATATCAGAACTGAGCATGTCCTATTACCCAGGGGTCTGAGAAGGCAGTTCTGCCAGGGGAAAGTAATTGAAAAGCTGGCAAGTGAGTCCATGTCAGAGAGAGACCACATTCCCCTTACTAGGGTACCCACCTGAAGTGTAAGCTGCTCATCAGCTACATCTCTATAGGGGACAAGTTCTCTCCATGCAATGCTTCAGTATCAGCATGCCCCACTGTGCCCTGGTTAGTTGTCTCTCTTTGTCTTCTTGTGAAGCTTCTGTCACCCCAGGTTCTTTTCTCTTTCCCTATATTTTTCCTTAAGACTCCCTACACAGTAACCAATGTTTGGCTCTGACTCTCAGCATGTTTTGAGGTATTGCAGAATGGAGTCTCTCAGAGGACAACTGTGCTTGACTTCTATCTGCAAGCATAGCTGAGTATCTTTAATAGTATAAGGGGTTGGTTCTCTCCCATGGGGTGGGTCTCAGGTTGGGCCAAGCATTGGTTGGGCCTTCCCTCAATCTCTAATATATCTGTTCTATCTTTATCCCTGTGCATCTTGTAGGCAGGGTAAATTTTAGTAAAAGTTTTTTGTGTCCAAGTTGGTGTTCTGCTCCCTTTACTTGGAGAGGTGGCTAGTTAGATAGTGTCCTCTTCAGTCATTATGGCCAAAGCTACTAAGAAGCCTCTGCTAGAGTCCAGAGTCCTTCTCATATTATCTCACACAAGCGTACCCTACCTTACATCTCTGGCTTGCCACAGCGATACGCAGCCCACAGTTTCTCTTTTCCTACAGACTTTTTGTCCTCCTGCCCTTGCTTTCCTCAGGTCTGATCTCCACCCTCATATCTCTGTTTCCTCTCTTATTTGTTTCCTCTTTTCAACCTCTACCTCTATCTAGTCTATTTTCCCTTTTGAATGAGATTTAAGCTTCCCCCTGATCCTCCTTGTTATTTATCTATTTTGAGTCTGTGCAATTAGACTCTTAGGAGAATATTTAAATATAGTGTTCTTATTATCACAACCAAATATTTTTTATCCTCTGCTACAATAACTTGTCATCATAGAATACTCAATTATACTTATAACTTTCTTAGCAGCATTAAAATTTAGTGTTAAGAATAGTCATCAGGGAAATGCAAATCAAAACAACTCTGAGATTCCATCATACACCCATCAGAATGGCTAAGATCAAAAATTCAAGCGATACCACATGTTGGCAAGGATGTGGAGAGAGAGGAACACTCCTTCATTGCTGGTGGGAATGTAAACTAGTACAGCCACTTTGGAAATCTATCTGGTGCTATCTCAGAAAACTGGGAATAGGGCTGCTTCAAGACCCAGCTATTCCACTCCTTGGAATATACCCAGAAGATGCTCCAGCACACGACAAGAAAATTTGCTCAATCATGTTCATAGCAGCCTTATTCATAATAGCCAGAACATGGAAACGGCCTAAGTGTCCCTCAGTAGAAGAATGGATAAAGAAACTGTGGTACATTTACACTATGAAATACTACTCAGCTATTAAAAACAAGGAATTCTAGAAATTTGTGGACAAATGGATTGAGCTAGAAATTATCATAATGAGTGAGTTCACCCAGAAGCAGAAAGAGTTAAATGGTATATGCTCACTTATATGTGCATACTAGCCCAAGGGGCATGTCCCATGAAAGTCTTCACTAACCAGGAAACTGGGACAGAGGGGAGGGCATCCTATTGGGACTCTAGATGAGAGAAGCATGGGAGAATAGCAAAATAGAAGGATCCAGAGGGTCCTAGAAACCTACAAGAAGAACATTATGATAGGCAGATATGGGCCCAGGGGTCCTGCTCAAACTAAGGCACCAGCCAAGGACAATACAGGCCATAAACTTCAAACCCCTACCCAGATCTAGCCAATGGACAGGACATTCTCCACAGTTGAGTGGAGAGTGAGGTCTGACTTTCACACGAACTCTGGTGCCTCATATTTGACCATGTCCCCTGAATGGGAAGACCTGGTGGCACTCAGAGGAAGGATAGCAGGCTACCAAGAAAAGACTTGATACCCTATGAGCATATACAGGAGTAGGAAGTTCCCCTCAGTCACAGTCATAGAGGAGGGGAGTAAGGGGAAAATGGGAGGGACCGAGGGGATAACAATTGAGATGTAATATGACTAAATTAATAAAATCAAATTTAAAAAAAATAGTCTTTTCATATAGTCATCAATCAGACAGCAGTTTAGAAATCATCCATTTTAACACCTAGGTTCCCCTTTCAGATCAAGGAAATAATGTCCTTAAGAACAGTGTTTATCTAAAGGAACATAGTTCTTTAATAAAGCATCTGTAAAACTCTAATAGCTAAATTTTCTCTGAACACTAAATATATATAGTATGTTAGAATTTTTTAAAAAATATGCAAAATGTATTTGTCTAAATCTACATTCCTTTATGGCTCTAAACACATGTATAAATTACCTGATGGTGTGGACATGGGGTTCAGTAGTAGATTATGTACAATATACAATATGTAACATATGCAAATTATACATTGGATTGGTGATTTATCTTGATGATTGTATGCTTGCCTGGCAGCACAAGGCCCTAGATTAAACCCCAGCTCTAGTAAAAAACAAGACCCAAACATTCCATTCCAGGAACTACAGATATGAATCAAATTGGGAAAATTTCATTCATTTAGTCACAATACATTATGCATCTTCGTTAATCCTTGGGTCTGTGATGGGGTGAAGGGATAAAAGAATTGTCAATAGACATAATTTCTGCCATCACGGAAGTTCCAATCTGATCGAAAAGATAGATGAGTAAAGATGGAAAACTGTAGTATAAAATAAGTGATCATAGAAGATAAACGTAGTAAACATCAGAGTATCAAGCCTCAATATATATCCTAGACTGTGATGTCAATGAGAGTCAAAAACATCTGTCCAAAAGTTAGATATGAATAAGCATGTAAGTGTGAACTGAGCAGAGAGTAAGATGAAGGTATTGAATTCAGACCAAAGGAAGCTCATGAATGAGGGCTTTGAAAAAGACAATGTGTACTATGTTAGCAGGTTCAAGAGAAGTGCACATGACTAGAGAACTCAGAGGCCATTCTAGGGCAAAACATTCAGTTCAAGAATTAAGAAAATGTTTATAAAATTTACACAAAGTCTACAGTTTTTTATATTTATTTTTTATTTGTTTATTCTACATCCTAATGTAGCCCCCTCCCTTGCTGACTCCTGGTCCTACCCTCTCTCCTTCATACCCTCTCCCTCTCTGCTCTGGTCCTCAGAAAGGGGAGCTCTCCTCCCCTCATGATCTCAGCCTATCAAGTCTCATTTGTACTACCTATATCTTCTTCCTCTGTGGCCTGGCAAGGCTGCCATGCCAAGAGTAAGAGATCATCCTGGGAGTACCAAAGTCCATGTCAGAAGTAGTATCTTCTCCCCATATTGTGGGACCTACAAGGAAACTGTATTATCTATTACATCTGAACAGAGGGTCTTCAGCATGCATAGTCCTTGGTTGGTGTATCAGTCTCTGTAACACCCTTCCTCCTCCTGGATTTGTTGTGCCTTTGGTGTCCTTGTGGAGCTCCTGACCTTTCTAGGTCTTTCTATTTCCCCATACTTCCATGAGACACCCTGTATTCCACTCCAAAGTTTAGGTGTGAGTCTCAGCATCTGCTTCTATCCCCTGCATCATGGAGTCTTTCTGAGGACCTCTATGGTAGGATCCCTTTCTTTTCCTTCTCTTTAATTGCTTCCAGTGTCTATTTTATTTGTCCTTCTGAATGAAAATTGAGCTTTCTCCCTAGGGCCCTCCTTTTTATTTAGCTTCTTTAAGTCTGTGTGTTATAGTATAATTATCCTGCATTATGTGGCTAATATCTGCTTATAAGTGAGTATACACCATGTGTGTCTTTCTGAATCTGAGTTACCTCACTCAGGATGATCATATCTAGTTCAATCCATTTGCCGGCAAATTTCAAGATTTCCTTGTTTTTAATAGCTGAGTAATATTCCATTGTGTAAATGTATCACAGTTTCTCTATCAAATACATTTTTTGATTGGGAGACATGTAGGTTGTTTCCAGATTCTGGCTATTATGAATGAAGCTGCTATGAACATAGTTGAGTAAAGGTCCTTTCTACATGGTAGACCATCTCTCAGGTATATGTGCAGGAATGGTCTACAGTTTTATCCAAACACCAATGAAGATATTTTCCCTCAAATCTACAGGTAGCATGATTAAATGTCAGGTTAAATAAAATGCCTTTAACTGCAAAAATAAAATTTATTCAAGAAGGAAAAATTGGAAGTAGAGAAAACATCAAGGACAATCAAAATGTACTATGAAAAAAGTATTGACTGTCTAAACTAGTATAATAAATAGTACTAGAGATATAACAAAAAGAAAAGATTGAGGTCAACTTGGAGCACAACAAATCAATACTTTATGTCTTAGATGCAGTAATAGAGAAAGCATGCATACATACCAGCTTTCTAATTTCAAAATCTGAGTGAATGGTGTCATTTCCTGAGATTGAGAATGTTCAAACACTGAAGAGTATATCTGATCATCTAAAGTGGTTAGATCATTCTGACTGATATTTTAATGGTGTTTTCAAAATATAAATGTGAATTAATATTTTAGGTTATTTGTCATACATTTCACAATCTTAGGGAAGGATTTGGGCAACATATGTATATTTGAGATTCATCCAAATAAGTATGGGAATTTTGGGAATGATTTTTTAAAATGGATACCTGTGAGATAATATAAATTTAGTAGTAAAAAGAATGAAGAGAAGAATTCTACTGACCTGCACATTCAATCTGTGAACAAAGGAATTTAAGCCTAATAGTACAGGAATTAATAAACACAAATGCTCAGAGCATTCCTTTTCATATAAAGAGAAATGAGATTGTTTTTCAGAAAGCATTGGCTATGTGGATGTACATATATATGGTTATGTTTCATGTTCTGCTAGGCAAACAAATGAAATAAAAGCTAAAGACCTATCAGACTAACAATAAAGTTATTGCCATTTTAGAGAAGAGAGTAGTAACACTGTAGTTGTGTAGTAAACATGATGTTTATTTGCCCCTTTCCTCAACAAATACATTCTACAATGTGTCTGCATATAGCCTGGCATTAGGCTAATTGTTGCAGATATAGTCATAAGCAAAAATCTTATCATCATCCCTAAGATTCAGACAATCTACCATCAATGGCAGATACTAAGAAAACATTCATGTAAAGCAACACCAACCTGCTCCATTCAGTAATAAAACATATCATGCATGAGCAAAGAAGACATGACTCCTTACTTAGAATACTCTATGACAATGCCATAGAGTATTAAAATTTAGCAAGTATGTGTAAGTTAATGGGGCATCATAGAGTAAAAGATACTGCAACAAAGTAGCTGGTGAATAGGGCCCTGTGTCGAATATCCTTGCACTTGGAGAAAAGAATGGAGGTCTGGCACAATAAAATCCACAGCACAGCCAACAGAATAAAAAAAGATAAATCTCCATAGTACAGAAAGTAAAGGGGAGCTTGGTAAGAAAGAATAATAACAGAAATGGAAGAAGATGGGCTCAGGTAGGTGTCATATGTAAAAGATTAGTCATTGCTTCTGTTTTTTGTTTTTGTAAGAATAGGAAGACTTTGAGGAAGTTTAAATACATCCACTTATATTGTATATACCTTCAAGACCTTTATGTTTAAACACAGGAAAAAGTAGGGCAAGGGCCATAATTATGAAAGCATAGTCAAAATATGGTCCCATCTATCATTGCTACAGCTCCAGTACTACAAAGTAATCCCCAAAGGTCCTTATTGAGAAGCAAGGTGGTTTTCAGGAGATGATTAGAGGATGCTACCTAGTTGTAGGAGGAACTAGGCCTGCCTTGAGCAGGAACAAGGCCCACCCGGCAACACACATGCGCAGAAGGAGGCCTTCATGTAGACTAGGTCTAATACCTACCAGGACATGCCCAGGCATGTTCATAGACTGGCTTAGCAGAGATTGGTTACATCCAGATGGGAACAGAGGAGGAGGAGCCACAGCAGCACATCACAGTATGGGAGCCAATGGGACACTGGGAAGGGGATATGAAGACATGTCCTATTTCTGCAATAAAGGAGTCTGCTTCTGTCACTTGCCTGACTCCCAGAATCAGTGTCTTTGAGTCTGTACCAGCTCACCCCCACCCCAAGTGTTAGGGGCTTGGATCCCAGCAATATTTGGCACCCAACGTGGTCTCCTTACCTTTGCAGGCATGGGTATTGAGTATGCTTGGGTTAGACTTTATTTTTTCCATCATGGCTCTCATTTTTGGGGCCCTCATTTTTGTCTTCTGCTGTCAGTACTGTACCAAGTGTTGTTAACACTTCTACTGGACCCTTCTCTCTCCCATGTCATGGTCAGTCGAATGCCCCCATAGGCAGTTTTGTCAGTGAGTTGGCCTCTTTATGTGCGAAGCCAAAGAATTAAAATCCCTATCTCAGGGTCACAGTGACAAGTTGCTGTGACAAGACACCGCTACAGAGATACTTAAGCACAGTTGCAAGAAAGTTCCCCTAGCCTGAGTCATGAGATCACATTCTTTTTAGCCCACTTGAGATAAGGAAGCCAGATTAAAGAGCCTTGCCCCCACCTCATTATCCTTCACTCCCCTTGCAATGGCCCATTAGCACTGGACTGAACATTCAGCTGAAATCAAAACAAGACACTCCCCTCAGTGAGAGATGAACAAAGGAGATCAAAAGAAAGTTAGAGCGTCTGTGCCCTTAGCACCTGTTCTGCAGCCTATCCCCTTAGAACACCAGACCCCCTTATGTATCTTTACTAATACTTGCCAAGCTGGGATGCCCTCTTACTTTGGGAATGCTGGGAGAGAAAATGACCTATAAAAATACCACAAACCAGAGCAGGGTGTTGCCTCCAAGACCCAGCTCAAGTAGTGATAAAGATACTTTATGCTATTACATCAATTTTGCCTCCTGGAGATTCTTGGAGTACTCGACACTGAAACTTTATATGTTGTATGTTCTTTGCCCTCACATGAGGTGAGCATGCTGGATCCTCCTTTCTTTTCCTTTGTGTATGTTTGTTTTATCAAGGAGGCACACTAACTTCACTTTCAGTTGGCCCAGCATTTCCACATAAGGGCTGACCCCCCAGGAGATGGAATCACCGAAAGGCCTTTCACTACTGGAGACACTGTGTAGGCATACAGCCTTGGACTAATACACCACAGAAGTCACCCACTAAGCACAAGACTCTCAGGTCTGACATATATCTTTCCATTCTCTTTTCTTTGTGCATTTCCTCAAACTATTCTGTACATGTTGTGTAATTATGGGCAACCTCCCTTTCGCTGTCACAAAGTAGGCAGGTGAGGAAGATGGCACAGAGGGTGTTGATGTCCCTGTCCCTGCCCAGGATAAGCCTCCCTGCAGACAGGGACAATCTATGCCTCCTCCCACCAATCATGGACTCCTCAACCCAATATCCATGGCAGGAATTCTAGACAACTGAGGCTGGATATCAGGTAAAAAGGGATTTTAGCATTATGGCCACTATTGTGTCTGCTATTCTAGCAGTTATTGCCAGGCAACCACAGTGGCCATTGTCTTGACACAGATAGCCATGACAGCAGAGACTGTCAATGATATAGTTTCTAAATCTGCTGAAGTGCTCCAGGTGCAGGAGTTATTAAATCAACACATTTACCAGGCCATACATATTCCCCAACAACAAATTGACCTCTTGGCTGAGAAATTAGCCTTGGTTAAGGACACATCCCTGCTGGCCTGTAACCCCCAATTCCATGCTATATGTCTTACCCCTTACCAAGTGCACAATTTCACTGAAGCATGTCATAGTTCCTCAATTACTCTGTGCTACTCAGAGAAAGCATATCAAAACTCAATAATAAGACCAGGGCCACAGTATTTTCTCTTGATACAGGGCTCATGGAACTGGTATGGAACAACATCAAAAGATTCCTTGAGTCTTCCTGGATAACCACCTATGCCATTTTGTGAGGAATAGTGATCATATAATCATTTTGCTTAAGTGATTCCTGTAGCATGTCACTTAGCAATTTTCTATCAACAAAACCACTCTACTCATGGCTTTAGAATGCCCAAAGAGTTGATGCAATACAGGCCTGGCTCACGGAGATCTCTATCTAATACCATATATACCTTATGCACTCTCCAGGGATCCCACCCTTTGAGGACTGGTAGTCAATAAGGGGGAAGAACCTGTTTGGCAGATCAACCTAAGACAGACACAGTCCATTATACTGGGACTCCCTGAGGTGAAATCAAGAAGATCAGAGCATAAGAACTCTGGTTCCCACTGAATCACAAAACTAAAAACAAAAGGGTGGCTATGTAGGAGGAACAAGACCTGTCTTGAGCAGGAACAAGGCCTGCCTGGCAAAACTTGTGCACAGAAGGGGGCCTTCATGTAGAGTCCACCAGCAACTTGCCTGGACATGCCCTGGTATGCCAAGAAACTGACTTCCCAGAGACTGTTGATGTCATAATGGGTACCAAGGAGGAGGAGTCACAGTAGCAGCTTATAGTTTGGGAGCCAATGGGACACTGGGAAGGGGTTTAAAAGCATGTTCTATTTACACAATAAAGGAGTCCTCTTCTTCCACTTGCCTGATTCCAAGAGTCTGTGTCTTTGACTCCATGCCAGCATACCCCTACTCCCAAGGGTCCTGGGCCTGAGTCCCAGCAACACCTACTATTCATGGATTATTGCTCCTATTTGTGGTATAGTCATTTGTCTTGCAAGGTCCTGTACTTTCTTGTGAATGTAAGTTTAGGGCAGTGACTAGTTCTATATCTTTAGCCTATAGAATAGACTAAGAAGCAGAATCAATCAGAAAGTCTGAGATAGAGTAAAAGAACCAAAGACACAATGAAGATAAGAGAAGCAAGAACTCAAGTTATCTAGATGGCAACATGTGATAGTATCTTTTTGCTATAAAAGAGGCAAGTGTTAAAACACACACACAAACAACAAACACAAACTTGCCACATTTCTGCTTTGAGTGGAGCCAAAACAACATAACACTTCTTCTAAATTGTGCTCTGAAATTGGGAAGAAAGTTGAGGAAAATGATGGATTTTTAAACTATTTTTGTGTTTTCAGATGCTATTTAGGTTTCATGACATATTTATGAAAGAATTTGGGGGAAGAGTTAAGATACCAGAGAGAGAAAGGATAATCTAAGACTATCAATAGCAGTGGGAGACACAGTATTACTTGCCTACTGTGACAGCCTGAGGAATTCTGGTCAGGGCCTTCTAGTTAGATGAAGCTGGTATTCTTGACTTTGCTTTCATGGTAAGTCAGTATGAAGTGAAGCTCGAGTTCATAGAGAAACTATTTTAATATAGACAAGCACAGATATTAATGGAGCAAGACATAGGCTTAGGAAAGGGAAAGTACTTGTCTAAGACAATAGTGTGATCTACTTAAGACAGTCAACCTTTACTTATCTTAACAATAGCCATTTATAACATTTTGGTGTCTTTTCCATTATGTAAAGGGTTTCAGAGAAACATTTTCCCCTAAGAAACAAGGTTATGGGGTAAATAGAATGAAGGTCCAGGGCTGGGAGATGGCTCCATGATTGATAGAACTTGCTGCTCTTCCAAAATTCTGGAGTGCAGTTTATAGTACCCATGAGTGGCAGCTCACAGCCACCTGAAATTACAGCTCCAGGCTTAGGTGTCCTCACATGTGTACAAGTCCATATGCAGGAATACACAGGCACAGAAAAAATGTAAAATAAACAAAATCATAGGTCCATAGACTCAAAATAATTCATACTATATGGGTATGCTGGTTAAATTTTTGTCAATTTGACACAAGCTAAGGTCATATGTCTTATAATGTCATGGCAGGGCTTTATTTTTATTTTTTATTTTTTCATGTTTGATTTTAATTTTGTCTCTTTTTTTCATTCTATAGGTCATTTGTGTATATATATATATATATATATATATATATATATATATATATATATATATATATATATATATATAACAGCTCCTCATTTGTGTTTTTATGGGATTCCCAAGTTTATAAACCAATGGGTCCCTATGTCTAAACATGTTTATTTTGTGTTCATTCATTATGTTTTTTTTATTTTGACCTATTTTTAAGTGTTTTGTTTTATTTTATTTTATCATTATCACTTAAAAGGCTTTTTGTTTTCTAATGAAAGACAGAAATTGTGGATCTGGATATGAGGGGAAGTAGGAAGGAACTGGGCACAGCAGAAGGAAGGAAAACCATAATCAGGATATAGTATGTGAAAAAAAACTATTTTCAATAAAATAATAATAAATAAGATTAAGTGATTACAAAAAAAATCCATCCTTACCAACTTCTGTTCTTTGGGCACACATACATGTGCATGTAAACACATCCACACATTAAAACACAATACAGCAAAATATATTGTAGTATTTTTTAACTTTTCTTTAGATAAAAATATCACATTAATGTGTAGGGATATCTACATATATTCATGGCATCATCATCAAAGCCAAGTTATGGCTACTGTTTATTAAACAGATCTATAACTCCCCCAAAAGAAATCACATAGAAGTAGAAACCACAATTGAGAAATGCCTATGTTAGAATGGCTTGTGTGAGTGCATATGGGGTATTTTCTTGACAGGTGATGGATAGGAGAAGGTTCACAGCACTATGGGTGCTGCCATTCCTCAGTAGGAGGTTCTGGACTATAAAGAAACAAACTAAGCTACCATGAGGAGCAAGCCAGGAAGCAGCATTCCTCCATGGCCTCTGCTTCAGGTTCTGCCTCCAGGTTCTTGACTTGAGTCTCTGTCCTAACTTTGCTCACTAATGAACTTTGGAAGTGTACAACAAATAGCCTTTCCCCCACGAGTATCTTTTAGTCTTGGTTTTTAACACCAGTCAAAAGCATACTAACATAATTGTGAGAAAAGGAAGCTAAATCATACATTTGGACTGTGAACAAAGTGTCAACTCTCATACATGAGATTCTTACAAAACACTGGATTATAACTGGACAAAGAATGAGCTTAAACTCCAAAGTCACACATGCTTAGGCTTGAAAGCATGTTCTCTTGCTATTTAACTGTCTCTATACATGCAAGCTTCTCAAGAATGTTTATTAGTTCTTTACTGTCAGCTGGCAAGAGAGTGCAGATGGAATCTAAGGTGAGGCATTCCTTTTACTTCCCAAGGACCATCATTTTCTTTGTCTTTATACCCTACCTAAAAAGTACATTCTTTGGAAATATAGGTGAATAGATACTAGATTACTATCAGGAAAAGAAAAAATAATGGACAGGGCCAGAAAACAAATGACAGGATGTTGAGGATGTCTACTTCTATGGTCTGACATTTTTCTATGTGAACCCATGTATTAAAAGTGAGATGTGATATGACAGTGGTGAAGTTTGTTCTTGTACTATTTATACTAATAAGATGGCAAAAGAGATTAAAATGTGTACTATATGGTATTGGTAAATAAATGATGAGATGTATTTACACTGTTCCCATTCTACGGAAGATTTTTAAAATGCTACCTTAAAACAGTGCTTCATTTTAGATCAAGGAGAAATATTGATTAAATATTTTATAAGAAAATAATAGCTTTCAAATGAATAGGCAAAAGTAAGCACTGAATATATATAAATCAGAAAAGAGTATGAACACAAACACTAAACTATTAATTATATATCCATATATTGTATATACATATCTAAGTATAGTATATATATTGGGAATAGAGGTAGTTCATATTTTCCTCATTGTACTTTTCTGAATATTAAAACATTCATAACTATATAAATAATTTGAAACAAACAAAACAATATAGATAAGCTTTATGTTAATAATAATCCATTATATAATCAAGTTATATATAATGTTATATAGTTCATTTATAACTGGCTTCTGGAAGCCCAGCATGTGCTCAGTATAAAAGTTCCATAATTGTTAAAATTATATAAATTAATTTTTAACTTTATTTCAAAAATACCATAACTTAACCTATATTTTCAGTGCAGAAAATGTAAAAAGAAATGGCTTTAGAAACATATTTCTGTGGAAAAAGCATAAAACCAAATAATGAGCTAATAAAAGCAGGTAGGCAATTTTTAAGTTCTTAGCATATGCCTGACCCTCCGGTTAGTGCTCAATCTTTAGTGCAGTTCTTTGATGAGGGCCTAGTCCTATTGACACTAACAATTGAGAAAAAGGAGGCCTTGGGAAGTTATTTGTTAAAAACATTCACAGCAAAGTGATGGAGGTGTGTTTGGAACCCCTTATTTGTGACTCCAAAGCCCATCTGCTATACCCCACAGTGACAGAAAGAGCTTCCTGGCTTCTCCAAGGCTCATCTGAAGGGTACACCTCTGCTGGCAACTAGCACCACTTTAGACTGAAACATCAAAAGAGCCAATAAAAGAAAAGAGTTCGACTTTGTATTAACAAGTAAGCACCATTTATTGCACAAACGCTATTTGGACAGTTTTCTGGCAGGAAAAACTTAATATTGCAAACCCCACAGAAATAATCACAAGACCTGTCTGGTTCCTTAAATAATTAGGAATAGTTAAAAAGATCTTGAAAAGACAAAGAGTAGAAATCAAGCGAAAATTGAAAATGACACAGTGGCACATTTTCTCTGAAAAGGCTTTCAAAAACTGTGGATTCAGACTGAGGATATTTGCTAATTGTGCTGCTATTGCTCCCATTACCAGGCTCAGATTCATGCTGGAACACCAAGCTGGAAACAATATTCCTTTCTATGTATAAATAGCCCTGAACTAATTCCATTCACTCCTCTCCTCTTCAGGCTACCAACAAATATTTACGTAGTACTTACCATGTGCTCATTTTCAGGGCTGCCAAATGGGATGTCATTCTGATGCAGTTTGATTGGAGTGATGATAAGGCTAAGTTGTTGATAATGTGCAACAATAAATGAATATCTACAACAAGGTGTTTGAAAAAGAATATGGTCTAATATGTGTAGTGAAAATTCATTTAGATTTCAGTATACACTTTCTCCCAATATCAACTAAAGGACCATGTAAGTAAGAATAATTCTGGGAAACATGTATTTCGGCAAGAAATACCAAAATGTATCTTCTTTCTTTTAATATTCTTAAGAAGGTTGTTTTTATGTTTGTTTAGTTGCAGACTCTTATAAAATAGCCATAGTTTTTTCTAAAATTTCTTCTTTTCAACTTATAATCTCTAAGAATTTGGAAATTGAAGTCATTAGAGAAACTTTGTTTTGACAAACAAAGAAGAAGGAGGAGGAGGAGGAGGAGGAGGAGGAGGAGGAGGAGAAGAAGAAGAAGAAGAAGAAGAAGAAGAAGAAGAAGAAGAAGAAGAAGAAGAAGAGAAGAAGAAGAAGAAAGAAGAAGAAGAAGAAGAAGAAGAAGAAGAAGAAGAAGAGGAGGAGGAGGAGGAGGAGGAGGAGGAGGAGGAGGAGGAGGAGAAGGAGGAGGAAAGAGGAAGAACAAGAAGAAAAGCCAAGAAAATATCTATTACATTAAAAGAGCACTCATGTAATAATTTCATTAATGATAGTGTGCATCTTACTACAACACATGAAACTATGCACTATTTTAACCCTGCAAGACAATTCATTCATCATTTATTATTCACTCTTATTACAGAAAAAGAGTGAAATAGAATTATCTTGGTTGGCTCTGCAGGGTGTCTAGCGTAAGATATAATACCAGTATGCTTGAGCCCTTTACATATGAGTTGAAATGGATTGCCATCACCCTTTGTCACTGGAGTGGTTTTCTTTAAAGTCCAAGATTGAAATATTGACAAAGGCTTACGGAGGTAGGTTTTATCTCAGCAGACATAATTGAAAGACAGGCAGAAATAGCCTAAACAAGGAGATCTAAAAAAGCAGAAATTTTGCTCCTTTGAGCACACCCTGACTCCTTTGCTCTGCACTGGCCTTCATTTAATCAACAGTTAAGACACCAAGACTTAATGGCCTATATGAGCCACATGACTAGGAGAAAAGAAGGAACTGTTTTCTGTTGCTGCTTTTGTCTCTTCTAAATCCATGCTTCATGGCCACAGAAATATTTTCTTTGCCATTTCTTTGAAGTCTGAATGGTAATGAATCTTTAAGACAGGACAGTGTTTCTCACCATGATAGAGACAATGCCTTGATCTTAAAGAGACCATTTAAGAATCAATCATCCTGGAAAAGAAAGGGATAGACATCCCCACAAGTTGAGAATTGACCACCCATCATTCAATCTTCGGACACAACTGGATTCTGTAAGCTAAAATGACAACGTATTTTAATTAGGTCATCATGATTTAACCTCAGAGATGATCAAGTATAGAAAGTATAATACTCATTCTGGCCCAAAGTACTGTCAGGTGAAATTGTGACGCCCTGGAAATAGAGCTGCAATATGAACTGTTAACATTGGTGGAGACAAGAATGTGAGGTGAGGCTGAGAGGATTTGAAATGTCTGTATATGACTTTCAATCCTTTAGAAGGGCACCTGTCCTCCATAAACTTTCTTGCACCATTGTCTGAGCCATTTCTTTTATCTAAATTTGCAGGACCTTTGTGATTGTGAGAGACCTGCCTCTCTCTCGACAAAGGGACGATGACTGTAACTAAGATGCATTTCCCAAAGAGCCTCTCTACCTGGCTAGATGGAAGTCTATAGCCAAGGAATGACTGACCAAAGGATTAAGCAATTATAATGGCAAAATGCATGTATATTTCTCTTTTATTAACAAATTATTTTAGAGAATTCCTGATTTATTACTTTTAAAATGGGGAAAAAACAGTATTTTTCACCTCTCAATCTCTACTTGTTCAGAGCAACATTTCTGACACCAGCTGTGTATGCAATTTCCCACACACATCAGGAAGTCCTCCACTGGACAGCGTCTGGGTCAACTCAATTTGAAAACTCTCTACCCAAAGAAATATCAAGAACCCATAGTTTAAGGGCACAGTGCCATTATATTATCTTCCACATCAGATGTCAGTCACATGTTTCTGGCCAGCTGGCTATAAACTGGAGTTTCCATTACTTTCTTATCCTTTGGTTTTTATTAATTTGAAAGAATGGTTCACAGAACTCAGCACAACAATTTACTTATATCTATTTTTTATTAAAAAAATAACAATGGGATAGAAGAAGAGGAGAGAAGGTACAGGACAAAGAGCCCAAACCACCATGCTGTCTGCTGGTGCACTACCTTCTAAGGATCTCCACTTGGTCAGATTTCTGAACACTTCTTGTTTAAGTTTTGTGAATGCTTCATGTGTAGACATGACTGAAAATTTGCATAATTGGTGACTGTGGATCAAGTCATTCTTCAACATTCTTCTTTCGTTAAGGTCAGTTAGCAGAGCCAAAGATTCAGACCTGTCCACCCTTTAATCATATTATTGACTGCCCTAGTAATCTGCCACCACCCTGGGGCATCCAAGTAGTGTTGACAAGATGTATGTACCACATAGAAGATTCCAAAAGATTTGAGAGTTTCACTTACAGATTCCAAAAGACTTGAAAGTCTGTATCAGACATTCCTAGCACTCAGGAAATTTAAAAGATAATAGAAACCTTGGATGAGGAACTGGAGATCACTAACTACAATACATTTTATTCTAAGCTTTCAACAAGCATTTTAGTAGTTTCATATTAGGAACCAAGATACAACACCAATAATTTTCTTATATATACATATATAAATGTTGATATATTTCCCATACTATCAAAGTATTTTATTATTTTTGTATATTATGTATATTTTGTAATATAAATTTACCCATTAAGATTGGTATCAAGCCAATAAGCTGATGACTTAAACAGAAGTTGGGAAGAAATCTATACAATCCTCTCTTACAAAACTTCTCTAGAAATGTTCTTAATATTACACCATAAATTCTTGGGAGATCAAAATCTAGGTAGAGTACAACTGAAACCAAATCTCTTTTTCTTAGCAAGTCCTCTACCACAGCCTGATTTCTTTCTCTATGGCTTTTTAAAAGATTTATTTATTTATTTATTTATTTATTTATTTATTATATACAGTATTCTGCCTGTGTGCACACCTGCAGGCCAGAAAAAAGCATAAAATCACCTTATAGATTGTTGTGAGCCACCATGTGTTTGCTAGGAATTGAATTCAGGACCTCTGGAAGAACAACCAGTGCTTTTAACCTCTGAGCCATCTTTTTCTTGAAATTCATCCATCAATAAAGCAGAAGAAAAAGAGTTTTCACCATAAAACTTTACTTCAAAAAATCTCTATCTGAGACACTGGTTAGGAGAATCACCTGTTATTCTTATTTTTGTTTATCTTACCCATGGAGACACAATGCTTTATTAATCATAATTATATCTATAGAACTTTTGTACATTGTCTCTGAGAGTATTGTCTCAGGAATATAACCATACTCCAGTAAGTAACCACACATCTAAGAACATATGGGCATCAAAAATTGAAAACAATGGCTGAAAAACACAAAACAAAACAAACAAACAAACAAACAAAAAAGATGGCAGAAAATGTAAGGTTGCATGGATAGGGATGGGGAGGTAGATCTGGGAGAGGAGTGGATGAATATGGTCAAAAGACATTTTGCAAAAATTTCAAAGAAGTAAAATAATGTCTTTTATTTTTCATTTTTTAAAAAAGCATATATGAAAAAGAAATAATGTTGCTTCTTGCTTGCTTGCCTTCATGTTGGACTGGTATATTCATTTGCCTTATTGACATTTACATGCTGTTGTTGCCACTACAGTTGCCATAGCTGCCACTGCTGCTGATGTTCTTTGATTATATTAGAATGCAATTTCTTCGACTTGTCAATGTGCTCTGAAGACCAATGGTACTCCAGAAAACATCCAGCACTTCAGTAACAGACTGGAACTGCTAAGGAATTAGGAGCTGTGGAATGAGCAGCTACCGGGTTCTTAGATTCTCCAGTGCATAGGAATCCACGGTTGGACTACCTAGACCATATTATGTAAGCAAATCTAACAAGTCCTTTTCTAACATACATTAATACCATTGTCGCTGTTACTATAGAAAAAGCGCCAGTGATACAGGCCATGACTCTAACCTAAATACCCAGGACCATCTTAGTGTTGTATTAACAACATCACACAGGAGCACTCTCAGTATTTAAATATGTATTGAAAGAGGGCATATCCATGTTAATAGATTCTCTGCCATTCAACTTAATGTTTTCAATCTTTTTCCCACTGATTTATAAAACACTCTTGGGACCCAGTTCCATACAGTGGTATATATTATAGTCTTTAGCCTAGTCCTTTTTCACCTTTACCATACCCAAGATCTCTCCCTTCAGGTTATGTGACTCGTGACTCTGAGTACTGATTTGCTGACAAGGAGTGAAACTGAAGATAGAGCATGAAGACACATGGGTTTTCTTGGTAAAATAGTCTCTGAATTATTATCAAACAATGTATGAGAATTAGCTTTCAGTGGGTCATTTCAGTATGGCCAGAAGGTTTGAAGGAATTCACAATTTTTAAAGAGTTTTATTGAAATATAATTTATACATTCCATAATTTATCTGTTTACAGTCTATAATTCAATGCTGTTTAATATAACCATGCATATGTACAGTTCTCACAGTTTGTTTCACAATATTAAGGTTGATAACATACTACCATAGCCCTAGTCTTTTTCACAATAGATCTTGATAAGAAAATAAATCATATACACTTTTGTTATAACCTCTCTATGACTATGAACAGGGACCAGTTAAAATGTGCTGATTTGTGTCCTGCCAAGGTTGGTCCATGTTAGTTGAAATCATAGACATAAACAAAATATTCCCATAATACATCTTAAACCCCTCTACTTTTTCAAATAAATTATCTACCTAGAAGTAAATTTCTCAGAAATGCTAATATTACCCTTTTCTGTACCTCTACTGTTCTTATTATGAAGTCCTGAGCCTGAGCTCCTGGTTCAGAAAATGCATGACTTTTTAAATGCTTCCTTCCTCCTCTGACTTTCACATTTCACCTGAAATTGATTAATCACTTTTATCAGCCTTTCATTATTTCTCTGAGGCATCCATCATCCTTAGCAACAGCCATGCACTGTGCATTGTCCTTATCACCACTCATCATTAGCACTTGTCCTGAACTTCTCCAACCCCTGAGATAGATCCACTTCCAGTGTAGACGCTTTGTCTTGGGGATTTTATCTATTTCATTGGTATAAGATGCCAAAGAGGAAGGTTTAACTGAAGGGGAAGGAAGAGGTGAGGAAGGTAGGGAATGGAGGGAGGGACAGTTAAAACTAAGGGTTATACTGATAAAGTAGAAGTTTCTTAAAATATATACATATATGATATAAATCTAAATGGAATCACCAAATATCAGGAGAGACAATGCCACAACTAGACATCCCTCACCTCTGAAGCTCAACTGCTTAAAATGAATTACATCTAATGGCATTGTTGGCAAAGGGACACTATGGAAATCTCCAAACATTCCAGACCAAGTCTATTTGTTGTCCTTTTTTATTCACAAAGAAATATCTGAAGCTGAGATTCCAATTAAGACTTGTAAACTGACTTAGCATTGGTTGGGATTTGGCCCAAGGTAGGCAAATAAACTTAGCCAAGGTGGCTGCCTTCACCGGCATGGAAAGGCCAGGAGTAGAGTTACTTGTTTGAACTTTCAACAGACAAAATTCCTAAAAACTACAAAAAGTAATGTTCTACTCCAGAATGGGCATTTCAAATGGCACATTATTGCATTCACTGTGAGGCCATAAACCACAACTTGCTGCTAACAGTAATAGTCAAGCACCAAGAGCTTCAATTCCAGTATTTTCCAAATAAAGCTTTCTCTACGTTTTAGTCTTATGATATACAATACATTAAATTCAATTGCTTAAATTAATCTTTAAAGACTTCAATATTAGCAAACGTGTGTGTGTGTGTGTGTGTGTGTGTGTGTGTGTGTGTGTATGTGTGTGTGTGTCCACTACCTTTCTTCGAATCTGGCCTTTTGTAAGATTCATTTTAGTTTTTAGTGTTCATCTTGGGGAATGTGTGTGTGGAGGGGAGTCTAGTCACATGAGTCCACATACCTGTGAAGTTCAGAAGAAGAATTGGATTCCCTAGAGCTAAAGTTACAGGCTGTTGTGAGCTGGTAGACACAGGTGCTGAGGGGGAAAATGCACCTTGGGTCCTCTGCTAGAGCAGGATTCCTAACTCCAGAGCTGTTTCTCCAATATTATAGATCTGTTCTACACCCACATTTTAGCAATATGATCACTGGTTTCTATATCAAATAAAGGAATAATAGGCCATGTTCTCTCCTAACACCCTATTTTTTGACAAAACTATAATTCCATCTTGATTTAACAGTTTTGACTAAATTGTGTTCCTCCCAAACTGACATGGTGAACTCCTAACACCAATATGGCTGTATTTGGAGAAAGAAATTCTGTGGAAGTATTTAAGCTATGTCATGATTTGATAGGGTTTGAGACTTATAAAAAGCAAAGAGGGGTGCATCTCAGTGAAAGGAAGGATGGTATGAGAGCACTGTGGCCATTGATAGCAAGGATGAGACCCTTCACCAGAAATTCTGCCCCATCAAAGCTTTGTTTGACACATCTAGCCTCTAGAATCTGTGAGGCAGATTCTGCTGATTATCCCTGGCCTGTAGCATTTGGTGAATGTAGGCTGAACTTTCCAGTTTACTATAGTTCTTTTCCTATTTTTGTTTCCAGACCTCTGATGCTGAATTTGTCTAAAATTATCCATTCTTATTGACTAGCTCACTTTAAATTCATGGGTTCAAATTTCAAGTACATACTTAATGATGCCTGGCAATCACAATAAACTTCTAAATTTATTTAATTGGTTCACTCTCTTAGATAAATATTTTTAAATGTTTTTGTCTCATACTTTCAACACTTCAATACCCATTCCTATAATGGCTGATAAATTTCTTTCTTCACCAGTTTAAAACAAATCAGCCTGGAAAAAAATTCAGAGATCACATCAAAATGATCCTTCCACAAGCATGTCTGAACACTGTGTTTGCTGTCCTACATACTACCACAAATAAAAACTCCATATTTCCATCTAAAACATTTACTACTCTTAGGGACTATTTTTCAAACCATTTCCACTGCTCAGGGTCATCCTCCCTTCTCTACATCATTAATTGTTTCCTCTCTCCTGAATCAATCCATTGCATATACTCATGATATTATTTCTTCTTATTGAAACAAAGCAAAACAAGACAAAAGGCCTCTTTAGTCCTCATCTCCTTTACCAATTAATTAATGCCTTTTCACTTGTTATTTTTTCAGCAAAAGTGTATAGTTATTTTATACTACTCTTTATAATTCCTTTCATCCCAGTCTCTTAAAGACACTTTATTTGACTTCCTGCATTACACTAGATTTCCTCTTCTCAATGTCATCAATGAGTGACCTCCATGTCATTAATTTTAGTGGACAATTCTCAGTCTTCAGTTTGCTTGATACAATGCACTTGTTTTCAAACTGTGGAGGTTTTACCATTGTGGGAGTGACAATTAGCAATGCCGGGAAACATTATCATTGTCACAATTTGTAGGGAGATGTAAGAGCCTAAAATGATGTCTACAAAGGAGATTCTGTGGAAGCTGATAAACCTGTTATAATGCATAGGACATACTCAATACCAGCAAGGACTTTCTACGCCAACATTCCACTAATGATAAGGCTGAGAAAGCCCTAAACAGTTCCCTCAGACACAGTAGACTTCTTCTTTTAAAATTCAGGATATTATACTCTTGCTTATCTTCCTCTTACATTTCTCTGTATATTGGCTTCTCTTCTCAAGTTCTTCAGGTTGGAGTACACTAGAGCTTGATTTCCTCTTTTTCTTTTCTATCAACACTCACTCCTAAATGAGCCTTTCTGTTCTGTAATATTGATCATGTCTTCTCTACTCCATTAACATTCAAAGCTGTACTTTCAGCAATCATTTCTGTGACATTCTGGACTGGTTTGAGTATAACTGCATATCTCCACTTGATAACTTATATCTAATACGTATCTCCAAGCCTAATATATCCGAATTAAAGTCCCTTGCCCCCCCTTTTGAGAGTGTCTAATTATGAATCCCTATGTAGCTTGGGACAGACTACATAGATCAGGTGGCCTCAGACCTGTGGCAGTCCTTTTCCTCTGCCTCATGAGTGCTAGAATTACATGAGACACAACACCTGGTTCCTTGCCTTTGTCTCTAATTTCACCCCTACTGCCTTTTCTAAATGGCAGAATCTCCATTATTCCAGTGCCATAGGCCTCACTTCATATGCTTGGGTTCCCTACAAGTTCTTATGTTACATCATTAGGTTGGAGTAGATTTACATGGAGATGATACAAACTTTAAAAAATGGAGCTTAGTGGGAGACAATCCAGTCATTCAACAACATGCACTAAAAGGAACAATGAAGCTCTTGTCTCTATCTTTTTTTGCATTCATATTGGGTGGGCCATGAGATGAATGCTTCTCTTTAACACGTACTCATTGCCATGATATGCTTACAAGCCAAATGCCCAAAGTAAAAGGGCTAATCAATCATGGAGTGGAACTTTCAGAATTATAAGAAAAATGTATTAGTTATGTTATAATGGTATGCCACAACATCAACTTATTTATACTTGGAACCAATATCCTTACCTCCTGTATCACATATTGAATTCTATTTTCTTCTTCTTCATATAACCATCATCATCTGATGTCCTATGTAATTTATATATTATTTTCTATTGTCTTTTCCACAGGGAACTACGGCTATTGCTTTTTCTGTTCACTGATATATTCCATTTATCTCAAAGAAAGTCTAACCTGATTTGTTCAACTAATGAATTTTGACTAAAACAATATTTCAAGCCAGTTTCTACTACTAGCATCTCAATACATTAACTTGAGTAGGTTAATTTCTTAGTAAGTTTTTTCCTTTCCCTTCATTAAATTTCTTAAGAAAAGTTCAGGAAGTCTGTATTTGAAGCAAAAATTCAACTTTCTTTTATATTTGATTAATCCAGACATCACATTTGCTATTCTTGTGTTTTCTTACATTCATTCTTCTCAGGCTACTCCTAGTAGTTTTAAAGTTTGAGACACTTAAACTTTTCAGACATTGTATTTCTTTTGGAGTTTATCATATGGAATACAGGAAACAGATTCACATAGCTACCTCCTAAATCTTGCAGCAGCACTCTAACTCTACTCCTACTATATAGTTCTTAGCTTCATTTCTTACCTCTTTAGACATCTCAGAAATGCAAATGAAAACAACTCTGAGATTCCATCTTACCCCCATCAGAATGCCTAAGATCAAAGACTCAAGTGACACCACATGCTGGCGAGGATGTGGAGAAAGAGGAACACTCCTTCATTGCTGATGGGAAATCAAACTTGCATAATCACTTTGGAAATCTATCTGGTGCTTTCTCAGAAAACTGGGAATAGGACTTCCTCAAGACCCAGTTATTCCACTCCTTGAAATATACCCAGAAGATGCTCCAGCACACAACAAGGACATTTGCTCAGCCATGTTCATAGCAGCCTTATTCATAATATCCAGAACCTGAAAACAGCCTAAATGTCCCTCAGTTCAAGAATGCATAAAGAAACTGTGGTACATTTACACCATGGAATACTACTCAGCTATTAAAAACAAGGAATTCCTGAAATTTGTGAACAAACAGATGGAACTAGAAATGATCATGCTGAGTGAGTTAACCCAGAAGCAGAAAGACTCACCTGGTATATACTCATTTATAATTGGACACTAGCCCAAAAGGCAGGTCCCATAAAAGTCTTCACTTACCAGAGATTGGGATAGATGTGAGGACATCCTGTTGGGACTGTAGATAAGAGAAATATAGGAGAATGAGGAAACTGAAGGACTCAGAGGGCCCTAGAAATCTACAAGAAGAGCATCATGATGAGTGGAACTGGGCCTAGTGGAGTCTGCTAAAACTACTGCACCAACCAAGGACAATATAAGCAGTAAACATTGAACCACTACACTGATCTAGCTAATGGACAGGACATTCTCCACAGTTATGTGGAGAGTGGAGACTGACTCTGACATGAAATCTGGTGCCCCATATGTGACCACTTCCCATTGGTGGGGAGGCCTGGTGACACTCAGAGAAAGAATAAGCTGACTACCAAGGTAAGACTTGATAACCTAGGACCATATAGTGGCGGAGGAGGTCCCCCTGGGTCATAGACCTAGGACAGTAGAATAGGGTAAAAGTAGGAGGGAGGGAAGAATGTGAGGATACAAGTGATAGGATAACAATTAATATGTAATCTGAATAAATTAATAAAAAAAGAACATAGCCTCATGGACTGAGCAGCTGCTGGCAGGCATTGTTGGACTCCTCAGATCATAACCTGTAAATCAATCTAATAAACTGCCTTAGTAATATATATGCATGCTATTAGTACTACTACTCTAGATTACTCTAATATACATGTGTATAAAAATATAATAAGGAATTCCATTGTTTTGTGCAATTAATACATGTCAATAAAACTATTATTTGCAAAAAAAGAAAAGAAAGGAAGAAATAAGGAAAGATTGATAAGAAAGGGAAAAAATCCATCATGTTTTATCTTGTGTGGCATAATAAAGCATTTTGAACTCCTCTCCCAAACATACACACAAAGAAAATTGTGGAGACCATTTTTTTCTTTTTTCTTTTTGTAATCTAACATACAAGATAGATGCTATGGATGATGTCATTTGAATCCTGGGTTAAGCCAGCTAAATCCATGTGTTTTGCTGAATCCTGTCTTCTTTCTTATAATTGGTTATTTTGCATTAAGTACTAAAAGGAATTCATTCAATTACTTAGTAAATTCATGCATTTTATTTTCAATCTCACCTTGTAGATATTTTCTATGGATACTAACTCCTTTTCCAGCTTTGGGAGCTTTTATATTCAAAAGGTCTACATAAAAAATCAGCATCACATACTACATCTTAAACAATGACACACAGTCCTTTTTTCACACTAAGGATAAGTCAAGTAGATCTGGAAACTAAAGAAATAAAATTCTAAGTAACATTTTGAGGTCCTACATTGGGCCTATGAGAAAGACAAGCTGGGAGCAGCCATCCTTAATCACAAGACTGGAAATGGCACAACATGTTTCATTTACCTATAAGTAAAGAATGTTTGCATTTTCCGCCATCCTGTATTTGGAAGCTGTAACTCTTCCTCCCAAACATTTGATTATGTTTGTGTTCATGGTTCTATTTCTTTGTGTAGCTAAATGATTAAAAATCAAATGCATTCTGGTGATGCAGATTTATATAATGTTAAGCTGTGAATTATAGTGATTTATGATATCTGTAAGATTTTATGTATCAGCAGAAAGCACAATAGAGTTTGTGTTCTACATTTCTTAACTCTCTTGCAGTGCATGGAAGCTATATGCAAACATTATGTATTGATAATGTTTTAAGATCTACAACTTGCCTGGGCTGGGCCAGGGTCAGTTTATTATAGCCACTATTCTTGTCTAGTACAATGGTGATTTTACTGATTCCAGCCAACTGCTCTTCTATCTCTTATCTTCAAATTCATTGCATATTACTTAGGTCAGAATTAGCAGTCAAAAATAAGCTTATTAACATACACGTGCCATTTACTGTTAGTAATTGAGAATTTAGATCAGCTTTCAGTCTCTGAAGTATGTGGGTGGAAAAGGCAACAGCAAAATACTCAAGGGAACTGGAGTATCACTGAGACTTAGTGACACATTGGATGTGGGTGGTAGGCACTTGTGGAAAGCCAGACAGGCAGTGCCTCCTGAGTCACCCAGCTAACTGTCAAGATACATCAATGTTTACAAATAATAGGATAATGGCAACCTTGCAGATTATTTTCCCACTGCCATACAAAGAACTAATTTTAATTGTTCCATTCCCTGATCTTTTGTGAATATTTGATGGTCACTTTTCAGGCATTTTATTATCATTTAGTTGCAGCACTATATAAGCTGACTTTGATTAAGAGAATTTCTGAATATTTAAAACAGAAATTGAATTTGCATACTGTTTAGCAAATGTTTCCTGTATGCTCACATAGGAAATTGAGGCCCAGGAACTTGACAAACCTGACAGGTCCACACATCAACTTAGAGATAGACTAAGATCTAGTGGCCCCAAGCCATCTGTACCATGGTTTCCTCTATACCACTTTTCCTGACTCAGGAATTAATGACAATTATTTCTTGTTTTCAAAAACCAGATGTGCTATCAGATAGTCTTGAAAAGATATTTGAGCTATGGTATCTAATTACTTTCAAAAATAATTTCAAGATATCACTACAATACTAAAGGATTGATTCGAAGCATGAGTGGGGTGTGCTAACATTTTCCAAACTGAGGGCAGCCATTACATATACAAAACAATGACCATAGAACATTTATTCCATAGCTAATATTCATATTAATTTAAGGTATATAAGGCCATTCAAATTATGGTGAGTGGATTTTAAGGTATTTTTTGCATCTTATTTTCCTTAGCTGTCTATATAAAGGTCTACCATATCTTGGTAAAGCAACTTCCACAAGATCTTTCACCAGTGAAATCAACCTACCTCACTAACTTGAAGGCTCCCTCAGGGGTGAAGGCATATCAAGTGCAAAGAACTACACCCTGTCGTGCTTCATTGTGCAGACAGTTGATTTCTTTAACATCAATTAGAACAGTAACCCTGACTTCCTGTAATGCATTCTCCGTATTTGCCTTCTACACTGCAATTAGTGCTTGCAAGAAAATGAGGAGACTAAAGCATAAATAGCAAATCACATTTAATCAGCTTCCAATTTTTGTTATTCTTCAAATGCTTTCCCCCTCCCATCTCTAACAGCTTCCAGGACTGCATTTGGAAAAAGAAAATACTTGCAGTCACATCATTTTTATGGTTCTTTGATTGACTGACAGGGTGTACAGCAACACATTGTTGCACTCTACCATTTTCACAGTGGGTGGTACTGCACAATAGTGATGAGAAACCATAATGACACTGCATCAAAAGTCACTAAAATATAAATATGACATGAACTTCTTTATTTCATGAGCCCTATCCCTTTATCTATTTACTTACATCACTGCTGTATACAATGATGGGAAATGTTAACCCTTTGCTTTCCAGGTCTGCTTCAATAGGATTTGAATGGAAATGCTGTTTGAAGACAGACTCTTTCATATAGGCGTATTCCAGCCCTTCAAGCACAGTGACTCTTTGTATTTATGAAATCTCCTTTCTAAGCACTTCTTATCAGAGGAGATTTAAAGCAGATGGAAATTATTCAATGTAGTAATGAACTGAAAGCTCATAAACTAGCTGCTCTTCAAATGTTCAGCACACCTGGGCCACCAGAACTGCTGAAGTAGACAATGGCATTTATACTGAGATTACAGCATCATCTTATTCTAAATTGTATTTTTGTCTATAGAGTGCAAGAGGGATGCCAGCACTTCTCAGTGCTAATTGGTTTTCTCCCTTGACTTTAATTAAACTCACCCTAAGCTTACAAAACCCCAAGGCTGCTACTTAAGGGTGAGAAACTCCATGTCTTTGTTTCTAACATTGTACACAGTATAATAAAGAATCAATTGTACTGTTTGATTAGCTGAATACGTGATTATTTCATATTTTTAGACAGCATAATGTCACATAATCAACACATGATAAAACGTCACTTGATTGTGGAGATTTTAGAAAATCTCCAGTAGGTCTTAGAACACACTTAATGTGATAAGCTGTAATACATGGTGTTCATTTTTCAGCAATGCCCTATATTGTAGTATGCTTAAAAACAAGCCTCATTATTTACTATTATGGCACATCTAAGTATAACAGCATTTAAATGGAATGTCACTGTTGATATTTGTTTCTGTTTGTGTCATGACAAAGATCAAGGTCTTCAGCATTCTGGACATAACCAAATTCCCATCTGCTTACTCAATCCTTTATTGTTAAGACATTTAAATTGACTGAGTCAGTTGTACCTGAATCTGAAGAGTCTTCCATCTTTTTAGGGATGAGTCAGCACTGAGTTTTAATATTGTGCCTTTCCCAGGGACTAGACATTAGAAACATGAATAGAAACAGACATCTTTACATCAGGTTTCAGAGTTCTATATTGCTGAGATCCATCTCCAGAATCAAACATATTATAAAGTCAGAGCCAGAAAAAAAAGAAAGAAAGAAAGAAAGAAAGAAAGAAAGAAAGAAAGAAAAAAGAAAAAGAAAAAAGAAAGAACGGAACAGAACAGAGAGCCATTTAAAATACCACCATACCAAGAAGACCCAATGATTAGAATTCTTGAATGGTATTTTAGTAGTGCAGATTTCCAGGCCACATATTCTTTGAAGAATGTGGACACTGCTCCACCACTCTGCTAAGTCCTTTGCATCTATTAATTAACTTAATCTTCACAACAACCTTATGAAGAATATCACTCCTATCATTCAGACACAGAAACAGAGGTAGAGAGGGAGTAAAGTAGTATGCCAAAAGTCACATAGGTAGAAAGTGGTGGGTCCAGAAGGAAAAGCTTGTTGGTTTAAAGACAAATCTTTTTATTTTAGGTAATAATATAAATACATTTCTTCCTCCTTCACCCAAATTCTCCTATATATCCTTCCCCACTCTCTTTTATATTCATGAACTCTTTCTTTGTTAATTGTTATTGCATGTATATGAATGTTTTCAGGGATGGCAATTGGACAATCAGTTGGTGTGCTCTTTACTGGGAAAGACCACTTCTCCTGTTCCTACCTTTTCTTAGCTGCCTATAGTTTGTTTATGTAAGGTTGTTTGGTGTCATTCTTGTTCAGCTCATCTCTAAGCAGTTATGTTGATGGAATTTATGAGTGTAAATTCTGCCATTACTAGAAGACATAGTCTCACAACAAATGCCATGATCCCTTGGCTCTTACAGTCTTTCTGCCCTCTTTTCCACAGTAATCCCTGAGCCTTAGGTGTTGGCACATTTTCTAAATGTATCCACTGAATTTGAGCTCCACAATTCTGCATGTAATCTATAAACCTTTGTCCTTATGCTCATGGGTAAGGGTAGTCTTTCTTTACTCATCAAGAAAACCTCTCTTTGCAACATACAGAGACCACTGCAGAAAATTACAACCAATAAAAACCTCTATTTTTAATTGACCAATCACCATATCACTGATCTATAAAATTAGCAACTAAACAAATCTCAGTATACTGACCTATAGAGAAAGTGAAAGGTAGCTTCTAAGCTCAATGAGCCTGATGATGCAAAGTTATTTTAAGCACATGCTCAGTAATGTTTTAGTAACCTACTTGAATTCAAGTAAATGTTCCCAGACGCCATACAGACTGACGACTGTGTTAATATTCTCATTGTGGGCTGCTCTCCAGGGAACATGAGTGGGAAGAGGAGCCAGTGAATCAAAATTGAAACTGAAGTTCATCTTGTCAAATATTAATTTCAGGAAGTTGTCTCCTGTGCCAATATGTTCCAGGCTCTTTCCCACTTTTTCCTCTAAGTGGCTTAGTGTCTCTGGTTTTATGTTGAGGTCTTTAATCCACTTGGATTTGAGTTTTGTGCAAGGTGACAATTATGGGTCCATTTGCATTTTTTTACACATAGACCTCCAGGTAGACCAGCACCATTTGTTGAAGATGCTATCATTTTTCCATTGAATGGATTTGGCTTCTTTGTCAAAAATCAAGTGACCATATGTGTGTGGATTCATATCTGGGTCTTCGATTCGATTCCACTGATCAACCAGCTTGTTGCTGTGCCAGTACCATGCTGTTTTAATTACTATTGCTTTATAGTATAGTTTGAGATCACAGGAGACAACTTCCTGAACAGAACACCAATGGCCCAGGCCTTAATGTCAACCATTAATAAATGGGACCTCATGAGGCTGAGAAGCTTCTGTAAAGCAGGCGACACTGTCAAGAGAACAAAGCGACAGCCTACAGACTGGGAAAAAATCTTCACCAACCCTACATCTGACAAAGGTCTAATATCCAAAATATATAAAGAAGTCAAGAAATTAAACACCACCAAACCGAATAACCCAATTGAGAAATGGGGCTTGGAACTAAACAGAGAATTCTCAACAGAGGAATATCAAATGGCTGAGAAACACTTAAAGAAATGCTCAACCTCCTTTAGTCATCAGGGAAATGCAAATCAAAGCAACTCTGAGATTCCATCTTACACCCATCAGAATGGCTAAGATAAAAACTCAAGCGACACCACACGCTGGCGAGGATGTGGGGAGAGAGGAACACTCCTTCATTGCTGGTGGGAATGCAAACTAGTACAGCCACTTTGGAAATCTATCTGGTGCTATCTCAGAAAACTGGGAATAGGGCTTCCTCAAGACCCAGCTATTCCACTCCTTGGAATATACCCAGAAAATGCTCCAGCACACAACAAGAAAATTTGCTCAACCATGTTCATAACAGCCTTATTCATAATAGCCAGAACATGGAAACAGCCTAAGTATCCATCAGTAGAAGAGTGGATAAAGAAACTGTGGTACATATACACTATGGAATACTACTCAGCTATTAAAAACAAGGAATTCCCGAAGTTTGTGGATAAATGGATTGAGCTAGAAATGATCATAATGAGTGAGTTAACCCAGAAACAGAAAGACTCAAATGGTATATACTCACTTATATCTGCATACTAGCCCAAGGGGCATGTCCCACGAAAGCCTTCACTTACCAGGAAACTGGGACAGAGGGGAAGGCATCCTATTGGGACTCTAAATGAGAGACGCATGGGAGAATAGCAAAATAAAAGGATACAGAGGGTCCTAGAAACCTACAAGTAGAACAATATGATAGGCAGATTTGGGCCCAGGGCTTTCGCTCAAACTAAGGCACCAGCCAAGGACAATACAGGAGGTAAACTTTAAACCCCTTCCCAGATCTAGCCAATGGTCAGAATATTCTCCACAGTTGAGTGGAGAGTGTGATATGACTTTCTCACATACTATGGTGCCTCACATTTGACCATGTCCCCTGGAGGGGGAGACCTGGTGGCACTCAGAGGAAGGACAGGAAGTAGCCAAGAAGAGACTTGATGCCCTATGAGAATATATAGGGGGAGGTGATCCCCCTCAGGAACAGTCATAGGGGAGGGGAATAATGGGAAAATGGGGGGGGGATGGGAGGATACAAGGGATGGGATAAACATTGAGATGTAACAAGAATAAATTAATAAAAAAATTAAAAATAAAATAAAATCACAAAAAAATTAATTTCAATAATGTATTCTTTCAGTAACTCTTTATCTGACTACACACCATACGTTAGGGACAAAGCTCAGCTGGGGCATTTATATTCATTTCATCTGGAGGGAAGACAGCATCCTTTAGTAGACTTTAGTGAAAGTGAGAACACTGGATCAGCACATAGCATGAGCAACTAAAGACAGGGAGACTGTAGCTGCTTTCAAGAAGCATTTATTCTAGGTAAAGTGACAGGATGTGCCTGTGGGGGGTGGTGTGAATTAACTCTCATACTGCGAAGAACCTACAGAGATGCTTTTTGCCATATAATGGAGTTATGCATGCAAGGACTTAGCCCTTAATTGACTATATGGTAAACAGAAAAGGCATTCAATTCAAGCCCTCAGAAACTCATAGCTCAGCATTAAAGTATACTATATAGAGAGCATCACTTGTTTACAGCACAGTTGGAAAACAAATACAAATGTCAAAATTTAAACAAATATCTACTAACAGTTTCTACATATGCATAGATGTCACGCTGTCATAAGTTTAAAAATATATTGAGGTAACAGTGTAGATTGGAGGATATCTAGATAATTCATATCACTCTGGCAATCTGAAACAAGCAAACAATCACTATGAAATGAAGAAAAGTCTTCAATCTAATTTCCATGCCAAAGCCTAAAAATCCAGTGAAAATACAGATTTCCATTGGTAGAGCTGAGGGAGCGCTAAGGATTGTGTATTTTTAAGAAGTTCAGCAGAGATTCTGAGTTTCAAGTATACAAATTGAATCTAGAATGCTGGAGGTCTAAAAAGATTATTCAAACTTTTATGGAGAAAGCAAGGCTGTGTTACACCTTTAAGAATATAGGATATGCATGAAAGAAGAAATGGGGCAAAAGCAGAGGCAAGGACAGTAGCAAGTATGAAAATGTGTCACACTGGATTAGAGAAATTTTGTTGCCCAATGCCAGAAGACACTGGTGGGAAAAGAGGTTAGAACTGGCTCTTGGATACATTCCAGGCTTGGGAATTTGAGCGTATAGAAATGAATGGTTATAAATTATGTCACTTTAGACTGTTAAAGAAAATCCATAGTTTTAATAATATAGCTTTATACAAAGTTTGAGTAGCATAGCCTTCCTTACCTCATGTCCTCGAGAAGTGGCTTGAATTTGTTTTCCACTCTGAATGTTCATAAATGTACATTATATACATATACAAAGGTAAGACAGCACTATACTCATATTGAAAAGTATCAGTGAAATTCATACATCATTTCAATGTTTAAACAACCATGTTATTTGACAATGTAGAGACAATAGCCTATAGAAACTGACTTGTGAGGCATCTTTGTGTACAATGATGCATTGGTCTTTTTCCTGAAGTTCCTCAAAGTATTATTTGCTTGTGTTTAGTTGTTGTACATGTCTGCTTTAAATGGGACCTCATCTACAATGCTACAGATCACTTATTAAGAACGAAGTACTCTAAGAAATCATTTAAAATGAGAGATCGAAGACAAGGTAATGTAACTGATCACATGAGCAAGTCTGGAGGAAGCAGCTGGCATCTCTGTCAGAGTGTTGGATGTGATGGCAAACAAAAAAAAAAAACTCATTAAGCACTTTAATTTTATTTCTCCTTTAAATAAAATGGATGAAGTAGTGTGTCCACAATGACAAAAGTAAATAATCAATTCACTATAATTGAGTCAGATTGATTTTTTTAAAAATACTTTTCACAATTCAAGTGTGGGTTGGTCTCAAAGACACGGCTTTCTGGCATTTTTGAAACTCAAAATATTGTTTTGTTCATCACTAAAATGATAAAAGTCCTATTAACAGTGGTTATTACTTGGCTCTGCAATCTAGAGGCAGGTAGCACAGTAGAGTATTGGATTTTTTCCTTGTATATGATGAATAAATAACCATTCCCCTCATGTAGAGAAGCTCAAGGTTCCCAATACATTCTCTTTATCAGAAAAAAATGCAGATTTTGTGAAAAGTCAATATAAAACACAGACTCCCATGGCTTTCTTTGAATTCAGAACTCAAATTACATCAATTCTTAAGTGAAAAAGAGCTATCCCCTTCAGGCCCTGGAAACAGTAGGAAAATGCAAAAGTGAAACTTTTCAGCTCTGCAGACATGGACAAATTCTAGCTTTTTAACAAACTTATCTAGAAATAGCAACACTTATTTTGTAATTGTGTACATGTATATAGAAATCCATATGTATAGCCACATTTCTCAAAGAGTGTTACTCCAAATTACTAGACTCACAATGCTATGAAGGCACTAGGCAAAGATGTAATGTCGGGAGACATAAATTTCCATTAAAAATGCAAATTATAGTTTAAACTTCAAAACAGCAGAATTCTTGTGATCCATTTACAGCTTTGCAGAACAATTCATACTTAAACAGCATCCTTGTCTTTATTGTTCATAATTCTCAAATGGAAATGATGCTGTAGAAAATATCAAGTTAGTCACTACTGTGGTTTGAAATAAAATAATTGTCCTATAGATCTTAGGAGAGCTAGTAGTCTTTATTTTAGTTCTTGTGATAATTTACCTCTTAGAGACCTTAAGAAATACCAACTGGATATTTGTATTGCCAACTGTTAAACAGACAGGAAATTCACCATTTTCCAAAATATCTAGGGCATCTTTGATGTTTCTAGGTTCACGTTGCTACTGGAAGCTTTTTTTCCATTAAAAAGTACGTTATTATTAGGATGTAAGAACTATAATATTCTACAGTGGAAGTTTAGAAAAATCCCTTTTATCAAGTAAATCAGGAGTATAAGTCTGGACCATATTGAATATATGAATCACAATGTTAACCTATGACTAAGATGAAGGGGCAAGACTGATCTAGTTGCCAGAAACAATGGGATAGATGGGAAAGTATCATGAAACAGTTTTTAAAGGTACTTGATGCATGTTGACAAATGAGCCTAACAGAGAGATAGGCAAACATGAGGAAAGAATCCTAGGGATGCTCCAGAGGGCTGGCTTATAGAAGTCTGTACTGCATGACACGAGGAATGCAAACCCTTCTTGTCAAACTTTAACCTCAAACCTGAGTTCAGAAGCTAGACATAGAGAGCCATGCTATCTTGAATTCGCCCAACATATTACTGGAAACGAAAGAACTACATAGAGCAATTGTCAGAGACATATACTACGTGCCACTCGCTCATTATTCATTATACTGGTGATCAGAGTTAGTATATGATAAAATTTAAGACCAAGAAAAGCACCACATAAAATTATTCAAAGAAATGGTATGCAGCACTGTTACAGGGCTAAGAATAGTGTCTGTTCTCATAAGCCAGACTGGCAAACTTCATATTTCGTAGATGGGATCCTTAATTTTATTGCATCATATTTGGGAGCAACTATCTTTAGATTAAACTAACATTTGGTTTTGCTTAACAAATCTTCAGATCAAGGGCCATGCTATCCTCAGATAACTTAAATGCATTCCCTATTATAGTTTTAAAATATTTATAAGAACACAAAATTATCAAGCACACACAAGGTAAAAATCCATAAAGTCTGAAACCCAATGAAATATATTCACACAATAATGAGATACAACACACAATGAGGAGAACAGGTAATAAACTGAAATTCTAAATTGACACCAATTAGTAATTGGGATGCTAAAATAGTCACTTTGAATAATTTCATGTGTGCAAAAGTGATGTAGAGACAAAAATACACACTCCAACCTAATCAAATGTCTTTCAGAGAAAGCAATTGCAATGTGAGAGACAAAACTGCACTAGATAATATCACTAGATAGATGTTAGGTGCTGCAGAAGAAAAGGTCTTCTTGGAATTTACTCATAGCAAGGAAAACTAAACACAGAAAAATGTAAAACAAATGGGTAAACAATTGGGCATAGCATCATTGATCTTTGGAGCAATTTGTAAAATTTTATGCTATTTCTTTTCTTTTTTTTTTTTCTTTTTTTCCTTTTTTTGGTTTACTTTTTTATTGATAGTGGTGGTGGTTTGGGTTGGGTTGGGTTTTGTGTGTGTGTGTGTGTGTGTGTGTGTGTGTGTGTGTGTTTCTGTGGTTGTTGTTCTTGTTGTTTGAGACAGAGCTTCTCTGTGAAGCCTTGGCTGTCCTGGACTTTGTAGACCAGGCTGGCCTCCAACTCATAGAGATCTGCCTGTCTCTGCTTCCCCAAGTGCTGGGATTGCAGGTGTGCGCAACCACGCCTGGCTTATTTATTTTTTATTTTTTAAATATATTTTTATTAATTTATTCATATTACATCTCAATGGTTATCCCATCCTTTGTATCCTCCCATTCCTCCGTCCCTCCCATTTTCCCCTTACTCCCTTCCCCTATGACTGACTGAGGGGGACTTCTTCCCCCTGTATGTGCTCATAGGATATCAAGTCTCTTCCTGGTAGCCTGCTATCCTTGCTCTGAGTGCCATCAGGCCTCTTGATGAGAGTTTTTCTGACTGGGGTAAGCTAGAATTTCTTTTTAAAAAAATATTTTATTAAATTATTCATATTCCATCTCAATTGTAATCTCCCTTGTATCCTCCCATTCCTCCCTCCCTCCCACTTTTCCCTTACTCCCCTCCCCTATGACTGTGATTGAGGGGGACTTCCTCCTCCTGTATATGCTCATAGGTCATCAAGTCTCTTCTTGGCAGCCTGCTATTCTTCCTCTGAGTGCCATCAGGCCTCCCCATCCAGGGGACATGGTCAAATATGGGGCACTAGAGTTCATGTGAAAGTGAGCCCCCACGCTTCACTAAACTGTGGAGAATATCCTGCCCGTTTGTTAGATCTGGGTAGGGTTTCAATGTAGTTTTATTTTAAGCATCTCTGGTGGTTATGCATATTGAACAATTTTAGCTTGTTTACTGGCCATGTGCATTTCATCTTTTTAAAAATGCTTCTAAACTTTCATTAGATGATTTGTCAATTCGATTGTTTGACTACTTAGTATTTGCTTTCCTCTGAATAGTCTAGATACTCATTTTTGTCAGAGTTCTAGCTGGCAAAGATTTTCTCCCATTCTGTAAGCCTATTTACAATTCTGTAAGCTGTCTGTTCACTGAGTTGTTTCTATCTACATTTTGGTGTTTGGAAACATGCTAATTTCATGCAACCCTATTTGTCACTTCTTAGTTTTATTTTCTGAATAATTGAAACCATTCTTTAGAAATCCCTTCCTTCTTTGAATGTTTTGCCTATGTTTTTGGCTAACAGATTGGGTCTTATGTTTGATTTGTGGGGAAGGCATTTAGGATAAGAAGTAAGATATAGCCTCAATACTTTACAAATGGACATTCAGGGTTTTTTCTGAGCTACTTAGTAGAGAAACTTTTTTAAAACAATGGACTTTTAAAATAGATTTATTTTTGTGTATTTGGCCTGCATGTATGTATATGCACCATGTGGATGCATGTAGAAGCCAAAAGATGGCACCAGTCGATTGACTCTAGAGTTACAGATAGTTGGGAATCACCATGTGGAAGCTGGGTACAAATTCAGTTCCTCTGTAAGAACAGCAGACATTAACTGCTGAGCCATCTCTCCAAAATGTAATTTTGAGTTGTTCTTGACAAAAGCCTGGTACTATTGCTGCATAGGTTCATTTTCTGAATTCTCTATTGTTCCAGTAATACACATGTATATTTTTGTTCCAGAATCAAGTCATTTTATTCATATGGTTCTGTAATATAACTTGAAGGCAGAAATGGTAATCTATTGACTAACATTGTTTTTACTCAGAATTCCTTTGTATATCCTAAATATTTCATGATTCAGCAGAATTTAAGAACTCTAAGATTTCCTTTTTTTCTGTTTATGAGAAGAACGGTATTAGGATTTTGGTGGGAGAGTGAATTGAATTTCTAGATGGCTTTTGGTATAATCATTTTTACGATAGTCATTCCACTAACCCATTATTATGGGAGCTCTTTGCACCTTCTATTCTGTTTTTCACTCTGTTTTTATTGTTTGGTTGGATTGGAGGGTAGCTATCTCAAGTACAGCATGTAGAAAATAGAAAAATGATATAAGGGAAATTATTACAGAAGGGAAAGATGAGGAAAGTAGTTGAAAATGGATAGTGACAGGGGTCAATATAGTCAATAGATGTTTCATGCTTGTATGAAAATGTCACAGTAAGCCCCATTACTTTGTCAAATGGACATGACCTAAAAAACCAACAAATAAAAATTCTTACTATTTGAACATCTTTTTAGACACGTTGTTCCTACGTATATTTTTAAACTGTTATGAATAGTATTGTTTTCTTAATCTTTCACTGCATATTCATTACTAATATATAAAGCTACTGCACTTTATATTAATTTTGTGCATTGATATTTTTCCAGAAATATCTTACCAGTTCTAAGAGTTCTTGGGTGGAGAATTAATAGTGTTGCTTACAGGATCATATCATCTGCGGCTGGAGGTAATTTGACTTTTTCCCTCCCTATCTTTCTTCATTTTTGCCTCTATTCTTAGTGATCCAAAATAAGACTTCATACATTAAGTTGAATCAGAGTTGAGAGGATTAACACTTATCTCATTCCTGATTTGAGTACAGGTGCTTTTAGAGTTCCCCCATTTAGCATAATTTTTCCTATAGAGATGTCTTATGTAGCATTTATTAGGTAAAGGTATCTTTCTTCTATTATTAATTTTATCAGGGCCTTCCTTAATCATGAAAGGTTCTTCACTTCATTCAAAGTTTTTATGCATCCTTTGAGTTGATCACATGTGATTTCTGTTCCTATGTCTAGTCAGTCTCTTTATGCCTCAAGTGACACAAACTTAATCATAGTGATTGATGGGATATGTTGTTGTTGTTGCTTACTCTTGCTGGGTTTTTTATTGCATTGCTGATCTGGTTCGTTTTTGTTGTTGTTGTTTATTTGTTTGTTTTTTACTTTTGAAAACGTTATCACTTTCTAGCCCATATTCATCTCAGGGTGGTCTTAGTTCATCAGTCATTCTCCTGCTTTAGCTTTATAAGTGCACAGAGTATACACATTCACAAGTACAACCCATGGAAATTATCTTTTTAAGATTTTTTTTTCATTTAAACTAAAAGTATTTCGTTGAGGATCTTTACATCTCTGCTTATCAAGGCAATTGGCTTATAATTTTCTTTTTGATTGTGTGATTGTCTGGTTTTCATATCAAGAATACACTGACTTAATAAAATATGTCTATTAACATTATTTCCCTCTATACTTTAGGAAGTAGTTTCAGGAACAGTGGTGTTAGCTATTCTTACAGGTCTTGGAGAATTCAGCAGTAGATCTATCTTTGTCTGGGCAATTTTTAGTTGGAAGGATTTTTATTACCACATCAGTCTATTGCTTGATACAGATTTATTTAATCTTATAATTTTAAAGTTGGTAGGTCATGTGGATCTAGAAATTTATCCATTTATTTTAGATTTCCAATTTACTGAAACAATATTTTCATTTGAAAAATTTAAAAATTGCTCTTTGGATTTATTCAATGATCCACCCATTAATCAGCATGCTCTTCAATATCCTTGAATTTGTATATTTCTTAAAATATTTGTGGTTGTTGATTTCAACAACAAATTTCATGTAATTAATTCATTTTTCTTTCATTAACATTAAAAGTCAGAAGTTTCCTGATTGTGTTTTCATACAAATTTAGTTTTGATTGATTTCTTTACCCACTCCTCTCTCCTACCTGGTTGCCCCTGTCCAACTGTAATCCTTCCAACCCCATTATTTGCCTCTTATATTATTATATCATACATATTCAATCACGGTCTTCACCCTTTTCTTTAAAGCCTCTTATTCTTGTTTTGTATTCTATAATATGATCCATGTTAGAAACAGTTTCATAGTCTGCTCAGAAAAATATGTATTCAGCAATATTTGAAAGAAATATCTCATAGGTGTCTATGAATTCCATTTGGTATGTAATGTGGTTTTACTCTGATGGTTTTATTGATTTTTTTTTCTGGATGACCTGATTATTAAGGGGATGGTAAGGTCACCTATTATTATTGTGTTGCGATCAATATGTCCTTACAATCAGAAGTGTTTATTTTATAAAACGCAATATAAATGTTGAAATGTTGTATCATTATGTAATAATTGCCACTTAATCAGTTTCAAGTGAACTCCTCTATACCTTCCAATTTTCATTTGAAGTCTACTTTGCCAGATATCAGTATAGCTTCACCTTCCTGCTTTCAAGTCTGATCTACTCAAAATGCTTTTTTCATATTCTATCACCAAAGCTGTGTTTGTCCTGGCCACTGAATTTTATTTCTCATAGGCAGAAAATAGATTAGCTTTGATTTTTATTCAAATTTTCTGCTTAAATCTTTTAGTTGGAAAACTGGGACTATTAACATACAGAAGTGTTACTGGAATTCTGTTATTTTTGTAATGTATGGTACTTGTTTTAATCTTTGCTTTTCTACTGCAATTTATTATTTCTTGTGACCTGGTATATGTGTTGGTCTTCATCTTTCATGTGTAGCATCCCTTGATGTATCTTTAGGGGTGCTGTCTCAGTTGTCAAAAATTCTTTAATTTCCGTTTATCATAAAAGCATTCCCATTCTCTTCCAACTATGAAACAAAGTTGTGCTATATAAAATAATATAGGTTAGCACCCACTACTTTCCAGAATTTGCGGCATATCATCCCATGCTCTCCTGATTTTTAATGTTTCTTTTGGAAAATGTGATGTTATTCTAATGGTTATAACTTTATATTATTGATAATTCTCCTTGTAGCTTTCAGTGTTCTTTCCTTGTTTTATGTATTTGTGTTTTAAAAGGGACACTATTGATATACCCTATGAGCATATAAAGGGGGAGGAAATCCCCCTCGGTCACAGTCATAGGGGAGGAGACTAAGGGGAAAATGAGAGGGAGGGAGGAAGGAATGGGAGGATACAAGGGATGGGATAACCATTGAGATGTAATAAGAAAAAATTAATAAAATAAAATTTTAAAAAAGACAACAACAAGACTGTCCTAAGGGGAAATAAATAAATAAATAAAGTTTTGGATTTAGCCTTTAAAAAAAAAAGGGTAACTATTTTCCTGTATTGTCTGATTGGCCTTCTAAATCCTTCTTATATTAGGATTTGAGAAATTTTCTTCTCTGACAATTGAATATAGATAATATTTCTTTTAGCTTTCTATTATAATTCTGTGTGGCAGACACTGCTAATCCCCCTACTTTATATCTAATGAAACAGGCTTAGGGAAATTAAATGACTTAGTGGATGTGATGGCACACGCTTATAATCCTAGCACTTGGGAGACTGAGGTAGGAGACTTAGAGGCTAGCTTAGAATATTTGGAGAAAATCTGTTTCAAAACAAACAAAAAAGAAGATCAATAAAAATTAAATGATTTTCAGTGTTTTTATAGCTAATAAATGACTAATTAGCTTACAAATTCAGGTAGTCTGTCACTAAAACTGACAGTTTTTTTTTTTATTACATCACTCAGCTCTTCAACACCATGGCAACCATAAGATCAGAGATCATTTTGTCTTTGTAGGCAATCACTACTCAGGCTTATTACTTTTGATCTCATGTATGTTCTTGTATATATAGTGGAGTGTGTTTCTGTCTTGAAAGATCCTGAAGTTCCCTCATGTTGGGAGTGTTGGTGCCTGGTACAGAAACACATAACCTAATATCTAAAGATTATTATTCAAACTGTAAGTGTTCACAAAGGTCAATTAGTTTATAAGTACCAATGAAATGATAAAACATGGATAAGAGCTAAAACGAGAATAGAAAAACGTATGCATTATGTAGACATTAATTTATAAGCTAAGTATAAAGAAAAATAAAGGAATTTAAATGGCATTACACTGTATGAGTAGACAGTGCCACTCCCAGAAATCGTGAGTTATTGAACCAACTTCCCAATGAGAGGTATGAGATACTTCTCTATGAGTTGTTGACACTTGAGCTCCCTAAGGCTCCCAAACAATATTAACTTTTTTGCTACTCTTCCAAGATTCTAAATAAAAAATACATAGAATACAGGCCACAGTACAGTTAAACTGCTCAGCTCAGTTGAGGAGCTTATGGAGATGTAAGCTGTTGGGAGAGAAACACAATCAACAATCTAACCCAGCAATAAATCCTCAGTGCCATAACACTGACTTGATATACAAGGTATACCATTGTTTCAGTAGTGGCATGACTGCTCTGCCAATAACCAACCACTGCTTGATTAGATCTAAGGCCTACTGCATGAAAGGGAGTACAATCCTGCCACTATAAACCTTGTTAAACAGTCATATAGGATAATAGACAAATATTTGCTAAATGGATATATTTAGTACATTTTAAACACTGTTCAGGTTATAATTTTTCCTCTATCCTGACCATCAAACCACATAAGGAATCTCCAAGACACAGAGGGTGGAAATGCATAAAACAGAATAAGTATCACTTGTCATATGGTACATCGCATTGCCCAGCCATTGCAGCACTGGTCTTTATCCACAGAACTTTCTCAAACTATTAAAGAAATATTGGGCACTTTAGGACTGCTCTGTGGATGTCTGATACCCTATGACAATGGGGTTACTAGCTGTTTAAGAAGCATGAGAGGAGATAATTTTCTTTGATGTAAAATTTGTATTTTTTAGTGTGGACATACAGGTACCACAGAGCACATGTAGAGGTCAGAGGACAACTTTTGGAAGTCATTTCTCTGCCTCACCCACAAATTCTGGAGATTGAATTTATTTTTCCAGATTTACTAAGTTGAGCCCTCTTGCTGCCACTGTAGATCATATTCTAACAAAATATCATATGCACATGTTAAATATGTTTTCAGTTTCCAGTTTGTAAACACCAAATGTTTTATTAATGTATTTATAATTTTAAAATTTAGCGCATCAATAGAAGGGTTTTGTTATGTCAATCATTTTCAAATAGATACATCACTAATGTTTGTTTTATAATTAATTTATTTATTTACTTTACATCTCTATTGTAGTCCTTTCGCTCCTCTCCTCCTGGTCTCTCCCTCCTACCCTCTTTCCCCTCCCACTGCTTTATTTCTTAGAAAATGGGAGACCCCCCAATCACTCACCTACTCTAGCTCATCAAGTCACATTAAGACTGAACACATCTTCTTCCCCTGTGGCTTGGCAAGGGAGCCCCCTCAGGGAGGTAGTGATCAAAAAGCAGGCAACAAAGGACATGTCAGAGATAGCCCTGCTTCCCTTACTAGGGGAAGCACATGAAGCCTGAACTGCCTGTCTGCTACATCTGTATAAGTCCACTCATATTCCTTGGTTGGTGCTTCAGTCTCCACCAGCCCCTCTGGGCTCTGGTTAGTTGGCTCTGTTGCTCTTCTTATGGTGCTCTTGTCACCTCTTGGTCCTTCTCTCCATCCACTCACTTTTCCACAAGGCTCCGTATGCTTCACTTCCAAATGTTTTACTTTGAATCTCTGCATCTATTTGGATATTCTACTGTGTGTAGCCTTACAGAGGGCAGGTATGCTAGGCTTCTGTCTGCAAACATAGCAGAATATCATTAATACTTTCAGTGATTGGCTCTCTCCCCTGGGGTAGGTCTCAGGTTGAGCCAGGCATTGGTTAGAAATTCCCTCAATCTCTGCTTTCTCTTTTTCCCTGCATTTTATAGGCAGGGTAAATTCTAGGTTAAAGTTTTTGTAGGTGGGTTGGTGTTCCACCCCTCTACTAGGAGTCTTGTCTAGAGGGTTTCCTCTTCAGTCTCCATTACCCGTGCTACTAGGAATCTTAGCTAGCATAATGCCATATCCTCTCAGATGCCTACCTTGTTCTATCACTCCAGCTTGTCACACAGATGTATCTGCCCATTGTTTCTGAAGTTGCCTCTGTTCTCCCTCTCATACCTTGTTCTCTCTCTTCAACCACTTCTGTTGTCTTTCCTATTTGCCTTTTTGATGATAATTCAGCGTTCTCCCTAGAGCCCTCCTTTTTATTTAGCTTCTTTAGGTCTGTGTATTGTAGCATGGTTATCCTGTGTTACATGGCTAATAACTGCTTATTAATGAGTATATACCATGCGTGTCTTTCTGGGTATGGATTATCTCACTCAGGATGATCATTTCTAGTTCCATCCAGTTAACTGCAATTTTCATGATTTCCTTGTTTTTAATAGCTGAGTAGTATTCCATTGTGTAAATGTACCATAGTTTCTTTATCCATTCTTCGGTTGAAGGACATCTAGGTTCTTTCCAGATTCCGTCTCTTACAAATAAAGCTGTTATGAACATAGTTCAGCAACTGTCCTTGTTGTATGGTGGAGCATCTTTTGGTTATATGCACAGGAGTGATATAGCTGGGTCTTGATGTAGAACTATTCCCAATTTTCTGGGAGAGCACTGGACTGATTTCCAAAGTGGTTTTACAAGTTTGCACTCCCACCAGCAATGGAGAAGTGTTCCCCTTTCTCCATATCCTCACCATCATGTACTGTCACTTGAAGTTTGATCTTAACCATCCTGAAGGTTGTAACATAGAATTTTGTAGGAACCAGGCCCGACTGGGCTGCCTGCCTGTCTTGCTGCTTCATGTCCTGTTTCTAGCAGCTTCCATGTCTGTGTTTATCTTGGTTAGCTAGTCGTGTTTACTGCTCTGAGAACGCACCCCTCCCATCCTCGAGACTTTTCCTCCTGTGTGCAATCACCTCTTGAGGGATTTCACCTGGGAGGAGGATTCCTGTTTTTCTGCCTATAAGAAGGCTCTTTGGAACTCTGAAGGAGAATAATAAACCGCTGCCACGGCTGCTGCAGCTGCTGCTCTCTTAGCACGAAGGACCTGCTGTGTTATTGTGTGTGTGTGTGTGTGTGTGTGTGTGTGTGTGTGTGTGCATGAGTTAAATCCACAGTCCCTCGCCCTCGACTCGGTACTGCAGTGGCGTGGGCGCCACAAGTGGAGGTCTCACCAAGATCAGGGAAAGAAGGGAGGAAGCTGACAGATCACCCAAGGAAGCTGGCCAGCGCCTCAGGGAGATAGGAAATGGGCGTATTGGAAACAGGTGCCACAGGTTTGTCCATGGTTTTGGTGGGCTAGTGATTAAGGCACCAGGAAAATAGGTGCCGTAGGTTCGTCCATGGTTCTGGTGGGCTAGTGATTAAGGCACCGGGAAAATGGGTGCCACAGGTTCATCCACGGTTCTGATGGATCAAGTAGTGAGATTGTTAGAGGATCAAGACACCAGGATTAAGCATGAGAGTGTTAAAGATTTTATAAAAACAATAGAATTGAGTAGTCTTTGGTTTATGGTATCGGGAGAGCTAAATATACAAGATTGGGATCAGGTGAAGTCTGATCTCCAGAGGACTTTACGAAATGAAGGGTCGAGGTGCTTAGGAGCGAGGACAAGAAAATAAGAGAGCAGCTAGGAAGTTTGGAACTTGCCCTAAATGAAGAGCAGGAAGAGCAATCTGTAAAATCTTTGGCCCCATCTGAGATTGCCTCTTATATCTTCTTCTAATTCTGAAGAGGAAGAGGCAACTTTAACCTCTGAGATACGGGCCCTAAAGAAGAAGTTGAGGGAGTTAAGATTGAAGAAAAAGAAACTAGAGGAGAGCGCCCCCTGGCGTATAACCCAGATTATTAAAGTCCATAATCTTTGGCAAAGCCTTCTACTCCCCCTCGGGGAGTAGTCTTTCCAGTAGTCAAAGTGCCTCACCCAACTAACCCAGGGCAAATGCAGAGAGACAACATGAAGCCTTCCAGTTTAAAGACATAAAACAGCTTAAGGAGGCAGTTATGGCCTATGGTCCACATGCCCCTTTTACGATGGCCATTTTTGAATCCTTCACAGGACAATTCTTAACACCTAGTGATTGGCAACAAATGTGTAGAGCAGTCCTTAGTGGGGGTGATTATTTGCTTTGGCACAGTGATTATCAAGAACAATGTATTCAGACCGCCTCAGGAAATGCAGCGGCTGGGGTTCCACAGAGAAACGTGGATATGCTAGCAGGCATGGGTTTGTATACTGAACTTAGTGCCCAGATACAATATGACCCAGCTGTGTATGCGCAGATTGCAACTTGCGCCACAAGGGCTTGGAAGTCCTTGCCTAATAAGGGGCAGGAGAACAGCTGTCTAAAGTGGTCCAGGGACCCTCGGAGCCCTTCCAGGAATTTGTTGATCGCCTTATGCAATTGGCAGAAAGGACTTTTGGAGATGTGGAAGGAGCCATGTGTATTATAAAACAATTGGCCTTTGAAAATGCTAATAAGTATTGTCAGGAAGCCCTTCGGCCTTATAAACATGAAAGTGTGAATGACTAGCTGAAAATTTGCTTAAATATAGATACTACTCACATAATGGGACAAGTAATAGCTTCTGCTGTTCAGGGACCTTCTGGGGGAGTCCGGCCGAAAACATGTTTCAGAAGTGGCCAGATAGGACACCTTAAGAGAGAATGTACTCAAAGGGAGACTGGACAAGCTCAAGATAGAGTTGATCATACTAAGCCAGGTTTATGTCCTTGTTGCCAACAAGGGTATCATTGGGAAAACGAGTTCCTCTCAAAGACAGATAGGCAAGGAAGGCATTGTAGGGAAATAAGCCACGGGGTCTGCTCCAGGCCCCATTGAGACAGGTGTGTGGAGCTTTGCAGACACCTGCCCTTCAAATGATTCAACCTGTGCATTTTTCCACAAGAGTCAGTCCAGCCTAAAGGAGACTGTTTGGGCTCTGGTGAAGAGGCCCCCCCATCCTGATGCCAGTAGGCCTGAGCAGACCAGTATGGCTATATTTGACTAATTGCAGCCTGGGCATGGCTGCTATGCCTGAGGATCTGGAAAGGAGTAAAAATATAATAAGTTCAGCTATCTGCGCTGTAGCTTTCCTTGTTGTTGCTAATGACTCCTTTGAGAGGAAGACTTTAAATTGTTCCCTGTAGGTTTGCCATCTAAGAAGTTGCTGGAATGATGAGAAGACTGCCATGGTGGCATGGACACCTGGAGTGGTTCCCTTTCCTGTGGCGAATGATGGCTGGCAAGGCCTGATGATCTATCGTGAAAGGAAAGATTTCGGAACTACTGCCGCTGTTATTGTCACCATTGCTGTAGAAGCTGCTGCCGCCACTGTTGTGGACATTGCCATTTCTCAGTCTGTTAACTACTGTGCACACGATGGATAAATTCTCAGGAGAGGTGGCCAGTGTGTTGGTTACTCTGAATTCTCTAGATTCTATGATACAATTTGCTAACTAAAACCTTAATCAGTGAATAGCCTTATTACAGGAGACTAGGGTTCTACCCATTACAGGGGCTGCCTTCTTAAAGGGCCTACAGATGTTGGGAAGCTTGCTAACAAGCTGAAGTGATGCTATTGTGCTAGGCATCCTGCTATGTGGCTTAGGAGGTTTTCTGTTCTGGAGCCTCTGCCGCATAAGAACACAACAGGCATTTCAACAGTTCCTTGCACAACAGGTCCTCCTGCCTTTGGCAGGGGATAACCCCACTGCCCTGGCTTGGCTGAGCCTTGATAAATGATTATCCAATGACAGGTAAGACCATGGAGGTACCTATCGACCTAAGACAGGAGGGTTTTGAAGCACAAAGCCTTTCCAATGGCGGGTAAGATAGGAAACCAATGTCCTGGCAACCTAAGGCAGGAGCTCATTTGTATTTCAGCCTTGATAAATGAGTATCCAATGACGGGTAAGACCATGGAGGTACCTATCGACCTAAGACAGGAGGGTTTTGAAGTACAAAGCCTTTCCAATGACGGGTAAGATAGGAAACCAATGTCCTGGCAAGCTAACACAGGAGCTCATTTGTATTTTATATAAAGGGCGGACCTGTAGTAACCAGGCCCTACTGGGCTGCCTGCCTGTCTTGCTGCTTCATGTCCTGTTTCTAGCAGCTTCCATGTCTGTGTTTATCTTGGTTAGCTAGTCATGTTTACTGCTCTGAGAACGCACCCCTCCCATCCTCGAGACTTTTCCTCCTGTGTGCAATCACCTCTTGAGGGATTTCACCTGGGAGGAGGATTCCTGTTTTTCTGCCTATAAGAAGGCTCTTTGGAACTCTGAAGGAGAATAATAAACTGCTGCCATGGCTGCTGCTGCTCTTTTAGCACAAAGGACCTGCTGTGTTAGTGTGTGTGTGTGTGTGTGTGTGTGTGTGTGTGTGTGTGTGTGTGTGTGTGTGCACGCGCGCATGTATGTGTATGCATGAGTTAAATCCGCAGTCCCTTGCCCTCGACTCGGTACCGCGGTAGCGTGGGCACCACAGAATTTCATCATTTCAATTTCCATTTTCCTGATGACTAAGCAAGTTGAGCATTTCTTTAAGTGCTTCTTAGCCATTCAAGATTCCTCTGTTGAGAGTTATCTGTTTAACTCTATGCCCCATTTTTTGGATTATATTGTTTCTTGGTGTTTAATTTTTTTTGAGCTCTTTATATATTTTCGGTTTGTCAGATATAGGACTGGTGAAGATATTTTCCCAATCTGTAGACTGTCATTTCATTCTATTGACAGTGTCCTTTGCCTTACAGAAAGAAGCTTTGCACTTTCAAGAGTTCCCATTTATTAATTGTTAATCTTAGAGCCTGAACTGTTGGTGTTCTGTAGAGAAGAGCCTTGGACTCATGGACACAGAAGACTACTTCCTGAATAATGCTTTTTTATTATTCATAACCCTCTCTCATTGCCCTCCCAAATCTTCCCTCATCTCCTCTTGATGATCTCCCACCTTCTCTCCAAATAATACTTTATTCTGCATTGAGATCACTTGAATCCCATTACTGTTCCTTCAGACTACTCCCTTAAACCCATATCTCCCTTTTTATTTTCTTTTTTTTACATTCATTGTCCACATGAGCACAACCACAAGCATACATGTATGTGTATATATATATATATATATATATATATATATATATATATATATATATATATATATATATGTCTAAATTCTATATGTGGTGTTTAGGCTGACTTAGTTTTTTAACCCAGTAATCTACTTTTGGTACATTTTCTTTACAATTTAAAATAATTTCACTATTCATACTACTATACTGTCTCTCTTAATGTATCTGTTAATTGAATAGCTAGACCAGTTCCAATTTTAAGATACTGTCAGTGGTTCAGTAATAAACACGGTGTGTACATATCTCAGTTCACTTATAGCATTTTTTCTATATAGAGAGGTATGTTATAGCTAGGTTGTTCTATTCTTAGTTTTTTGAGGAATCACCATACTGAGATCTATAATGGGTAGAGTAATTTACATTCCTATCAGTGATATATACTAGTTCCATTTTCCATGATATTGATATTTATTGTTATTATTTCTTTTTTCTTGTTGTTTGGGTTTTTTAATTTTTAATTTTTAATTTGTTCATGTTACATCCCAATTGTGTCCACCTCCCTCATCACCACCCCTTCCCATCCTCCTTCCCTCATAATGTCTCCCTCCCTTCCCTAGTATTCAGAAAGGGGAGCCCTCCTCCCCTAACATCTGACCTCTTCTTATCAGGCCTCATCTGTGTTACCTGTATCCTCTTCCTCTGTGGCCTGGCAAGGCTGCTACAGCAGGATGAAGAGATTAAGGTGTGGGGACCAGAATCCATGCCAGAAATAGTCCCTCCTCCCCATATTGTAGGACCCACAAGGAGATTGTGTTATCTATCTACTACATCTAAACAGAGGGTCTAGATCTACATCGTACATGGTCCTTGGTTGAAGCATCAGTCTCTGTATTGTAGTGTAATTATCCTATATTATGTGGCTAATATCTGCTTATGAGTGATTATATACCATGCCTGTCTTTCAGGGTCTGGGTTACCTCACTCAGGATGATCTTTTTAGTTCCATCTATTTGCCTGCAAACTTCAAGATTTCCTTCTTTTTGATAGCTGAGTAGTATTCCATTGTGCAAAAGTACCAGTTTCTTTATACATTCTTCAGGTTGAGGGAGATCTAGATTGTTTCCAGATTCTGGTTATAAAGCTGCTATGAATATAGTTGAGCAAATGCCCTTGTATTATTTTATTATGAAAGCCATTTTAACTGGGGTGATAGAGTCTCCAAGCATCTTTAATATGCACTTTCCTGGTGGCAATACACATTGAACTTTTTTTTCAATTATCTATTGAGACTTTGTGTTTCTCCTTTTGAGAACTATCTATTCAGTTCATTAACTCATTTATTGATAGGATTGTTTGGAGGCTTTTTATTTCCTTATTGATAATAGATAATCATGTTCATTGTAAAATTGACAGAATCCCATTTCTTTAGGCTGATTCTTTATTTCATGATTGTTTTCTTGGATATCTAAGAAGCCTTATTATTTCATGGGATCTTATTGCCATAACTTAGAATTATTTCCTGTAATGTGAATGCCCTTTCCAAAGTCTTTTGCTATGGCTACAACTTGGAGTGTGTATTAGTTATTTTGATCTGTGATAAAATATCATGAGCTAGATAACTTCTAGAAGAGCTTAGTTTGCCTTGCAGCTTTAGAAGAGACAGCCAAGGAGCAGGAAGTTGAGAGATGGTCACATATTCAAATGTAAATGACAAGGTAGAGAAAATGAACTGGAAGTGAGATGAGGCTATAAATTCTCAAAGTCTGTCCCCAGTGATGTACTTCCTCCAGCAAGTCTGCACCCCCTAAAAGTTTCATAGCTTTCCAAAAGCCAATTGGGGATTCATTATTCAAATACATGAGCCAATGGTAGAGATTTCTCATTCAAAACATGACACATATTAGAGGTTCAATCTTGCATTAAGGCCTGTGATGATTAGTGTGAATTGCCGACTTGATACAACCTACAACTACGTAAGAAGAAGGTCTCAGTGAGAGATAGTATAGATCAGGATTGACTTGTGGTTATGTTTATGATGATTACCTTTGTTTTTGTTAATTTATGTAGGAAGATTCTGGGTCCTGAACTTTTTTTTTTTTTTTTTTTTTTTTTTTTTATTAATTTGTTCTTGTTACATCTCAATGTTTATCCCATCCCTTGTATCCTCCCATTCCTCCCCCCCCATTTTCCCATTATTCCCCTCCCCTATGACTGTTCCTGAGGGGGATTACGTCCCCCTATATATTCTCATAGGGTATCAAGTCTCTTCTTGGCTACTTCCTGTCCTTCCTCTGAGTGCCACCAGGTCTCCCCCTCCAGGGGACATGGTCAAATGTGAGGCACCAGAGTATGTGAGAAAGTCGTATCACACTCTCCACTCAACTGTGGAGAATATTCTGACCATTGGCTAGATCTGGGAAGGGGTTTAAAGTTTACCTCCTGTATTGTCCTTGGCTGGTGCCTTAGTTTGAGCAGGACCCCTGGGCCCAAATCTGCCTATCATATTGTTCTACTTGTAGATTTCTAGGACCCTCTGGATCCTTTTATTTTGCTGTTCTCCCATGCGTCTCTCATTTAGAGTCCCAATAGGATGCCTTCCCCTCTGTCCCAGTTTCCTGGTAAGTGAAGGCTTTCGTGGGACATGCCCCTTGGGCTAGTATGCAGATATAAGTGAGTATATACCATTTGATTCTTTCTGCTTCTGGGTTAACTCACTCATTATAATTCATAGCACTAAGTGCCTTTAAAAAGAAATTGGAAACATCGCACATAAGCATCTTAACAACACAACTGGAAGCCCTAGGAAAAAAAGAAGCAGAAACACCCAAGAGGAGTAGACGCCTGGAAATAATCAAACTCAGGGCTGAAATTAACAAATTAGAAACTAAGAAAACAGTCCAAAGAATCAACAAAACCAAGAGCTGGTTCTTTGAGAAAATCAACAAGATAGACAGACCATTAGCCAAACTAACTAAAAGGCAGAGAGACAGTATTGAAATCAACAAAATCAGAAATGAAAAGGGAGACATAACAACAGACACTGAAGAAATTCAAAGAATCATAAGATTCTACTTTGAAGGCATATACGCCACAAAATTTGAAAATCTAAGGGAAATGGACGATTTTCTTGATCAAGTTCACTTGCCAAAGTTGGGTCCTGAACTTTTTAAGAGTTCAGAAAACAAGCTGCACAAAAGCATGCACACTTGACTCTGGACATGAGTAGCTGTTTCTAGTTCTTGCTGCCCTGAATTCCCTAAGACAGTCTTTGTCCACAAACTAAGAGATGAAATAAACTCCTTTGTCTCTAAGTTGCTTTTGTCAGGATATCTGGTCACAGCAGCCAAAAGGAGAACTAGAATTTTGTGAACTATAGTTTTAAATCTTGAGAAACATATATTGAGTTTCTTTCTGCATATGGATATGCAGATTTCCAAACATCGTTTATTAAAGAGGCTTTTAATTTATGTACTTCTTTTACATTTTTGTCTAAAGTCAGTTCATTTTCATTTTAGAGGTTTGTTTATGGATAGTCTACCTTATGTTTTCAATCCACATATATATTTTTGTGCCAGTAGCAAACAGATATCTTTTGGCTTAGGAAATTTGTTCTTTGTCACATGACACTGTAGTATATTTTGAGACCAGTTATTTTCATATTCTAAGCTCTTGTTCAATATCCTTTTTCAGTCTCTTCAAATTTTCACTCTATAAGAAGGCCTGTCAATGACTTTGATTTATTTTTAGGTATTTTATTATTTTTGAAGCTATATTGAATGAAAAATTTAACTTTACTATTGATATATAAAACACTACTGATTTTTGCTTATTGATTTAGTATTCTTATACTTTGCTCAAAGTGTTTATCAGATTTAATTGTTTTTTTATTAAGTCTTTAGAATGTTTAAGGTGTCTACAAATGAAGATAGTTTGATTTATTGTTGTTTTCTTATTTGTATCTCTTTTACTTTTTACTTTGAACATTACATTAAATGAAAGCAGTGGAAATGGGAACCCTTGTCTGAAAATTTTTCAAGGATATGTTTTTTATTTTCTCCCACATTCTAAACAGTGTTCAGAGCCTATTCGAAAATAGACCACACTCTAGGATGCAAGCCAATTTTCAACATATAAAGTATTCTATGTATTGATATATGTTAAGTTTATTTGCTCTGTGGTATAGTTTAACTCAGACGTATCTTTGTTAAGTTTTAAGTTTGAATGAGCTATCTAAATATCACAGTTTGTTACTAATGTCACCCCTATTAGCATCAGTACATATATGTTATTTATATATATTTATGCTTGTTTTATGAGTGCATACATATTTATAAGTATTATAGTTTCTTGATAAATCATCCCCTTTATTAATATGTAGTACCTTTATTAATCTCTTCTGACTATGTTTAATTTTAAGTCTGCCCTATCAGATACTACAATAGCTAAGCTGGCTTGCTTTAATCTTCCATTTGCTTGACAGATTGACTTCCATCCATTGACTGTCAGTCTATGGGTGTCTTTGATAGATAGATGCATTTTGGTGACAATAGATAGTTAGCTCTTATATTTAAATATGGTTACGTACTCTGTGTCTCTTAAAACCACAATTTTTAAACAAAATCATAACCTCATGAGATTTAATAAAGTTTTCTTGAATATCATCAGAAGTCCACATTTTCAGTTTTGTTTTCAAAGTGGGAATGAGAAATAAATAAACTTGTTCTGAAAAAAACTGTCTATTATTAAATATTAATAAATATTAAATAATAGTAATGATGTATAAAAACTACATCTCTAAACAGTTTTTAATGAACAAAAACCCAAGAAAAATAATAGATCACTATAAAATAATAAAATTATTTATTTAAGTAAAAAAGTAAGACCTAATGTTATTACCACTTATAACAAACTGCATTAATAAACAGGTTTCAGTCAGTTTGAATTTTTTTGTTTTATTCCTATAGTTTCTACATGAAAATAATTTGGTGGTTGCTAAGTCAGGAAAAGAAAATGAAAGATATGGTAATATTATTTTACTTTCAGAGTTTGCTGAACCTATCTACATATTCATTAATTAATTTTCTTATTTGTTAATATAGGATTCAATTTGTTCTGGTTTTTTTATACCACAGTGACAAAGACCATGAATAAAAGCAAGGTGGAGATGAAAGTGTTTATTTGACTTACATTTACATTCCCATCAGTCTATTATTGAGATTGGGGGAATCATGGCAGAAACTTATGGCAAGAACCTGGAGGCAAGAACTGAAACAGAGAATGTGAAGGCTTGTTATTTACTGGCTTATTCTCCAGTGGTATATTTAGCTATTTTCCTTATACCTCCCAGGAACACTTATGGGTTTTATTACCCACATTGGTCTAGGACCTCCCAAATCAATCATTAAACAAAAAAATGTCCCATATATTTTGTCTACAGGAATTTTCTCAGTTGAGGTTCCCTATTCCCATACTACACTAGTTTGGTCAAGTTGTCAAAAACTAACTAGTACACCATTTTTATATGATATAAATCATGAATTCACTGTAGAATATGCTCACATCTGAGGACAATTGTTCTATCATTATTAGAATCAACTCATGAATTGTAATAGTTTTCAAATAAAAGAAGTACCAGAAAATCTCCTTCTACCATGAAACAACAAATTAACACATTTTCTATGAACCTGAAAATGAACTAGGAATTAAATTACTAATCATTACGCTTATATTCTCAGTCTACAAAACCACGAAACTAAATATTTTTTTATGTTTATTGATTTTAAAACAAGGTCTCATGCAGTCCAGATTGGCCTTAAACCCACTAAATAACTAAGGATGATTTTGAACTCCTGATCCTTCTGCCTTTATTATACAAGTTTTGAGATTATAGTTATGGGACACCATGGCTGGCTATAAATTATTTTTAATTATAGGCTATCCAGTTCATTACATTTTTGTAACAAGCAGACCTAAGACCTAACACTAATTCTATGTTAAAGTAGGCTAGATAAAATTCACATGTATTTTAATATGTTTATTAATATTTTTCTTGACAACACAAAAATCTAGTTATTAAATTGATTTGATAATCAAATATAAATGGTATCACTATATTATAATATGGCTCACTCAGTACTTAATGCACAACAGAATAATTTTTCCATCAAGGCTAGATAGAATAATATTTTTTACTTTACTGATAATTTTACTGATAGTGAAATGGAGTAGTTTTTTTCAGTTTACTGATGACTTTACTGATGATGAAATTGAAACTTTTAGTTGTTTAGTGGACCTAATACAATCAATTCAAATGCTGTCATAACATGCTTTATGACACTTACATTTTAATGTAAATAAAAGCATGACTGAAAATGTTACTCTGAGTCAGAGAAAAATACTGGTAAAAATAAAATGCAAGTTAAAATACAAAAGAATCCTCTTTATAAGCAAAGGTATCAAAAACTTTTAATGCACCTGAGCACAACAGATGTAACAAGTGCTCAATAGACAAAAAGATTAAGGAATAAAAGTAAATTAAGTACACTATATGTTTCACTTATTTATTTTCAAATATCTGTTGGACAGACATATCACCTTTCTATTTCTCTTTGTTAGTAAAATGAAGATAATAATGCTTAATGTTTACAGTATATTTTGTTACATTTATTTATGCATTAATGTGAGTGGGCTATTTATGTATGTATGTATGTTTGTAAGTGCACATGAATGCAACAGTCCATGTGTGAAAGTCAGAAGACTAATTCAGGGTGTCAGTCCTCTTCTTCTACCATATGGGGCCTGAGGATGAAAATCAGGCTGTCAGGCTTTGCAGCAGGCAACTATAGCCACTGAACAATCTTGCTGGTCTTTTAAGTATAATCTTCAAATTAAATATAACAACAGGTTCAGTTAATATCAGTTAATATCATTTGGTAAATGATCAAAAACCCGGCATGGAGATATGATTCAATGATTAAGATCACTTGCTGCTCTTGAAGAGGAAGTTGAGTTTATCTGCCAACTAATAATATACACTTGCCTATAACACTACTTCCAAGGAATCTGATGTCGTCTTCTTGCCTCTGTAGGCACAAGGCATACATATGGTGTAGCAGCATTTCTGAGAAATACACATAAAATAAAAGGTTTTTGAATGGTTAAAAACAATAGCTTCTCTGCATCCATTTTTATTTTTTGTTGGTTTTGTTTTTGTTTTTGTTTTTGTTTTTGTATTTCTAGACAGGGTTTTTCTGTGTAGCATTGGGTGTCCTGGACTCACTTGTAGACCAGGGTGACCTCAAACTCACAGCGATCTACTTGCCTCTGCCTTCCAAGTGCTGGGATTAAAGGCATGCGCCAACATGCCCGCTTTTATTTTTTTAATTTACATTTATTTTTTAAATTTATGCACTTTACATCCCCATCCTAACCCCCTCCCTCTTCTCCTCCTGGTCCCAGCCTCTCTCCATCTTCCCTGTTATGACCTTCTCCTAGTACTCAGAGAGGGGGAACCCTTCTCCTTTATCAACTGACCCCAGCCTAACAATTCTGTATCCTCTTCCTCTGTGGCCTGGTAAGGCACACCTCCAGGGGTGATGTGATCAAATAGCAGACAACAGAGGCCATGGCAAGGACAATCCCCTTACTATGGGACTCCTATGGAGACTGAGCTGCCTATCAGCTACATCTGAGCAAAGACCAAGGTCCTCTCGATGCATGGTCCTTGTTTGGTGCATCACTGTGGGTTTATTTCTGGGTCTTTGATTCAATTCCAATGATCTACCTGTCTGATTCTATGCCAGTACCGTGCCATTTTTATTATTGTAGATCTACAGTACAGCTTGAGATCAGAGACAGAAATGCCTCCAGAACTTCTTTTATTGTACACAATTGTCTTAGCTCTTCTGTGTTTTTTGTTTTTCCATATAAAATATAATATTGGTTTTTCAAGGTTTTCAAGGTCTATAAAGAATTGTGTTTGTATTGTGATGGGAATGAAATTGTAGATTGCATTCAGTAAGATGGCCCTATTTACTATGTTGATCATTCCTATCCATGAACATGGGAGATCTTTCACTATGGAGAAATGTCTTGAGTGGATGTAACAACTATCAGTAAATCTCTGTTTAGCCAATCAGCTGGGCAGAGGGACAGGAAGTGAAGGTGGTACTTCCTGGAGAGGGGGAGGAGCTGAGAGTTGACAGTTGATTGTTGACAGTTGACAGTTGAGAGATGGCAGGGAGTTGGAGGAGAGAAGCTGCCCAAGAAGGATCAGATTGACAAATGGGATATATGTAGGTTATGAAGATTAGTTTATTTTAGTTTATTGTTAGATTAGTAGGAGTTTAGATTCTGTCTGGCATAGTGCTTGCAGCTTTGAATTACATTTCAGTCTTTTTTGTGTCAGTTATTGACTTTGTAGGCTGAACAGATACAATTTATTGTAACATTTCTATCTTCTGATATCCTCTTCAATTTCTTTCTTCAGAGATATAAAGGGGTTTTTTGTTGTTGTTTGTTTGTTTGTTTTTCCCATACAAGTCTTTACTCTCAGGTAATGTCTTTGTGGGTGAGGCATGTTTTTGTTTTTGTTTAAGATCTATTTATTTATGTATACAGTGTTTTGCCTGCATGTACACCTACAGGACAGAAGAGGGCACAAGATCTCATAGATGGTTGTGAGCCACCATGTGGTTGTTGGAAATTGAATTCAGGACCTTTGGGACATCAGCCAGTGCTTTTCACCTCTGAGTCATCTCTCCAGCCTCAGTTGTGTTTCTTGTATGCACAAAATGATGGATCCTGTTTATGCATCCATTCTGTTATTCTGTGTCTTTTTATTGAAGAGTTGGGTTGATTGATGTTGAGAGATGTTAATGACCAGTTACTGTTAGAACCTTTTATTTTGATGTTGGTTGTGGTAGTGTGTTCATGTGCTTGTCTTCTTTTGGCTTTGCTCTGTCAAAGTTATTTATATCCTGTGTTTTGGGAAGGTCTAGTTAAACTCCTCAAGTGGGACTTTTCCTTCTAGTATCTTCTATAGGGCTGGGTTTATGCATAGATATGGTTTAAATTTTGGTCTTTCATAGACTATCTTGTTTTCTCCATCTATGGTGATTGAAAGGTTTTTTGGGTATAGTAGTCTGAACTGGCTTCTGCAGTCTCTTAGGGTTTGCAAGACATGTGTCCAGGCCCTTCTGGCTTTTATGATTTCTGCTGAGAAGTCAGGTGTAAATCTGATATTTTTGCCATTATGTGTTGCTTGGCCTTTTTCCATAACAGCTTTTAGTATTTTTTTCTTTGTTTTTTACATTTGGTGTTTGATTATTATATTGCAGTAGGGGTTTCTTTTCTACTTTAGTTCATTTGGTGTTCTGTAGATGTCTTGTATGTTTGAAGGCATCTCTTTCTTTATATTGTGGAAAGTTTCTTCAGTGATTTTTTTGAAAATATTTTCTGGGCCTTGGAGCCAGTAATCTTTTCTTTCTTATATTCCTGTTATCATTACGTTTTGTCTTTTCATGGTGTCCTTTATTTCTTGGATTTTTTTGTGTCAGGGATATTTTAGATTTAATGTTTTCTTTAATGGATGCATCAATTTCTTCAATTGTATCTGCGGCACCTGAGATTCTTTCCTCTATTTCTTGTATTCTGTTGATGATGCTCACATGTGTAACTCCTGTTGTCTTCACCAAGTTCTACCTTTCCAGGGTTTTCTCAGTTTGTGCTTTCTTTATTGTTTCCATTTCCATCTTCAGATCTTGAAGCCTTTTATTTATTTTATTCAGCTGTTTGTTTGTATTTTCCTGTATTTCTTTGAGTGATTTATTTATCTCCTTTTTTTAAATCCTTAATCTGTTTGACTATATCTTCCTGTATTTCTTTAAGGGCTTCCTCTTTAAAGGCCATTATCATCCTCATTACCATAGCTTTAATGTAATTTTCTTTGTGTTTCAGTTGTGTTATGGTATCCAGGGCTGTTTGGCTGTAGACAACTACATTCTGGAGATCCCATAATGCTTTGATTTTTGTTGGTTGTGTTTTTATGGTGGCCTTTAGTCCTCTGGTTGTCTCTGGCACTGGCTGGTAGTTCCTCATGCCATTGGTATTTCTCAGGGGTTGCAGGAAGAGCCCTGGACAGGAGGCTGGATGTTCCTGAAGAATCCCTCTTTGTATTGGTGGATATGGGCTCTGACTTGCAGGTGGTTCTCAGGGAAGTGACTGCCTCTCTCTTCTGATGTATGCTCCTCAGGACAGACTGGGCTCTATAGGAACCTGGCGGCCCTTTTCTGCCAGAGAAAGTCTGGGAGTCAGCTGCCCCTCTACTGGCTCTCTTGCTTTGAAGTTAATGAGCTCTAGTGGCCCAGACATGATATTCAGACACTGTGCTTCCTGGATTCAGGCATTTTGGAAAACCTGTGAGCTCAGAAGTCCTCTTGTTCTCCTTGAGGAGGAGAAAGGTTGCTCTTTAGAGTGGTACTTGGGGTTGTTTCAGTGGATCCTGGCCATCAGGGCACACGAGGTTGGAGCTGAGAACCTTGATAGCCAGACAGTATCCACCAACAGGATGATCATGGGGATTTTTCCTTAGTCTAGTCAGGAACCACTGTTTCTTTTACCCTCACCATGAGCTTTCCTCTGGGAAACACAGATACTGGTTTGGGGTCCAAAACCATAACCTGTCAGTTGTTCTGCAATTACTGCTGTGCCCCTGATCTGATAGCATGCAAATTGGCACTGATGTCTTGGATCTCCTCATCTGTATGTTTCTTAAAACTGAATTAGGTAACACCCTCCATATTAAAACTAAACGTAAAGAGCAGGAACCATATGATTTCCATGTGCTCTAAAATGATAACTTTTCTACATCATCTGCAATTTTCAGCCAAATGGAGAAGTACTATAATACTGACAGGATTATTTCCTTTATTTTTAGAAAAGTAACATTAATATTTAAATAATAAAATTCATTAAGAAATCTTCACACAGTTCTAACTATTTTGTTTCATTTCTTGGTCTAAAATTGTAATTTAATTTTACCACTCATGCCGTAAAATGAGATTATTAAAAAATTTTCTTAGTATAAATTATAACAACTTTTTCCTTTTGACCTATCATCAAACGTCAAGCATTATTGGAGAGCCTACAAATTTGCTTTGTGAATAAAGTATTTTTTATACTTTTATTTTTTTATGAAGAAATACCTGAGGCTAGATATTAAGGAGTTTGACTGAGGTTACAGTTTTCTTGGTTGAAATCCCAATATTGGCCATCTTCATGTATTTGCATCCTGGTGAGGATTAAGCCTTGATCTCAGATTGCATCATTGTGCAAATACGTATGAAATGGGATCTAAAGAGGAGGAAGGGCCAAGTTTGTTATTTTTAAAGCAGATGATATGCAGGAACTCAGGGGTCTCACTAGAATTATGCTAATCAAATCATAGGACAATACCCCCAATATTCCAAAGACTTTTCAAAATTTATATCTCTGATTTCACACTGAGCATCAAGCCTATAAAACCCCAAACTATTCAGGAAACATGCATAACTATATCTAAAATAAAGCAATGTTTAAATCCTTACTTATAAATTATATGGTTTCTAAGATATTCTTTCTCTACTTTTCTCTCACACATACATACACACACACACACATCCATCCATCCATACATACATACATACATAGACATATATACTATGAACAGTACTGTGACCAACTTTATGTCATCTTGGCACAGAATAGAGTCATAAGAGAACAGGGAACTTCAATTGGCAAAAGGCCTGCACCATATTGGCTTTTTGGGCAAGTCTGTGGTTCATTCTTTTTAAATGATTATTGATATCAGAAGACCCAGCTCACTGTGAGTGGGGTCAGTTCTGTGTTAGTAGCCTTGGGTGGTATAATAGTGCAGGTTGAGTGAGCACAGAGGAGCTGGCCAGTAAACAGTGTTCCTCTGTGGTCTCTGCATGAGTTTCTGTTCTAACTTTCTTCAATGATGGACAGTGATGTGGAAGTGTAAGCCAAATAATCCTGTAACTTTTAATAAATGTAGCTTTTTAGTCTTTATATTTTACTTTTAGCTACTTTGTGGGTTCTTCTAACTCTTTCCTAATAGTATGTTCTCTCTGTCAGTTCAGCTTCTCCTGGCTCAGCTGTTACCAACTGTCTTCTTTTACTCTCTGATAGCTCAATTCACTTTCAACTGTCTCTTATCTTCACTCTGTTCAATCTATTTTCTTCTCTCCTAGTCCTATTCAATCTTCTTTCTTCTTGCATAAACTGTCTTGTGGTCTCTCACCCTACTTTTCTGTCTCCTGGATCCTCCTCCTGCCTATTCCCCCTCCTACTCTTGTACTTCTACTCTTCTTTCTCAGCTCTCAGCATCTACTGGTTTATTTTTTAATTTTAATTTGTTATAGTTTGTTAGGATTATATACCAATTGTTCTCCCTTGCTTGTATCTTCCCATTCCCACTGACCCTCCCTCTGCCACTCTATTCCCCTCTCTGCTGGCTTTTTATATCCTCTCTTGTTCCCTGAAGTATAAGAGTCAACTGACACTGAAAGGCATAGGATCATTTAAAGCGGGAAGGTGCATAAAATATTTCAATACTACATGAACCCTTTCCTCCCCAAACTTATTTGGTCATAGTATTTTATCATAGCAATAGAAAACTGAGAGAAATGTTAACTGGAAGTCAAAATGACTGAGCACTGTGGATTGTTATATAGTATAAAATCATTCCTTTACCTGACCACTTTTTAATTTTAACCAGTGATTCTTTTAATTCACTATGTGTAATTTAAAGGGAAGAGTCACTAAGTAAATCTTAGAGAATCAAAACTAATTAGTACCTGTTTTTTTTTCTGAAGGAAAATGGGGAAGTAGTGGATTTGGGGAAGAGGGGTGTCTGTGGCCAGGATGTAATGTACATGAGAAGAACAAATTTAAAAGAAATTAATATAGTGAAAACAGTTAAGATATTTTTGTATCCAAATCTGTACAGAATATAGTTATAGCCTATGAAACAACAATAAGTAATTTTCTCATTTTCAAAGGAACATTTTGGAAATATAATGATTGTCCAATAATATTGTTTTATTATCATATAGCCTAATATTAATTTAAAAAATTTTGGTAAGTGAGTATATCTTAACACATTTTTGTTCTTTGTATAAATTATACTTAATAATAGGTTTATTATATTTTAATACATGTATATAATGAATATTGGCCATATTCACCTCCCATTTCTTATTCTTTTTTAAAAATATGAATTGATCTATTTAGTTTACATTTTCAAATCGTACCATTGAAATAATACATAATGTTACATAAGATTTTTTAATTTTTAAAATTTTTAATTCATTGACTTTATGTCAGTGATTATAGCCCCTCTCTCATCACCTCCTGATCCCACCATCCCTCCCTTGTTCCCTCATCCTCTAGTCCTCAGAAAAGGGAAACCCTCCTTCCCCTATCATCTCACCTCAGCCTATCAAGTCTCATCTGGACTGCCTGGGTCCTCTTCTTCTGCAGCCTGGAAGGGCTGACCTGCCAAGTGGAAGTGATCAGCAGGTGAGAACCACAGTCCATGTCAGAAATAGTCCCTACTCCTGATATTATGGGACCCACAAGGAGACTGTTCTGCCTATCTACTACATCTGAGCAGAGGGTCTAGGTCCTCACCATGCATGGTGTTTGGTTGGTGCATCAGTCTCTGCAGCACCCTACCCCACCCAAATTTGTTGAATTCATTGGTCTTCTTAGACAGCTCCTCCCACCTCCCCATCAGGTCCTTTTATGTCCTCACTTCTCCATAAGACTACCTGGGCTCCACCAAGAAGTTTGGCTGTTAGTCTCAGAGTCTGCTTCAATCTCCTGCTGAGTGGAGTCTTTCAGAGAACTTCCTGTCTTGTTCCTTCTTTTCAACTATTTGTCCTTCTGAATGAGAATTAAATATCCTCCCTAGGGTCTTTTTTGCTGTGTAGCTTTTTTTTAACTGTGTATTGTAGTGTGGTTATCCTGTATTATGTGGTTAATAACTGCTTATAAGTGAATATATACCACATATGTCTTTCTGGGTCACTCAGGATGATTGTTTCTAGTTCTATCCATTTGCCTGCAAATTTCATGATTTCTTTGTTTTTAATAGCTGTGTAGTATTCCATTTTGTAAATGTACCACAATTTCTGTATCCATTCTTCAGTTGAGGGACATAGAGGTCATTTCAAGATTCTGATTATTATGAATAAAGTTTCTGTGAACATAGTTGAGGAAATGACCTTGTTGTATGGTGGAGCATCTTTCGGGTATATGCCCAGGAGTGGTATAGCTGGTTCTTGAGGTAGAACCATTCCCAATTTTTTGAGAAATCACTAGATTGATTTCCAAAGTGGTTTTACAAGTTTGCACTCCCACCAGAAATGGAGGAGTATTCCCCTTTCTCCACATCCTCACCAGCATGTGCTATCACTTGAAGTTTTGATCTTAGCCATCCTGACGGTTGTAAGAACGAAGCTCATCTTCATTTCAATTTGCATTTCTCTGATGATGAGCAAAGTTGAGAATTTCTTTAAGTGTTTCTCAGCCATTTGATATTCCTTAGTTCAGAATTCTCTGTTAAGATACTTACCCCATTTTCTAAATTGGATTATTTGGATTGGTGGTGTTCAGTTTCTATTATTATTGTTGTTGTTAATTATTTTATTTTATTTTTATTTTTTATTTGATTTACTCAGATTGCATCTCAATTGTTATCCCCTCACTTGTCTCCTCTTCTCCCTCCCTCCCTCTTTCACCCTATTCCCCTCCCCTGGGTCTGTGACAGAATGGGACCTCTTCCCCTACCATATGGTCACAGCCTATTTAGTCTCATTGTGGTAGCCTGCTTATCCTTTCTCTGAGTGCCAATAGGCCTCCCCACCAAGGGGAAGTGGTCAAATATGGGACACCAGAGTTCAGGCACAGTCAGTCCCCACTCTCCACACAACTGTGGAGAATGTCCTGTCCATTGACTAGATCTGAATAGGGGTTCAATGCTTACTGCATGTATTGTCCTTGGTTGGTGCAATAGTTTGAGCAGACCCAGCTAGGTTCTTGTAGGTTTCTAGGACCCTCTGGGTCCTTCTATTTCCCCATTCTCCCTTACTTCTCTCACTTAGAGTACCAATAGGAAGTCCCTACAACTATTCCAATCTCCTATTAAGTGAAGACTTTCAGGGGACATCCTTTTTGGGTTAGTGTCCAATTATAAGTGAATATATATCATGTGATTCTTTCTGGGTCTAGATTGACTCACTCGGTATGATCATTTCTAGTTCCTTCTATTTGACCACAAATTTCAGGATTTCCTTTTTTTTAATAGCTGAGTAGTATTCTATAGTGTAAATGTACCACAGTTTCTTTATCCATTCTTCGACTGAGGCCCATCTAGGTTATTTCCAGATTCTGGCTATTACAAACAAGGCTGTTATGAACATAGTTAAGCATATGTCCTTATTGTGTGGTGGAGCATCTTTTGGTTATACTCCAGTGAGTAGAATAGCTGTGTCTTGAAGTAGCCCTATTCCCAGTTTTCTGGGATTTTGATTTCCAAAGTGGTTGTACAAGTTGGCACTCCCACCAGCAATGAAGGAGTGTTCCCCAATGTCTAGGTGTTTAGTTTCTTGAGTACTTTATGTACTTTAGATATTAGCCCTCTGTCAGATGTTCATTAGTGAAGGCCTTTTCCTAGTTTATAGGCTGACGTTTTGTTCTATTGACAGTGCCCTTTGCCTTACAGAAGCTTTTCAGTTTCATGAGTTCCCATTTATTAATTGTTGATCTTTAAGCCTGAGCTGTTGGCTTTTGTATTCCAGAAGTTGTCTCCTGTGTCTATAAGCTCAAGGAGGTCAATTTCCCATTCTTGTTCCTGGTACACTTCAGATGGTTCCCTTCCAGTTTCTAACTAATCCCTCTTTTACTATAAATTTTTGTTTTGGGTTGTTTACAGAAACATGGGTGAGAAGATAGCTAAAGGACATTGACACCTGGCCAGTGCATACAATACTTAAGAAAATATTTTCTTTTTGTCTAGTAACACATAATTATATCTAGAGCTTCAGGAAAGGGTGGGGCTTCAATATTTCTTTCTCCTTAGTGACTGTTAACTGCCTATGAATCATTGTTCTGCTTTGTAGAATCTCTATGGCTTAGCCTCTTGATTGGTTGAACTATTCTACCTTATCTGATAAATATACAACACTCTTTTTTTACTACCTTCAGGCAATACTCTTTTGTCTCCTCTCATCTGTTTTTGCCTCTAGAGCCCCCTTTTATGCACACCTCCCATAATTTCTTTTAATGGAATACCGATTACTAGTCTTTATGTTTATTTTTCTTTTTTGTTTTAACAATTTTTATTAAATATTTTTAAATATGCATTTATATTATTATACATATATACAATAAACTACCTACAGTGTATTTTTTCTTTTTATTTTCTTGTTCTTTCTTCCTATATCCAAGATAGTTAATATATTACCATGATTGACATTTAAGAGATGTTATTTTGTGTTTGACTACTGTTTACTGTGTATGTTTTCATACTGCATATACCTCAGTATAATGACTGTTGTAGAATGTATTCAGCTCTCAGGGGAAGATTGGGTCTACAGCCTGGTTTACTGAACACAAGTTTAGCAAAAGAAAACAACCTAATACTTTTATTAATTATTTATTACATTTTTGGAAGGTACATGATTTTAATTCCTATAACAATACTTATACTCAAAAGACTGTTGCCATGAAATGTATATTTTTAAGTCATTAAAAAGAAGAGTGATGTAGAAACAAAAAATAGAAAGATGAGATAATTCAAGTCATCTTAATGGCCATGTCAATAAATTTAACAAACCAATTAAGTAGACATTGCTAGGCCCTGCAATCTAAAATAAGTGTAACACTGAATGAAAAAGAACTGTCTTAAATGCTTGTTCCATGTTTTATACTGAAGGGAGTCTTTAACATACTCAACCTGGACTTTCCCCAAGTGAAGAGTTTATGCCTGCTAAACTCACTTTGAGATGTTCGATAATGGTTAATGGCTCCATTGGCTTCTTTATACCATATCCAGACTGAAAACTAATTCATTTGGTGGAAAAGTGCTATTTCTTCATACTCATTTTTCTAAATCCTTTAATCACTTTCTCCAGTTGCCTAAAATGCACAGCACTTTACAGTGAGTGATTATGTTGCTATGCACATCTAAGCTGAGATATATAACAATCAGTAGCTAAGTAAAGCAAGGGGAATTAAAATGGAAATAACTTTGAGATGATAAGCAGTAACCATTCAATAATGAGTTCTGATTTATCTTTTTTAGAATACCAGCTTTCCTCTTTATTTCCTAGACAATTGTGAACTTTAAAGGGTAAATGATTTCATTCTGTTACCTTCTATCTTTTTGCCTGCTTTCTGACTATCTTTTTAGGCATTCTCTCTGTATAGTGAAAGGACAAAATTATGTTTTCTCAGCTATTCAATTTTCCCCGGGTCTGAAACTAAAAGAGATTCAGACTTGGGAATAGGAACTCCTGAGATTTGTTTCCAGTTTTTGATGCCGGTTGTGACACTTAAGACAACTCATTTACATTCTTTTATATTCTCATTTACAATATTCTCATGCACTTGCAGTCTCTGTCACCAGAGTACAGGCAGTGAGCTTTCTATCTAAAAAAAGTTTTTAAAAGTGGCAAAGAATTATCTCACTAGAGATAAACATGGGCATGTAGATACTGTGACTATGGCACAGAAGAACTCCCCCACTCTGTAAGGACTCTGAAGCTTAAATTCTACCCCCAGTCCTTCTGCTCACCAAGTATAGTCCAGTAAAATATAACACTAAATACATGATTGTGTAAAACCATCAATGAATACAGTGATACAAACATTAAAAATGCTATCATCTTTCCATCTACCATATACTTATTTGGATAGGCATTGAATTTGGGCACCTTAATTTTCTGTTCTCATTATTATAGTGCACCCACATTTCACTCTTTTGTATGCAAACTACTCCTCATCCAGATAAATAAATTGAAAGTACAGGGGCCAATTTACAAATGCAAAGCAACATAGTTTATCTTTCTCTATTCAGTGAGTGATCTAACTGGGAGTAGCTTAAGTGTGCTCATAACACATGTTGAGAGACTATTTGTGTATGAAGAAAGTGAAGCAATAACTCACAACAACCTCAGAAGGAAGGTGAGAAAGGCTAAAAGAACTTTGCATTTGATTTCTTAAAGTCTTAAAATTTTTATGTGTAATAATGTTGGTTCTAGAAAAGCTTATTTAAATGCAGACAATTATCATTGTAAAAAACATAACTAAAAGGCATGAATGCCACTTAAAAATAACTGGCCAACACCACTGGCTTCATAGCTTACTCTAGTTGCAATCTTTCTACTTTGCCTCCTACATTTTCACCTTTTCAATATACTTTTCTATTTCTCTGCTTTGTAATGTCGCTTCTGTTATTAACACTTCACCTCATGATGGGGTAATAAAGCAGTCCTAAATGGCATCTAAGAGGAAATCATGTGTCAATCAGAATGTTCTCAATTCTAAGGGACAGAAATCAAGCATAAGCTAGCTAAATAAACTACACAGGAAAGGGAGAGGAGGGGGAGGAAAGGAAGATGTTTTTATGTACAGTCAGTTCCAGCAATGAGAACGCAAAGACTGTTTCACTTTCCAGCTCTTGGCTACACATCCCTGTGTCTAATTTTCTGTTCCCCAAAATGTTCTTCCTTTTTGTGAACAAGAAACTACTAAGTAGCTTCAAACACTTATTATTCTTACAGATCCTAATCCCAAATAAAATGATTGTGTGCTTCCTCAAGTACAAAATAAACTTTTATTGGTCTGTGTTAGATTCCATGCCTATCAATCAACTGGCTGTCCTTGACAGAGACAGAAAATTCAGTCTGGGACTTTCTCTACCCAAAATCTATGTCAGTCTAATACAAATGGAAGGATAGAAACTTAACAGAATTACAATACATTGAGGAAGTTGTTCTACAAACAGGATGTTGAAAACACTAAGAATTGTTCATGAGTCTATTATTGGTACTTACTAATGCAATGGATTATTCAATACACACTTAAAATTTAGACCTTTGTAAATGTAATAGCTCTGTAGTATTTTATCTAAAGAAAATACAAGGGAAATTCTAATTTAATATAATAATTCTACTTTGAATAACAATTTTCTCTCTCTGGTTTATAAATATGCAACCTTTTAATAATTATTTTGTTGAATTAAGAGATACCTCATAATAGGAATGCTATCAATAGCTAAGAGTTTAGAAATTAGCTTAATAATAGCAACACTTAGAGTGATATATTTAGTTGAGACAGGATGTAAACTTGTTTTGTTTACTTGTGCTTCATTTGCAACTTTCTGTTCTCTCCTGTTACCAAACTGTTCCTTGCCTCTTAGCAGAAATGAAATTTTTTTATTGTATATACTCTTCCAACTTTTATATGAGGTATGTTCTACACATTGGACCCCACAAATAAGATCCTGTAGGTTTGAACAGCTTACCAAATACTTCATCTGGATAATTATTGACAATTGAAAGGCTCCAGAAGTTTCAGAATATGGGTTTGTATATTCTAGCAATAACTGATAGCCCAGTTTCTTGTATAGGGAAAATTTTCTTAGAAAGGCTGCATAATCTAAGCTGACATGCATCAACATATCCTATCAGATTCATACTGCAGTTGGATAAAAGAAGTATAGAAACACTAGTATTTATAGTATTCACAAATTCTTTCTTCATTTCTATCTGACATCAACACAAGACTTACAATTTTTTCTCATGGATCACAAAAGAAAACATTGTACATAAACTATATAAGTAAGAAGCAAAATATCCTATAAGTATCTTTCTTGACCTTCAAAATAGGCAACATGGTAAACTCTTGTTTCTGTGATTTAAACCTCTATAAGTGTTATTTAAGAACTTTAGACAGGTTTTTTAATGCTACATTCAGATTATATGATCTTCTGTATAGAAATAATTTATGTTCTCTTCTTAAATCTATTAAGAGTAATAAACAAGATCTGGAAGGTTACACACAAAAATTGTATTTTTACACACCAGTAATGAACAAGTCAAAATTTAAATTAAGAAAACAATCCCAATTATAGAACCATCAAAGTAATAAAATACTTAAGATTAAATCATGCAAAAATGATACAATATTTTCTTAATACCAACTACAAAATATCATTACAAGGCAAAAAGAAGACCTAAATAAACTGAAAACCTCCTGCTTATGAATCAGAAGGTTTAGTATTATTAAGACAGGCACACTCTCCAAGCTTATCTACAGACTCAGAACAATCTCTATCAAAATCTCAGCTTTATTTTTTCAAAAGTTGATAATACTCAGCTTAAATGTATGTGGAAATGAAAGGACCTAGTAGGCCAAAGTAATCTTGATAAAGAAGAAGAAAGTTGGAAAACCCACACTCCCTGACTTCAAAAACTATTACAAGGTGATATGAAAAACAACTCTCTGTTGTACTGGCCTAATACTGAGAGCACAAATCAACAGAATACAATTAGAATTCCAGGAATAGGCTCACTGTATTTAATAATTTTCAGTAAAAGCAGCAACTCAAACAAATTAAGGAGAATATCCTTATCAATAAGTGGTACATGTTCACAAGTTGCAAAAGTTATGGCCGTACCTCATAACTTTTTTTTAATGCTTTGAAATAATTGGAGATTATTCAAACCATTTTAAAAAGCATAAACCACAGGTAAATATTTTCTAAACTAAATTATCTGGAAATTGAGAACTTCCATTCACCAAATCGTAACACTGTGAGAGAAAAACGGCAGCCCAGTGGATAAGTGAGACACTTGATGATATTCATATCCCATGTTGATTAGCTTTCATCAACATGACACGAGCTAAAGTAACCTAGGAAAAGGAAACCTCTCTTGAGAAATTGCCTCCATTTGATTGACACACTGACTAGTCTGTATGGCATTTTCCTTGTTACTTATTGATTTAGGAGGTCTCTGTCCACTGTAAGCAGTGCCACTCATGGAAGGTGGTCCTGGTAGGTTTAAGAAAGCTCTGTTTCAGTTCCTGCCCTGACTTCCCTCAGTGATGGACTGATAACTGAAAGTGTAAGATTAAATAAGCCACTTTTTTTCCTTCTAAGTTGCTTTGAGTCAATATTTTACCACAGCAACAGAAAAGCAAACTAGGACAATATCTAACAAAGGACTTAATGCTAAAATATATAAAGAATATATATTCAAATAAAAAGAATGAGACTTAAACTAACAGAAAAGCAAGCAACGTTCTCAACACTTGACAAAAGAGTTCAAAATTACCAATATATACATTTTAAAATATCTCAACCTCAGTGGAGAAATGGAGGATAAAACTGTAACACAGTGTTGGTACAAATCCCCAGAATTGTTGAAATAAAAGCATTAGAACCGTGGAACAATGAAAATCCTCTTATGCTTTTACTGTACGTGCAAATTAGGACAACCACATTTTTGGGTTGCATCAGGGTCTCAAGTAGCTTAGGCTGATCACAAACTAATTACATAGCAATTGGCTGAGACTATGGAGGAAGTTTTTTCATTCAAGTGAGAAAATGTGTCTGAGGTTCTTTATAAAATTAAATGGAATCTATGTCTCAAAGCCCAGGAAAAATCAAAATTGTAACTCTAAAGATTAAAGATTTGCCACATAAAACAGACTTTCATATTTCCAAGAGAAGAAACCATCTGAACGAATTTTAGGGCATTACTACTGTTCTTTGACTTAGAAAGAATTTACACACTTTTTAATGTTTTCTGCCATATTCACAATCTCCAAAGCAGAGCATTTGAGATAGCCTTTGGGGGTGAGAAAAAGAAGAGGAATGTATTTGTAGTTTATAAGATGTCATTGGAATCTTTATCTTAGGAAAACCCAAGCAATAAGTAATGAAATCTAATCAATATAAATATGGTGAATGACCCAGAAACTATTTTAGGTCATGCACCTGCATATTGTTGTCTCATGACAAAAGGGCTTCAAGGAGATGTAGAAAGTAAGAATGCATTAGGCATTTTTTTTTTACTTTTATTAAAATATAAATGTTTGGTTGTGACAAACCATACTCTGAAGACAAAGGTTGTCAGTAACGCAGCACCTGAAATGGATTTTAATAAGAATGAATGGTCATCTACCTTCAAAGGAAAAGTGCTATTTTCATTGACATTAAGAGGACATTTCATTTTCGAAAGAAGCACCCAGCATAGAGAGATCATTTTAAATTTGAATTTTTGAAATATTTCCAACATTCTATAATTTTATCCCAAACTATTTGAGTAATATCCAAAAACAAGTACAGCTTATGTATTCACACCTATAAAATTGTAAAAGCACAGTAAAAACAAAAAGACAAAAGATAAACTATTCACAAGAGAGAGAACAAAACCTTGTCTTGAGACACATAAAATTCTTCTTTTCATACTTATGTATGCAAATAAAACTACATTGAGACAGCAATGTGTGTGTGGGTATGTGTGTGTGTGTGTGTGTGTGTGTGTGTGTGTGTGTGTGTGTGTGCGTGTGTAAATACAGAAATGTCTGTTAGATTATTATGGAGAAAAATCTTCCTGAAATTGCTGGTGAGCTGGGACTATTATAAGCCCAGTGGGGCAGTATGTGGTAATAGCTGACAAAATTATGTGGGTTTACTATTTTGATCCAACAATTCTACTTCTAGGAATTCACTTTGTATTATAGTCTGATAGCACAGAAAACAGAACATATTCATTTCAACATTGTATAACAAAATATGTAAGTATAGAAAGAACCTACATACCCATTCATAAGGGACTGGTTTCAGAAATGTTGATGCAGTTAAAGAGGCAACATTTAAAAAACAAAAGTATGCTTTTGTTTGCAAAATTGTAGATAGAACAGAAAACTAACTAGAAAAAATGTGGAGAGAGCAAGGAAAGAGAAGTAGAAACAAATCTCTGAGTATGCCATTTTGGTATCATGTAGACAGACGATTTATGTACTTAACAAAATTAAAATTAAATTAAAATATCAAGCATAAATTTCTGAGTAAACTGAAACAGCTTATCCTCATTTAAATCAAATGGAACACCAAAGACAAAATTAACTGAAGTAATTTTAAACACAACAGTGTGCATTTCATTAATTGGATATAATCAAAACAATACACACTTACATACATGCATACATACATACACACTCAACACACACATGTTATATATTATATATATGAATGGATTGAAATAGATGAGTCTGTGAGTAAAAGCACTTGACAAGCTTGATGCCCTGAGCTCAATTCCCAGAGCCCATATGGTAAGAGATTATACTCTTGAGAGTTGTCTGCTGACCCCTACCTGTGTGCTGTGGTATGTGGCCCACACACATTCACACACCCAAACTAAGTCAAGTAAAAATAAGTAAACAAATGTAAAAAGCCCTAAAGAAAACAGTACATTGCTGGTTAAATATTAAGATTTTTTTACTAAAATTTTGAAACTAATTTGTAGATATGCTGTAATATAAAGTAAATATATTTACTTTATGTGTATATGTACATATAAAATATATACACTTATATATATATAGTGGTAAAAACAAGAATGACCCCCATAGGCTCATATATTCAAAAACTTCATCCCCAACTAGAACTGTTTGGAAATGATTAGGAGGTATGACCTTGCTAAAAAAAAAAAAAAAAAAAAAAAAAAAAAAAAAAAAAAAGTATGTTAGTGGGGGTGGGCTTTGAGTTTTCAAAAGCCAATGTCATTCTCAGCTAGCTTGCACTGACTTGTGGTTTGTTTCAAGCTATGAGGTCTCAGCTATTGCTTCAGCACCATGCTATGCCTACTGGTGTCATGCTCCCCACCATGATAGTAATGGAACTTATCCTTATGAAACTGTAAGCTTTCAATAATTTCTCCATAAACTTCTTTGGTTATGGTCTTATCACAGCAACAAAAAGGTAACTGAGACAGTATAAATATGGTAAGGCACCAATATTTTAATAATAAGAAAGATTAAATACTAAATAAATTAAAGAGTCCTGTAGCTTAAAAAAGGTTTTCAGGGATGGGCATGTAGTTCAATGGTAGAACACTTCCTTGTATAAGTAAGGTTATATATACATTTGAGCTCAAGAAAAACAACAAAACCATTTTGGAGTATAGAAAGCAACATACATGTTCTTTAGAAATCTGAAAATGACGTGACCCCATCACATCTTGAACTATATACAAAAGAATTTAAAGCAGGATCTTAAAAATGTATTTGCATTCCCTTGTTTATTATTGATAGTAGGCAACATGTAGAAGCAGTCCGAATTATCTACCAAGGGATGAACAAATAAACAACATTCAGAGTATGATTCATTCTTAAAACAGAAAGAAAAAGTGTCACATGCTTGAACTTTGAGTGCATAATGCTATGTAAATAAAGACTATTTAAAAAGAGCAAATTTTCACATGAGATATATAGAATAGTCAAAATCTTGAAAATATAAAGAAGAATTCTTGCCAGGGGCTCTTGAAAAGAGCAAAAAGTAGTGGTTACACAATAGATATAGAGAATTGGTTTTGCAAAATGACAAACTTACTGCTCTTGCAAACACTCTGAATTGGGTCCTGAACACTCAAATTGGAGGTGCATAACTGTTTGTAACTCCTTCTTTTGTCCTCAGTGAGTACATGGACTCATGCACATTCCCCCACATACATACAAATAAGTTTTAAAATATATTTTATTAATTTATTCATGTTACATCTCAATTGTTATCCCCTCCCTTGTATCCTGCCATTCCTCCCACCTATTTCCCCCTTACTCCCCTCCCCTATGACTCTGACAGAGGGGGACCTCTTCCCCCTGTATATGCTCATAGGGTATCAAGTCTCTTCTTGGTAGCCTGATATCCTTCCTCTGAGTGCCACCAGGCCTCCCCATCCAGGGGACGTGTTCAAGTATGGGGCACAAGAGTACGTGTGAAAGTCAGTCCCCACTCCACTCAATTGTGGAGAATGTCCTGTCCATTGGCTATATCTGGGTAGGGGTTTGAAGTTTACTGCACGTATTTTCCTTGGCTGGTGCCATAGTTTGAGCAGGACCCCTGGGCCCAGATCTGCCAGTCATAATTTTTTTCTTGTAGGTTTCTAGGACCCTCTGGATCCTTCTATTTCCCCATTCTCCCTTGATTCTCTTACCTAGAGTCCCAATAGGATGTCCTTCTCTCTGTCCCATTTTCCTGGTAAGTGAAGACTTTCGTGGGACATGCCCCTTGGGCTAGTATGCAGATATAAGTAAGTATATACCATTTGAGTCTTTCTGCTTCTGGGTTAACTCACTCATTACGATCATTTCTAATTCAATCCATTTGTCCACAAATTTCGGGAACTCCTTGTTTTTAATAGCTGAATAGTATTCCATAGTGTAAATGTGCCACAGTTTCTTTATCCATTCTTCTACTGAGGGACACTTAGGCTGTTTCCAGGTTCTGGCTATTATGAATAAGGTTGCTATGAACATGGTTGAGCAAAGCAATAATAATTAAAACAGCATGGCACTGGCACTGCAATAGGCTGGTTGATCAGCGAAATTGAATCAAAGACCCAGATATGAATCTACACACATATGGTCACTTGATTTTTGACAAAGAAGCCAAATCTATTCAATGGAAAAAGGATAGCATCTTCAACATATGGTGCTGGTCTAACTGGATGTCTGTGTGAAAAAAAAAAATGCAATTGGACCCATATTTGTCACTTTGCACAAAACTCAAGTCCAAGTGGATCAAAGACGTCAACATAAAACCAGAGACACTAACTCAGTTAGAAGAAAAAGTGGGGAAGAGCCTGGAACATACTGGCACAGGAGACAACTTCCTGAACAGAACACCAATGGCCCAGGCCTTAATGTCAACAATTAATAAATGGGACCTCATGAGGCTGAGAAGCTTCTGTAAGGCAGGAGACACTGTCAACAGAACAAAGTGACAGCCTGCAAACTGGGAAAAGATCTTCACCAACCGTACATCTGACAAAGGTCTAATATTCAAAATATATAAAGAACTCAAGAAATTAAACACCACCAAACCAAATAACCCAATTGAGAAATGGGGCTTAGTACTAAACAGAGAATTCTCAACAGAGGAATATCAAATGGCTGAGAAACACTTAAAGAAATGCTCAACCTCCTTAGTCATCAGGGAAATGCAAATCAAAATAACTCTGAGATTCCATCTTATACCCATCAGAATGGCTAAGATAAAAAATTCAAATGACACCACATGCTGCCGAGGATGTGGAGAGTGAAGGACACTCCTTCATGGCTGGTGGGAATGCAACCTAGTACAGCCACTTTGGAAATCTATCTCGTGCTATCTCAGAAAACTGGGAATAGGGCTGCCTCAAGACCCAGCTATCCCACTCCTTGGAATATACCCAGAAGATGCTCCAGCACACAACAAGGAAATTTGCTCAACCATGTTCATAGCAGCCTTATTGTTAATAGCCAGATCATGGAAACAGCCTAAGTGGCCCTCAGTAGAAGAATGGATAAAGAAACTGTGGTACATATACACTATGGAATACTACTCAGCTATTAAAAACAAGGAATTCCCAAAATTTGTGGACAAATGGATTGACTAGAAGTGATCATAATGAGTCAGTTAACCCAGAAGCAGAAAGACTCACATGGTATATACTCACTTATATCTGGACACTAGCCCAAGGGGCATGTCCCACGAAAATCTTTACTTACCAGGAAATTGGGACAGAGGGGAGGACATCCTATTGGGACTCTAGATGGGAGAAGCATGGGAGAGTAGCAAAGTAGAAGAATCCAGAAGGTCCTAGAAACCTACAAGTAGAACATTATGATAGGCAGATTGGGGCCCAGGGGTCCTGCTCAAACTAAGGCACCAGCCAAGGACAATACAGGCGGTAAACTTTAAACCCCTACCCAGATCTAGCCAATGGACGGAACATTCTCCACAGTTGAGTGGAGAGTGGGGTATGACTTTCACACGAACTATGGTGCCTCATATTTGACCATGTCCCCTGGAGTTGGAGACCTGGTGGCACTCAGAGGAAGGATATCAGGTTACCAAGAAGAGACTTGATACCCTATGAGCATATACAGGGGGAGGTAATTCCCCTCAGGAACAGTCACAGGGGAGGGGAATAAGGGGAAAATGAGAGGGAGGGAAGAATGGGAGGATACAAGGGATGGGAAAACCATTGAGATGTAACAAGAATAAATTAATAAAAAATTTTTAAAAATTAAAAAAAAAAAAACAAGAAAGAGAAATGGGACTCAGAACTAAACAGAGAATTCTCAACTGAGGAATATCGAATGGCTAAGAAACACTTAAAGAAATGCTCAACCTCCTTAGTCATCAGGGAAATGCAAATCAAAACAACTCTGAGATTCCATCTTATATCCATCAGAATGGCTAAGATAAAAAATTCAAGTGACACCACATGCTGGTGAGGATATGGAGAGGAACACTACTTTATTGCTGGTGGGAATGCAAACTAGTACAGCCACTTTGGAAATCTATCTGGTGCTATATCAGAAAACTGGGAATAAGGTTTCCTCAAGACCCAGCTATTCCACTCCTTGGAATATACCCAGAAGATGCTCCAGCACACAAATAAGTTTTTAAAAACTGTTTTAAATAAATAACTAGAGGGTAAAATTTATAATCCATTTCCAAGCAGTTAAACTCTTTAAAAGGATACAAAAATCAAGATGAACTTCAGGTTTGAATTCTTTTTCCTTGACTTATTGGTAGAATAAGAAGCAATGATACTCTAGCACATTTCTTAATTCAGTTTCACAATAGAAAAAAAAGAGAGCTCCCCTAAGAGATACTGATTTTTCTGTGGAAGACAAAATGCAAAGTGACACTGAGACTTCATAGGCTTATAAGCAAGAAGGTGCTCAAGCACAGCAGCCACCTATCACCTCACAAGAATATAGGACAGAGCTTTTTAAAAAGCTCCTACTGGCCAATTTTAAATTTCAGCATTCAAAAAGTATTAACTTCATTTGATTATAATATACCAAAATAACTAGAATATATTTGAAGGTGAAATTAAAATTAGGAAATCTCTTTCCTATAGGAACACAGAATGTAAGTCAATAGTTGCATATAGGATAAATAATAAACAGCAAGTGAATACTTCATAACCTCAGAAGTAATAATCAACTGAGGCAATCTTCATTGATGAATGATAAAACAGTTATGTAAAAAAGGTGATAGAAAGAATAATGGTGCAGTAAAACTAAAGCTATGTGAAAAAAACCATTACAACTGACAGATCTGGAGGTCACCACCTTATGCAAGTAATCTAAGTTATTGTCACAGTATAGGTGCATGCAGACTTAATGTGCTTAACCATATAATATAAATGGAATTAAAGGGGACTTCTGTGGAAATATCATAGACAAGGATCTTAATTTTAATCTAATCAAGCCTCTGGTGACTTTGGATTTATAATAAATGAAGTAGCTTAAAATACTAAACCTGTCAGAAGAAAAAAAATAATACAAATCCATAATTTAGAGAAATCTATAGAGAACAACTCTAGACTCTTCTAAAAAATAGTTGTGTCATGAAAATTTTGAGGGAGTAGAAGTACTTTCTAAATGGAAGTTAAAAAGTTGTAGTGTATTAACCTGGACTGTACTTTAGTTCAAAAAAGTCATGAAAAATTTTAAGCTAGTAGGAAGAAGTTTAAAAAGGGCTAGTTGTTTGAAAATTGCTATCTTTTCTTAGGTGTAGTTTTAGTAGAGTAGTTAGTTATGTGATGGGCTCTTCTTATTCAGGGTAATATTAGAAAGCCCTAGGTCTGGAATTTAATTTTTTTCCATTAATTTATTTAACCAATTTACATCCTGCTCTAAGCCCCCTCTCTTCTCTCCTCCCAGTCTTACGCATCCTCCCTCCAACCCACTCTAGCACATCAAGTCACAGTAGAACTAAGTGCATGCTCTACCACTGAAGCCAGACAAGGCAGTCTAGCTAGGGAGAGAAAACTAATGACATGCAGCAGAGTCAGAGACATCTCCTACTCCAGTTGTTAGGGGACCCACATGCTGACCAAGCTACACATCTGCTACATATGTGTAAGGGGTATCGGTCCAGCCCTTGCATGCTCTTTTTTAAAAAATTTATTTGTTATTATGTATATAGTGATCTGCCCACATATATACCCACAGGCCAAAAGAAGGCATCAGATCACATTATAGATGGCTCTCAGTCACCATGAGGTTGCTGGGAATTGAACTCAGGACCTCTGGAAGAGCAGTCAGTGCTCTTAACCACTGAGCCATCTCACCAGGCCCCCTTGCATGCTCTTTAGTTGGAGATTTAGTCTCTGTGAACTTACATGGGGCCAGGTTAGTTTATTCTGTAGGTCTTCTTGTAGTATCCTTGACCTCTCCAGCTCCCTGAACTCTTCCTCCCAGTCTTCCACAAGACACCCTAGGACACAACTGCTGTTTGGTTGTTGGTCTCTCCATCTGTTTCCATCAACTGCTGGATGAAGCTTGACAGAAGATATTTATGCTAGGCTCCTGTTTACAATCATAACATAGTATCATTAATAGTGTCAGGGTTGGCTCTCTCCCACAGGATGGGTCTCAATTTGGGCCAGTCATTGGTTGGCCATCCCCTCAATCTCTGCTTTATCTTTTATCCCTACATTTTCTGTAGGCAAGACAAATTTTGGGTGGGAGGTTTTATGGGTGGGCTGTTTTCCCCCTCTCTCCACTGAAAGTCCCACCTGACTGTACTAGGTGGCAACATCAGGCTCCATATTTCCTGCGGCTAAGAGTTTCAGCTAGGGTCATCCCCATAGACTCCTAAGAGCCCAACCCATGCCAGAAATGCCTTCACACACATAAAATTTCTGTTTTTTCTCCCTGTCATCCCCCCACCTGCCAGCACCCTCTCCTCAGACCTGATCTACCCTTCATTCCCCTCCCACTCCACCTCCCAACCAGTTCCCTCTCTCCATCTACTTGAGATATCTATTTTATTTGCCCTTCTGAGTGCTGTTCAAGCATCCTCCTTTGGACTCTCCTTGTTACTTCGTTCTTTGGGTCTATGGATTGTAGCATGGTTATACTGTATTATATGGCTAATATCAACTTGTAAGTGAGAAAATACCATATGTATCTTTCCAGGTCTACATTATCTCACTCAGGATGATCTTTTCTACTTCTATCCATTTGCCTGTAAATGGCATTATGCCTTTGTTCTTAATAGCTGAGTGGCATTTCATTGTGTAAATGTACCAAAATTTCCATTCTTCTGTTTAGGAACATCTAGGTTGTTTCCAGATTCTGGCTATTACAATGAAAAGTGCTTGTGAACATAGTTGAGCAAGTGTCATTATATGGTGGAGAGTCTTTGAGATATATGCTCAGAAGAGGTCTTGAGGTAGAACTATTCCCAATTTTCTGAGAAAACACCAGATTGTTTCCAAAGTGGTTGTACAAGTTTGCACTCCCACCAGCACCTTTTTCTGAACATCCTTGCCAGCATGTGCTGTCACTTGAGTTTTTGATCTTATCCATTCTGACAGGTATAAGATGGAATCTCAGAGTCACTTTGATTTGTATTTCCCTGACGACTAGTGATGTTAATTATTCCTTTATGCACTTCTTTCCCATTAGAGATTCTGCTATTGAAAATTTTCTTTTTAGCTCTGTACTGCACTTTTTAATTGGGTTATTTGATATTAGCCCTTTGGCTGATGTAGGGCTGGTGAAGATTTTTTCCCAATTTGTAGGCTGCCGTTTTGTTCTATTGACAATGTTCTTTGCCTTACTTACAGAAAATTCTCAGTTTCATGAGGTCCCATTTATTAATTGTTGATCTTACTGTCTGATCTGTTGGTGTTTTGTTCAGGAAATTGTCTCCGGTGCCAATGAGTTCAAGGCTTTCCCCTATATTCTCTTTATTATATTTAGTGTATTCAGTTTTATGTTGAAGTATTTGATCCACTTGGATTTGAGTTCTGTGCAAGGTGATAAATATGGACCTATTTGAATGTTTTGAGGTACACTTGACTATGGTAACCATTAAAACTAGGTATGCAAATACATAAGTTTAGAGTCAGAACATTAAATCACTGTATCACAAACTGTTAAAATAAGAATTCCAGTGTAAGTTATACCTAGAGACATTGCTCTCACTAAAATGCAATTAAAGTGCATAAAATTTATAATAATATTACTGAGAACAAAAAGGCTTTTATATTGTTAAAAATATAGGTCATTTCCATTTATGTCTTATTTCAGTTTTATCTCCTTTTTCATTTCTGCTTTGATTGTGTCTTGGACTCTGTTCTGTTGCTGTAACTGAAAATTACAGACTATGCAGTTTACAGAGAATTAAGGGTTATTGAACTCACAGGGCTAAAAATGGGAAGTTTGAGACAAGGTGGCAATATCTGTTCAGGTCCTTGCTAGCATAACCCAAGGTTGGTATCTTAGTTTGGGTTTCTATTGCTGTGAAAAGACCCCATGGCCATGGCAACTTTTATAAAATAAAACATTTAATTTATAAAAGAAAACAGTTTCAGAGTATTAGTCCATTGTCATCATGGTGGAAGCATAGTGGTTTTCAGGCAGTCATGGTACCTGAGAAGGAGCTGAGAGTTCTATATCTGGATTGGCAGCTGAAGGAAGGAAGACAGTGACACTCTGGCCAGGCTTGTGCATCTGAAACCTTAAAGCCAATCTGCCTAGTAATATTCTTACTCCAACAAACCGCACCTACTCCAACAAAGCCACATCTCCCAGTAGTGGCAGCTCTACAATGCTATGGGGCCATTTTCATTCAAACAACCACAGCTGGCAAAGGCATCACATGGTGAGACAGAATGTTAGAGTTTAGTTCTTATCTTCTCTTGTTATAAAGGCACAGTTCCATTGAATTAGAGACTCATTATTATAGCCTCATTTAACTTTAGTGACCCTACAATGATTCCTCATTCAAATACTATAGTTGTGTACAATGTATACCTTATTAGTGATTTACAGTGCTAATTAAATTTCTACATGTGTTTTGGTGAGGGCACTCAAACCATGACAGATGGTGTGCATTAGATAAGAATGAACTCCTATAACACTAGCACATACACATTCCTGAGAAATGGTCCAATAATTACCTATCAAGTTTATTTGTGATTTGAGCTTTCATTGAAGGTGTTGCCTAGCCTAAGAAGAGGACTATCACTCAATATACAAAGAAAGTTTTACCTCTTATGTGAACAAACCTTCACATATATAGGAGTCTAATAAAGAAATTTTTTGAATCTCTGCTACTAAGGCAGCTGTAACCCAGCACCTCAAACTAGGTCCTCTCTCCTCAAATTTATGCTCTCACAGGTCTAGAAATGGAAAATCACTGGGTCATCCAATATGGCTTCCTTGTAGAGTGCAGAGGCAAAATTCCATAAGGGTATCTCAAATACCTTCTGGTGATGTCCCAATCCTTGGCATTCCTTGGTTTCTATATACCTCAATTTAGTCTCTGCCTTGGTCTTGACATGTGTGGGTCTGTTTCATTTAGATATCTGTTCATCTTTTGTTTTTCTAAGAGCACAGTCATATGGATGCAGTCAATTACCTCTGTAATGTGTCTATTTTCAGTAAGGTCTGAGGTATGAGAATTAGAGTTCAGTCTCTCTTTGGGATGGAGCATGAATCAACCCATCATATAATCTTATTTGCCATTTTATTTTCATCCTTGTCTGTTTCTCCCTTCATACACTTGGTAGAGAGAAATAAGAGGAGGAAGAAAAATAAGTAAAAGACATAAGATAGCTGAAGACATTTTGTTCCGAGTTTTATTTCCTGATAATTGAGCTGTAAATCATTGTTTCAAAACTGCTATCATTGTTATCATGTCTTATTATGAAAAAATTTTTGCCTTGTTCCAAGCACAGAAATAAAGACCATGAATTCCACCCTTGCAGTTTCCTAATCCATGTTATAGAGCATGACTCCTTTTTATTAAATTTTTTGTGCTCTTTAAGTTTTCAGCTTCACCCTTTTACACTATTATAATTCTTGTTCTCTTCAAGTTATCGAAGCCAGCAAGTACAGTGTCTCTTTAAAGTGAGTTTTCGGAATATTATTACCTTCAAAGTCTGATTTATCTTCCTTTAAATGATGCTTCCTACTTCGTTTTGACACGATATATTCCTACATTGCACTCCTAACCAATAAATCTCAAAGCTCATCAGTGTGAGACCTATTTAATTGATTGAATGCATTTACAACTGCATTCCTAATAGATACATTAAGTTTAAGTTAAAAGGAGGAAATGTTTGATTTGTTCTCAGTTTTTCTAAATGCAGAATGTGGACATTGATTCTTATACCCTAGTCTGCTTCAAGTTGTTCTGTGTTGTGTAATATAGTTTCAGTTTGACAGGCAGTAGCAAAATCCTATTTAGCACACAAGTGTAAAGAAACAAAATGCTCTCTTGTAAGAATCAAGCCACTATGGTGGCTACTTAATAAATATTAAGTAATAACAGTGCTACTCATGGGGAAAATAGCACAAAATAGTCTCTTATTGTTGGACACAAAAAAGCAATCACACATTTTAAAGGCCAAATGACTTGGAAAACATGCTATATTTATAAGGTGTTAAATATGCATTTATCACATTTTCTGAAATTCCCCTTTTAAGGCGTAAAAAATATTGTATTTAGAACATTGTCCCAAGGTGACTGCACTGTGCCAGTTCCACAGCTATACATTACATTTCGAAGATCCCTGTTCACTAGTTCATGCCTTCTGAAAATGCATATAGTATAGTTTGCCTTAGAATAGTTTTCATTCTCTTTTTATCTTTCTTCTGCTCACTTGCTTTGTTTGGCCCTCAAAATATGACCATTGGTGGCAATATCATAGTTCCATTATAGTAAGCTAGTGTTTTTCCTGGAGTAGCAGGAACCTCTTCACCTGAGAAGTAAAAATACAGGTTCCCAGACTCAATCACAGAACTATCATATTTGTCAGGGTTATCTTAAGGAACAGAATGGACAGAATGAATATAGAATACAGAGAGGAATTATTAGATTGGCTTACTTTATACAATCTGGTAATTCAATAGTAGCTATTGGCATGCTGGTTAACCGAGATTCTGCTCTTCCAAGAGGATGGATTTCTTAACAGTTCTGATCTAGCAGTTATAGCCTGGAGAATTCATGAAGAACAATTCATCTTCAGTCTACATTGGAAGTCCAAAGATGGATTGTCAAATAATAAAGGGTCTGGTGGCCAAAGTTCAATCTCTTGAACTCACATGGTGGAAGGAGAAAACTGACAACCTCAAGCTATTCTCTGACCTCCACGTGCATGCTGTGGTACACACATTAATGCCTCTTCCCAATAAATCAAAAAATAAATATAAAAACTAAAAAAGAAATATACACTAAGTACTAATCACACAAGAGGAAGTTTCAGATGTGAAAATCATTGATGATTAATGACTACATTTGGTGACAGCTTTGTAGCCTAGATTTTGCAGAGCCCTTGGGTCTTAGAACATATTGTTGTTCACTCATTCTGAGATTATCAAGTTGCAAATATTGTTTTTATAGGGTTTTTTTTTTTGTAGTCTCAGCTGACCTGGACTCACTCTGTAAATCAGGCTGATCTTGAACTCATAGGGATCCAACAACAACATCTGCTTCCTTGAGTGCTGGCATTAAAGGCATGTGCCGCCACAACTGGCTCATATTGATAGGTTTGTAGTAGTTTTGATTAGAAATATTATAGATGATCTAAGAGAATACTTTTGAAAAAGATCAAGATATTATAAACTCAAAGAGAAGAAATAGCCTCCAAATAAAAACACTTTTCTTTGTTGCTGGCTGCCTATGAATTGCTTATTTTACATTTTGCACTTACCAAACTACATTTGCATTTTGGTTCCTCTCACATAGTTCAATTTGTTATTATGCCATTAGAACAAATGTTTAAAATATATAAGAATAAAGTTCTAAGGCATATAATACTATTTCACTCTAACAGTAAAGTTAATCAGGAACATTTTCGTATGAAATATGGATGATTTAATCCTGGAACCCTGATACAGTAACTATGAGTTATAGAGAAATCATAATCCATAATGTAAAATTGTTCTCCCACCCCACTCACAAATGTTCTTTTTAAAATCAAGTTTAATGAATAATACTTTAAAATGTTAAACTATTATTATAAAATTTCACTGGATTTATGGAGACTGATAATAAATATTAATCTGCTATCCCCCCTGAATTCACCTTAAGGTAATTTTAAATATAAACCAAATATTTCTTTTTATGTAAAGGCCTAGTCACATCAATAGGGACAAGTCTATAGTCTAAACACTGGTGTTTTCCTCAAATGTTTGTGTTAGAATGTAATCCAACTGTGGTAACATCAAGAATTGAAAAACATTATTAGTTCACAAATGGAATTCCATCTCTTGTAAAAAGAGATGAGGGGGAACATATTTTCACTATCTGCTCTTTTTGGCCATGAAAGGACATAGAGCATCCCAGCTATGAAGAACATAAAATATTGAATTTACCAGCACCTTAACTGACTTCCTACCATCAAAATCATGTACAATAAATTTCTCTTATTTACAGATTACACATGTACTTGACTGTAGCAGCCAAAATGGACTGAGGCAAGTAGCAAATCTATTACAAGTGAATGAATAATGTTCATTCAACCATTATTTAAGCACTTACTATTTATATTTATCCTGTTCCACACCAGCAGCACAGATCCAGGCCCTGTATTCATTTGTTTGCTCTTGTGAGATAAATACAGGACTGGCTTAAGAAACAAAGGCTAGGAGCACTAGAGATATAATTATCAAATATTCTTTAGTCTCAAGAAGTCATGTGATCTAAACAAACTCAATCCATTCATGTCAAATTCCACCAGCAAAATTGATCTTTTATGTAGTATTTCCAAAGGGTGAAAAAAAATTACACAGGGCTAAGCAATTGGTAAATTTTTGGAAGACATGACTTTTTATTTGGACACTTGTTTATTTGAAGTAAACACTTTTGGGCAAAGAAACTAAAACATCTATATGTGAAACATTTGTATAACATAATTTTCAAATGGAAAAGTTGATATATCAAACAAAGAAACATAGTGTGATTACAGCCAAGAACGTTACTTGTTTCAAAAACAAGTAAGAAGCAGATAAAGTTATCTGGCAGAAGGGGTGGGGGCTAACCATTAAAATAACCTAGTGATACCTGATGGTCCAGATCTGAGGCTAAAACTTACAAAGAATATACCAGCTAAGTGTATATACTTCTGTGTTTTTCCCAACGTGCCTTAGCCTACAATGCTGTCTTTCGGTTTCCCTAAGAGAGTAGACATTGATCTTAGCCCTACAAAGTGTAACCTATGAGAAACACAAAATAGAGAAAGGAAAAGAGAGAGGAAGCAAGGGGAGAGGTGAAGAACAGAGAAACAGAGAAATAGAGAGGAGAAAGGCAGAGACACCAGGAAAAAGAAGACTAGAAAGACAACAAATAACTTTTAAATCCTCTATTGTCCTAGGAAAGGCATCATCCCTTTATCTTTTAAAAGGGAGTTCAGAGTACTGATGAGAAGTACATACAATTAATATTATTGGGCTCAAATTTGAGTGCAGAGACTATGGAAAGCTACTTACTTATTCCCTCTATCTCTTCTGCTTAGCCAGCTTTCTTATATCACTCAGACCTACATGCCTAGCAGTATATTGCCCAAAGTGTGTTGAGGCCTCCTATACCAATTAGCAATTAAGAAAATTCCCACAGACAAGTCTACAGGCCATTCTGATTGTAGTAATTATTCATTTGTGGTTCCTTTGTCTTAGGTGACTCTAATTTATGTCAAGTAGACAATAAAATGTAGCCAGCATAATCCATTGCTTGTCAGCCAGCTTGCCATACAAACACAACACTGCTAAGATATAACTTTTCCTTTCTTCTTTGTCACCAAGACCACTTGCTAATATCATAATATAAAGTACAGTAGAACTTTAAACACAGCAGCACAGTCTTTGAAATTTTTCATCATTAAAAGTCCAGGTTTCCTTTAAAAACCCAAAGTCTCTCAACTCTGGACTACTGTAAAATTAAAAGATTCCATACCTTTAAAAAATTTTTTTCTTATTCACTTTACATCCTGGTCATAGCCCCATCCCTCCTCTCTTCCCCATCCCACCCTCTCCCCTCTTCCTTCATCCACCCTATTCTATTCCTCAGAAAAGCAGAGTCCTCCTCCGATACCCACCCACCCCAGCTCATCAAAGTTGCATCAGAACATTTCCCCTATTGCCTGGTAAGGCAGCCCCTCCAGAGGGAAGTGAACAAAAAGCAGATAACAGAGTCCATGTTAGAGACAGTCCTGCTCCCCTTACTAGGGGACCCACATGGAGTCTGAGCTGTCCATTGGCTATATCTGTGTGGCAGGCCAAGGTCCAGCCCATGCCTGGTTATTGGTTGGTGCTTCAGTCACCCCAAGGCCCTCTGGGCACTGATTAGTTGGCTCTGTTGGTCTTCTTGTGGCATTCCTGTCACCCCCAAGACCTTTTATCCTCTGACCCCACCCCCATCCACAAGACTCCCTATGTTTCACTCAATGTTTGGCTGTGAATCTCAGCATCTGTTTTGAATTGCTGCTGTGTAGAGCCTCTCAGCATACAACTATACAAGGCTCTTCTCTGTAAGCATCACAGAGTATAGTTAATAGTGTCAGGGGCTGACTCTTTTCCATGGTGTGGGTCTTGGGTTGGGCCAGACATTGGTTGGACATTCCTTCAATCTCTGCTCTATTTGCTCTATCCTTATACCTGGACATCTTGTAGACAGGGTAACTTTGGGGTCAAATTTTTGTGGGTGGGTTGATGTTCTCCACTAGGAGTCTTGTGTAACTAGAGGGTGTCCTCTTCATCCTACATGAGCCCTTCTACTAGGAGTCTCAGCTAGAAACTAGCTCTATTCCATACCTGGAGCAGTCCATAGTATACAGTCTATAGTCCTGGCATCTGCAATATCTTTAGATCTAAACTACAGCTGAGCCTGTAGCTTCACCAAGGGCCCCTCTCAGCCTCTCTTCAGAGACTCCAACTATGACACATGGGTACCAAGCCTCAGATTCTCTCCATGAAACCTTTAATACTCAGGTCTCTACTACAATTGATCCTGCCTCTTCACCACTGGTTTCTCAAGACCTTAATGTAAGGACATCAACACTGTCACATGGTGACAGAACTCAGCCAGTCTCCATAACTCCCTCAACCCTGCATCTCTTATGCATTCAAAGTGATATCCATCTGAGATACTCTTACATATTTCCAAGTTGCGTTGACAGCTTAAAATGCATCCTTTGATATCCTGAATAACATCTGCTGTCTTCAGTCCCTGAAGAAATACTTCTCCTAAGATTTCACTTCACTTATACTTATTAATCACTTATGATTTTTCAGCTTCAGCTAACCAGCTTCCATTGTCCTAGTAAAAAGAAACATTTAACATCCACAATCTTAATGCAAAATATCACATACACAGCCTTGCTCTACCTTTGGATTTTTTTCTGATTTGTCGAAAGCCAGGCCTCCAGTGCCTACATTTCTTTTAGCATTCTTATCCTGCAAGGCCCCACAGAACATCCCATTAAGCTCTGAGTACTCAACAGCTTTTCTGAGTCAAAGCTCCAAAAGCTTTCCATCAAAACACAGTCAGGTCCATAACATCAAAACCTCACTCTTCTGGTACCAATTTCTGGTGTAGTTTGGTTTTCTGTTGGTATGATAAACACGATGACCAAAAGCAACTTGTGAGGAGAAGGTGTTTATTTCAGTTTATAGATCACCGTTTTTTCTCCAGGGAAGCAAAGGAAGGAACAGAAACCATGGAGGAAGGAAGGCTAATTAATAAGTAAATTAATTTATCTTTTTTGCTCAGCTATTTAATAAGTAAATTAATTTATCTTTTTTGCTCAGCTAACTTTTCTTTGTTTCTTACTTTCTTTATAAAAATAACAACAACAAAAAAACCCTAAACAAACAAAAAACTAAAAAACTACCAACAGTCTTACTGTGTAGCTCTGGTTCTCCTAGAACTAGTTATGTAGATCAGGTTCAACCACTATTCTTATACAGCATGAGCCACCCACAATGGGCTAAACCCTCCTACATCAATTAGCAAAATTAAGAAAATTACCCCCCAAGCATGCCCACAGTACAGTGATTAAGCCAGTTCTTCAACTGAAGTCCTTCATCCCAGATTACTCTAATTTGTGGCAAACCGACAAAAATTACCAGTCCTAAATTTGAGCAGATGACTTTGCCAGAAGAAATGGTACACGGGCTCATTTTGGTGTTCATGTTGTCATAAGTGAGTACGTTGCAAATAAAAAGCACAGCTACTAAGTACTTCAGTCAGCTTAGGTAAAATTGTGCTGCAGCAACAGCTACAAAACCTTTCTGGTATTAAAAAAAATATCTTATATTGAAACACACTTTCTTTGAAATCTCATAATGATAGGCAATACTGTCTACATTAACTTTAATTTGTTTTTATTTATAAAAGCCAGAAAAAAAATGTCTTTTTTTTTTTTTTTTTTACCAAAGTTTTATTAAAGCTGAAATATAGTCTGTGCTGCTCTCAAGGAGGCAAAGCCAAGCCATGGAGATCTTATCAGGTATCAAGTACTCAGAAAATTGAAGGGCCAGAGTTACCCCCATTCTCAGATAGTTTGCTGAATGTCCTTGGCCCTAGATTCACCTTAGTTACAGGAAAAACCTGCAAGGCCTGAGCTAGCAGATAAGAATGGGACAATACTGTTGAAATGTTAGTTGTCCCTGAGTTTAAACAGATAATCTGCTGCTGCCACACCCTGCACTAAATCCTTTCTCTTTTTTTTGTTTTTTTTGTTTGTTTGTTTGTTTGTTTGTTTGTTTCAAGACAGGGTTTCTCTGTGTTGCCTCGGCCATCCTGGACTCACTTTGTAGACCAGGCTGGCCTCGAACTCACAGTGATCCACCTGCCTCTGCCTCCCGAGTGCTCACTAAATCCTTTCTTAATCATCCCCTGGACATCTGGTTGTGGTTTTATGCTTTAAAAAGAGCTGACTCCCTCCTTCCAGGGCTGCAGGTCAGCTCGCTAGCCTAAACTGTGGCCCTGGCTGGCTAGAAGTGTTGCCCTCATGGTGAATAGAGTTGCTTACTGGTTTACTTTGACTTTGGAGGCACTGTCCTCATTATTTAGGTGATCCTAGACCCCAACATTTACTCAGAAAGTTGACATCATATATACAAATTAACTGGATGTTTTAATGATAAAATGTCTGCTTTTTCATGTGTGTCCTGAACTTGGCAGGTAAAAATGTAAAAGTTCTTGAACTTAACAAAACCTTGAATTTTTTTTTTTTTAACCAAGACAATAATTTAATATTTCTGAAAAGTCAGTGCTCGGGAGGACGTTAGTCTGTAGAAAAGTATCTAACACTTACAAGGCCCTGAGTTCAACCCCCATCACTTCCCCTGAATCAAACTTAATTTAAAAAAAAATCTATAATGAACAAAGATCAAAACTTGAAATCTGAAATTCTAGGCCAGCTTGGTCAACATGACAAGAGCCTGTCTCAGAAAACAAACAAACAGCAGAAGAAATAATCATCACTAGAGAGGACTGGGGTCAGGAAGAAGTGGCAAAGAAAGTCATAAAAACCTTGACGTTTTATGTAGCTTCCTGGCATAAGCACAGAAAGCAAACTGCCCACTACAGCTCCTCTGTATGAATTTTTGAGGATCTACTCCTACATCCAAGTAATGCCTTTATTTCTTCATAATAGGCAAATATCCAAAGACAAAAACAATTCTGTGTTTTTAAATTGCAATTTCACACATATATAGCAAAGCATAACTATTTCTGACAGTTTTAAAAGTTTTGAAAGTATTATCAAACAAAGCTTTTAAGAATGAGAAAATGTTTTTGCTTTTAGTCTTTTGTTTCTGTATTTGCTATTGTTGTTCTACAAATCACTGCAGTTCCTGAGAGCAACAATTAACAAGGTCACTATCATGCTCAAATACACACTTTGGGAATATCAAGTAACTTCTCTATACTGCAGAAAATAGCAAGGAAAGGATAAGAGGGATGACAATGAAGAGTCCCTGTTAAAATTAGACTCCCTACTTATATTAAGATTGTTAATTTTACCACAACATAATTTCCTGGCTATCAAAAGATTAATTGGCTTTCTTTTAACAAGATTGCTTAAATTATGTATACATCCACTAAAAATAGTAGCAATGGTTCAATATATTTAGGAAATTATCATCTAACATGAATATATTTGATAAGATGTTTAATGGCTTTAAAGATGCCAGTGCCCATTGAACCATCAGATGAGGGACAGTTAAATAGTATTCTTTTAGATCCTTTAAGTCAGTAGACTTTAACCATATTTTTCAATAAACAGACTTTAATAAACACAGTTGATCGTACATACTAAAACATTTTAAATGTTTTGAGCATTGAATGTACTATATCACAAAGACTTTTTAAAATTATTAATACAAAGCTTCCAATTTTGTTTAATTTGGAATTTAGACAGAAATACTGAGAGTTAACCAACCTAGCCACTCAAACACTACACAATCCTTTTCCTAGCCAGGCAAACTTCTTAGAGCTAATTGTTAAGGACCATAGATGTCCCTTATTAGAGAAAAATCTAGGGGTAAGCAAGTCTACAAATCATAATTTGTTTGGAGGGGAGAGCATCATTAATGGCCAAGATTCCATTTCTGCACACTATTAACGCATGACAGACTACAAGAGTAGAAATGTTTCAAAAAGTCACCTCTGTCAACCCCATGAGAAAGGAAACTCATGCATGTGACTTTTGCAAGTTTAGCAGTGATTTAATCTCATCCATCTTAAGTAGTGTGCTACTTGCAGAACCATGATTTTCCTTTGGCTCTCTTTTATGTTGAGTATGAGGAAGTCTCCTGTGTATCTTTGCTGTCTGTTTACCAGCGTGTTCTTTTCAAAATGCTATTCAGTGTTAAAGAGCAAACAATTTTGTTTGCCTAGAGGACTGCCTTTCTAGCCTATACTACTTCGGCTCTTCAGTTTTGCCATGCTATACTACTCCATAACGTTCTTGAAAGAAATCAAAATACCCTTGCTACCACACTGCCTGCCTTGTCTAGCCAGAGGTAAGTTGTTTTTCAAGATAAACTATAAAATAATGTCACTGCCACATTTAAATCTCAAGTTGTATGGTCTAGGGGAAAAAGCATATCAGATCCAGGCATTATACAAGATGCTGGTAATGTGTTAGATGTTATCTTGCATCCATCAAGTAGGCAGGTTGCTGGGGCTTGGAATGAATAACCAAATGATGGCTAAGCTTGTGGAGGTGAATGAGTGTGCACAATCAGCACAATTCTTGAATGCAGCTGGCTCTCATTGACTGATGTCTGTACCAATGTTTCAACCTATGTTGGATAAAACACTGTCAAGACTGATCCTCTAAGGACACATTCTTTCAAAGTAGTGTTTGCCAATAAATGTGTAGCTGTCAAGTTCTATAGTTTATTATGAGATTTGATAACATAAGAAATTTCAACAGATAAAAAAAAACTACATGTGGGAACAGAGCAGGAAATACACAGGTGAAGCAAATTCCTTCAATGCTATTGCTACCTCATTCTTTTAATGCTGTTGCTACCTCATTTGATTATAGGAAAGCCAAAGGCTCATTTCTCCATTGTCAACATGGTATCTACTCACAAAGGGTATCAGACAGTAGGACAGGAAGAGGGGAAAAGGGTAAAGATGATATACAGAAAACTGATGCCATCAGAGGAGGAAAGAAAAGAGGAAAGGTGAAACAGAAACCTTGTTTTTATGTATCTTGGAAAACCCCATGAGATGGTGGCCAGAACATAATTCACTACAAAATCATAAGACTGTAACAGCCAGACAAATATGTCTGGGATGAGAATTGCTATTTTTGTTCAATTGCTCCTTTCAACAAGCCCAATCAAGTATGCATCAGAAGAAGTCACATGGTAGCTACCTGCCAGCTGGCTAGGAGCTACAAAATGACATTAGGCTTTCTGATCATTTCTGTTGTTGTTTTCAGGGATGGAAAACTAGTGTTCTTAGTAATAATTAACTTTCATGAGATACCCTAATTGGTGTAGTTATAGTGATCTCATTTCTGACCCCGCTCAATACAAATTGTTAGAAGCCCCTATCCCCTCAAGTCCTTCCAATTTTTACCCTAACAAGTAAGGCAGTACCTCAGTACTTACAGCTTTTCTGAAACTGATACTATAATTGTCTTGAGCAGTTGCTGGCATTCATTAATTTCTCTGTCCCAGTATATCCTCTGCTCCAGTGATGTCATCTGACCTCAGTTTAATCTGTTCATTTATCACTGCCTCATTATCATGACTCCTCCCATCATCAGATAGCCCTTGTTACTTCTAATTAGGGTCACCATACATTCTGCTCAAGCCTAGACAATCTCAGATTAATTGTATTGTCCCAACATAATTATTTATAGTGTCCTCTTCACTCTTCAAAGGGACAACTCTTATTGTAGGACTCTCTTCCGATAAGTTTACAAGTTTTCTTTCACAAAGCTGCTAAAATAGAATGTGTTTTAAGTTCCTTACAGTTCTTGTATTTCTAGAGTTAATCTGTTTGTCTTTTGGTTTTCAGAACATTTAGTCAGCATCAATGATTTGTTTTAGAGATTCTGGGACATTTTAAAAATACTCCTAATACTCTTCAAACTCTTATTAGAAAAGCTAAAAATGTGTAAGGAATAAAACACTAAACTTAGTAGTTGTGGTGGTTTGCATAATAAATGCCCTACTTGGTGGTGGTATTTGGCAAAGTACAGCTTTTCTGGAGAAAGTATTTCACTAGGGAGTTGACTTTGAGAGTTCTTTGCATGGCCTCACTTCCACTTTTCTGTCTCTACTTTGCATACACAGTTTAATATATGATTTTTTAGCATCCTGGTCTTTGTGCCATGACTGCCGCATGCTGTTATGCCTCCTGCCATAATGGACTCTTATCCTTCTGGAACCATAAGCCAAAATAAACTTTTATTCCTTGAGTTGTTTGGTCATAGTGTTTTACCACAGCGACAGAAAAGTAACTAATATAATATGACATACAAAGAGCTATAGAATAAAGGAAAAACATAATTTGAAATTGAGATTTACTGTTAAGATAATAACCTCTCAAGCAATTAAATGTGGATACTGTCCATTTAAGGACATTTTAAATTGGAAATATGTTATGCCTGGAGAGATCATTCAGAGAATATACTATATATGTGAACTATTCAGCACGGATTTCATCTTTTTTTTAAATTTCTCTTTCTGGTTTTCCTTTCTAAATGTTACACTCTAACCCTACCCACATTTGTTTGTATAAATTCATTATAGACTAGAATCTGTATCACACTTCTCTTCCCAAGATTGGGTGCCTTTGCCTAATATTATATATTGTGTTGCTTTTCCAACAAATGTTGTCCTTTCCTTGCTCTTTTGTGTTTTCTTCTCCCATGTTCTAGCAGAAAGACCATGCATCGGTGATCCTAGAAAACCTGTGTTTAAATGCAACTTCTGATTTCACATTCATTGTCTTAGATAAATAAAATGAACACTGTTTTCTCACACACACAAATAAAAACATGTGTGTGGAATAAAGTAGTTTAGCAACCAGACACTACTTCCTTAATACTGATGAACAGATACAAACAAGGGTTTATTGTAGTTTATAACATATTCATAACAGCAAAACAACAGAGTTGAAAACTACTGTGCCACCACAACTTAATCAATAGGCTGTGGGACCTTTTATTTGAGAAAAGTGTTTTATAGTTAACGTGAGTTTGTGCGCAATTTCCAGAAAGTACTTTGCATCATGCAGAAGAGTACAGTCCAGATTAGCTCAGGTGCAGTTGTGCAAGTGTAGAGTGAACTGTTGTGTTCATAATTTTCATTTATGCAATCTCTGCAATACAAACAGAGGTCATGCAAATCAGGATCATGCAAGTAAGGGCAGACATTCTGTCCTGCTCAAAGTCTTGAGTCATCAGGTGCACTGTTGTGGATCTATAGTGCCAGGTTCAGCATTCCAAGGCTTGCAGTTTGAGATTCCTGGACCATGTTTATAAAAATTCCTAATGAGGACTGGCTCCATTTTCTGGTCTCTTATTAATGGCTTTCCCACCCCAACTATGACTTAGCTTAGATGATTGCTTTGTGCATGAATCCAACAAATGTGAAAATAAAACCTAGAACTTATTGTAGAGAGTGAACAAATGTTTGCCCTGCTTTTGATTCTCTATGTCTACAGCTCGTAGTGTAAAACAGGTTTTCCAGGACTTGAGTCAGAAAGCATTTCACCTGGTGACATTTAACAAATTATTCAAAGTTCTCATGGACAATTTCTCCTACTTGATAGTGAATAAAATCCTTACTCACTGAGTTATTCCCTGAGTGGGTAAAAGTGACCCCTACCTATACCTGCCTGTACTTCAATTCTTAGTCTAAGATAAAGCCATAAATTTCAATGAGCCCCATTATCATCTCCCTAGTAGAACAAAAAGAAGCTTAAACAAAAAGGGCTTTTGGGAATCAACTGTTTCAGTTAGATCAGAGGTCAATGAACTTATTCTGTAAAAGGCCAAATGATAAATATTTTAGATTTCATGGTCCATCCAAATGCTGTCAAAACTAATCAAGGCAGCTGCTATAGTACAAGATTAGACAAGTTTGATACATAAATGAGTAAGTACCTGTGTTCCAGTAAAATAAATTTAGGAAAAGTTAAATGTGAATGTCACATACTTTTCATTTGTAATGGAATAATATCATTTTGTCTTTCTCACTTATTTATTTCAGTCACATAAAACTGTAGGAGAAGCCACCCTTCATATGTGGACCATGTGAAAACATTCAGTTTTCTGGATTTTTCCTCCACTGGGTTGTAGATTTCCAATCACTGAACTTGCTTTATCTGTAAACAGCAGGGGGGGTAGGAGGTATGGAGTTCAAATAAATGTAACCAAAACAGAACACACTGTCTCATATAATTATTGTAATTCAAGTACAGATTAACCTAGGCTTTTTAACAATGTCACTCTACTTCTCTCTCAGTTTTTTATTCTCCCTTTGATCCATGATGGTATCATGTTCATGTCTTGATGGCATAAAGAAATTGCCCATACTTGTACACAGTTTTCTTCTAGTTTTTAAACTAATAAAAAAAGAGTTAGTTTTCATTTTTCTAATAATGTTGAGCTGGTAAGGATGGCTCAGAGGGTAAAGGCACTTGTCACCAAGCCTAAGAGCTTGAAAACAGTTCCAAGAACCCACATGACAGAAAAAGAAAAAGCAGACTACCACAAGTAATCCTCTGATGTCTACATGTAAGCAATGGCATATGTGTACTCCACACACCTGTACCCACATATACATACATATAAGAATTGCTAAACAGATACATGCAAAAAAAGTATTTTGTGTGTATTGTATCAGCAACATAGATGTGTCTTTCCATAATGTCAGAATTTATTAAATAGCAATAAATTCATATAGTATGGCAGAAATTAGCCAGATACTACCCCTTTCTTCATTTAACTCTTAATTATTAACATTAACTTTGAGATCACACATTATTCAACACACTGTAAATACATATGCACATGCACACATATGTAGGCTACAGAAAGAGCTTTAGAAGTACCAACAAGCAGAGAAGCAGATAGAAATGCAAATCTATACTGATAAAATAATTAAGTTGGAGAAGAATCTGAGGACCTTGGATTCTAGCTATTGCTGGAGAGTTAGGCATCAGGATCAGAGCTGAGTAGCAGTAATACAGTGAAGAAAAAGTCAGAACCAGGTTGTGACAAATGATATTTGTACAGGTGTACTGTAGATCCAGACTTGGGGAGCAGAGGCAGGAGGAGAAGCAATTCAAGCAGGCTATTTAAGTAACTGGGAGCCATCAGAGCTGAAGCCTTTAAGGGGAGGGAGTTCTCTGCCTGCTGGTCTCTTGAGGCATACACCAGGTGGTCAAATGACAGGGTCATGGATATTCACCATCACAGCAGTAGGTGCCCACTTCTTTACAGAGACCCAATGAGGGCCTTATATCCTTTCCTTCAACTAATTTGTTCAATAAGTTTGTGGGCTCTGTTGTGTTAATTAGGCAAATAGACATTTTCTTCTAGGTTCTTAGTCTCATTAATAACAGAATTTAAAACAAACCCAGGAAGCTCTAGGACAATTTTACTAACATTTTAGATGAAAACAATGGAATAGGCAAGAAGAAAATGCCACAGCTGCTAGAAGGAAGGGAGATAGAATGGAAGAAGTCATACTTTTAAAAGTTAAGTGTAGAGGTCAAAGAAACTGTAAGAAAGCCTAGAGTGTCTGGAAAGCCTGCTAAGGCTTTTGGCCAGTATCGAAAGAGGAGATAAAGGAAAGTATAAAACATGCAGAGTGCTTGTCAATTGGTCTGAGTTCAGAGACCACTTCATTCTATGCTCTTGTGTCACAGGACAAAAGATTGTATATGGTTAAAAATAGAATTTGAGGCAGTTTAAGAGAGAGAAAGCACTTATAAGGTAGGTAGTTGGCCAGTGAGCTGAGGAAAGAACCCTAAAAGCTTTGTGACCTGAGGTATATAATCCTTTATAAGACCTTTATACAACACCCCTTTTCCTGTTGTTATTTTATTTTATTTCTGTGAACTCTGTTAGATGAGGCCCAACTAAGGAATGGATTCTGGTCTTTCTCCTGCTTCTTTCATATATTAATCTTGATGATTCAGTCTCTAGCCCCTATTCTGTCACTATTTTTATAGTTTTGATTTTAATGCACCCATATACTCCTTCAGTCCTAATCCACCCCACCCCCAATGAATTTACAGGCAGGCGCCATTTCTATTCGCAAGTATAGGTTGTCAGTCTGTGATATGTACTTGAGGCCCATTGGATGGTGCCATCCACATGTCCAACCAGGGGTAGAAACACCCTTCATTAAAAAATAAAAGTAAGTGGCTTGTAAATTGGAGTCTCTTAGAGCAAAACACAGTCTGAAAGATGTCTGTTTTACCAAATAGAAGAGATTTAGGGCAGGGTACACCCTGCTCTCAGCAGTTAATTAATATAGCTCAGTGAGTCTGATAATCAGGATCCTATGTCAAGCCCTAGTCCAGGCAACTGTGATCAGAAGCCTTACATCTTAGTCCCAGGGTATCATGTGGGATTACCCCAACCAAACGATGTCCAAAATCAATCATTTTACAAATATATCTTGGGATACTGCTACCAAAGAATTGTGGGGGGGGATTTGATGTGCTGTCTAAAACATAAAATTGGTATTCAAATTGGAAATCCATGCCTCTCAAAGAGTGAACATGATTAGTTTGAATATTAAATTAAGTTGGTGACATGGTTGAAACTTGAACCTTCAGAAAAGGTCAGTATATACACGTGTGTGTGTGTGTGTGTGTGTGTGTGTGTGTGTGTGTGTCTGTGTCTGTGTGCATGTGTGTACTTGTTTCTGTGTATGTGTTACATAAGCAAGTTCAATTAGAAAAGATTAAAAATAACTCAAGGCAAACTTTGCTGTTCCAGAACCGTATCATAACTATGTCAGACTTTGAAGCCATATAAGTAGTCATATACCTTCTCTTGATCTTTTTTTTTTTTTAAATACAAGGCTATTTAAATGGTGTTTTAAAGAAAAATTGGTCATAACTCAAAGGCTGTATAAAAGCAGGCCATATTCTCCTTACAGAAGTCTAAATAGATAGTTACCAGGACATTTTCCATCTGTGATGAACTCTGGTTACAAGTATTGATCTGTTTTGAGTAGGCCTAATACTTAACACCTGTGCCCAGGAACATGTTATCACAAAAATATTCAAATGCCAGTATTATTCCCTATTCTGGAAAGTATGATAAATGTCTAAGTGGTTCTATATGCAACTGTATCCTTTTGCAGCCAGGTATGTGTATTTTACTGTACATATACACATATGTACACATACTTACATATATATGTGTATATATATATATATACTATTAAGTCCATTTACTATTGCTCATGTGTACATGTGTCCAGAGCTGACTACTTGAGATTAATAACTGCATGAGAGATTGTCCCTGGATAAAACCTAATTCTCACTATTTTAGGAGACATTGACCACCTGTACATCTTCATGTAGATTAGGACCCTCTGGAATTTTCCCCACTCATATTGGCATGTTGGCTTATGTCATTATACTTGTCTTGTTTAGGCAATCATATTATTTAGCGTTTATAGGTACCTTTTCCTCGACATGTCTAAGGGACATTATGTAATAACAGGTAACCTTAGGCTTTTGCAATTGTTTTGCCCTCTCTTCTGTGATATTTCTTGAAACTTAGATGTGGTGGTTGCATTGCAGATTGATTGGATGGAGCTCAGAACCACCTGTACATGTATTCTTCTGCATTTTCAGAAGTTATGGAGCTTTGCAGTAGTCTCATGGCCAAGAATCTCATTTTCATTGCTTCTGAGCCTCAGAACTCATATATGTGTAGATACAACACTGTGGATGCTCATTAAATATAAAATTGGATAAAATTTCAGTGCCATCTTATTTCTTTTAAGGCTTAGCAAATATGAAGCAATGTTTTGATGAGGTTATGGACAATCTTGCATGGGCAAAAGACACTTTAAGTCAGTAGACTAGGGACCATAACACTCTGGAATATGTGAGTAGCAATGTTGCTCTTCTTTCTAACCAAATGCCATCCCATCACTAAGTAAGAAACCAGATGAGAAGAAAAAAAAAACATCTGAGAGTGGGCATAAGATCCTTTCTTCTAGTTCATCATGAGCTCAAGCAATGAACTTAGTGCAGAGAGACCCAGTTGGTCTATTAAACAAAAAGAATTTATCTGAAGTCCTGGCACTGCACTTTAAAGAACTGAGATCCCATCAGGAATCAGAATATGTCCTGTTAAGGAGGGATCATAGAAATATTTTGTTTTAATAGTTTTTCAAAAGAGGGAATTCAACTGAATTACATGGTTTATACATAAGTTTTGAATGGAGGCCAGTCACTGGCTCTTCACTTTTCTGTCATGGCTTCCTCTCTCCATTGATGTTTTCTTTTTAAAAACAAACACTGAAAAGTAACTATTAGATTGCAAATTTCTTTCCATAACATATTGGTCCATTACAGAACAGCTAAAACTGTATAATTGTTTCAGGAAACTTTAGCTCACCAGTACTCAGCATTCTCCTTTCCTGGGAAAATAACTTTGCTTTGGCATACCACAGAGTTTCTAGAATGATAAACCAGAACAGAACGTAAAGTCTGGATCACAACAAGAAGTCACTTTTGTCAACTTGTATGTCCTGCTAAATAGATTTACATTTTCTGAGAGGCCTATAAAAACCTTTTGTAAGTCTCAAATGATTTTAGTTCTTTGAGTCTTTCACATTAGTCATCACATTAGATTAAATTCAACTCTTTAAAAACAGTGGTGGGAATAATAAAAAACATCTTTAAACGCCATAGTCTGTAGATCTCTGAGGCTTTTGAAGACTAGCAAGACAAGTTAACTCCTGGCAACAGACAGCCTACTTCAAAGAAGATGCTGAGCATCAAAGAACCTCCTTATGGAGTTGGAAACCAGCCACTGAGCAAAATGTCCTGGTTTCTGCCACAGACAGAATTCTGCCTAAAAATAGGCAAGCTTGGATGCAGGCAGAGTTGATGGCCAAACTCCGCCAAGACAGGGTAAACAAGTCCTCAATAGTACTTGCCTTGCAAATATGTTTGTCAGCTACATTGGGCTAGGAAGATGAAGATGATGCTCCAATGTTATAGAGAGTGTTGGGTGACTGCTCAGGTAGCAAACTGTCTCTGTCATTTTTCATTTTGTAAGATGCCAATTTGCAATTCCAGTTCACTCAGGTATCTAAGTTTTATTCCTTCTCAAATCTTTGATGGGGTTAACGACTAGATAGTTTAGTCTTTCAGTTAAGCTTAGTAGGTTATGGGTTAAGATGTTTTTAGATCAGGATAGATGTTTTAAGTTAATAGAGCTGAGATATGATAGATAGTGACCTTCATTCAGAAATTTAGACCCAACAAGATAGGAAAGATGTTTTTTTCAAGTTTGTCAAATACAAATAGCCAAATCACTATGAATGTAACATTTATATAATTCCTGATTGAATCGTTGTTCTTCCTGCTGTATGTCGTTTATTTTATCCATGTGTAATAATATAAATGTATATGTTAAATAAGAAACAGAATGAAAAAACAAAACAGCAGGATGGAAAAATAAAGGAGATTGAAAAGAAAAAAAAATACTTTAAAAAATGGTGGACAGACGGAAGGACCCATCCTCTTCTTTTAAGTGTTTTGACTTCAAATACTCTATTAGGAATCTAGAAGTTGAAGGGTTTATAGTGTTTCTATGATGCTCTGTTTTGCAGTCAGCTGGTTATACTTGAGAATATGTTTTAGCTTCCAGGAATATTTTCCCATAAACAATGTTCAAAAACAGTTTAATAATTAAAACACTAAATATTAAATAAATAGATGAATATGTATGAAAGATATAAATATATAAACATGAGTTAATAATTAATTTGTAGTATTTTTCTGTTGGCTTCTCCCTAGTGCAACTCAATCAGTGGGAATGGATATATCTGAGTCAAAACTCATATATCAAAAATAAAGGACTCTTTTCATAGACAAACTAAAAATTACCTTAAATCTCTCTATGCTTCATTCCAGTTTCTCTAGTCCTACTGGAGGAGTAAGCTCTGGGACAACAGATGAGCTGGTACCCCTTGTTATGTGATAGAGTCTCACTCTAGCTCTTTCAGCTAATATTATGTAAGACTAGTTACTTTGATCAAAATGCTACCCCTCTCAAATGCTCTGTATCACTGTCCCATGGAACTTGTCTTCTATAATTTCCTGGTTATAGAATGTAGAATTGAGATTGATTAGAACTCACCAAAGCCCTAATCTGCCATGAGACAAAAACATGAGCATATAAGTTGTCATTTTGGTATCTGTGCTTAAGAATCATTTCAGTGAGCCATAGCAAACCAAACTAACAGTGGTGTTTTACATCAGACCAAGCTGATATGGATATGGTCATGATATGCATTTCTTTTATTTTAAAAGAATCTGATACATTGGTATTAAAATAGCCATGAAATAAAGTATGGGATGTTTCCAAATGATGAAGAAATCATAATACTTGTATAATTATATATAATTCAAATACTAATGTGGGCAGTAATATGTAGAGTCATAATTATTATATGATAAGGCATTAGCCAAAGAAAAAGTATTTTCTTTAGATGCTTTCTAAAAGGTGCCAAAAATAATCTAAAAAGCTACCATAATTTTATTTTCTGTGACAGGAAAGATACTTCCTGAGAATAACCAGAGATCATCCTTCACCAGTGTTGCAGATGTCTAACCTAGATATATTCTTTAACCAGCACCTAAGAGAATCTGGCTTGTGGCACTGAAGCTCCCTTCCTACAAAACTGCTCTATGAGAAAAATAGAGCAACCAAATGTGGATATTGTGGTTCTTCTCCTGAACAATCATGTAGAGTTCTAGTAACCCTCACAGCAAACAAAATGACTATGTTGACTCTTCTATCATTTTCAGACATAAATGTAGTATTCAAATATGCAGAACTTGGTGATTTCTATTTTAAGAATGTATGAAAATTGGGTCACAGTTACTGTGGAATTGTGATAGTATATTTATATATTTATATTTACATATTTTCCCAAGAGAGAGGTGATTCAGAAGTGATGAGCATACAGGCTTAAATTGTATTATTTATTTTCTGGAAATGGTGGTAGCCATGATATTTGGAGCAAACTAAATCCTATTCTGATAGTAATCTCCTTCTGCAGTGGACCAGACAGACTAAAGCAAGAACTTTTTGAAGGCTTTCTATTCCAACCATTAACAGAAATGGAAGTGTGGGTTAAACCACATACCTATGATAAACACCCACAGATGGTTAAAGAATCATAGCCACAAAAGAGAATCAATGCACATAATAAAATAATTAGGAATCCAAAGTTTTCAGGCCCATAATTTTAGATGAAAGAACTTCTGAGGTTGTTAATTTTGTCACACTATTGCTATCTGTAGAGGTGGAAATTAAGCTCTCCTTTCTAGTAAGTCAGAACATGGAAAAGCATCCAAGAATAATGGAGGAATGGATAGGCAAAGCATATGAACTTTCAGCAATACTTGCTGTTTATGTGGTTTGATGTTGGAGTAGCTGATCACTCATTCATTTTCCATGCATTTAGAGAGGACCTACTATAAGCTGAGCACTATTTTAGCTATCAAGGATCCAGAGTTATTCATTAGACTGGGTCTGGGGGAGGGAGTTGCCTTTGTTTTCATATCCATGTTTGATGCCACATGTTGTAGGCATTTGCTAATATCTTACATTTCTTAATATTGTGTGTGTGCGTATGTGTGTATGTGTGTGTGAGGGACACAAATATAGAGTAATAAGACAGCTTGCAGAAGTAGATTCTCTTCCTTCCACTGTGTGGTTCAGAGAATCAAACTCATGTTGTTAGGCCTGGTGGCAAGCTCCTTTACTAGCTAAGCTGTCTCTGAGCTCTCTGCCAATTTCTTTACATTGCTTCATGTCTAGCATGTTTCATTCAGACTCAAAAGCCTTAGGATAGAGGAAAGGGACCAAAATATTATATTTATATTACTGATCTCACTTATTAATTGCTTGTCATCTAAGATTTAAATACAAAAGTCACAGTGCTAGTTATCATCAACTCTTTTTACATGTGTATGTGTGTTCCTATTTGAGAGTGCACATGAGGGTGGTGGTACATATGTGTATAAGGGTGTGTGTGTGTGTGTGTGTGTGTGTGTGTGTGTGTGTGTGTTTGGATGCCACAGGTCAATATCTAGTGCCTTCTTCAAGAATTGTCCAGCTTGAATTTTGAGAAAGAGCCTCTTTCACTGGGACCTGGAGCTGGCTGATTAGGTTGCACTGCCTTCCCAGTAGTGACATAGGTCTGGAGCTCAAACTCAAGGTCTTGTGCTTGCATGGACAGCACTTTGTTAGAATGAACTTTCTTCCCAGCCCTCTTTTTCCAATTTTTATGTAAAAGCCAACTCACAGAAAATTTATAATTGAAATGGTATTTGGAAAGTTTTGACATGAAGAATCTGGTGCTTCTAATTTAGAACACAATCAGTTACACACACACACACACACACACACACACACACACACACACACAATTTGTAATGTCAATCAACTCTTCCTTAATATTTTTACTTTTTTTGACATGAGACAAAGAGAAAGACAGAAACTGTTTACCAGACCAAGTGAAAGACCCAGTGAAATCTTGAAGTTTGGTATATATATGGTGACTTATTGTAAGGCATTTCCAGATCAAATGAATCTGCTGCTAAATGAACAAAATGTTAGGCTTTATCCCAACATTGATTAACAGGAGGAGTTAGGAACAAAATGGATTTTTGTCTACAGCATAACTGTAAAAAGTTTTTGAGTGTTTCTGTGGCAGAATGCCATGCTTAAAAACTAGGGTGTTCTAACAGCCCTATTAACTGATAATTGATTTTTCAAAGCTATGAACCACTCTGCAAGTCCTTCAATCCACCACTTCTCAGCAATTGGGAGAAGCAAGATATATTATGCACAGAAGCTTCCTGTGTTGAACATTATAGCCCAATGTCAGAGCCAGATTAACTCTGTTGGTGCTTGCAGCCTGACCTTCACAGTGAGAACAAGAAATCAGAGAAAACCAGAGTCATAGTTAGAAAAATGTCTTCACACAATATCTTAGCCTTGGTTGGCTCTAATTCTAACCAGCAGTTTCTAAATATATTTTACTCACTCTTGGAAAAAAATGATTGGTAAATGGATAAAGTGGTAAGGGACAAACCACAAATTCATTTTGTTGCGTTTGTAAATTCTTACTTTCAACTTTACATTATTTGTAGAATCTTAAAATTGAAAGTCAACATCAGTGTTAGAGAACTGTAAGAAATGAGCTAAGAGAAGTGAAATAAAATGTATTCAGTGAAAGAATTTTAAGGACAAGGATGTGATTTATTTTATTTATTTTGCTTTTCTATGCATTGAGATAATTCCAATTTCTTTGAATAACAAATGAACAAAAAGACTGAGAGATAAGGCATTAGCAGGGGAAGGATATATAATTACATAAATTATAGCATGGATTATTGAACTGTTTAGAATTATTACAATAAAATTTTCTACTTCTGATCCCGTAAGTGGAAGTTTGACTAAATGTTTAAGCTTAGAAAACTTCATTTAAATACCATCTGCATTGAGGTTTTTATGCAGATGACCCAGGACACTTTTTCAGTATATTTGCCAATCACCATAAATTAGCCAGAATACCAGGTACCAGAACAAATTAAAAGGGATAAGTTTAATAACTTAATGATCCATTTATATGTCTAATTTTGATGACACATCATTATACAAGAAGTAAAAATGAGCTGCTTCATTGCAGATTACATTTAGACCTCTAAAATTCTGAAGCACTACCTCCACTTTCCACATTCAAGTCATTAAAAGAGCTCTAATATCAGGGAGACTGATTTGTACATCAACCTATTCTGCAATGGAAAATGAAAATAATCCGTAATCTCTTAATTCTTTAAGTACATTGATTCTGAAACTGCCAAACTACATCTTAGCTACCTGTAAATCGGCTTTCAACAATTTTTATCAGATGGAAAGGCCTACATTTGCATTTCTATTGTTTCCCATTTTTGCTTTAATAATGGACTGTCTCAAAGGTTTCTTTTCTTCTGTAACAATCCATTATGGATTTATCCTCCAGTTTATTAAGATGCTTTTTGAACCTATTCATGTTTGGGGACTGATCATTTATCATTCTAATTACTTTCATAGATTTACTACCTGCTTCATAAAAAGATCTTCATTTGCTCTTAAATTAGTCCTCTTCAGCTACAACATTGCTCCTTGGCTGGGGTTTTCTGGGAGTCATTGAAACAAACCCAGATGCATCAACTTATGCACCACATGTTAAAATTTGTAGGGTAGTTAGGTGCAGTAAGTGCACCACTCCAGAGGTTGAGGATTGTGCTTTTATGTCGAGGAGGCACTACAGGATGAGATCTCATCTGGGAAAAAAACACCTTTCCCCGACTCCCACCTAAGAGAAAGCAGCAGCACAATCACATCTCTGTTCAGAATGTTTCTTTTTAAGTAAGTATAGCCTGAAGAGATACAAATTGTAGACACTTGTGTTTCTTGGACAGTTTTTTGTGTTCAGCAATAGCTTTTCACAAATGGGATTGGGAAACTGCTCTATGGACTGAGGGGCACTTTGAGTATGGACAGGAAATCTAAATTTAGGTATTCAACCTAACGTGGAGAGTTTTCCAAGGATGGATCTTTCTGTCTTTGCCAGAATCATTGGAAACAGAAAGTATTGGGGGCGGGGGGGATACATATTCTGAGCTGGCTATACTGTATACTTGTACTCCCAGCAATATGGATGGAGGTGAGGGTAAAGACAGGATAGTGAGTTCAAGAACAGCCTTGGCTACATAGGAAGGTCCTGCTTCAAAAAAATCAAAAGGGAAAAAAGGAAGGGAGGGAATAAATATAGATTGATTCAATAAACCTCAGATAAAATCCAGACTTTTTAAAATGTCTGTATTAAATTGGTAAATGTTCATGTTTAAGAAACCATGGATAATAACATATCCTCATGGCAACTAAAGTACTAGAATGGGGTGTAATTGTGTACTACTTTTCAGGACCAAGCACTAGCTATGCTTTTTCTAATTTCTCAAAAGTACAGAATACAGTACCTTTCTTTGAGAATATTTTTAGATGAACAGCATAGCATCATTAAGCTTTTACTGATCTCTCAAAATGATTTAAGACATGTAATGTACAGCCTGAGTTGTATCTAGTCTTTTCAGGAGTGGTCTCATTTTTACAGAAGATTAATCTTTTGCATTGGAAGCTGCTTGTAGTACTAATCCCAGTGTTTTATTTTCATGAAATGTTTGTGTCGACTGAAGGCATGTAAATCAGCATATACTGTGCTCTAGCACAGCTGAATTATAATCCCATTAAGGACTCAAATTATGGAAATGATGGCCTGGTGGCTCCACCAACTCTATACCCCCGGCTGTTACATAGCCAATATACAACAGAAATATTTAAGCACTATCTTGGGAGAGTGAAAAAAGAAACAGAAAAATAAAAACCTAAAAGATCTCTGACCCCCCCAAATTTAGTTTTTTTTTTTTCTTTAATGAATTATATGTCCGGAGTGTGTGTGTGTGTGTGTGTGTGTGTGTGTGTGTGTGTGTGTGTGTGTGTGTGTGTGTGTGTTTAAGAGGAACAGGAGGTAGAAAAAAAAAGAGGAAGACAAGTTGAGAATGGAGCACTGTAAAATATTCTTGAAGTCAACATCCTGAACAGCAATGAATGAAGAACAGCATAATTCAAGTTTTATTTAATTCAGTTAATCACATGTAACTGATGCTCATGGATTTTTGTTTGAAAGGGGTTTATGATTACTAATTTGTTAATTTTTAATTTGTTATATCAGAGGGAAATATTTCATTTTATAAATATTACATGTTATAAAATTTCTTGTTATAGAAACTGATAATGTTATTGGGGAAAATTTCCCTCGACAACTGAAGCTAAGAGGGTGTGATGCTGGGGCAAGGCATTTTGTTGTTGTTGTTGTTACAAAAGAGAAAATTGTTCTTTCAGCTATAGCAATAGTGCCTAACAGCAACTGCTTCCTGTGAAATTGTTCCAAGTGCATTTCCATAAAGAAAGGTTCTATTCTACCCAAACCCTGCTTATATTCCAACTCCATCTACATTCTACTCCAGGCGTTTGTGTGTTTCTCCCCCCAACAATTTGGCTATTTAATGCTTGCACAGGCCTATAATTGTGCTGATGTCATCTAGCCAATCAATCATAGAACTATTCATTAGGATATCTGCAATCAGGGCAGTGTCAAAGTGAACTCCATTCATTTTGCTACTAAATATCAAATGATGGTAAATTAAACTCTTATTGTAATGATGGTATTAATATGAATGGGGTGTCATTATGTCTTTTCTCACAGTTATGCTATTTTTATTAGACAGCATAGTAACCATGAGTTTTACTGACATTAAGATGGACGCTTAGCAGAAAGGAATGCAGGAGATTTATATCCCCATATGAAAAACCCATGTATTGAGTTGAATGAAAACAAGTCACTAAATACTATATTTAAAAAAAAATAAAAATGTATGTAGAATATTTTTTATATGTAGTGCAGTCTATGACCCTGCACCAGTACTAAAAATAGATGAATGTAGGTGCACAGAGTACTCCAACAGTAGAACAAATCCACAGAAACAAATTGCCAGTTCTAACTGAAGAAAAATATGTCCCATGTTTATGTATTCTCCTCCTGTACAAGAAATGTGCTGCTGGCAAAATTAAGGTTAATATAATATTTTAGCATAGAAAAATTTTACCATAACCTTTTGTAAATGGATCTTGCATTGAAAGGTCATTAGTGAAAAGAAAAAAATTAAATAGCATTGATAAGAATTATTGAATATTTTCTCTTGTTTTTCAAGCAACTCTGTCAAATGTTAATTAAAGTAAATGAGTAAAAGGACACTTTGAAATGAAGTGAAATTTATTCTTTGCAGCCATCCTTGCTTTGAATCACTTGCTGATATATCAAGAGCTTGGGTATTAGAATCATTAAAGACAGTTTAAAACAAATTATCACAGCAAGGGGTATTACCATTTTAGTAAAATTTTAATGGGGGATTTTCACTGAAGAGAAGAAATGCTTAAAGATGAAACTATTAATTAACAAGAACTTTGTTGTTCTGATGTTTCTTTATTCTAGATTCTGCAATAAGGTCAAAATAATCCTCTACTTATCTCATTATATTTTCTTTCTTTTAGTGTCCCAGTTTCTGGGTATGTTTTCACCAGAGAACCGAAGAGAAGATTAGTTAAAGCATGGAGAATGCTGTCTTTATCAAAATATACTTGGGCAAGAGCCAAATTCACAAACCCCATTCTGAAACTGTTGTCATAAAAAGACTTTTCTCTTAAATATATTCTAAAACATTTTCCAGTACTTTACACTGTGACAATATGTCTATAGTTCTGAAAGTGATTTTATGAAAAAGAATACATTCTAAAAATGCATTTAGGAATACTATAAACTTATATTGGGGTAGACATTTATCCAATAATGTTTGAGATCTAAATTTTAGATACAAGAGATAAATGGTAATGCAATAAAGTAAAATATTTACACATTTTTTCTAATCACATTTACTCATTCATTATAAATGTTCATTCATACAATAGAACAACCAAATATAATGACCTCTATTCTAAACAACAAATGACAGTATTGCTAAAATTAACTGTTTTATTAAGAGCTAATAAAATGTATTATTTTATCAGTATCTCTGGAAGTACCCCAAATTGGACATATATGCTATGCAATTAACAAAAAATGGATATGTATCTTGAACAAGGAATAAATAATACCCAACCACATGGAATATTGAAGATATTGCTTCTAGAGCAAAAAGTCAGACAGCAGAGGCTGCACCTCTGAATGACTGTAGGCACTGGAATCACTGTCCTTATCAACCCTCTCAGCCAAAGTGATGTCTAGTCAGTCCTTTCTTTGAATCATTTGTTCCCTATTGAAAGAATATGAGAATATTCTTTGATTAGCAAAGCTAAGTTGTGTTCTCATGTCCTAGCTTCACTGTAGTTGATGACCTACACTATAGGACCTTCATTTTTCCAACTTAGGTTTAAGTGGCAAGTTAAGGGCCAAAGCATACCAGATGGCCCAAGCATACCAGATGGCCCAAGTGTACCAGATGGCCCAAGCCTTTGGAAGCAGAGCCTTCCAAATGGAAGCATTGTATCCTGCACTTAAGCTTTCTAAGACTCAAAAATTAAACAACTTAAAATTCTCAGGGTGTTCCTAAAACAAAATTCACAAGAATATTTGCTAAGGTTATATAAGTAACAACAGCTGCTGGGGAAGAGAGACTGTTTGATTTGTCTGAAGTCATGGGGAGACATCCAGGAATATAACGTCCTTGACTGGTCACCCAGGCTTGGGTAAGCCTATTGGTGCTACAGGTGCTTTTGAGCAACCTGTGTTCTTGTAAATAACCCTTCACACATACTCCTGAAACAAACCCCATGGTTACCTGGTCCTGAAATGAAGGTGAGGAATGGAACTAAGCTGATTCATGTTAGTGTGTGCATGTAGTGTTCACGAGGGTAATCCTGATTTGGTTCCCTTTTCCCCTATGTGTTATAAAATTTTAAATGATTCTTTTTTTTTTTTTTACTGTTTTTTTAAATTTTTTTAATTAATTTATTCTTGTTACATCTCAATGGTTATCCCATCCCTTGTATCCTCCCATTCTTCCCTCCCTCCCATTTTCCCCTTATTCCCCTCCCCTATGACTATTCCTGAGGGAGATTACCTCCCCCTGTATATGCTCATAGGGTATCAAGTCTCTTCTTGGTAATCTGCTGTCCTTCCTCCGAGTGCCACCAGGTCTCTCCCTCCAGGGGACATGGTCAAGTGTGAGGCACCGGAGTACGTGAGAAAGTCATATCCCACTCTCCACTCAACTGTGGAGAATGTTCTGACCATTGGCTAGATCTGGGTAGGGGTTTAAAGTTTACTGCCTGCATTGTCCTTGGCTGGTGCCTTAGTTTGAGCGGGAACCCTGGGCCCAAATCTGCGTATCATAATGTTCTACTTGTAGGTTTCTAGGACCCTCTGGATCCTTCTACTTTGCTATTCTCCCATGCTTCTCTCATCTAGAGTCCCAATAGGATGTTTTCCCCTCTGTCTCACTTTCCTCGTAAGTGAAGACATTCATGGGACATGCCCTTTGGGCTAGTATGCAGATATAAGTGAATATATACCATTTGAGTCTTTCTGCTTTTGGGTTAACTCACTCATTATGATCACTTCTAGCTCAATCCATTTATCCACAAATTTCGGGAATTCCTTGTTTTTAATAGCTGAGTAGTATTCCATAGTGTATATGTACCACAGTTTCTTTATCCATTCTTCTACTGAGGGACACTTAGGCTGTTTCCATGTTCTGGCTATTATGAATAAGGCTGCAATGAACATGGTTGAGCAAATTTTCTTGTTTTGTGCTGGAGCATCTTCTGGGTATATTCCAAGGAGTGGAGTAGCTGGGTCTTGAGGAAGCCCTATCCCCATTTTTCTGAGATAGCAACTGATAAATTTCCAAAGTGCTGTACTAGTTTGCATTCCCACCAGCAATGAAGGAGTGTTCCTCTCTCCCCACATCCTTGCCAGCATGTGGTGTCACTTGAATTTTTGATCTCAGCCATTCTGATGGGTGTAAGATGGAATCTCAGAGTTGTTTTGATTTGCATTTCCCTGATGACTAAGGAGGTTGAGCATTTCTTTAAGTGTTTCTCAACCATTTGATATTCCTCTGTTGAGAATTCTCTGTTTAGTTCCTAGCCCCATTTCTCAATTGGGTTATTCGGTTTGGTGGTGTTTAATTTCTTGAGTTCTTTATATATTTTGAATATTAGACCTTTGTCAGATGTAGGGTTGGTGAAGATCTTTTCCCAGTCTGTAGGTTGTCACTTTGTTGTGTTGACAGTGTCTCCTGCCTTACAGAAGCTTCTCAGCCTCATGAGGTCCCATTTATTAATGGTTGACATTAAGGCCTGGGCCATTGGTGTTCTGTTCAGGAAGTTGTCTCCTGTGACAATATGTTCCAGGCTCTTCCCCACTTTTTCTTCTAAGTGACTTAGTGTCTCTGGTTTTATGTTGAGGTCTTTAATCCACTTGGATTTGAGTTTTGTGCAAGGTGACAAATATGCGTCCAGTTGCATTTATTTACACATAGACCTCCAGTTAGACCAACTCCATTTGTTGATGATGCTATCCTTTTTCCATTGAATGGATTTGGCTTCTTTGTCAAAAATCAAGTGACCATATGTGTGTGAATTCATATCTGAGTCTTCGATTCTATTCCACTGATCATCCAGCCTGTTGCTGTGCCAGTAAATGATTCTTTTTTAAGATATAGTGTTTGTTGGATGCTTCACATGATAGGACACGTAATCAAGTCTTGGGATATCTATTTATCTCAACTTGATATAGGGTAGCTAGTTTCCTTAACAAATGAGGTCTACCACTAATATAGTAATGCCTCAAAAACTGCTGACTTATGTATTAACAATATAGTCTTAAATCAAGGGACACACAAACAAGAACCCAAGACAGAAACCTGTAGGCAGGAGCTGAGATAGAGTCCATGAAGGAACACTGCTTATTGGCTTGCTCATTGTGGCTCATAAACCCATATTCCTCATAGAACCCAGGACTACTTGCCAGGTGTGATACCAACAGAGTTATCTGGGATCACCTATATCAACAATTAATCAAGAAAATGTTCTACAGACATGCCCACATGCTAATCTGAAGGAAACAATTCAGCCCCTTGTGTTGTACTGGGCGAGGTGGAATGTGGAAGGTGTGTGTGGAGTACATTCCTATGTTTGTCACAGTTTCTTTCAAATTGAAACATTCTGTCTAGCAGAGGCCAGAGGAGGATATTAGTTGTCTTGCTCATCCAATCTATATCTTATTCCTTTGACACAGGATGTCACACTGGAGTCAGCGTGAACTAGTGACCAGAAAGCTCCAGCAATTCTCTTGTTTCTAATATCATAGTCCAGGGATTACAAGCACTTGCAACTACATTGCATCTGGGGGTACAAACTCATGTCTTCATGTTTGTGCATTAAGCATACTTACCCTAGCATTACATTCTTGTGTAGTCATTGTACAATTAAAAAAATTACAGAATCTCTTCAAAATGTATCAACACACAGGTCTCATTTAATGTATTCAATTCTAAAATGCCATGTGTCAGCAATGCTCATTGTTCTTTCTTTTATGAATTAATTTTCTCAAGATACTATTTGTGAAACTTAATAGTGGCAAAATAGCCTGCATATAATCATATATTTTAATAATGATTAATAATATGCTTTTTCTTTTTTCTCTATTTTTTCTTTTTGGTTTTTTTGAGGCAAGGTTTCTCTGTGTAGTGTTCGCTGTCCTAGACTTTGTAGACCAGGCTGGCCTCAAACTCATAGTGATCCACCTTCCTCTGCCTCCTGAGTGCTAGGATTAAAAGCATGCACCACCACGCCCGGCTATAATGCATACATATATATACACACATTATATATGTATATATAATACACATATATTATATGCATATATGTATATATTATATATACATATAATACAATACATAGGAAGGCATAACAAAATTAGTTACAATATAAAAACTCATATAGTCCAGTAAGAAAACTAATGTGTATTGAGAATTCAGTCCCTTCTTAACATATAAACACAAGGCCACAAGTGGCATTGTTTCTTTTCACAACTGCTACTCAATTTTGCTTTTTCTTAATTTAGCATCTCTACTTAGCAGGATTCTTTGCCTATGGATAACCAAACCTTTATCCTTGCACTCTTTAAGTCTTCAGTTGTTGTTCTTCACAGGATAGAAATGGTAAATCTTTTTCTCACCCATTGCAAGATTGATGGTGAAGGCTTCTATAACAACAAGTGAAAAGCATGTATGCTTGTTTAGTAGGTTTTGAATGACATGGGAGCTTTGGAGGTCTGTGTATTTTCCTGGAATTTCTTACAGAACAATTACTGGAGGGCCTATTGTATGATCTAATGGTGATGAACTTGGTAGGAGGGAACTGTTCTATTTTATCCTGGTATCACTGTGTGGAGGTCTTTTCTTCTTGGTACAGGGCAGAATCCCTGTATCTTGGAGGTCTTCAGCCAAGAAAGAAGGGAAAAAGTGAGAGGGTGGCATTCCTAGGACTTATGACCTCCCTCAGAGAAGAAAGTGTGAGGATAATTTTGATAGCCCACTTCAGAAGAGAAGGGACAGAATGAGGTCACAGAAACATTACGACTTCTGCTATTTCTATCAACTTTCCAAGAGTCATAATCTGAACTTTTTCCCTGCACTCCATCAGCCTGATAAGAGATTCATTAATGTTTCTTTTGATCACCAGCCATTGGATATAGCCCTACTCAGGGCATTTCTTGGACTATAAATTCTTTCACCACAATTGTGGAACAACTTTATCCAAGCTAATAAAATGGCCCAGCTACCCACCTTTTTTAAAAAACCAGCTGACTTAACGTAAGGAAGGCACATGAAAGGACTGCTTAGTATTTCAGTTTTCAATTAAGTGTGAATATTATTGTCTTGTGTGTAAAAATATCCTTCTTTTGAGTACTGAGGCCTTTCCATTAACAAGAAACAGAGTTGAAGAAATGAGATAAAACACTGCATGAATGTTTTACTAGAGGTTAGTTATAATGAGAAAGAGGTGTCACTGTCACTTGTTTCCTGATGTATGCCATGTGACTGTGAGAAAAGCTGGATCACTGGCTTAGAACAAATACTACATCAAAAAGAAAAGAATCTTTATGTGTTTGTCACCAGCTACAGAATGACTATAGGTCATTTCTGCAGGGTATATCATTCCATAAATAAACCTGCCACTGGGTAATGCAGGTCATGGTAAAGCCAGTGAATCACAAAGAATATAGCCAATTCACTCTTTATTCTTTTGAAAATAAGTGAGTTCTTTGATTGAAGCTAATATTGGGTAGAGTATTGTGTCTGTATATATGGCAGTCAATGCATGGATAATGGTGCTTATATAAGATTTATGTGTAAAGAAAATAAAAATATTTTATCTCTGCAAGAAAAGTTGCAGCCATCTTGATGACAGCATTCCCTGTAATCACACTTCACTGGGTAGCTGTTTGGTCCTCTGATATACTGGAGTTCAGTGCCAAGTGTTACTGCTAGAAAAATTGTATACTGAGTGAAGCCAACTTTGGTGAGAAAGAAACATACATACATACATACATACATACATTCATACGCACACAGAATATATATTCCTTGGTAGCATATATATCTTATAAGTATATAAGAATATATATTACACTTAAACTCAATTAATTTAAACTTATAATCATATATATATATACATACATATATGTATATATATATGTGTGTATGTATATATGTATATATATATGTGTGTATGTATATGTGTATATATATATATATATATATATATATATATATATATATATATATATATATTCTCTTAAGTGAGTATTTAAGATCCAGGGAAAAGAACTCTGGTTGGTAAATGACCTAAAGGGTAGGTAATTTTTTCCCAGAATTATTAAAATTCTGTTCTGCCAAGAATGATATGAGATGTAAGCATTGTCATGTTTGGTCCCAATTTCTAAGAAATCCATGAAGAAATTCTTGATTCAAGCTTCCTTTTCACAAATCCTGTAGTCCTACTCTTCCAAACTGCCTGATCACCCACCCAAACCATTAGCCACAATCCATGAATAAGTAATGATACACAGTTTGGGTCATATATCCTTGCAGATGCAGTGGACAATGAGATATACAACTTGAATGTAGCCAGTTGGAAAGATTTCTCTCTATCAGCGTCTTTCATGGGTAATGTCTATGTGATACAGTAATACTGCAGAAGACTATTTACCTAGTGTCAGGACATCATCGAGATCTATCATTATAAACCAGATCATTGTTTTCTCATTTCTTAGATCATCATTAAAAAATGTCTAGGAAATGCAAGGTGACATTTTCTGGGAGGATGAAAGTGCAGATGAAGTAGGCATATGGACAGTGTGAGTCATCTCTCTGTACAAATAATGGCGTATCTTCAGAATTGATTGATGTCTAATATTGCAGATATCTTTTGCTCTGAATGATAGAATGCTACTGTGCATCTAAGTTTACAATTCATTGAATCAAAATTTATCTGTCCTGTGAGGAATACCTTATATCATGTACTAGCCATTACTAGAACCAATTGCAAGCTACAAATTACTTCCTGAAGCAGGTGACTTTCCAAAGAAAACATGTTTTAACAGATATGGTGGCTCAAGCATGTAAACCCAGCATATGGGAGGCTAAGGCAAGAGGATTGCTATCAGTTTGAAGATGGCTTACTATACAAAGCAGATGGATTGGGATTCTGTGTGGGAAACACACTGAAGTCCTGTCTCAGAAAGAAATGAGAAAGAAAAAGAAAAGAAAGATAACAGATTTCTACCAAAACTCTTTTGATCTGGCACTCCATGTAAGAGCTTTGTCTCATCTTATGTGTCACAGCATCACATGTACACAGTATAATCCTGCATCTATGGAATCATAGGAACCATGTGGTAGGGCAACTTGCACTGCAGGCTTCGTTTGCTCTGGAGTTCTTTACAAATATTATTCTTAGCCTTGAATCTCAGACTCTGCTGATAGCAAGACATTTAAGACCAACAGAAAACTAATTGTTCTTGGGACTCAGCAATGACCTTATCAAGTGCCAACTATCCAGACATTCAATACCTGAAGCAAAAAACAAACCAGAAACCAATTCTAGGACCTCCAAAGATTCCAGCAGGTATGTTGTATAGCCAATCATTGTGACAGTAGTCCTCATGTCTTTATCAGTGTGTATTATTGAATATAAGAAACAGAAAACAGCATTGGCTAGTCAAACATAAAAGAACTATATTGAAAGTTGCTGAATAATTTGAGGATCCCTCTAAAGTTAAGAGATCATGGTATAAATAAGATGTAATCTGAACAAATAAATGCTAACCAATGATTGTATCCAAGAATTGCTGCTTCACTGGTGCAAGTTTCATGCCATGTGCATGTGAATCTTTTACATTATCAGCTTTGAGGATTTTCAAAACAGAAATGGCTTTGCTTTCTTCAAATTGAGATAGTACTTCCCTGCTCAGCAACACTTCTCTTAGTTAACAATTAAACTGAGTGAACTCAATCTATGAACAATTGATCAAACTTTATGACAGGATAAGGATATTTTAGAAGTTTATAGATAGCAATAAGGTCTTCAAAAGGAAAAAGGCACGGAAATGTGTTAATGTTCTTAGACACAAATCAGCACACAAAGATCTTGCCTATAGCAACTCATCTACACTGTTCATTACAGAGCCATGGAAACTGAGCCATGATACCTGTGATATCAATAAGCTTAGTGGATTGTAAAACACTCACCAAACTCCTCTCTATCTTAAATATAATTTTGGAGTAAATTTAAACAATTTACCAAAGTGTACATTTATGTGTATAATCTATCTCACTGGTCAACAGTTGAAATTGTTTTGGGTTATTGTCAAAATCCAAGAGCAATCTTACCATGGACTGAACAACAACAACAAAAAGTCAATTAGAGCTTGCTATAAATGAGGTCAACTATGGAGTTCAGACACCTTTCTGTCCAAGTTCTTAGTCTTGTAACCTAAAACATTAATAGATGGTACAGCTTAAAATACACTTTTTATCAGAAGAACTTTACAAGGAGGGGACCTCTCACAATCACTAGGATTTGAGAAGGCATGATTGGGGTTGAACTGCATGATTGTTAAAAAACATGCAGCACTATACTTCAGCAGTTTGAAGGGGTCTTGAAGAGAGAGAGAGACCTTTCACTTCAAAATGAGAGCCATTAGAAGAGACAGTGTCTGTGTACAGATACCATGATGAGAATCCTGAAGGGAGAGACAGACCTTTCAGTTCCTGAGAATAAAGGAGGCTTTTGACTCTTGCAGGTTTTCAGCACAGAAGGGCAAACATCATACATTTGATCTAGCCTGCCTTAGCTTACATGACTAAGAGCCAAAGAGGCACCAGCTGGACCATAAACTTATCTTGCAGCTGCAAATCCACATAGCACAGCATGCTTTTTACCAAATGTATTGCAGGGCTATCTGCAGGGGGTGTGGCCTGATTTCTGGGAAAAAGAGAAAGACAGCTTGAGGATCAGCAACTTATCAATACATTATGAATGCAACAGGCCAGCATGCAAAAGTTTGACTTAGAAGAGGAAACTAAAAGGTACAAGTTTAAAGCAGTGCAGATGATTGCAAAACTGACAACCATATTAGAAAAAGATGAGGAGGCAGTTTATGAAACAAGAGATATTAATTGAGAGATGTTTCTAGAGCAGAGCTACTTGATTGTCACTTCCTTTGATGTACATTAGATGCTAATGATAGGAAGGAAGTTAGCTTCTAGAATAGCAGTTCTCAACCTGTGGGTCACGATCCCTTTAGCAAACCTCTATCTCCAAAACCATGTGCATTACAATTCATAACATCGGAAAAATTACAGTTATGAGGTAGCATAACATGGTTAGGGGTCACCACAGCATGAAGAACTATAATAAAATATTGTAGCATTATTATCAAAGTTGAGAATAACTATTGTAAATGAATAGATCAATGGACCTCCTCAAAAGAAGACTTATATGGTAGGAGTATCTACAGGTTAATTAGCTCAAAACCCCCAAAATATGATACAAAGAAAAACTGGGGTAGTGATTAGCTCTATCTGGTCCACTCAAACTGCCTTCAATGACATCTTTGCTAAGTGAGCATGCCCAGAGTTCCAGCACCCTTTCCCCTATTGATTTTTCAATGTTAGGGACACAGAAACATCTAAAAATATCTTGCATATAATAAACTATTTATGAAAGACTGAATTCTGGATAAAATGGACTTCCAAAAGTCCATACTCCCCCCAAGAAGTGCCCATATTAATGGAAGGCACAGGGAATGAGATAACAAGGAGAGAAGAAACATAAGCCCCATACTTATCAGGATTAAAACTATTGGTACCTCTTTTAACTTGCTTTTCTTGTAAAGACTAAATTTTTTGGTTTCTTGCTCAAATTAAGCTCTACTATTGTGTCTCATCTGATTTCTATTTCAGAAACATAAGAATGAAGACTGCTATTAGGCTAACTGCAGACCTCCCTCTAAATCAATGTTGCACCAACCACCAATCAAGAGTCACATTTAGTAGATCAGTTTTCCTGTAACTTTGTTCTTACCGAAGGATCTAGTTTCATTTCTGTTACCATTTCCATGATAGCAATACTCTGAACAAAAGCCATGTGGAGGAGTTTATTTTAATTCACAACTACAAGTTACAGTCCATCCTTGCAAGGAAGTCAAGGTGACAAGAACTTGAAGCAGCTAGCCATGTGGCATCCATAGCCAAAAGCAGAGAAAAATGAATTAATGAGTGTATGCCTACTATTTGGATTCTTTCTTTATTCTTATACATTCCAGAGTTCTGTCTATGAAATGAGGTCATCCACATTCAGGGGAGGTCTTGCCACCTCTACTAACCCAACAAAAATCTCTGAGACATGCCAAAAGATCAATCCAGTTCAAAATATTTCTCATTGAGACTTTCTTCTCAGGTAACTCTAAATTGTGTCAAGTTGACAATGAAAATTGTCAATTGTCATCACACCATCAGTGGTGGGTCATATAATGTTCATTTTTACTATGTGGAGTTAAATGCTTCTTAGGCTATAGAGTTTTGTGTGCCAAAGATTTTGAAGTTCTAAATGCCTACCCAAGAGAGTATAGCACTTCATTTTTGATTTGACAACAGGAACTGGAATCTTATCTCACTAAGAGTAAAATGAGAGCTGGCAAAAAAAGCTCAGTAGTTAAGAGCACAGACTACTCTTGCCAAGGACCCAAGTTTAATTCCTAGGACCCAGATGGTAGATCACAAGCCTCTGTTATTCCAGGGTTAGGGGATTGATCCCACATCTTCTGGTCTTCGCATACACAAATCACACACATGTTTTTCAGGGGAAACACATACACAAAAAATAAAAATAAAAGCAATTTTAAAAAAAGAATAAAACAAGAGGGAATAGTTTAATCACAGGGTATGGGAAGTGTCCTGGATCTTTGACCACTTCTAATAATAAACTGGTTTTACTAACAACAAAACATTGAGTCTTTGCTTATGCCCATAAAGTAACTAAAACAAGATAAACCCTGACACCACTACCATCGTTTGTATTTGTCCCTTTGGCTTGTCCCCTTAATTTTGCATGCATGTTAACCATTCAAGGAATCTCCATAAAGAATTCCTACAATACATAATCTCTTTCATTTTCTTTCAGGGCTTAAAGCACACCCCCAATATGCCTTTCTCTTATATTCCAGAAATGTAGAGCCTAAAGGGACAGATCACACCCTCAAAAGAAAACAATTATCTATGACTGGGAGGCTGCACCCTGGGTAAGGAGTAATCATCTTATAGGAACATGCTAAATTCTTGGAACCACCTTGTCCAAACAGAACTTGGACAATGATCAAACAGAGCACTATTTCACAAGGATTGCTTCACCATGCATAGCTTTTGTCACCTATCTAAATTACTCTAATACTTAAATCTATATTCATGTTACTATCCCAATGATAGACTTTGGGTCAATGACCTCTTTCATTTATTTTTTTCTAGTGTGACATAATGACTAAATCTTTATGTTTCATCATTTCTCATCTTAATGCTTTGACCACATCTAGTTTGAATCTGTGCAGGGCCTATGCATGCTGTCACAGTCTCTCTAAGTTTATATGTGCAACAGTCCAGTTGTGTCTGAAAATATCTTTTGTGAGTCAAATATCACCTCTTGCTCTTAGAACCTTTTTTATCTTTTATTTTTTCATAGACTCCTCAGAGTTGAGGAGGGCAATTTAATAAGCACATCTTATTTAGACCTGAGTGCCTCACTTTTTAGTCTGTATAAAATACCATCTGCAGCAAAAAGATTTTCTGATGGGGACAGAGTGAGGCATTGATCTATGGGTATAGCAATGACATTATGAGTCATCTCATTGCTATGTTCTTTTTGTAGAGTGATAGTAGTGGATTTTCTCCTAGGCCCATGATCTATCTATTCTCAGGTTCTTGGCCACATTAGCAGTGTCCACTATGGGTTCCATCCCATAGAGTGCATAAAATCTTAAATTTTAATTATGGCTGGTTATTCCTTTGTGCCAGTCTTGCTCTAGTGTGCCTTGTAGGCAAATCACTATCGTGGGCCACAGTGTTTGTGGCTGGATAATATAAGGACATCATCATTTTGGAAAAGCAATGTCCTACAGATAAAAAAGGGCACTTGCCAATTATACATTCTGTATGTTAGTATGTTGTTTTGAAGGAGAATGACAGACATAGGCATATATGTCTGAATGCTTCATTTTTACTTGGTAAAACTGTTTTGGGAACAATTACGAAGGGAGGCCTCGTTGAAAGAGGTGGGTCACTGAAGGTAGGCTTTGCAGTTCCAAAGCCCATGACAGATCCAATCTGTCATTCTGTCACTCTGTCTCTCTCTGTCTCTCTCTCTGTCTCTCTCTCTGTCTCTGTCTGTCTGTCTGTCTCTGTCTCTGTCTCTCTGTCTCTCTCTGTCTCTCTCTGTCTCTCTCTGTCTGTCTGTCTGTCTCTGTCTCTCTGTCTCTCTCTGTCTCTGTCTGTCTCTCTCTGTCCCTGTCTCTGTCTGTCTGTCTGTCTCTGTCTCTGTCTCTGTCTCTCTCTCTCTCTGCTTGTAGATCAGAAGTAAGCTCTCAGCTACAACTTTATTGCCATGCCTGCTTGCTTGCTGACTTTCTCCCCTCTATGCCGATCATAGACTCACCCTTTGAATCTATAAAATAAGCCCCCAATTAAACACTTTCTGATATAAGTTTCCTTGGCTATGGTGTTTCTTCACAGCAATAAAAAAATAACTAAGACAGTATCTAGAATATAGAAAAAAACTAAAAACTAAACATCAAAGAAAAAGGGCATGTCCCATGAAAGTCTTCACTTACCAGGAAACTGGGACAGAGGGGAGGACATCCTATTGGGACTCTATGTGAGAGAAGCAAGGGAGAATGGGGAAATAGAAGGATCCAGAGGGTCATAGAAACCTACAAAAAGAACATTATGATGGGCAGATTTGGACCCAAGGGTCCCGCTCAAACTATAGCACCAGCCAATGACAATACAGAAGGTAAAGTTCAAACCCCTACCCAGATCTAGCCAATGGACAGGACGTTCTCCACAATTGAGTGGAGAGTGGGGTCTGACTTTCACATGTGCTCTGGTGCCTCATATTTGTCCATGTCCCCTGGATGGGGAGACCTGGTGGCACTCAGAGGAAGGATAGCAGGCTACCAAGAAGAGACTTGATACCCTAATAGCATATAAAGGGGGAGGAAGTCTCCCTCAGTCACAGTCATAGGGGAGGGGAGTAAGGGGAAAATGGGAGGGAGTAATAGGAGGATACAAGGGATAGGATAACTATTGAGGTGTAATAAGAATAAATTAATAAAATAAAATTTAAAAAAAGAAAGGACAAAAAACAAAAAACAAATAACCAAATTAAAAACTGAAGTACAAAATTAAGTGGTTATCTCCAGAGTGAGGCAGTTTAACAGAAGCTAGAATAAGTTAATTAGGACATCTTGACCTCATATTCCTAGAATAGAGTTTGATAATTTTACATGGGACTCTCTATGGAGGAGGTAAAATTTTAGTTAGACCTGAAATAGCCTCACAAAGAATGTGTGATGGAAGAACCTCTGCAAAGTCTTGCCCTGTCTCAAAGCAGTCAAGGAAGAGGACATGTCTTAAGGAAGCAGGAATAGAATATAATGTTAGGGAGTGATAAAGAAGAAACTAGAATAAAATGAATAAACAGAGAGGGGATTGGATAGCAGGGTAAGGGGAATATGGGGAATTACAACTATCAAAAAAGGTTTTTTTGGGGGAAAATGGAAATCTACTATTGCAGAAGTGTCCTAAAATATATGTATATATGAAAGGAATTTTCATGAAGTCACCATATAATATGGGAGACAATGTCCAAATTAGTCATCTTATGCCACCAAGTAAAACCTTCAATACCAAAGATACATTTTACTGAGGCATGGGTTCCCATAGGCCAAATATATTGGTTACTCTCCACAATTTGATGGTAAAGCCCTATTGCTGAGGACAATACTTATGCCATCAAATACAGAGAAGTTGAACTGATGTCGAACTAGAGGCTTCACCTCTATCAGTTAGTGTGCATTGTAGTGCTCTCTCTTTTAAACTCTACTTTATTTGGGGTGATTACACCTCAACCTCCCTTCTGACCTCCCAACCCTACAGAAGAGAGAGGTCAGTGGAGATGGGAGGATCCTTTATTTCTCTCAGCTGTTTAGGGTCAGTTGGGTTCTTTTGAGTTATACCTGTCTCCATCAACAATAGATGTATCTACCAGTTTCCTCCAAGTCACTGCTCCCTGAAGTATTTCTCAGCATCTGTCTGCTCCAAACTTCAACACCGTCTGTCTCTGGTCTCATCCAACTGCTACACACCACAAGCCAACACCACAAGCCAACACCACAAGCCACACCTCTCTCTCCCCTCCCCTCCTCTCTCTCTCTCTCCTTCCCCCCACGCCCCCCCCAAGTGCTCTTATTTAAATCCTCAGAGCCCTAGACCACATCCCGCTCCTTACTGCAAGAGGAAGGCTTTACTAGATGGAAAAAGGTAGGCTCTTCATTAGACAATTAACAGGTGTGGACAAAGCTAAAGCTCAAACTAAAATCTTACACATGGGATTAGAACAAAAACATATTTTTATATAAAACAACCGAGGTAACAAAGAAACCAAAACTTCTATTACAATTCATGGTCCTGGAACATACCAGAGGAGAAAGGTAATCATCAACATCATCAACTTTTATGTCAATTAATACTGAGCAATTATTTGATACTACTTGAACTAATAGTGGGCAATCATCACAGTCTTTGCCTTTATGGGGATCACAGTAAGATTATCATGAATCAAATAATTCCATTATAAAAAAATAAAGTGTTAGGGTAGTAGGAGTCAAAAGGAATTCAATCCAAGTTTAGTTAAAAAGAGATTATAGCAAAAGTCATTGAAAAAAGAGCTCAAGGACTATCCCAATAGAAAGGAAAGAAGACTAGACAGAAGAAAGTATACTCTGATCTCAAAGTCAGAAGGGCTAGGGCTATTCTTTTACCAGAGGAAGAGAACAAAGATATAAGGCAGCAATATGAGCAAGTGGCATGAGTGTCTTGACATGGTATACATGACAGCAGAGGCAACAAAGACTACCATCTTAACCATGCTTTAGCTCTGTTCCTCTCTGCTTTCTTTATGACCTGGCCTTAATCTTGGCCTATGAGAGATTTAGGGGCTCCTTGGAAATGGTCTCATAAACTCACCCCTGTGCCCCACACACAGACATAATGAGACTTGAACAGTTGCTCATAGCTCAGTATTACATCCTAGGCTGGAAGTCCCAGCTCTCGTAAATTGGGGCATAAGAAAATTCAGTGCTGCCCAAACAACAGACATTTTGTGCCAGTGGATGCTTATAACCAGAGGAGGACCCTGACCCCAAGTTTCTCATAAACTTGTGCTATAGTCTCTCTTTATCCATGAGCAATACATTCTAAAACACCTGAAGATGCCTAAAATCATGGACCATCTCAGTCAAGTATAGGTCCTTGGGAACCTGGATTCTTGAAGCATCAATGAGCAAAGATAGGCTAGTGACAAACAGAGACAAACCCAGGGGAGTGTTTGAATCTGAGTGTATTTTGCAGGCAAGCAAGCTAGGTTTTTATACACATTTTTTGAAATGGGGGGTATTTTTTGTGGTTACATTTTTTCATACAATTCAAAATACAGGATGTAGAGTAATAATGTTGTCATCAATCTTGAGTCACTAGCTTGGTATCTGTACGCATGTGCCCTGTTTATCAAAGGTCAATGTTCTCTCATGATGCCAAATATCTGCGAGTCAAGACAGTTTTTTCTTGGCTCTTCTTGTCACTATCTGGAATTTTCTTAAACACTTTATTTGTAAGTCATAATATAACCTATTAACTGGTGATTAATTCTTAGCCATGTTTGTTTTCATTAGTGGAGTCGAAGGTGAATGGCCCTTCGCTGCAGTCCCAAGTTAGGGCATCTCCTAGCAACACAGTTACATTTAAAAAGTTCTGATAAGAAAGTAAAAAGAAAGGTGGAATGTTCTAAAACAAATGAGTAAAAAAAAGAAAAACGGAGGGGAGCCGCAAACAGTTGCTCATGGCAGGAATATCAGACCCATTCCAGGAGGCTCTCCCTGGGCCAGGTTTGTCACCTCGGGTTGTATAGTATCATTTGTCCCACAGACTGCACTGGAGGGGTTATGACAGACTTTCCTTGCTCCATAAGACTTAGTGACTTAGATATCATTAACACATATTTTTTATCTACAACAATGAAAGACATAGATCCACAACATTGTCTTTGTTTGTGGTTCCTTCTTTAAAATACACAGACAGTTAATGTATAAGCAATAAAAGCAAGCATCACTTCAGTGAAAACTGAAGCAGAGATTTGTAATTCCTCCCAGGCCATATAGCCTCATTTAACACATTAAGTAGCCGCTCATTGCAGTTCATAATGAAACTGAATAAGTATAAAATTCTTCCTGAACTTATTTACCATAGAAATATGTCTAACAAGAGCAGGCAACGTCCTTATTCCAAAGACTAACAGACTGAAGAGAAGGAATGAGAAACTTCTTAAGGTGCATACTCAATTACCCACTGGAAGTCTTGGGGTATAGAGAGGCCAGAAAGACTAAAATGTAGAGAAGTCAAAAGAAGAAGTTAGAAGAAAAAACAAAATAAAGATAATGTAATGAAAACCAGAAATAAACACATGGAGCACCAGATAGATTTCCAAAGTGCTTCTACTAGTTTGTATTCCCACTAGCAATGAAGGACTGTTTCTCTTTCTCCACATCCTCATCAGCATGTGGTGTCCCTTGAATTTTTTATCTTAGCCATTCTGATGGGTGTAAGATGGAATCTCAGAGTCATTTTCATTTGCATTCCTCTGATGACTAAAGTTTACTTTTAAGAACCAAATTCTGGGCTGGGCATGATGGATCTCACGTTTAATTTCAGTACTCAGGAGGCAGAGACAGGTAGTTCTCTGAGTTTGAGGGCAGCCTGGTCTTCGAAACAAATTCTAGGACAGCAAGTGCTCTGCTACACAGAGAAACCTTGTTTTTAAAAAACTAACAAAAAAGAAAGAAAGATGCTTCCATAGACTTACTAACAATAGTTGATTCTAGAATATGCTGACACTTGTCATGAGCCTTTACCTCCTCAAACTTTCACGTGAAATGACTCCTTTTGTGCCAGGACCATAAACTTATTTTCACAGGCTTCCCTTTTCCTATTGCTGTCTTCTCTAATTGTGAAATTATGTGTGCAATCTATTATGAGCCAAAGTCTGTGGTAGTTTCTAGAAACACAGCAATGTAAAAACAAAATGAAACAAAACAGAAATGGCTCTTAGTTTCCTGAAGACTATGGTCTAGTGATGATGATTATTCAAATGTTGTGAAAAACCATAGTTTTCTTTATTCTTTCAGCTACTCTGCAGTTAGTACTAATATTGTCTTTATTTTATAAACATTGGTCCAGTGACACAAACCTAAATTGGAGTGATCCAGGATTTAAACCTAGTCAGACTATTCAGCTAATATTTGTAAAGTCTCATAGCCTTTAGTATGGATGGTTTTTATTATTATCATTACTATTATTATTGTCAACTTGATAGAAAGCAGGGTCATCTGAGACAAGAAATTTTTAATATAAAAAACGCCTTTATCAGATTGACCTCTATTCCTATACAGGTGGCCCTGGGGTATATACAAAATAAACTGGGAAACCCATGAAGAGCAATTCAGTAAGCAACATTACTCCATGGCCTCTGCCTCCTGTCTTGGCTTCCTTTGATTATGGACTGTAATCATAAGAAAACTAAACTCTTTCTTCCACAAGTTGCTTTTGGTCTTGGTGTCATCACAGCAATAGAAAGCAAACTAAGACAATATCCCTCAAACATAGTCTGCAAGGCTGCACAGTTTATTGATGGGCTAGACCTACCAACATTTGTCCTTGCCTCACTCTTCCTTGGACTTTTTGGTAACAACTTAGCATCCTTCCCCAAGACTTGCTTGCTTCCCACCCTGCTCCTAGGAGCTGAGGTTTTATATATAAAAAGAAGTCAATGTAGAGGAGGCAGAAAGGATGTATTCTGTGTACTAACGTCTTTTATGAAAAGCTCAGTAGGCCAAAACTGCTGTTATATTACTCAGATAAAGAAACTTCCCAAGGATAATCACATAGTGAAATTCCTTTGAGGCTACAGCCTGCCAGGTAGCTCTGTCTTTTAACTAAATAATGATAATCAAATTAGCCTAAACAGGACTCTTCTTGCCCACTGGAAGTCTCTTTGGTACTAAACAACTTCTCAAATAAAAGTGACAACACTAAGCCAGCAGGAAGAGGGACTTTGAGGGTGGGATATCTCTGGCAGCAGGGATTCTCAGCAAATCACCACAATAGTGTTTATTGGCTGGTGACCTGTCTCTACATTCAAAGGAATAGCTGGGCTCCACTCACTGTGCTGTGCCTATTGAATTGTTTCTCTGATTGTGATGCTTGGTGTGTTCTGTGCCATTCCCTGCATTTTTTTTCAGCTGGGCTCTCCAACACTAAGCAGTATAATTCTGAGAGGCTCATGATAGGGTAAACACTCTACCTGCCTCTCTGTAACAGGCAGCAGAGCAATGACCTCCATCCTACTGGGCAATCGTGAAGCCTGTTTTTCCAAACCAGAGCCATAGCTTGTGACACACTTTTAATTATAGTTCATTTCCTAGCATGCATGATCAGATGATTACAATTTTTAAAAATTCTTTAAAAGTCTTCAAATGATCTTAAATTATATCATCCCCCACAAAATGCCAATCTGCTTAAAGCCAGAGTCAGGGGCTTCTCCTTCTCCTTCTCCATCTCCTTCTCCTTCTCCTTCTTTTTTTTCTCCTTCTTCTTCTCCTTCTCCTCCTTCTCCTTCTCCTTCTTCTTCTTCTTCTTCTTCTTCTTCTTCTTCTTCTTCTTCTTCCTCCTCCTCCTCCTCCTCCTCCTCCTCCTCCTCTTCCTCCTCCCCCTTCTTCTTCTTTTTCTTGTTATTATCTAGATTTTGCCTGGCACAGACAAACCATAAAATGTTAATGAACGATATCTGCACAACACAAAACCAATGAAGTGAAGCAACAACAACCTGCCATTCGACTGCCTGCTTAGACTCTGCTTGAAAATAAAGAGCTAATTGACACTTGGCAGGAACTACAGAGTCACACACCTGCTAATTGTCACATAGTCATAGTCTGCACTGCTCCTGGCTGTAGCTATTTACCAGATATGTCCCTTTTCATTGTAACTGAACATTTGAAAACATTAAAATTTCATGTCTGATTTTCTAGCCACATTCTAAGTGGAAAATAGCAACATGTGTTTAGTGGTTACTGTATACAACATCAGAAAGCTCTGTTGGACAATATTCAGATAATGATCTTATTGCCACCTTATTAAAGTGATTTTATTTAGGGTGAATTAAACATGCATCTACTGTGAGCCACAGATGGTGTCTATACTTTAACATATCCAGGTAATAGTTAAATGTATAGTCACAACCTACTACAAGGCAAAGGTGCTGTCTGTACTGGCTGATTTTGTATCAACTTGACATAAGCTATAATCATCAGAGAGGAAGGAGCCTCATTTGAGGAAACTCTTCCATGAGATCCAGCTGCAAGGCATTTTCTCAACTAGTGATCAATGGGAGAGGGCCCAGACCAAGGTGGGTAGTGCCATCCGTGAGATGGTGGTCCTGGGTTCTATAAAAAAGCAGGCTGAGCAAACCATGAAGACCAAGCTAGTAAGCAGCACAGCTCTATGGCTTCTGCTTCAGATCCTGGCCTGTTTGGTTTCCTGCCCTGACTGTCTCTGGTGATGAACAGTGATGTGGAAGTGTATGCTGAAAAAATCCTTTATTGCCCCAAGTTGCTTTATGGCCATGGTGTTTTCAACATAGCAATAAAAACTCTAAGGCAGTGTCCTAATTATAGGAGCCAAGAAAGAAATGGTAATTATGACTCAGGCTCATATAAAGGTTTATTGTTATAGATGATATAGAAAGAAGGTAGGTTATCTGTTGTTATTTTTGGAGGTTTTCATTTTTAAAGAAAGGTAACAAAGACATAGAAATCAACCAAGGAGGAAGAAGAGGCAAGGGAAAGGAATCTAATAGCATCTTAGTGGAATGTTGTCAGCAAAGTGTTTAGATGTGGAAAGTTTTAGACCCACATGTGCTGTTATGAGTGTAATATAGCATTTCATTCTGTATTTAAGATCTATGACATAATGTTTTGATATACATATACTCACAAAATTGTTATTTTGTATGTACGCAATAACAGCACTTAAGATTACTCTCATCAGATTTTTTGTATACAATAAACTTTTATTAACCATAGTCTTCCTCCTGAAAATTAAATTCCTGGAATTATTTGGTCCATATTACTACAACTTTTTTATTCTATGACCTATAGTATGACATTTCTTTTTTCTCTCAGAGGAAAACTGCCCTTCCATTCCTTATTTCTATGTATTTTAACATTTTTGTTTAATTCTGCATGAGTGAGGTACTATATTTTTCTTTCTGTTTCTGGATTATTTCAAGTAATGTAAGCTTGTGTTTGCATTTGTTGTTGGATTCTGATTATAGAGCTCAAAGGTCAAATCTACTCCTTTCAATGCTTTTATAAGACTCCTTGGTTTGTGCTATTTAATACTTATTATAAGAACATACTCATTTGTTCCTTGTGGTTTGAAGATTATTTGTAGACTACAATCCAGCTATTGCTGCCAAACAAATGACTACATATGAGAGATTATACCTGAGATTCAATTTATTAATTTATAATAGCTGTACAGCTATCTACTTTCCAGGTGCTTCTGTCCACTGAGCAGTACATTCTGTCCCTGTAGGAAAATTTGTATAAGTCGGGAAAAATGAGAAACACAAGATGGCCTTGGTGAGCTTGAAATCTAAGCAAGAGGAGTTCATTGAATGTTCCTGATAGCTACTATCATCCAGTTGTGACAGCCTAATATATCTATCTAAATGTAGGTAGATGATCTTCTCTTAAATGCAGTATATACTGTGCTTTTCCTCTACATGAACTATGAAAGTTTCTTATTAATAAAGTTAACAAGTCCAAATACCTTTATCTGATATGCAGTATCCTCTTTAATCCAATTATATTTACCTAGATGAATTTATCTCCCATTAGGAGCACATTAAATAGAACAATCTCATTCTTCCATTGTGATGTGACCATTTTAGCAAAGTCATTTTAATGTTAAAACCTTTTGATGATGTTGCCTAGGTGACATTGTTACCACACTGATGTATTTGACAGTTTCTGAGACACAGCCATTTAGCAGTCAAGTTTTATTTTTTATTTTTTTAATGATCAATTTGCAAAAGGTTACATTTTTGGTGTCTCAATCTAATCCCAATTCCTTCCTATAACTGCACAACCATATTGAACTCCATATTTTCATGCCTTGCTCAGTAATTGCCCAGCATTTATTAAATGATGTGAGTAAATTTTAGTTCATCACTACATGTTCTTTACATATATTCTTATGCCCTCATCACATTGTAGTTAAGTCATTTTCTATTACCTTGGATCTTATCATAAAGAGCTTCTTAAGGTATCTTCTGGGCAGTCCTATTTAGAGTTTTGGGTCATTTTAATACTCTTTGTATTGCTATGTATATATTCCAGCAAATAATCCATCAATCTAATCACTACTGGGTGGTTTTTTAAATATATTTTATTACTTTATTCATATTACATCTCAATGGTTATCCCATTCCTTGTATACTCCCATTCCTCCCTTCCGCCCATTTTCCCCTTACTCTCCTCCCCTATGACTGTGACTGAGGGGGACTTCTTCCCCCTGTATATGCTTATACAGTATCAAGTCTCTTCTTGGTAGCCTGATATCCTTCCTCTGAGTGCCACCAGGCCTCCCCATCCAGGGGACGTGGTCACATGGGGCACCAGAGTTCATGTGAAAGTCAGTCCCCATTCTCCACTCAACTGTGGAAACTGTTCTGTCCATTGGCTAGATCTGGGTAGGGGTTTGAAGTTTACTGCACGTATTGTCCTTGGCTGGTGCCATAGTTTGAGCAGAACCCCTGGGCCCAGATTTGCCCATCATAATGTTCTTCTTCTAGGTTTCTAGGACCTTCTGGATCCTTCTATTTCCCATTTCTCCCATGCTTCTCTCACCTAGAGTCCCAATAGGATGTCCTCCCCTCTGTCCCACTTTCCTGATAAGTGAAGGTTTTCATGGGATTTATCCCTTGGGCTACTGTCCAGATATAAGTATTTACCATTTAACTCTTTCTGTTTCTATGTTAACTCACTCATTATGATCATTTTTGATCAATCCATTTGTCCACAAATTTCATGAATTCCTTGTATTTAATAGCTGAGTAGTATTCCATAGGGTAAATATACCACAGTTCCTTTATCCATTCTTTTACTGAGGGAAACTTAGGTTGTTTCCAGGATCTGGCTAATATGAATAAGGCTACTATGAACATGGTTGAGCAAATGTTCTTGATGTGTGTTGGAACATCTTCTGGGTATATTCCAAGGAGTGGAATAGCTGGGTCTTGAGGAAGCCCTATTCTCAGTTTTCTGAGATAGCACCAGACAGATTTCCAAAGTGGTTGTACAAGTCTGCATTCCCACCAGCAATGAAGGAGTGTTCCTCTTTCTCCACATCCTCACCAGCATGTGGTGTCATTTGAATTTTTTATCTCAGACATTCTGATGGGTATAAGATGGAATCTCAGAGTTGTTTTGATTTGCATTTCTCTGATGACTAAGGAGGTTGAGCATTTCTTTAAGTGTTTCTCAGCCATTCGATATTCCTCTGTTAAGGTCTGAGCCCCATTTCTCAATGGAGTTATTTGATTTGGTGGTGTTTAATTTCTTGAGTTCTTTATATATTCTGGATATTAGACCTTTGTCAAATGTAGGGTTGGTGAAGATCTTTTCCCAGTCTGCAGGTTGTCACTTTGTTCTGTTGACAGTGTCTCCTGCTTTACAGAAGCTTCTCAGCCTCATGAGGTCCCATTTATTAATTGTTGACCTTAAGGCCTGGGCTGTTGGTGTTCTGTTCAAGAATTTGTCTCCTGTGCCAATCTGTTCCAGGCTCTTCCCCACTTTTTCTTCTGTGTGACTTAGTGTCTCCTGTTTTATGTTGAGGTCTTTGATCCACTTGGATTTGAGTTTTTTGCATGGTGACAGATATGAGTCCAATTGCATTTTTTTACACGTAGACATCCAATTAGATCAGCAAAATTCATTGAAGATGCTATCCTTTTTCCATTGAATAAATTGGCTACTTTTTCAAAAATCAAGTGACTATATGTGTGTGGATTCATATCTGTCTTCAATTCAATTCCACTGATCAACCAGCCTGTTGCTGTGCCAGTACCATGCTGTTTTAATTACTGTTGCTTTATAGTATAGCTTGAGATCAGGTGTGGCGATTCCTCCGGAGCACCTTTTATTGTACAAGATTGTTTTAGCTATTCTGGGTTTTTTGTTTTTCCATGTGAAGTTCATAATTGAACTTTCAATGTCTTTAAAAAATTGTGTAGGTATTTTGATAGGGATTGCATTGAATCTGTAGATTACTTTTGGTAGGATGGCCATTTTTACTATGTTAATTCTCCTGATCCATGAGCAAGGAAGATCATTCCATCTTCTCAGGTCATCTTCAATCTCTTTTTTCAGAATCGGAAAAAAATTTTCAAATAAGCCCGTCACTTGCTTGGTTAGAGTTACTCCTAATTATTTTGTATTGCTTGTGGCTAACATGAAGGGTGTAGTTTTCCTAATTTCTTCCTCTGCATGCTTTTCATTTCTGTATAGTAAGGCTACTGACTTTTTAAATTTAATTTTGTATCCAGCCAATTTGCTGAAGGTGTTCATCAGCTGTAGGAGTTTCCTGGTGGAATTTTGGGGGTCACTTATATACACTATTATATTATCTGCAAATAGGGATAATTTGACCTCCTCCTTTCCCATTTGGATCCCCTTGATCTCCTTTTGTTGTCTTATTGCTCTGGCTAGAACTTCCAGTACTATATTGCGTAGATATGGAGAGAATGGGCAGTCTTGCCTTATTCCCTATTTTAGAGAAATTTCCTTATGTATCATACCATTTAATTTGATGTTGGCTATTGGCTTGATATATGTAGCCTTTATTATGTTGAGGTATGTGCCTTGTATCCCTTATCTCTTCAAAATTTAAACATGAATGGGTGTTGGATTTTATCACATGCTTTCTCTGTATCTAAGGAGATGATCATGTGGTTTTTATTTTCAATTTGCTTATATGGTTGATTACATTGATGGATTTCTTTATATTAGACCATCCCTGCATGCCTGGAGTGAAGCCTACCTGGTCATGGTAAATGATATCTTTGATATGTTCTTGTATTCATTTTACAAGTATTTTATTGAGTATTTTTGCATCAATGTTCATAAGAGAAATTTGATACTGTTAGAAAGGCTCGCCTCTGTGTTGCTCGCCTTTCTCTTTGAGCTCTCACATTCCCATTTTCTTCTGTCTGTGTGTTTATCACTGAATCTATTTTCATCTTCAGATCTTGAACTGTTTTTTGATTTTTTTTTCATCTGATTGTTTGTATATTTCTGATTTTCTTCCATTGCCTCTTTATAGGCCGTCAGAGCTTGAACAGTTTTATTGATTTCCTTCATCTGGTTGTTCGTATTTTCCTGATTTTTTCCCAATGCCTCTCTATAGGCCTCTTTTATGTCTTTCACCTGTTTGGCTGCATTTTCCTGGATTTGATTACAAATTTTATTTGTTTCCTCCATTATGATCCTCATTACTAAGGATTTGAGGTCATTTTCTTGTATTTCCATTGTGTTTGAGTTCTCTGGCTTGTTTTCTTTGGGATAGCTGGGATCTGGAGATACCATGTTTTTTTTTTTTGTTTGTTTTTTGTTTTTTGTTTTTTTTTAGTATTATTTTATGCTGTCCTTTAGGTGTCTTGCTGTCTCTGTTTTTGGCAGGTAACTTCCTGAGTTGGGTGGAGGGATTCTGGAGATACATTCACCTGTTTTCTTCTGATTTCCCTAGGTCAGAAGCTCTGATTCTTCACTGGTCTGGATGGCAGGAGGCTAGCCCTATAGTTTGGGTCTCTCACAGCCAGTGATCCCCAGCTCCCCTGTAGTGTGGGTCCTGTAATCTTTCTGGGTCTCTGAATGTGTGTTGCATGAGGCCAAAGTGTCCACAGCCTTCTAGTTCCCCTTGTAGCACTGAAGCTTTCCAGGGACTGAGCAGGTCAGGTGGAGGGGGTCTACTGGCCACTCTATTCTGTCTCCCTGAGATTTCCTCAGTACTGGAGCTTTGATGCTCCTCTGGTCTGTGGTTCCCAGACCATTCACAGAGCCCAGGTTAGTGTCATGGGGCCCAAAATGCATACACACTGAGTCCAGTTTGTATCTCTGTACCCAAACTTGTCTCTGGACCAGAATGGGTCTCTGGGCCTAATCCACGCACTTAGTCCAGTTAGCACTGAGTTCAACCAGGGTCTTGGGCCCAAACCGCACACTGAGCTCACCAAGTTCAGCTAGAGTCTTGGGGCCCAGACTGCACACTGAACTCAGCTAGAGTCTCTGGGCCCAAAGTGCCTGCCAAACTCAGCTAGGGAGTCTGAGGCCAAACTGTGCTCTGAGCTCAGCCAGAGTGTTAGGGCCTGCACCACCTGCTGAGCTCAGCCAGGGACTCTGGGCCCAAACCACACACCGAAATCTGCTAGAGTCTCTGGGGCCTAACAGCCTGCCAAGCTGAGCCAGGGACTCTGGGCCCAAACCATGGCTGAACTCAGCTAGGGACTCTGGACCCAAACTGCGCACTGAATTCAGCCAGGAACTCTGGGCCCAATCTGTGCGCCGAGTCCAGCCAAAGTCTCAGGACCGGGACTGTGCGCTAAGCTCAGCTAGAGTCACTAGGCCCAAACTGCCCACCAAGTCCAGCTATGGACTCTGGGCCCAAGCCACACGCCAAGCTCAGATAGGGACTCTGGGCCCAAACTGTGTGCCAAGCTCAGCTAGAGTCTCAGAGGCTGAATCGCACTCCAAGTCCAGTTTGGGTCTCATGGCACACTGAGTTGAGCTTGGGTCACAGGGCCCAAACCATGCAGCAAGTACAGCTAGGGTCGCTGGGCCCAAATCTTGCATTGTGTCCCCTCTCCTGCAGCAATTCCCACTGGTTACCATGCCAGTCACCTCTGCTGGAGGGTTCCCAGCTGCAAACCTCAGCCACTGCCACTGGCGCTCTGGTCTGAGAAAATCTGTACTCCTCCTATGTGCAGGGTTATGCAGGTTTTCTGTACTTTGGTCCTTTCGAACTGTGTAGTACTTCTGCTGTAGTGGGGTGGGGAGCTTGGTGTTTCTGGTTCAGAATTCCGTGCAATCCCTGAATCGTTTACTGGAGCTTCTAAACACGGTCCATGCTGCTAGCTGCCATCTTGTATCTCCTGGTTGGTTTTTAAACAAATGTTCTAGGTACCACTAGCAATATCTAGGCCTGTATTTTTAAAATTAATGTTACTGTTTAAAACTTGATGCTGTTTGTATTGTTCCTGAAATGAGTATCATTTAAGGAAATCATCTCACCACACTGGCTCTCCACTCTTATTCATTTTGATGAGATTTCATTACAAATGAGAACAAATGGTTTTTATTAAGATCAGCAATGTTTTTTTTTTTACTTGCTAAATACAATGCAGTCTATCTAGTACATATCATTCTTTGTTCTCTCACAGCAATAAAACTTTCTTATGTCTTTCCACCATGTGTATCCTATCATGAATCATGGCATGCTTATTTTCCTCTATTCTCTATGTTTCAGTAATTTTTAAGATAATATTTTGGGAAATTTCCATCTCTCCTGAAAAAATTTTTAAAATATATTTTATTAATTAATTCATATTACATCTCAATTGTTATCCCATCTCTTGTATCCTCCCATTCCTCCCTCCCTCCCATTTTCCCCTTATTCCCTTACCCTTTGACTGTTCTTGAGGGAGATTACCTCCCCCTGTATATGCTCATAGGGTATCAAGTCTCTTCTTGGACTTCTGAAAAATTAAACTCATTCTTTTTTCTTTCTTTTCTGATACTGACCCAAAGGTCCTCTCTTTTATATATGAAGCAAAGCTACATGTCTTCATATTGAAAGCTTAATTTGTGGTCTCTATCACTCTCTCATCAAGTTGAATGTCTGAAATATTCACCAATCCAGAAAATGTTGATGTTATTCATGTATTTTATCAAGCCAAAGAACTGAAGCCATCTTGGATGCTTTCTTCTTCACTTTTATATGCAACAAGTCTTCTTCATCAAGTCTTCTTAAATAGACTTTTTGAAATATCATGTGTGCATTTTAACTATAACTGGTTACTTTCTCATATCCACTAGCTCCTTAATTTAGTCTCATCTTTATTTAATCTAGTTTTAAAATATGGTCATTTTTTCACATAAAATTATGTTTCTATTTAAGAACTTTTTCTATTTAAGAAATTGTTTGAGACCCTTCATAAATGACTGTTTTCTTGCTATTCTTAAGACATCCAGAAGAACACTCCAAAGCCTGAGCTTTGTCTGACCTTTCAGTTTGTCTGGCTCATTTTTCATTGCTTTCAAATATACCTTTGGAATATGAGAATTTATGTTTTCTATCATTTGTTGATAGTTCCCTGGGTGTGATTTAGATGGGCTGTTTATGGTTTTTGCTTGTTTCTTTCATTGAGTGAAGGTCTCACAAAAAATCCCAAGTTGGTCTTCAACTCACCAAGTAGTGATTGATGGCCTTAAATATAAAATCCTCATGCCTCAACCTTCCAAATGTCTAGAGTACAGGAATGAATCACCATGTTTAGTTAATTATCATTGCTTATATTTGTCCTCTTCATATATCCATTATTATTTCATGATGAAACTTTTCTTACATGTACACTAAATTCCTCAGTTTATTCTAAACCTCTCTTAGGGTTGATTTTTTTATTCTTTAAGTGATGTCATGGATTGTATCTGCAAGATATGTTGGTTATTGTTACTATCAATTTTGCTCCTAAAAAATTATGTATTGGCCTGTTTTATAATTACAAAGTCTATATGTGTACTTATTCAGAGTTTCATGACTATCATGTGTTGCAAAAGTATCCAGGAGACATTTGAAATTTTGGGTTGTTTCTGACAACTTCATTAGAAATGTAAACAGAATGAGGTCAAGAATTACCATTATTTATTGGCTTATGTTTTCTTAGAATAATGTGAAGATATTATACAATTCATTAGAGAAAATATATAGTTACAAGTTTCAAGAAAGGAAAACTTTTTCAATTTAGAAATCAGGGCAATGTAGCTATTCTTCAATTCTTGAAGAGTTTATTCTGGAAGTCTTTCCTTACAGATAAGCTATAGAATATAGAGGTAGTGACATTTTTAAATGGTCTAAGTTTGAAACCAACCTAAAATCCCTACTGCCCATCAACCCAGTCCTCATGTTCCCAGGTAACCATTAAACTCCATGACTCATTTGCATTGAGCAACAAATTTGCACAGGTCAACTAAAATTTAAATCAACTCATTCAAGAATTGTTAGCTGGCAATATACCTCAGTGGTAGAGGACCTGGCCAAAATGAATATTTGATCCCTAGTACATAAAACAATGATCTATGCATGTGATACCAAGTATTTTTAGAGGTGACAGTTGGACAGCAGTAAATAAAGTCTTTGTCCTCCTGGAACTTTTTACCATGCTTGTCTAGGTTATTTCTTTGAGGTTTTCTTAAAAATATATAAAAAAACTTTAAAATCATACAACAAGCATTTCATGTAATACTGAACCATTGTATAAGTGCCCACCTGAGCTGCCTAATTTCTGTCAGCTTGACACAAACTAGAGTCATCTGGAAAGATGAAACTTCAATTGAGGAATTACCTCTATCAGACTGTTTGTGGGAAAATCTCTGGGGTTATTTTCTTAATTAATGATTAATATAGGATCGTACAGCCCACTGTTGGCAGTACCAAACCTAGACAGGCGGTTCTGGGTTGTACAAGAAAGCAGGCTGAGGAAGCCACAAGGAGCAAGCTAGTAAGCAGCATCACTCCACAGCCTCTGCTTTAGCCTCCAGGTTCCTGTCTCAAGTGCCTGCCCTGGATTCTCCTCCCAGTGATGAACTATAAAGTATAAGCTGGCATAAACCCCTTCTTTCCCTAAACTGCTTTTGGCCAGTGTTCTGTCACAGAAACAGAAAACAGATTAACATAACACCCAAGGACTATTTAATGTTTTAGTGGAAGATACTTTGATGTTAAATCATTGTTTAATCTCTAGAACCTATAAAGTTACATTTACATTTGATGATTTTTTTCTAGTAGATATACAAAAGATATCTCTCAATAATTACATATTTTTTTACTTACAGTAACCAATTCTGTGTCTAACCCAACAAAAATGATTTCGGTATGCCTCTCCTGTACTGTAACAACATCATTCTTCTCATTCGCCTTTGATGCAGCTTTTCTGCCCTGTTTATTCCCTTGATGAATAAAAATTCTCTGAAACATCTTCACATTTATATGAGTATTGTATCTATAACTCTTTATAAATCATGTGGTGACAGGAAACTGACAATCTTCTCTGCTACAATTCTGATATTGATATAAAAGGAGAGTTGTTTTATTTTGTCCATCATTACCAGATCTTCAGTAGTGCAGATTTTTCTCTTCATACCATGCCCAATATTTCTGCAAAAGTACATATCTCTGTTGCAATCACACTTGGCTGATTTCAGTCTTAGTAGGTTATACATTTCTGGGAGTTTGCAGAAAGTTTTCTATCCCTGAAACTCTCCATCTTAACCTATTTTCCATTTGTTTAATTAACTTCTACTCATCATTCAAATCTTAAAAGTTATTTCCTTGAGAATTTTTCACTGACTATCACCACCCCTTTCTTAAAGTAAAATTTTAAAGCAGTGAGTCATTCCTTCCCAAACTCCTACCAAGCTGTACTTCACTAATTAGGTAATATGTTGTTTGAAGTTTGACTTCTTCTAAGATGGGACCATAGCTTCAGATTAATATGAATTAGAGACTCCATTCTCATAGTTCTCTTCTCAGTTCTATGTCAATACCCTGAGCATAGTACCTGCTTCTTAAGAATGCATTTATTATTATTATTTATTCTTTTATACATCATGGTCTTATCCCCTCCTTCCTTTCCTCCCAGTCCTACGCTCCCTCAATCTTTCTTCATCCTGCCTTACTTATTCCTCAGACAAGGGGAGCCTGCTGTACCCACACACTCCAGCTCATCAAGTCACATCACGACTTAGCAGGTCCTCTTCTACTGTGGCCCCTGAAGGGGAAGTGATCGAAAAGCAGGCAATAGAGTCCACGTCAGAGAAATCCTTTGCTCCTCTTACTAGAGGACATACATGAAGCCTGGGGTGCCCATTGGCTATATCTGTGTAAGGAGCCTAGGTTTGGTCTATGTATGGTCGTTGGTTGGTACTTAAGTCTCTACAAGCCCCTCTGAGCCTTGCTTAGTTGGCTCTGTTGCTTTCTTGTGGCACTCCTGTCTCTTCCAGGTCCTTTCCTCCTTCCCCTCACTTTTTGACAAATCTCCCTACACTTTGCCTAATCTTTGGCTGTTAGTCTCAGCACCTATTTTGAATTGCTTCTGGGTAGAGCCTCTCAGACAAAAACTCTGGTGGCACTCAGAGGAAGGATAGCAGGCTACCAAGAAGAGACTTGATACCCTATGAGCATATAAAGCGGGAGGAAGTCCCCCTCAGTCACAGTCATAGGGGAGGGGAGTAAGGAGAAAATGGGAGGGAGGGAGGGAGGAATGGGAAGATACAAGGGATGGGATACCATTGAGATGTAATATGAATAAATTAATAAAAAAATTCAAAAAGAAAAAAAAGAAAACTCTGCTAGACTCCTACATGCAAGCATAGTAGAATATCACTAATAGTGTTGGATTGGCTCTCTTTTGTGGGGTGGGTCTTAGGTTGGGCCAGCGATTGGTTGGGCATTTCCTTGATCTCTGCTCTATCTGCTCTATCGTTATCCCTGAACATCTTGTAGGTAGAATAAATCTGGGCTTGAAGTGTTTGTGGGTGTGTTAATCTTCCCATCCCTCCACTAGGAGTCTTGTATATTTAGAGGGTGCCTGCTACTAGGAGACTCTGCTAGAGTACCCCTCATGTCCCCCAGAAGCCTACCCTGACTTAGGTCACCAGCTTGTCACAGAGATGCTATGCCCACAGTTTCTCTTGTCTCTGCAAGGTTTCTGTTCTCCCACCTCTGTTCTCCCCAGTTCTGATGTCCACCGTCATTTCTCTCTGTGTTCCCTCTTTTACCTTGCTCATTCTCTTCAACTCCTATTGCTTTCTATGCTATTTGCACTTCTGAGTGAGATTTAAGCATCCTTCCTTGCATCCAATTTGTTACTTATCTTCTTTGGGTCTGTGCATTGTACTATGTTTATCCCACACTATATGGCTAAAATCCACTTATAAGTGAGAACATACCATGTCTATCTTTCTGCATCTGGATTACCTCACTCAGGATGATGGTTTCTGTTTCCATCTATTTGCCTGCAAACTTCATGATTTCTTTGTTTTTATTAGCTCAGTAGTATTCCATTGTGTAAATGTACCACAGTTTTTTTATCCATTCACTGGTTTAGGGGCACCTAAGGTGGTTTCCAGATTCTGGCTATTACAAATAAAGCTGCTATGAACACAGTTGATCAAATATCCTTGTTGTATGGTGGAGCAAAGCTGGGTCTTGAGGTTGATCTATTGCCAATTTTCTGAGAAAGTGACTGTTTGATTTCCAGAGGATTGTACAAGTTTGCACTCCCACCATCAATGGAGGAAGGTTCCTCTTTTCTCCACATCCTTGCCAGTATGTCTGTCATTTCAGTTTTTGAACTTAGCCATTCTGATAGGTGTAAGATGGAATCTTAGAGTTGTTTTGATTTGTACTTCCCTAAGAACTCAGAACACTTATCATTTCTTTAAGTGCTTCTTGGCCATTCGAGATTCCTCTATTGAGAATTCTGTTTATCTCTGTACCCCATTTTAATTCAATTATTTTGTCTTTTAGTGTTTAATTTGTTTAGTTCTTTATATATTTTGGATACTAGCCCTCCTTCCCATTTTTCCCTTACTCCTCTCCCCTATGACTGTGACTGAGGGGGACTTCCTCCCCCTGTATATGCTGATAGGGTATCAAGTCTCTTCTTGGTAGCCTGCTATCCTTCCTCTGAGTGCCACCAGGTCTCCCCATCCAGGGGATGTGGTCAAATATGAGGCACTAGAGTACGTGTGAAAGTCAGACCCCACTCTTCACTCAACTGTGGAGAATGTCTTGTCCATTGGCTAGATCTGGGTAGGGCTTTGATGATTACGGCCTGTATTGTCCTTGGCTGGTGCCATAGTTTGAGGGGGACCCCTGGGCCCAAATCTGCCTATCATAATGTTCTTCTTGTAGGTTTCTAGGAGAAAGGAATTTAATAATTTAATTCTTAGGTTCTAAACCCTTCACGTGTAAAATAAATAAGTCAAAATTTTAGAATAAAAATATAATTTATTTGCATAATGCAAGAAACACTTAATCTAACTAGCTAGGTTTTTGTTTGTTTGTTTGTTTGTTTTTAAAATCACTTTGGCCTCTATGCTTTAAGAAAATGACCTGTTGATCACCAGGTTTTATTTATTGTATGTTCATATATTTACAATTCTGAGAATTGAACCCCAGACCTAGAGGATGGTAGGCAAATTCTCTACCACTATGTTTCATACACAATCCTTCTTTGCTAATCCTTATATTTATGCTACTATCATTGTACACTTTTCTTCATATATTCTGCACTTACCATCCCTTTCTTGACATGTTCATCATTTAATAAAATCACACGTCGGAAGAATTCCAAGTTTTTCTTCGGGAAAAATTAATTTCTCTGTCCTGTTTTCATACAGTAATTTTCTGTTGTATATTGTATATACTTTAACAGAAAATGTAATACAGATCCACCTAACCAAGAAGATCAAGTACACACATTAGACTTGTTATGAGGAACTGGTGAGATAGACCACACTGGAACCTATTTGCTAAGAAATTTTCTGAAAAAAAATTCCAGCTGTGTACACTGTTAGGACTAACATATCTGGGAATGTCAAGCAATCATAAGAATCAACCCAATGGAAGTCCATTTGAAGAAAAGAATAAGGATGCTTCCTAAGAAAATATGTGCCTGTTTAATTTGAATATTTAATTTTTATAATTCTGTACATAAATACTATGTTTACATAATTTCTACTGCTGCTTTCCCTCCCTCCAAGTATTCCTGTTTACATCTTCTTCTAACATTCATGACCTACTGAGTCCATTTAGCATATGTATATATGTTTAGAGTTGCCAAGCTAAGATTGGATAACCTATCATGGTTCTTGTCCCTAGAGAAGACTGATCTCCTTCTCTCAGTAATTATTAATTTCCTGTAACTCCTCATCCAGGGCATAGGGCTTTATGAAATTTCCTCCATCCAAGATGGATTGTTGATTGATGTTATCATTATATACCTCTTATTTAGGGAACCATATTGTTGAGACTTCACAGCTGCTGCTTCCCTTTCATGTCTAGAAGACACTATCTTCCAAAAAGCTTCCTTGTTGTTTGGTTCTTATAATTATCCCACCTCCTTTTGCACAATATTTCCTGAGTCTTGATGTAGGGATCATATTGTAGATGTATCAGTTGGGGCTGTGAAATCCACAATTAGTTATTCTCTGCATTTTTACCAGTTATGGATATTTAGTATTCTCCATCTGCTACAAAAAGAATCTTGAGAATGTCTGTTTTAAAAAAGAAATAAGGCACAATGATCATGTCACTAATAAAGAAATAATTTTAAAAGAAGATACAGACACACACATATCAAGACCCTTGGTATTTATGTCTGAGAGGTCTAGCAAACCATCTTAGAAATCCAGCAGTAGCATATAAAAATATTGAGTTAATGAATGAATATGTGTACTAATATTAAACAAAGCTTATGCAGGCCTATTTTTGGCAATAGTCTTTGACAATAATCTTCTAGCACTAGATCACAGAAGACTAGGAAAAAAGGGATTACTCTGTTAAGTGATATATAATTAAACTGGGCTTCAAAATGGTTTATTTTTCCTTTTTCAAAAAGTAATTCAAAGTTAACTTGAGTTAGTATAATAACAATGTTGCCTCTGTTTTTAACCCAATAAAGAAAGAACTTTGAGATGGCCAATATACTTTTCTTCTTTGTTTCTGTTTTCCTCAACATTTATATCTATACAAGCAATTTTCTCTCTTCAGTTCATTAGAAAGAACACTCACTGCCAGGTCGTGGTGGTGCACACTTTTAATCCCAGCACTTGGGAGGCAGAGGCAGGCAGATCTCTGTGAGATCAATGCCAGCCTAGTCTGTAGATTGTGTTCCAAGACAGCCAGGACTAAACAAAACAAAGAAACAAACAAACAAAAAACAAAAAACACAAGTGAACAAACACTCAATGTACTTTGTAAGATAAATTTTGACTGGTTCTAAAATCACAAATAAAAGCTAATTACTTTTTTTCTAGCTTAGTTAATTGTGATTTTTGTTCTTTCACAGATATATCAACCTAACTTTCACCCACAAGCTGTTAAGTGCTGGAGAAACTGACTTTTAAAAATACCAACAAGGTTTATATACTTTTACCCACTCTCTTTGTTTTACCAATGGTCACATATGGAACTTTATTTTCTCTTTTTTAAGATTTATTCTCCCATGCTTCTCTCATCTAGAGTCCCAATAGGATGTCATTATGATAGGCAGATTTCGGCCCAGGGGTTCCGCTCAAACTAAGGCACCAGCCAAGGACAATACAGGCGGTAAACTTTAAACCCCTACCCAGAACTAGACAATGGTCAGAACATTCTCCACAGTTGAGTGGAGAGTGGGATATGACTTTCGCACGTACTCTGGTGCCTCACATTTGACCATGTCCCCTGGACGGGGAGACCTGGTGGCACTCAGAGGAAGGACAGCAGGTCACCAAGAAGAGACTTGATACCCTATGGGCATTTACAGGGGGAGGTAATCCCCCTCAGGAACAGTCATAGGGGAGGAGAATAAGGGGAAAATAAGAGGGAGGGAAGAATGGGAGGATACAAGGGATGGGATAACCATTGAGATGTAACAAGAATAAATTAATAAAAAAATTTTAAAAATTATTTATTTTTAGGCATGTGTGTGTGTGTGTGTGCGTGCGCGCACTCACATGGGCTTGTGTGTGCAAGAATCTGTAAAGAGCACAAGAGAACATCAAATTTCCTGGTGTTGGAATTACAGGTGTTTTAAGTGGCCTCATATGGGTCCTCTGAAAGAGAAGCAAGGACTTTAACTTTGAGGAAAGAAGAAAATGTTCTAAGACTACATTGTGATGAGGTATAATTCTACATATTTACTAAAAATTATTGAATGTTTACAAGACATATTTTACTTTATAACTGTTTTCAAAATTTTTATGTAGTAATTCAAGCTTTCACAAGTACCTAATAGAACAATGTATAAAAAAGAAAATTTAAGGAAAAATATTCCTACTATATCTTAACATTTATTTGGAATGACTGTTATGTAGAATAACAGCATATATTTTATATAAAAATGCTTACAAATAGAAAGCTTTGACAAGACAGCCAGAAAAGTAAGGGGTGGGAAGAATGGGAAAAAGAACATTTGATTGGTGGGTACTGCACTACAGTTTTGTAGAAGCAAGGAGTTCTGCTGTGCTACTACACAGCAGGGTCACTTTGAATAACAAAATGTGCTGCATATTTTAAAAAGGGTAGGAAAAGTGATTTAGAATGTTTTCATACAAAAAAGTGGTATATTTTTGAGGAGCTAGACATGCATATATTAATTTTATCATTATACAATACATATATATTAAAATATGATATCCTGTTCAATATATATCCCTATTTTTTGTATTTTATGAATTAACTAATAAATTTTAATATGAAAATTTTTGAATATCATCACAACGTGACAGAATAATTGTAAAATCCCAATTACTTATTGACCATAAGCAAAGTTTAGTTCATGACAATGTGATTTTATGAAAACATATTATCTATTTTGATTCTACAACATGTAGCAACAATTTATATTTTCAATCAATTTATATTTTAATAAAAATTATTATATCACATAGGAAAAGATATATAGGTTAATTAATTTTTTTTTTTTACCAAATCTTGCTTTCCTTTCCACAATTACTGGAATTTAACAATATTTAAAATGAAAAACAAATATCTGTAATTTACAATAAATAGAAAATAAAATATATCATAAAATAAAAATGATAGTGTAGCATTTGATGATATAATGATCTAAGTTAATTTTCTACTTAAAATGATTTCTACATAGCATGATTTATATTAGTCAGATTTCCCCATAGAAACAAAAATAGTAGAAACACAAAGATACATACACAGTTTTCCCATCTGTATGCATGGAGGATTTGTTCCATGATTCTCAGGAGGAATGAAAATATTTAGATGCTCAAGTCCTTTTGGAGAAAATGGCATAGCATTTGCATAGCACCTAAACATGCTTTCCTACACATTGTAAGTTACTTCTCCGTGACTTGCAATAGCTAATGTCCCATAAATTGTAAGAAAATAGCTATTTTATTCTCTAGATTGATGAAAATAAAAGTCAATAAGAGTTTATACATGTTCCAAAAGGACATATTTTTTCACATATTTCTACTAGCTGTTGGTTGAATGAATGTGGGTCCAACTAATATGGAAGTTGAACTGTAGGAGTGTGTGTGTGTGTGTGTGTGTATGCATGCATGCGTGTGTGTGTGTTCATATGTAGCGAGAGAGAAAAAATGTTCTTTAAAGATTTGTCTTATACTATTGTGAGGCTAAAAAGTCTGAAATCTATAGAGCATTGGAGGCTGGAAGCTCAGGCCAGAGTTAATTCTATAGTTTTGAAATAGAATTTCTTCTTTAGAAACTCACTCCTTTTTTTTATATCCTTCAATGGATTAGACTATATTAGACCCAAGAACATACTGTAGTTACTGCCTTTAGCTAAGCTCAATTGGTTGTACATGTTAACCAGATATACAAAATACCTTAGTGTTTATTAAAGAATGGGCCACTAAAGCCTAACCGACTTGAATTAGTTTCTTTTTGATCATTATCATAGACAATATCTGACATCAACCAATAGAAAGAAAGACTTATGTTGAGTTCCAGTTTCAGGATTATCGCCTCATTATACTTAGACCCCTTGTCTTTTGACCAGTAACAAGGAAATACAGCATGACAAGGAGTACATCATGGCCAAGAGTAACAGGATAAGAGAGAATGGACAGTCTGTTGTCATAACATGAGGGAGTAGATTTCCTTCTGTCAGAGGTCTAGTGGAGGGAAATAAGACTGAAGACGGAGGGAGGGTAGGAGCAGGAAGATACAAGTGAGGGGATAACAATCGGGATGCAATTTGAATAAATTATAATAAATTTTAAAATATTGAAAATTTAAATTAAATTTTCACAGAAAAAAAGAGGATACAGGGTCTCTAAATCCCCTTCACTGGCCCATTACCATATGACTGAAAACCTCTACTTGCAAAAGTTTTTGCCACTTCCTAAGAGTACCACATGCTACAGACCAAGCCTTTAAGACACAAGTCTTTGGAGGACAGATACTGAAACCACAGCACTAACCACCAGAATAACTTTATATGTAAAACTCAGGAAACAAAGCTAGGTGCTATGGTGCAAGCCTGTAACCCCAGCACTCAGGAAGACAGAGGCAGGTGGATCTCTATGAGTTCAAGGCCAGCCTGGTCTAAAACACAAGTACAAAATAGCCAAGGCTACGCAGTGAAACCCTAGACCCTCACATTTTCCTAGACTCTCACAAGAGCCTTTTCAAATGATTAGCTATGACAAAAAGTTCAATTATAATACACATTGGTAAAGACCAATGGTTTTCCAAAACCTTATCCATAAAAATATTTTTAATGAACCATGAATCAAATTTTTAATGTGTAAAAAAAAGACAAATAAGTAGATCTTTTATGGAAAATAAGTGGCATCTCTTAGAGCCTATTTTTTCCACTTCTTGTCAATTTTGACAGCAATTGCTACCATGAACTCTAGTATACATTTTAAAAAAAAATTCATTGGTGTGTTGCAGCTATAAATTCAAAGGCTTCCTAGGGCAAGACAAATAAGAGAAACCAATGAAGTCTACCGTCTGGCCCTTGACTGCATGGCTGGAAGGAACATGTGTAGTGGTGCAGAATGTAGTCTATAGTTTTGGCATACAGAGTGGCCTCTCTTGGTACTTGATAATTGATATTGTAAATAACAATGCATATGGCTCATGTTGAGTGATCTAATTTTTCATTTAAAAGCCAGTATTTTGGGACAACATGAATGATACTTGGTTACAAACTTGATAACAACCTGAGTTTGATCCTTTGAACTAATTTGCTGTAAGGAGAGAAACAACTCCTACAAGTTATCTTCTGACCTTATTGTACATCAAAACTTTTCCAGGCTAAAAGCTACAAATACATCTACTCACCCTAGATAGGAAGCCTGCAATAGAACAATGTACGGATACCACCAAAGCCCTACTTGGTGAAACAGTGAGTTTTATTGGGGTTACTTACAAAAGTATGAGTGAGGGGTTACTTAAAGCAGCAGAAATGACTCAAAGACAGCTGCATCACCAAAGCCCGCCCTGTCATGGGTGACATCTGACAAGAGCTGGGAACCTGAAGCACACTGCCAACCTTGCAGGAGTTTCCCTTCCAAATGACTCAGTTACTCTTATCTTCTACCCAGCTCTGCTGGTTTCTGTTTCTCTGTCTTTTTTGCAGCTTTGGCTTGTCTGAGGGTGACATTCAGCAATCTTTTTTGTTTACTTATGAGAAGTGGGGGGTGGTTTCTAGGAAACCTGGTCTAGTTCAGGGAGTTTGAAACTCTTTTGAGTTATTTGCCTCCTGGCTTAAGGAGTCTCCCTGTAGGATGGAATGTTTCAATCTCAGAATGGTTACAAAACAAACCTCCACACTTAGGCTGTGGTATTCTTTCCTTTCTCTCTTCTCTTTCTCCCTCTATTTATACTCTTTCTCTCACCCTTGCCTGTACCCTTTCCCCTCCCTCTCTTCCTGTCCACTTCTACCCCTCCCTCTCCCACACTAAATAAAGGTAACAGCCAGGTATCTTTTGTGATGGCTAACCTTATGTTTTTATTTAAATTACTGTGCTTAAGAGATCTATAAAAGAAAAAAAAATGCCTCTAACCTGTAAGCCCCACTTGACAAGGACAAATAACTTCCTGGAATGCTGGGGACTGTAGTTCATGTAAGGTTACAAGCCATGTGTTTTTGCTTCTATAAACAAAGTTTGGTTGTACAAACTGCACAGAATGTCTGCCTGATCACATAGATAGGCAAGAAGTATGTCATAATGTATGTTTGCACTTAATTGAACAAACGTGAGACATATATAGTCTTTAATGTTTTCTCATTATCAGTCACTGACTAATAAATTTAGCACCATACTCAGAATGCCGGGTATGGTCCTGGCCAGTAATTAATAAATCTCATTTTAAATTTGACTAAAAAAATGTGGTAGTGGTCTTATTCTCACCCAGTGTGATTAGCACTTTCAATCCTTTATGTGAGTGTTCTTATCAATTTGTATTAGTTCAAGAGAAGTTCAGCACTATGGAACAAACTCATGGTATTACAGATTATGTTTATTTGACTGTTGTTAGTTTTTTTCTTTTAGCATCAGTACTAAATTACATTTAGATTTGTCAGCAGTCAACACAGTTTTTGTTTTTATACATTCTACTGTCAATTCCTAAAATATATAAAATTTAAATTTGTTTTAAGGTGATAAAACAAAGAACTTGTATAAATCAATTACTGGTGTTGGGACTTTGTTTTAGTTTTGTTTTTCATCTGACAGTTGCAACCTTTTTCCTGTATTAAAAGCTGATGCATTTCACAAAATCTGACGTGTCCTTTCCAATAGGAAAAAATGCTTAGGTACTGTTTAAGTTAAAAAATTTCCTGTTATAAATCTCAACTTGATTAAAAATTCTAAATTTTTTTAGAGAATGGAATATGGTCTAATCTTTCAAAAATTAATTAGTGGCATGTATTTTCCTTCCTCTTCCCTGCAAACACAAATTTATGCACACAAAAATAACTGCACTTTACTGAATAGTTGGGGCATTACACAGTACTACAATTATCTTCCTTTTCAGCAACATATACTTTCAAATCCAACTAGAGAATAAAATTATATTGTGTTAATTTATAGAGGAAACAAAAAACTTGCTTATTTATGAGGAAGTAAGGAAGTTATGAGAAATTATCATTGAGCACTTAGAGAAAAAAGAAGATTCTTTACACTTCAACAGTTTTTTTTTCTAGAAGGGTGGCTGTTGTTAGTTTCCTTTCTTTATTTACTCTAACAAGGCAGATTCAATTTTCTCTCCAACTCAAAATAAAATCCACAGCATTGTGATTACTTGAAACATAATTGAGTAATTAGATAGAAAAAGTGCATGGAATTTTTATAGAGTTCGCACTTGGTCATGTGAACAGTGTTCAAGGTTGCTTTGCATTGGCCAAATTCCAATCACTGCAGCAGCATCTGTTACTAACCAGGTTTATCTATCTTTTGAATTCCAGTTGCATAACAGAGCACAATTATGTGGTATTTGGGGAAAATATTTTCTATTTTCATACTGGACAGAAAATACTAGTAAATATGTCAAAATAACAATTTGCAAAAGAAAGATATCATTTGAAACAGAATAAAAAGTGTTTGATCTATAGACTTTGCATGTTTGTACTAAGTTAAAAGGATAGAAATGACGAAAATGTGCACAACTCTCAGCATGCCATTGCCAGCACTGCATGCTTCAAATGTGATCTTTGTTTCAGCTTGGCCACCCAGAGAAATAGATATGAATAAGAGATGTCTTTATTCAGTGTGTACTACTTAACAGGTACACCTATGGACAAGGGCTTTTGTAAACAAGATCATGAAATGTTTTGTACTACAAAGGCTTTTGCTTTGCATTTCTGTTCTGAGGTAAGAAAATAAGATCCATAGGTCCTGTCAGAGGCTTGAGGGAACTGAAGGAACAGGTTTCCTAAGCCATATACTTTTAATTTCCAAAAAAAACCATAACTTACAAAATTGTTTTTAAACAGGAAGTAACATTTTGATCTGCAGGATTCTTCCTTCATTTATAATTCCCTTTTCTACAATTATTTTGTATAAATATCATTGATATTTTGAGAGGCTGAATTAGCATACCTCAGAAAATGCAGCATATAATTTTGTAGCAAAAGAAGTACTCCAGATATTTGGGCTATTATTCTTAGAATATATTGTGTTGTCCTTATTAATGTAATGGAATACTCTCAGATCTCAATGCATCTACTTTTATGAGAACCATCTCCCAACCAAATTAATAACAAGATAAAACTGAGAATTTGTCAGAATGACTTAGGAGTTTTGATGGACTCAGTAAGAAGCTTGCATTGACCACAGCCAATCTTAATCCAAATACATAAATAAAACATACCAGTTTTGCAAGAAATCCAAGGTTGACTAAATCAAAGTTGGTTTCATGCATTGTTATCATGTAAATCCATACAGACTTCTAAACCTCACCGTAAGACCTATTGAATTTGAATGGCCAAGAAAATAATCTAAGTTTATAAATTGTTAACAAGGTGTTTGAAAAACACTGTTACAGCACTAATGAGATATGCCAAGAAAGACTATAGTATAATGGATGTATAGGGACATGCATTATTTTGTTCAAGATGAGACATTTTGAGAGAAAGAGGGTGCTAGTCAGTCATATACCAAGACAACTGAATTAATGGGCATGTTTTAGAGAAAAACATATCATACATCAATGTAATATTAATTAAAACTTGTATAATACTTTTAAAACAAAGTTTTGTTTTTGCTATCTAGAACAGTGTGAAGTTCTTAGAGAAATTCTGTGAAGGGTATATAGCTCAGTGGTAGAGGGCTTGTTTAGCATGAGCAAGACCCTTAGTTCAACTCCTGGTATGAAAGAGAAGGGATGTGTCTTGGTAAAGGTTTCTATTGATGTGAAGAGATACCATACACACAGCAATGCTTGTAAATGAAAACATTTAATTGGGGCTGGCTCACAGTTTAGAGGCTTAGCTCATTATCACCATTGTGGGAAGCATGGTGGCATTCAGATAATAGTGCTGAGGGGTAGCTGAGAGTTCTACATCTGAATCAGTGAGCATCAGAAAGAGCAAATGAGCTATACTGGGCTTAACTTGAGTATCTGAAACCTCAAAGCCTATCCTCACACAGTGACACACTTCCAACAAAAGGCCACCCCTATTCTTCCAACAAGGCCATACCTACTAATAGTGCTACTCCCAATGAACTGGGGGGACTTTTTTCCAAACCGCTATAAAGAGGGAGTGAATTAATAGAAATCATGAATTACTATATATTCTCTCTCTCCTTATATATCCCAAACTGTAGGCATATATCACTAGAGTAGTACTCTGTTGACACTCAAAGTACATAGTTTTCTTCAATATTTACTCTTACTGTATATTATATGTGCTCCAACAAATATACAGTGATATATATCTACCATACATGATAGTTTCACTGCCCTAAAAATTTGTTTATGCTCCATTTATTCATTTTTTCCTCTTTTCTGACCCCTAGGAACTAATGTTTTTTTTAACCATCTGTAGTTTTGCCTTTTTCTGAAAGTCATATAGTGAGACAATGTTGTCTTTCATACCAACTCCTTTCTTTTGAAATATGCTCCCCTTTTCTGGAGATGAAAAGGGGGAAAGAGGGAAGAGGATGAGAGGGCAGGATCTGGAGGAGAGGAGGGAGGGGGCTGGTTGTGATAGGGATGTAAAAGGAATAAATAAAAAACAATAAAAAATAAAAGAAAATTATCACCAGATTTTAAAAAATGAATAAATGCATAAGCCACCATACCCAGCTTTATTGCTCAGTTTTAAGGCTCTTCCAAAATGTTTTTTTGGATAGTAAGAATTTATAAGATTTTTTTTTTAATCAAATATTTTCTTCTGGTGGAGGGGTTTGTCTCTTCATACTATTGATATGTTTCAAAATTTCTTAATTTCATAAGGTAGAAGTTGAAGTGATATATTTTTCTGTTTTTGATGTGTATGGGTATTTCCCCTGCATATATGTCTATGTAGTATTTATATGATTCATTCTAACAGGAGTCAGAAGAGGGAATCTGTTACCCTGGAACTGGGGTTACAGATGATTGTAAGTCATCATATAGGTGCTAGGAACTAAACCTGGGCCCAGTGCTCTTAATCACTAAGCCATCTCTCTATGCCCTAGTGACACATTTTACATTTCTTTAGAGAACTTTCTATGTTCTTTTCCAGCTAGCTTTCTTTCATTGATTAAACATTGCATGATCAGATCCTTTTGAAATTTAATTATGCCTTAAACTTGTTTACACTAAACCTCCCAGTATTTCACCAAACTAATTTCTGTTCTTCCTACCTGGGCACTGTTATCTTCTTTGGTGATTGCAATTTTCTTCATATGTTTCTCTCCCTCTTCAAATGAGGGTGCAGAAGTTGCTCTATGACCTAACCTCTGATGAGCTAAAAAGAGTTATGGAATAATCAGTCAGTTCAGCTTTTGACTGGATAGGATGGCATATTGACTTCTAGGTAGGCCTCTTCCATGCCAGACCAGAATTCAGAGTCTAAATATTATTTTTTTCCATTTTCTTTGTTTGATTTTGTTTCTTTTTTTTGTTTGTTTGTTTTTGTTTGTTTGTTTGTTTCAATTTTCTAAACACTTTTGAGGAGAATCTTTGGTCTAATGCATTCTTCCATATTCCAGTTCAGCTAATCATTGTAGGCTTTGTTAGTAGCTCTGGAGAGGGAGTTCATAGAAGACTTAGATTCTTTTGACACAGAAAATAATTGTTCTAGATCTGTAGAATAGAAGGACTGTAGAAATAACTTGGTCAGTAGAGTGATTGAGGCATATTCTAGAGTACTTGATTTCAGAGTCTTAGCAACCGCATAAAACATTGGACATGGTAGTACATTGCTGTAATCCCAATAACTGGAAAGCAGAGACAGGAGAATTCTGGCACCTGTGGGCCAGCTAGTCTTGAATAAGGTGTGGGTTCTGTTAAAAACTCCATCTCAAAAATAAAATAAAATGTGGAGAATATTAGAAGACAACCAAATGCCAAACTCTGATATCCATGCACAAACATGTGCATATTCTTCTACATACATACTGTAAAGATTACAGTGATTTGAATTCTAGCATCATAGCTTTTATGAAGAATCTCTTTCAGCCTCCAGAGGTATTACAAATGATCCACAGGTGTAGCTGGTTTGAGGAAACAGATGTGTTCTTGAAGAGTTGTGTGCAAATTGAATTTTTGTTAATTGAATCTTATTTAGAATTCATTTTGGAGAGCTAGCTATTTAAAGTAGCCCTTTGGTGAGTTCTTTTGTAAAATGAATAATTGCTCCCTAATTTATCACTTTTTTGAGAATGCAGACTTTCCTGTGTGGCACTTTCTTAAAGCTATGTACAATTTGAAGCCTATGTAGGATGTACAACATACTTGTGCATCTTGGTAACAATGCAACTCATTTTCTTTTTTTTTTTTTTTTACTATGTCAACATATTTCTTTTTTTTTTTTTTTTATTAATTTATTCTTGTTACATCTCAATGTTTATCCCATCCCTTGTATCCTCCCATTCCTCCCCCCCCCATTTTCCCATTATTCCCCTCCCCTATGACTGTTCCTGAGGGGGATTACATCCCCCTATATATTCTCATAGGGTATCAAGTCTCTTCTTGGCTACTTGCTGTCCTTCCTCTGAGTGCCACCAGGTCTCCCCCTCCAGGGGACATGGTCAAATGTGAGGCACCAGAGTATGTGAGAAAGTCGTATCACACTCTCCACTCAACTGTGGAGAATATTCTGACCATTGGCTAGATCTGGGAAGGGGTTTAAAGTTTACCTCCTGTATTGTCCTTGGCTGGTGCCTTAGTTTGAGCGGGACCCCTGGGCCCAAATCTGCCTATCATATTGCTCTACTTGTAGATTTCTAGGACCCTCTGGATCCTTTTATTTTGCTGTTCTCCCATGCGTCTCTCATTTAGAGTCCCAATAGGATGCCTTCCCCTCTGTCCCAGTTTCCTGGTAAGTGAAGGCTTTCGTGGGACATGCCCCTTGGGCTAGTATGCAGATATAAGTGAGTATATACCATTTGATTCTTTCTGCTTCTGGGTTAACTCACTCATTATGATCATTTCTAGCTCAATCCATTTATCCACAAATTTCGGGAATTCCTTGTTTTTAATAGCTGAGTAGTATTCCATAGTGTATATGTACCACAGTTTCTTTATCCACTCTTCTACTGAGGGACACTTAGGCTGTTTCCATGTTCTGGCTATTATGAATAAGGCTGCTATGAACATGGTTGAGCAAATTTTCTTGTTGTGTGCTGGAGCATCTTCTGGGTATATTCCAAGGAGTGGAATAGCTGGGTCTTGAGGAAGCCCTATTCCCATTTTTCTGAGATAGCACCAGATAGATTTCCAAAGTGGCTGTACTAGTTTGCATTCCCACCAGCAATGAAGGAGTGTTCCTCTCTCCCCACATCCTCGCCAGCATGTGGTGTCGCTTGAATTTTTGATCTTAGCCATTCTGATGGTTGTAAGATGGAATCTCAGAGTTGTTTTGATTGCATTTCCCTGATGACTAAGGAGGTTGAGCATTTCTTTAAGTGTTTCTCAGCCATTTGATACTCCTCTGTTGAGAATTCTCTGTTTAGTTCCAAGCCCCATTTCTCAATTGGGTTATTCGGTTTGGTGGTGTTTAATTTCTGAGTTCTTTATATATTTTGGATATTAGACCTTTGTCAGATGTAGGGTTGGTGAAGATTTTTTCCCAGTCTGTAGGCTGTCGCTTTGTTCTCTTGACAGTGTCTCCTGCCTTACAGAAGCTTCTCAGCCTCATGAGGTCCCATTTATTAATGGTTGACATTAAGGCCTGGGCCGTTGGTGTTCTGTTCAGGAAGTTGTCTCCTGTGACAATATGTTCCAGGCTCTTTCCCACTTTTTCTTCTAAGTGGCTTAGTGTCTCTGGTTTTATGTTGAGGTCTTTAATCCACTTGGATTTGAGTTTTGTGCAAGGTGACAAATATGGGTCCAGTTTCATTTTTTTACACATAGACCTCCAGTTAGACCAGCACCATTTGTTGAAGATGCTATCCTTTTTCCATTGAATGGATTTGGCTTCTTTGTCAAAAATCAAGTGACCATATGTGTGTGGATTCATATCTGGGTCTTCGATTCGATTCCACTGATCAACCAGCCTGTTGCTGTGCCAGTACCATGGTGTTTTCATTACTATTGCTTTATAGTACAGTTTGAGATCAGGTATGGAGATTCCTCCAGAGCACCTTTTATTGTACAAGGTTGTTTTAACTATTCTGGGTTTTTTGTTTTTCCATATGAAGTTCAGAATTGAACTTTCAATGTCTTTAAAAAATTGTGTAGTTATTTTGATAGGGATTGCATTGAATCTGTAGATTGCTTTTGGTAGGATGGCCATTTTTACTATGTTAATTCTCCCGATCCATGAGCAAGGAAGATCACGCCATCTTCTCAGGTCATCTTCAATCTCTTTCTTCAGAGTTTTGAAATTTTTTTCATACAAGTCCTTCACTTGCTTAGTTAGGGTAACTCCTAGATATTTTATATTGCTTGTGGCTAATGTGAAGGGTGTGGTTTTCCTAATTTCTTCCTCTGTAAGCTTGTCATTTGTGTATAGGAAGGCTACAGACTTTTTGAGTTAATTTTGTATCCAGCCAATTTGCTGAAGGTGTTATCAGCTTTAGGAGTTCTCTGGTGGAGTTTTGAGGGTCACTTATGTACACTATCATATCATCTGCAAAGAGGGATAATTTGACTTCCTCCTTTCCCATTTGGATACCCTTGATCTCCTTTGTTGTCTTATTGCTCTGGCTAGAACTTCGAGTACTATATTGAAGAGATATGGAGAGAGTGGGCAGCCTTGCCTTGTTCCCGATTTGAGAGGAATTTCCTTGAGTATCTCACCATTTACTTTGATTTTGGCTATTGGCTTGCTGTATATAGCCTTTATTATGTTGAGGAAGTGCCTTGTATCCCCGATCTCTCTAAAACTTTAAACATGAATGGGTGTTGAATTTTATCAAATGCTTTCTCTGCATCCAAGGAGATATCATGTGTTTTTTTTATTTTCAGTTTGTTTATATGATGGATTACATTGATGGATTTCCGTATATTAAACATCCCTGCATGCCTGGAATGAAGCCTACTTGGTCATGATGAATGATATCTTTGATGTGCTCCTGTATTCGTTTTGCAAGTATTTTATTTAGTATTTTTGCATCTATGTTCATAAGAGAAATTGGTCTGAAATTCTCTTTCTTTGTTGAGTCTTTGTGAGGTTTAGGTATCAATGAGACTATGGCCTCATAGAATGAATTTGGTAATTTTCCATCCATTTCTATCTTTTGGAGTAGCTTGAAGAGTATCGGTATTAGCTCGCCCTTAAAGGTCTGGTAGAATTCTGCACTGAAACCATCTGGCCCTGGGCTTTTTTTGGTTGGGAGACCATCGATGATTGCTTCTATTTCTGTAGGGGAATGGGACTATTTAACTTGTTTATCTGTTCTTCACTCAACTTGGCAAGTGAACTTGATCAAGAAAATCGTCCATTTCCCTTAGATTTTCAAATTTTGTGGCATATATGCCTTCAAAGTAGGATCTTATGATTCTTTGAATTTCTTCAGTGTCTGTTGTTATGTCTCCCTTTTCATTTCTGATTTTGTTCATTTCAATACTGTCTCTCTGCCTTTAGTTAGTTTGGCTAATGGTCTGTCTATCTTGTTGATTTTCTCAAGAACCAGCTTTGGTTTGTTGATTCTTTGGACTGTTTTTCTTAGTTTCTAATTTGTTAATTTCAGCCCTGAGTTTGATAATTTCCAGGCGTCTACTCCTCTTGGGTTTTCTGCTTCTTTTTTTTCTAGGGCTTCCAGTTGTGTTGTTAAGATGCTTATGTGCGATGTTTCCAATTTCTTTTTAAAGGCACTTAGTGCTATGAATTTTCCTCTTAGCACTGCTTTCAATGTATCCCACAAATTTGGGTATGTTGTTTCTTCATTTTCATTGAATTTCAGAAACTCTTTCTTTATTTCTTCCTGACCCAGGTGTCATTTAGCAGAGAGTTGTTTAGTTTCCACAAACGTGTAGGCTTTTTGTTATTTCTGTTGTTGTTGAATTGCAGCCTAAGAGCATGGTGATCTGATAGGATACAAGGTATTATTTCAATCCTCTTGTATCTGTTGAGGCTTGCTTTGTGACCTACGATGTGATCAATTTTGGAGAAGGTTCCATGGGGTGCAGAGAAGAAGGTGTATTCTTTCTTGTTTGGGTGAAAGGTTCTATAGATATCTGTTAGATCCATTTGACCCATGGCATTGGTTAATGATGTTATTTCTCGGCTTAGTTTCTGTTTCAATGACTTATCCTTCAGTGAGAGTGGGGTGTTGAAGTCTCCCACTATTATTGTGTGGGGATCGATGTGTGGTTTAAGCTTTTTTAGGAGATCTTTTACATATGTGGGTGCCCTTGTATTGGGAGCATAGATGTTCAGAATTGTGATGTCATCTTGGTTGACTTTACCTTTGATGAGTATGAAGTGTCCTTCCTCATCCCTTTTGATTAATTTTGGTTGAAAGTCTATTTTGTTCGATACTAAAATGGCTACCCCTGCTTGCTTCTTGTGACCATTTGCTTGGAATATTTTTTCCAACCTTTTACCCTGAGGTAATGCCTTTCATTATGGGTGAGATGTGTTTCTTGGATGCAGAAGAATGTTGGGTCTTGTATATGTACCCATTCGGTTAGTCTGTGTCTTTTTATTGGAGAATTGAGGCCATTGATGTTGAGAGATATTAATGACCAGTGACTGTTAAGAGTCTTAATTTTGATGTTGTTTCCAGTCGAGCGTTTGTGTAGTTGTGTTTTTGCCATGGGATAGTTATCTATTTCCTGGGTAGTTTTGGTTGTAGCTTGACCCTTTGGGATGGAGTTTTCCTTCTAGTACCTTCTGTAAAGCTGGGTTTGTGGATAGGTACTGTTTGAATTTGTTTTTGTCATGGAATATTTTGTTTTCTCCATCAATGGTTATTGATAATTTTGCTGGGTAAAGTAGTCTGGCCTGGCATCTGTGTTCTCTTAGGGTTTGCAGGATCTCTGTCCAGGCCCTTCTGGCTTTTATGGTCTCTGCTGAGAAGTCAGGTGTAATTCTGATAGGTTTACCATTAAATGTTATTTGGCCCTTTTCCCTTGCAGCTTTTAATATTTTTTCTTTGTTCTGCATGTTTTGTGTTTTGATTATTATGTGGCGGGCAGTTTTTCTTTTCTGGTCAATTCTATTTGGTGTTCTGTAGGCCTCTTGTATGTTTATAGGCATCTCTTTCTTTAGATTGGGGAAATTTTCTTCTATGATTTTGTTGAGAATAGTTTCTGGGCCCTGGAGTCTGATGTCTTCTCTTTCTTCAATGCCTATTATCCGCAAATTTCTTCTTTTCATGGTGTCCTTAATTTCTTGGATGTTTTGTGTCAGGAGTTTTCCAGATTTGGCATTTTCTTTAATGGTTGATTCAATATCTGTGATTGTATCTTCTAGCCCTGAGATTCGTTCTTCCATCTCTTGGATTCTGTTAGAAAAGCTCACCTCTGTGTTGCTCGCCTTCTTCTCTGAGGTCTCACGTTCTCGTTTTTCTTCTGTCTGTGTGTTTATCATTGAATCCATTTTCATTTTCAGATCTTGAACTGATTTTTTGATTTCTTTCATCTGATTTTTTGTATATTCCTGAGTTTCTTCCATTGCCTCTTTATAGGTCTTCAGAGCTTGAACCGTTTTAGTTATTTCTTTCATCTGGTTGTTTGCATTTTCCTGCAATTTTTCCAGTTCCACTCTATGTGCTTCTTTTATGTCTCTCACCTGTTTGTCTGCGTCTTCCTGCATTTGATTACGAATTTTATTTGTTTCCTCCATTATCATCCTCATTACTAAGGATTTGAGGTCATTTTCTTGTATTTCCGTTGTATTTGAGTTCTCTGGGTGGTTTTCTTTGGGATAGCTGGAAACTGGAGACGCCATGTTGTTTTGGGGTTTTTTGCGTATGCTTTTTCGTTGTCCTTTAGACATCTTGCCGTCTTTGTTTTTGTTGGGTAGCTTCCAGAGTTGAATGGAGGGTGTCTGATGATAGATTCACTTGTTTTCTTACGATTTCCCTAGGCTGCGAGCTCAAAGCTTCACTGGTGTGGATGTTAGGAGGTTAGCCCTGTTGTTCTGGTCTCTCACAGCCAGTGATCCTCAGTCCCTCTCTGCTGTGGATCCTGCAATTGTTCTGGGTCTCTGAATGAGCGTTGGGTCAGGCCAAGGTATCCACAGCCTTCTGTGTTCCCTGCCAAGTCCAGCCAGGAGCACTGGGACCGAACCACGGGCAGAACTCAGCTAGATTCTCAGGGCCAGAACCGTCTGCCAAGCTCAGCTAGGGATTTTGGGCCCAAAATGCACACAGGGCCCAGCCAGAATTTTTGGGCTGGGACTACGCACCAAGCTCCACTAGGGCCTTTTGGCCCAAAGTGCGTGCTGTGGTCAGTTATTGACTCAGGGCCCGAACTAACCACCAATCTCAGCCAGGAATTCTGGATTCAAACTGTACACTGTGTCCAACCAGAGTCTTAGAGCTGGTGGAACCGAGAGCTCTGTCCAGCCTGTGCCACAGCAGGAGAACTGCGGCTGCTCTGAGTTAGCGCCAGTGGTGGAACAAGTGCTCCGCCCGCACTGTGTCCCCGCAGGGGAGCTGCCGCTGAGCTGAGGTGGTGCCTAGGATGGAACCGAGCACGTCACCAAGCCTGCGCCACAGCAGGAGAACTGCGGCTGCTCTGAGTTAGCGCCAGTGGTGGGACAAGTGCTCCGCAACTCATTTTCTATAATTAAGGAAAATGCTGTGTATAAATAGCTAGATGTATCCTATATGCAGTATTATGTTTGGAAACACAAGTTGCCTAGAATTATGATCTTGAAATATAGAAGCAGTTTTAGACTAAATAAACAGGGTGTAAAGTCAATTTTGACTAACATAAAGAATATAGATTCAAATGACACTGGCCTGGTGAATCTGACTTCATAGACCTGGGAAACCTGTCACCCAACACCCAAATGTGTTCCTTTTGACCATCCTGCTCTGTCCCATGCAGTGGTTATTTAAGCTCCCTGTACTTGTTTCAGTGTCAACATTTTCTGTTCTTTATAGCAGTACTCACACGTCAAGTATTCCACCACTATGTGTAGCGAGTGACTACAACACTGTATATACAGGTCATAAAATGCTTCTGCTATCTTGGCATTCTCCAGTCCTGTGGAGATTCTAATAGCAGGGAGGTTGGGAGACATCAGTCTAATTACAAAAAGACTTTTGCCAGAGAGTGCCCTGAATTTAGAAGGCTTTTGGACCCTGGCAGAAGAGAAGTTGTGTTATGTTAATTTATTTGTTCATAGTCTCCATCGGGAACCATTGTGATGAAAATTAAAGAGGATCCTGTCTCTTCCTCATCAATAATTTTTTTCATATGCAGAATCATTTCATGCTTCATCCTTATAGGTATGACTATTAAATGGAAAGAGGGAGTTTCACGGATCACAAATGAAAACCAGTTTCATTGCTTTAGAGACACATCTTGAAAATTGCATAAGCAACTATATATTTTCTGTAGAAGGTGTTAATAGAATTGATAATTTCCAAGTCAAGTAATAAATTCCAGCTGGTGATATTTTCCTAGGGTAAATTTAGTAGAAGGCAGGAAATGTTTTATTGGATTCATAGGTTGTATTAAAAATATTATAAAATCTCAGAAAATGCTCAGGCTTTACCACTCAGGAAGCCTCAATACACAGATAGGGACCTGGGATCTGCTCTTGCTTCTGATACAAATAAGGAAATCAAGCAAAAAAGCCTTTCAGCTAACTGCCATATGCCTCAGTTACTCATTGTATGTGTAAGATGAGGACAACAATAGTTGTCACTTCATTGATATATTTTGGGGAATAATTAAGAATACTACCTCCACATATCAAGCAAGGGTTCCTTAAATCTCAGCCATTACTGTTGTTAGTTTCATGAATAACATCACAGTGATTCACACACCTGAGATCAGAACTGCTCCTGCTAACACTTTAGGTCTTTTGTCTGCATCATGTTGTTTCAAATTGCACCTTATCATGCCCCTGATGCTAATAGACTCACTTAGAATGATCCTGGCTGCCTCTGGCAAAATCCATTTTTTTGTGTGAGTTTTGTTCTCTAGATCAATCATTCTAAGACAGACAGCCTGAGACAAATTGGAGAACCAGAAATGGAGTAAGTATTGAGGCTCTGAAGAAGTTTACCAAGGTTCAAAACAGCATACCAATTTCCATTCATCTGTCTTCAGAAAAACAAATACTCTAAAAGAACTGCAATTTACAGTAAATATCTAGATACAAAATTATAAAAATTCTTATCCTTTTCCTTTCTTAATGCAGTCTGTTGGTGTCTCCTAATGGGTAGGACTATAGACAAAATGTCACTTCATTGGTTCAAGTGTTTGCCAGGCATTTTAGTGCTTCTGACAAGGACTACATTTTCAATATGGTTATTTTTTAACTTGTTTTTCCAAGCCTACAGCTAGTATTTGGCCTTACACTTGCATGCTGTGGTCTTCCTTCCTTGGTGAGGTCACTGATTCTGACAGGTTGTGTATTTTTCACTCTATGGTATATAAATTTATCCAGCCTCATATCTGACTGCAAAGAAGTATGTGTTGTTAGGATTTTGACAGGTAAGCTTCTGTGAAGAGTCAAATGCTTTGAGCCCAGTCTGGCTCACAGTCCACTAGGTTTTCAGTAAAATAGATCAAAGGAACCAAAGGAAAAGAATCATACTATAGAGTGGATTGTAATTTAGTCTTTAAAAAAGGCAGAAAGAAAAGAAAGCTAATCCCTATACTCAACATACGTTTAAAGATCAGGGAACCCAAATCAGTATGTTCCGAATAGCCCCCTAAGAAACAGTTTTATGAAATATATAAAAGACATCTTTGTTTTCAATATTTCTCATCTCCTATGGAGTCATAACTAAAGGTTCTGATTTTGTGCACTCCATAGGAGCTGCCTCCCACTCATCATCTAGCTGATCTCATGGTCGTCTTTGCAGCCCCTTCACTGTCTGCATGGGCTGTCTATTGCTTTGTGTGCTTTTCATTATGTTCCTACACAAAGCCTAAATTTCATTGCTTTTTCTGCTAACTGCTTAATGCTTCCTTTGTCCAACCAATTACTCAGGAAGCGAGTCTGCTGGGGAGGTATGAAAGAGAAAAACAGATTGTTTTCCTGGTGTTTGTTTGTTGATTTTTTCCCCTAAACCTTTCTCTAACTCATAAACTAACATTCCTAGTAATAGCCTGGTTGAAAAATCTTTGCTTTCCTTCATTCTTTCTCAGCAAGCATTTGCTTTTCTAGCTAGATCTGGTCTCTGGCTAAAACAATAGAAAACATTTTTTAAGGTTCCTAAGAAGTAGCCACCAAAGAAATGTCTCAATTAAATGACTATTATCCATACTATTTAAAATCTAGGCTTGGCATGAGACTTACCTGGTAGCTTGTTAATAGTAGTTTAAGGATTCTAATGCATGTAGACCCACACCACCATCCCCACATGCATGCACACCAGCTCTCAAAGAGAGTAAGATAGAATTTATTCCAGAGCCAACTCTGAATGGCCAAGGCCCCAGAATGGAGAGCTAGGTTACACACACACGCGCGCGTGCGCACACACACACACACACACACACACACACACACACACGAGGTTTCATGTTCATGGAGTGGGTTAGAACCATGATAGTTGATAGCATGCCTGACCCATTGGTAGAGAATAAGGTTTGTTAAATTAATGCATTCCAAAGGTTTTTATCTGTTTATCAGGAGGTTGGTCTGACACAGAGGTGGGCTAAGAAGAGCTTTTTGGGAGGTGAGGTAGCTAAGGATAGCAGGAGAAACTGTGATTAGGCTCCCAGACTTGTAACATTCTAAACTCCCTATATTGAAGTTTTAACTTGTTTATTAACTCTAGCACATATGGCTTCTTTTCAGGAATTTCTTTGTCACTAGAATCACACTTCATAGAGTACCTCATATCAGGCTGACATGATGGTCCATGGGCAAACATTTGGGACATCCATGGTTTAAGTCTCCTAGATCCATATCCAAAATGTGGCCGTAGGAGTGAAAACCTTGAGCTTCTTAGCAACACTTTTTTGCAATAACAATCTCCTAGAACAGCACAGATAATTGAGAGTCCATTCATTAATATTTGGAAACTACCATATTCAAACACGAAAGGCCTGGAGCAAGAAAGGAAGATTGGATTCTTGTCTAACAGATTTGTTTCTTCTTAGTTTGGCAATTTAGGGAGGAAAACAAACAAACAAACAAAAAAAATGATAGAAAAAAGCAACATTCATTGAAGTAACAGAAAGGTCACTGCAGGCACACAGCAAATGAAAGCAGCTTACTACTGTTCTTCATTGAATTTAGATTGCCCTTCACTCCCCAAACCACTTGCATCATTTTATCTTTTTCCTGCCTTCTCTTTAAATGTTCAGTGTGCCTTCCTTCTTGTCATCCCACAGCACACATTGGTGAAGCTTGCTTGCAAATGACACCCAGAATATTGAAACAAACTTGCAAATGGAAGTAAACTGCCTTCATTTCAAGCTGAAGTATTTTCTCTTCTATGTAGGTTTCATTTCCATGTCCATAAGTAATAATCATTTACATTGTGCTATCAGTTTCTTTTGAAAGAGTAACACTAGAAAGCCTGGAACTGAGAGCGCTAAACAATGCATAGAAATCCACTGAAGCATACTGTCTTTCCTCACTGCTGAGGAATATAATAATCTAATATATATTAACCACTTACTGCTATAAATCCAAAATTATGTCTCTCCTGAACCTTATTTACCTTATACCCTTCACTTGCTTTATCATGCCTTCTTTCTTATTTTCCAATTTAAATGAGCTACATTAATGTAGGGACTGGAGATGTGGCTCAGCAGCTAAGAGCATTTGCTAAGCCATCAGCAAGATTGGAGTTTGGAGCCCAAGCATGCACACAAGAATCTGGGTGTTCCATGCCTGCCTGTAATCCTGCCCCAGGAGGATTCTCTAGCATAGCAGAGAAAACAAAAAAATGCCAGCTCCAAGATCAGTGAAAGATTGAGCCTCAGAGTAGTAGACAAAGAGTGATAGAGGAAGATAATAAATTTTATATTGGTTGCAGAACATATAGTATTTGGCAAAAAACCCTGCACACACACACACACACACACACACACACACACACACACACACAGTGTGAGGGTGCATGTAGTCATTAATGTGCACAGAACTCCTGCACCAGACACTAATAGACCAAACAGAAATGGAGTCATCTCATGCTGAACTTACACATCACCAAACATAACTTCATGAAAATCAGGAACAATATTTACCAAATGCAAAACCAGCCATATGTACCCAGCCTTATAAGGAAAGGCTCACTCTTAAACTCTTGACAAGGAAAGTATTGGAAATAACATTTGCAAATCTGTTTTTATGCTGTTTCCTTGTTCTTGCTCAATCTACTGCATCAAAACTAACTGCCTAGTATGGCACTTATGTAATTTCACAAGTGATACTTCTTAATTCATAAGCTACAAATAAAAACTAATTACATAATTTAGCTAAGTTTTTACAAACTCTGTCTTTTAATGCTGTTAGTGATTAATGAAATTTGGGGGTATTTTTCAATGATTGTTCCATGGTTCTCAATTCCTGTTTTGTGAATGGCTCTAGACCAACTACTTGGTGAAGATTTCTCCCTGCTCTTGACCATCATTTTAGAAACTCAGCTACTAACAGTATGATATCATCTTTTTCTAACTGACATCATTATTTCTGCATTCCATCACCATTCTAACAAAAAAACAAGGCATGTTCTATAGCCACTGATCAATGACATTCCAATATGCCTCTTAATCAAACTGCTATAGATTGTCTTCAGAAAAGCCATCAAAGACATTCAGGAAGATAAGAGCACTGAAGCAACGTACTACCACAATCTCTGGCTTGTGAACAGAAGATAAATGCAAGATTAGCTGATGCTTCCTAGTCTTATATTTTGTCTAACCTGGTAGCTAATGTTATGTTCTTTAACTTCAGAGTGAGAATTTTAAAGATACTATGGGTGAATGACCTTCCTTTACCTATATTTTCTAGATATTTAATGGACAAATAAGCAGTTGAAAAGCAGGAGAAATCATTACTCTCAAAGCTAGGATAAAATGACTGACCATTAGAACATGAACATATAAATGAAAAACATGACTCCCCTTTGTTCCTCAATAACTAGTTACAGTCTGAAAACAAATGCCTTGACTTTTAGCATTTGCAAATATCCATGGTGCAAATACTCTTACTGTCATTAATATTCAACTACTCTTGGGATGGCCCTAAACATATAGTGTGGCAAGGCAAAACAGTGCACAAGTTTCTATGTTCATTTCTTGTACTTTTGCTGAGTTTTGACTGAGGTTTGACTAGAATTTGATCTCTTTGAGAGGAAGCCCCATGGAAAACTACTCTTTTCTTGGAACCTGAGGTCAAGATGCCCCAACTAGCTTATCTTAGCTTCTGTTAAACCATCTGATTATGTAGACTCCCACTCCCCCAACTAACTGCTTATCTGTGCTTCTGTTAAATTGCCTGCTAGTGCAGAACTTCCCCTCAGCTAACAGTTTATCTTAGCTTCTGTTAAACTGCTTGCTTGTGCAAAGCCATCAACTGCCACTGCTTCCAACCTCTTGAAGCTACCAAAGAAGATACCAAGACTTGGTTTTTGCCTTCAAACACCTCTTAGTTCCTAAACTGCTGTATGTAGTCTTAGCTGGCTAGAATAGACTGTCAATTGGATATGAACTGTGTCTGATTTTATAGCTCCCCATAATAAGAGTTATAAATTAGAACTCCATAGATTTTTGAAAAATAAAAAGTACCAGCCTTAATACCACACTAATTCCTGTTCCTATTCATAAAACACAAGCAAGTACATAGAACTTAGCCAGACCCATCATCAGAAAGAGTCATACTAAGAGTAACTTGCTTGGGATGATCTCATCAAGTAAGTAACTACTTGTAACTTGACAGCGTTGCATCATCACATCTCTGTTTCTTCCTCATTTTATTTATTTCTTAATTTAACTGTCTATACTAGTAGTTGAATCTAGCCTTGTGCATGCTAGATAAATATCTTATCATGAAGGTAGTTTCTTTGTCTAATTGACATGATTTAGGATTATCTGAGAAGAGGGAACCTCAACTGAAAACATGCCAGTTGATGGCTCAGTCCCAAGAGGGGGAAGTGGACATGAGCTCCTATCCTTACCATCTCCAACTGAAATCCACTTACAAAGGAAAAATTGTTTTTCACAATGGAGTCTTACTAGATATATTAACCACACTCAAGTGTAGACTCTATGCCCAGTGGTAGATGGCCAACACAAAGTGAACTCAGTTGTAAATCTATATCATATTGGTATGCCTGCTTGTTTTCTAAAGTGAAAGGCAGTATGGAGTTTGGTAGATTGGGTGGTGGAAGGGGGTTGTGAAACCATGATCAGAATATATTGTGTGAAAAGTATCATATATATATATTATCCTGGCAGCGGTGGTGCACAGAGAAACACTACTATGCATCCCTAGTCCCGATATCAATTTATCACCACTATAGCATCCTGCATCCTTAGCCTTAAGCAAGCATTTTCTTCCTCAAGAGATGAGTCTATTTATATACTCTTCTTATGCATGGACTCCCATGAAAGGTTTTTGCTTCTATCTTCTTTCATTTATCATATTTTAAAGATTTATTCATACAATAGCTTGTGCTATTATTTTATTGCTGAATAATATTTCATTTTATGAATATATAGCATTGTGCTTATCCATTCAAAATTTCATGAAAAAATTTCCCACTTTCTGGTTAGTATGAATAATATTACTATGGCAAATGGTACACAAAGTATTAGGCTGCTTTTAGGCTTCCAGGAAATGGTTAAGATAGAAAAATCATGTTGTTATTTCATCTCTACTGATAAGGACAGGAGTTAGACACTGGTCAGGCAATTTCAGGACAGTGACCCCAAAAGTCTGCAGTAATTCTTTAGATAATGTCATTGGTCTTTTCATGTCTGTCATTGTCAGAGGCCAGAAATACCCAAAATGTTTAACCCAAAATGTCTATGCTTGTGTCCTGGTCAGAGATCAAGGATGTCACAGGGACAGTTGGGCTTCTCGTTATCTTGCTTCCACTAAATGTGTATTCTGCTCTTAACACTGTTCTGAGGATTGTCATGGAACAGAGAGAAGTACCTTGAGAGTGGGCCAAGTCCACTGAGCACTTCATCTCTCCTTCTTTATACCTCCAGCAAGTAAAGCATTCTTAACTCCAGGGTCAGGACTCATAACAGTATCTCATTTCCATGGACCCATTCCTCTACAGTGACTCATCCTTCTCTCCTTTAAGCTCACACCTATGAATCTATAATAAAATTCCTTTTTAAATCTGCCCTGCCATGTGTATAATTCCAATCTTTTTTTTAAAGATTTATTTCACTAAATTGTGTGTATTTGTGTTTTGCCTACACATATGTCTGTATACCACTGTGAGGCCTGTGTAACCCAATTTCTGAAAAACAAAACTCCACTTTTAAAGGAAAGTGGCTTGAGCATGAACTCCATTTTCAGAAAGCTCACAAGAATGTGCTTAGATCAAGCACCTCTGATACTGTTTGACCATCATCCCTAACAATGGACAGCCAATCAGGGACAGCCACGACACCTGGCCTGAGAAATATAAGGTTTCTTAGGTACCAACTTGAAGAGCCCCTAACTCCTGACCAGAGTAACTAGCCTCAAGAACACCTACCAGTTTGGACTGGTTTGAACCAGTTCAGAGAGATCCTAGCCTTAAACCAGAGCCCTAACCTATGCCCCCGATCTGTGACAATAGAAATAAAGATTACCTAACCCTCCTTGGAACTACCCCTTCTGGACTTTAAAAGAAGTCTGCATGTTCCCTTAGGGGTCGTCACCATTTTGTTGAGTGGTTGTCCCTAGTATGCTGGAGTAAAGGCTTTTGCTTTTACATACAACTTCAGACTCCTGGTGTTTTGGGGGATCCTCGACTTCTGGGCATAACACCACATGAGTATCCAGTGCCTCTGGAGGTCAGAAGAGGGCACCAAGTCCCTTGGAACTGGAGTTATAGATGATTATCAGCTGCTGCATGGGAGCTGGGAATTAAACACTGTTTCTTTGTAACTGCTGAACCAATTCTCCAGCTCCAAATTTTCTGCATTAAATCCACAAACCAAGAATTCAGAAGCCACTGACTGTGCGACTACGAGCATCTGTCACCTCATTAAAGTATATTTTCATCTAGGAAACTACTGCTACTCACTTTTAAGGACAGCCTACTTTCCTATGTCAAGATCAGGCATTCAGTCCCCCCTCCACCTGTCTGTTTTCTCTCTACAACATTCCTCCATTCAAGCAATAAAATCATCCTGGCAGATATTGTAAAAGTGTGATGGGTGCCCCTTTGGCTATTAAACTTTTGAAACAACATATCCCAGCAATTGGAGGTTCCCCAAGAATATCATGCTGGGGAAAGTGTAAGTATGAGAGGTCCAGGAGGAGCCACAGAAGGAACTTGCCTTCTGTTTTATAATATAATATTATATTTTAATATAATGGAAACACAATAAAATGCAGTTTCAAACCAACTGATAATTAATTAGGAATGAATACACAAACTGACAATGAGATATATAATGGATGATATTCAGGACAAAAGGGAGAAAATATGAATGCATAGGACACTGTGCATAATTTATAAAAATTAAATGCTAGAAATAAACTGTAAAAAACCTGCACATATATAATGTCATTTATTTGAAATTTCAAAAAATAAGTCTGTAAGGATGGTATGCTAGCTTTATGATGACTGTGACAAGACACCTGAGGGAGAAAAATGAAAGAGAGGATGGTATTAGTCCATTATTATGCGATCAGGCAAAAACAGCATATTTTATCAGCAAAGAGGGAGAGGGAGGGAAGGAGGGAGGGAGGGAAGGAGAGAGGAGGAGAGAGGAGAGAGAGAGGAGAGCGAGGAGGAGAGAGAGAGAGAGAGAGAGAGAGAGGAGAGAGAGAGAGAGAGAGAGAGAGAGAGAGAGAGAGAGAGAGAGAGAGAAGAGCTGAGACAACGAAGGGCATATGGGATGGGTAAGGTCCACATTTTTGTAAGATGCCTCTTGCTTTCTGCTTAAAGTTCCTCAAAGTAGGACTAAGAAGGTAGACTTCTTTTTTATCTTTCTTCCTAATGTGCCTATGTTGAATAAATCTCCTTTGTCTTATTTTCACTATTAATTTGTCTTCATTAATTGGCTTATTTAAAATACTTGGCTGACAGCCATCTTTTAATTGGATTTAAGACCCATTTCATGAGATAGAACTTCTTCCTCATACTATCAATGAAGCCAAGAACCTAGGGCTAGATAGGTCATTAGCCCTAAGGAAAACCTACTGTTACTATTATTTTGATAGATGAACATTACAATTAAATGACTCTTAACAACATATTGTTCTCATCAAAGAAAATTACAGTACATGATAATTAGCCAGAAACCCAACCCATAACTGGTCAACATGCAGAGAAGAAGAGAATTCCAGTGTGTACTACCCTAATGAGATTTCTATCTCACACCCCTTTTCTCAAGGCGCAGGGATGTATACAGAAGAGAAAGTGAAAAAATTGCAAGATCCAGGAGCAGTAGAAGATATCAAGCAAACATTTCCCAAACACAACAGTGCAGATACACATAAAAACTCAGAGACTGTAACAATATGCACAAGACCTATACAAACTGAAGCCAGACAAAATTTCAGCATGGAAGAAGGAAAGTGGATACAAAAACCCACCGCTAGTCCAGAAGCTATTTGTACTTGATACCTGCTGGTAAATAGAAGATCAGTGTTCTCTAAAGAAATTTGTCAACTAGGCTCCAAGGCAACCCCCATGCTCTGTAGTAGCTGAACTAGTCTACTTGTTCTTTGGAGAGACAAAGATTGTAGCATTGGGTTGACAGGGAGGTAAAAGGATATGGAAAACGTTAGGGGAGGGAAAGAACATGACTGAAATATATTGTGTGGAATTCTTAAACAATAAATAAAATATTTAAAAAAGAAAGAAAAGGAAGAAAGGAAGGAAGGAAGGAAGGTAGGAAAAAGCAATAGATGGCCAAGATGGGCTTGTTAGAGTTGGTAGGGTAGAGGATCTGACATTCATTCTAGTAACAGCAGGAGTTATCATGGACTCTAGAATCTGATGTGTGATTCTCATTGTGTTTTAATCCATTCAGTGTTCCCTGTTTTACCTCTATTTATCCCAGATTAACAAAGTCTAGCACCCCTGAAGTATGAGGTGACAAGACTCTCTCCTAAAGTAGTTTCCTTCATAGATACAAAGAGTCCCAGGGAAAACATGAAGATGCTGGGACAGTCAGCTGCTACTGAACTTGACTTCTTGGACAGAAAGGCAGGCACAAGACAAGTTCCTTGTGAATTGCCAGTCTCTGAGGAAAGTGTCTGTCTTACACTTTTTCTATTAGAAAAATAATGCATTTTATTGACATATAAGGAAGAGTTACAATTGAAATATCAAATCTTTAGGATGCAGCATAAATAGTTCTGCAGAACATTTATTGGCTTACCAATATAACAAACATTTTTCAATCAGGAAGAATTCTTCTAAAACATAATTCCAGTAACTTTATACTATTTACATATATCTCCTATTATAATTTACTTAACCTTTTCCTAGTTGGAAAGCATTCACTGTTTGTCATTGTTACAAGGTGCACTAAGATACATACATGCCTTTTAAATTGCTTTGGCTAAATTCTTACTAGTTGGTTTACTGAGTCTAAGGTTGCCAATGTTTTTGAAGCTTGTATGTCTCACTCAAAAGTCCTTCTACCATAGTGTCTTTTCTAGACATTCTACCCCAAGAGCTCTTCTCTGAACTGATTGTTCATGTTGATACTACCACACAGGAATTTCATTTATTTTTCCTCTACTGATTCATTTGTTTCTGTTTTTGTGTGAATGGTCAGGCTGCAACTTCCATAAGAATGAGGACATGATTTTTATTTTATTTTAAATCACAGAATCTTCATGCAATTACATCAAAACAGAAATAGTTGGTTCAATTTCTCAGAAAAATGAGCATTTTCAAGAATAATTGGTATTCTAAATGCTGGAGTTATGGATTTGTTGATATTGTAGCTCATTTGAGTCTATTCCCTTAACCTCCTAAGTCTGATAACCCCATTTCTTCAATTACTGGATTTGCATATTCTAACGACCTTATAAAAGCTTAGAGTTTTATGTTATAACCACTTCTTCCCTAGCCTATGACCTTTTGTACTTGAAAAAGTAGAATGGATCTAGCTAATCCTTCCAGCATCTAAAACATACACCCTTCCTAACATCTCATAAGTTCTTTTCATTAACCCTAAGAAAGGGTCAAAATAGTATACAACAGGATAAGCCCAAAGTTGACTACATTTCTCAACTTACTAAAGAGTCAAATGTAAGTTTATTTTTTACTCAGGCTTACTAGAGAGAGTGAAGACCTGGAAAGAAATGTAGGATCTTCTATGTCAAATATACGACAATGTTGCAAACACTAAGATTTTTGACTAGTGCCTGGTGGTGCATGCCTTTTAATCTAAGCACTTGGGAGGCAGAGGAAGGCAGATCTCAGAGTTTGAGGACAGCCAGGTCTACAGCATGAGTTCTAGTACAGCCAAGGTTACAAGCAAAATCCAGAGGAGACCTGATAGGCTGTGGTCATATGGTGGGTGACCCCACCTGTCAGAGGTCTAGGGGAAGCTAATAGGGAAGAAAAGGGAGGACAGGTGGGAACAGGAAGATAAGAGTGAGGAGATTATAATCAGGATGTAATTTGAATAAATTATAATAAAATACATAAATAAAAGTAAAAGAAATGATAAGAAAGGAAGGAAGGAAGGAAGGAAGAAAGAAAGAAAGAATGAAAGAAAGAAAGAAAGAAAGGGAAAAGATTCTGAGCTAGGGTCTGGATGTCATTTGCAGAAATATGATTTCTATATATGTGGACATCATAAATTTCTGAGCTTATATTTGCATTAGCTTCTGTGGCAAAGGTAGCTTTGGAAATGTGGTTAATGTGAAGATTTTGAAAGGAAATTATGTGAGATGAACTTGACTCTAATGCAATCACAGAGGTTTTGCTTGTTGGTAAGTTTTTAAAAATATTTCCCTTTCTTGTTTAAGAATTTCCTGCATTATACAATGTATTTTGAGTAAATACACCCCCACTTCCTCTCCTTCAACTTCTCCCATATCCTCCTTACCATATTGCCTTTCCTAGTGCAATGTACTCTATCTCTCTTTTTTATACCCACTGAGTTCACATAGATCTGCCAATATGTACGTTAGGTGTGCATCCATTCATTAGTGCATGGACAGCCTACATGTTTGTTACATTTTTTAAATATGGTCTCACATAGGCAAGGCTGGCCTTGAACTTGAACTTATAATGTAGGGATAGAACAAACCCAAAACCTTAGGTTCAGCCTCCGTAAGAGATTTTCTTTTTGGAGACAAAGAATCAAAGCTGGATGTGGTGGTGTGCAGCTTTAGTCTCAGCCCTTGTGAGGCCAAAGCAGGCAGATCTATGAGAGTATGACACCATCCAACCCTGTCTTTAAAAGAGAAGAAGTGGGAAGAAGCAATGGAGAGAAGGATCATGAGCTAAGGAGTATAGACAACACTCACAAGCTGGGAAAAGTAAAGGAAATGATAAATTCTCCTTCAGCTCTTTTGCAAAGAAAAGTAACTGTGCCAACTTTTTGATTTTAGCTCAGAGAAACCTATTTTATGTGTCTGCTTTACAGAACATTCTAAGATTGTTGTATTTTGTGACAGTAGCAATAGAAAACTAATTATACCCACAAGAGGATGAGATGAATGATGTTAACTTGTAACAAGCTTGTCAAATGCGAATTGTATAATTTCACATCTTTAACAATAGTACTTTGATAAATATTGCAAAGAACAAAGCAGTGATTTAAAATATTTTCTATTTCTCAAACATGGAAATAATTTTTAATATCTAAGTGTATTAAAGGTAAGACTGTGTTTCCTAATAATGTCAAAAGCTACACTCATAAAGTATAATCAACATGACTGCCCAAAAATGAGCTGAACAAGAATGATGTCAATCGACATGCCATGAGGCCTGAGCCAAAGAAGAGTGGCAGAGGTGGCCCTCTTCAGGGAAGAACACATCAATTGTCTATCCAGAACTGAACAATCAACCCTGAAAACTTACATACATACAAGTAACATTATACAGACTTAACAGCTATCTTAGGTTTTCCATTGCTGTGAAGAGACACCATGAGCATGGCAACTTTTATAAAAGAAAAGATTTGCTTTGGGTGGCTTATAGTTTCAGAGGTTTAATCCATTACTGAAATGGTGGGAAGCATGGCAGCTTGTAGGCAGGCATGTTGCTGGAGAAAAAGCTGAGAGTTCTACATCTTGATTCACAGTTACCAGGAAAACTGTGTTCCACACTGGGGGAAGCCTCAAAGCCCACTTCCACAATGACACACTTCCTCCAACAAGGCCACACCTAGTTCAACAAGATCACACCTCCCAATGGTGCCACTCTCCATGGGCATTTAAACACATGTGTCTCTGAGAGCCATACCTATTCAAACCACCACATTCCACTCCCTGGCTCCCTTAGCCTTTTAGCTACAACATAATGCAAAATGCATTTCGTCTAACTTCAAAAGTCCCCATAATCTAGCACAGTCTCAACAATGTTGAAATGTTTAAAGTATCTTCTGAGATTCATGCAATCTCTTAAATATGCCAATGAAAATCGAAAAGCAGATCTCATATTTCCAATATATCATGGGATAAAATATATATTGCCATTCCAACGTGTAGAGAAGGGAGCTGAGTGTGGAAATAGTAGACCAAAGCAAGGATCAAAAACCATATGATATCAAAATGCTCTTCAGATCTTCAACTCCTTGAAGCTATGTTGGCTACAACACACTTTATTTGCTGGGGCTGTTTCTACTCCCTGTTAGCAGCTTTCCTTACCAGGTATGCTATATCTTTGGCATCTCTAACCTCTTGGGCTCTCCAAAGCAATCGAGGCTTCACTTTCACAAGTACACACAGTGAACGTTCTGGGCTTCCATATAGGGACACCCCTACCACGTACCTGGCTTAAGCAGCTTTCCTTAGTCCCAGAGGGAGATTCCATACCCCTTTCTTCTATCCTTGAGTCTAAAACCAGAACCATGTGGCTGAAATTACAAAGGTCTACTGCTTCCTGGGGATGCAACATGATCCCCTTGTTCAATTACATCTTCATCAGCTTTCTATTTTTGATGATTTCCTTTAATGCCTAATATTGGCTGTTCTGGAACTTGCTCTGTAGCTTTGAACTCAGAGATCTGGGTTTTGGGGTTAAAAGCATGTATCACCATGTCTGAGTCTAAGCTTCCTTTAATTCCTTTTTACAAGTTGGAAGCTTAGTTGGGTGGAATCTTGCCATGAGGTTACCACTTCCTTCATTCCATTTATTATCTTTAATCTGTTTATTTACTTGAAAACAAAATTTAGCTCCATTTCACTTCCTGGTACACCTTTAATCTTTGAACCCTATAGTTTGTATGTTTCCTTGCTCCATTTCATCAAAATGTTCTTCATAAGGGTTAACAGTACTTTACCACAGGACAAAGTTTATATAAGGCTATTTTGAGATTTCCTTTGCCAATGCAATTAATCCAAAATTCTTCACTTTAGCCTCAGGTAGACTTTTTGGACAAAGAAAAAGCAGCCAAATTCTTTGACAAAATATCACAAGAACAATTTCTAGGCCATATATTAAAATTCTTCTCTTCTGAAACCTCTTGAGCCAGACTCCCACAGCTCAAATCATCCTCATCACCACTCTCTTCACCATTCCTACTAGAATAGCCCATTAAACCCTACTTGAAATGTTCAAGTGGTTTTCTAATCCACAGTCCCAAAGTACATATCCTTCCAAACAAAAATGTGATCAGGCCTATCACAGCAATACCTTAGCTTCTGTCTTAGACAGGGTTTCCATTGCTGTTAAGAGACACTGTGACTATGACAGCTTTTATAAAAGAAAACATTTAACTGAGGCTGGCTTTCAATTTCAGAGGTTTATTCCATTATCATCATGGCAGAGAGCATGGCAGCATGCAGGCAGACATGGTTCAGGAAAAGGGGTTGGAAGTTCTATATCTTGGTCTGAAGGCAGCAGAAAGAAGCTGTGTGTTTCACACTGGGTAGAGCTAGAGTATAGGAAACCTCAAAGCATGCTCTCACAGTGACATACTTCCTCCAACAAGCCACACCTCCTCCAACAAGGCCACATCTCCTAATAGTGCCACTTTTCATGTTTCACCCATTTAATCACATAAGTCTATGGGGGCCACACATATTCAAACAATGACTACAAGTTATATTTAGGAATATGAACACACACACATTCAATAACAATTAATAAAAAAAAGAGGGCATGAATTTTGAAGGAGAGTAGGGAAAGTAAAATGGAAGGTTCAGAGGGAGGGACAGCAAGAAATGTATTTATTTTATAATCTCAAAAGACTCCACACTTAGCCCAGTACTCTAGAGGCAGAGGCAGGAACATCGCTGTGAGTTTGAGGCCAGCCTGTTCTACAAAGGGAGTCCAAGAGAGCCAAGCCTACACAGAGAAATCCTGTCTTAAAAAACAAAAACAAGCAAACAAAAAAACCCAAAAAAAAACCAAAAACAGATTTTATACACAATAATAGATACACACACACAGACAAATAAAAGGCTATAATAATGCTTATGGAGATGATTACTTGGTGATGCTATTTGTATTGTATTCTTCACTGTGCTATGAGTAGAATTGAAGTCTATGGTAGGGTCTGAGTCAATCAGCAAGGCTTCATAACTTAGTTCTTAGCACTTCCTTGTATTGCCTTGCATGACTAGTGTAATTGTGTGGGTGACAAGGGAACTTTCAGTGAGAAACAAGAATTCAAAACTTTATTGGGGACCCCAGAACCTATCTCAGTAAGAAAACCTTAAGGTCTCTACAGTAGTTGAAGGAGAAATGTGTCCATAAGTTCATGCATTTGAAACTTGTGCTCCAGTTGGTAGTGCTGTTTGGGAAAGATTAGGTGGTACCTCCTTGCTGAAGGAAACATGTCACTGAGACTGGCTTTGAGAAAAAAGCATAGGACTATTTTCAGTTCGCGCTGTTTGCTTTGTGCTCATTGTTAAAGATGTGAGCTCACAACTTCCTCTTCCTGTTACCATGCCTACCATGTATTGTCATGCTTCCCCAGATAAACCTTAACCCTCTGGAACTTTAAGCCAAAATAAACTTTCTTCTATAAATTACCTTGCTCACGATGTTTTATCACAGCAATAGAAAATTAATGAATAGAGTCTCCAAAGATACACCCATGCTAATATGTTTTATAGAATATTTGAAGCAGATGAGAAATGTGTATGTGAAGAGCCAGGTAAGATGCAAAATGTATCTTGTAATACTAAAATTATGACTTTATACAACTTACTTACAATCAGAAATTGTCCATGTATCAGTTCCCTGTATTGAACCATTTAGCCAGCAGGAGAATGAAAAGTGACATTTCTCTACACTCTAGTGATTAAGTAAGACATTCCATGATCTAGGAAGAGGAAGAGGAGGAGGAGGGGGAAGGAGGAAGAGGAGGAGGAGCAACAAAATTTAAAAAATGATATCGTTACTATTCACATTCAACTGAGTATTTTCTTGTACTTCAACGTCTGGATTACATTAAGCTTTGCAATTATTTTTGCCCCAAATTTGTTTTCAGCATGAAAATATTCTAACTAACTTCAGGGGCATAAACTTTACTTATTTATCATTGTATTACCACATTTCCTGTTTCTTTACTTCCCTGGAGAAATACAGATTAAAATGATGGTGGCATTACCTGCATTTCTGAACAGTGAAAGAAATAATTCTTTTCAAAGCTCAGCAGTTTCAATCATCACTGTATTTTTATAGTTAATAATAACACTTGTCATTATGTTTTTAAGATGAGGATAATCAAACTCACACCGCAAATCATAAACTGATTGGCACAAGAGTCGAGGTTTTTCAAAATATCTCATGCTCAGTATGTCTATGTCTAAGGCTCTAATTCTCTCTGGGTTTAACTTCTATAGATCTGGAGAAGAAAGAGAGTCATTATTAATGAACAAATGTTCCTACTGCTGGAAACATGAAGCACTGTTCACATGCACACATCTCTAGACATTTAGTTGTCAAACCTATTCTCTGCTTCTGGACTCCATAAAATATTTTCAAAATAAAACCCATCAATCCAGTTATTAACTTGAAACAAAACACAGGGACCTGAGCATTCTCTGAAGCCCAACTCCACATTTGACTCCGCTTTGCTTGAAGCTTGGATTACATGCTATGGCCTCTCAGCAGCTCTTCATGCATTTCCTCCAGATTTTCTCCCAATACACTTGTATAGTTCTTCATGGTTCACATGGGTTTTTCTTCCTCTCTTTTAATATTATTACAGAAAATGAGATTTTGGGGAAAAGTTGGTCTGTGTTTAGGAACACCTTTCAGTTTCTTAGTTATGTGTTTCAACTCTCAATGCCAGCTCTTTTCTGTTTTCAATTCCAAGTTAACCTTATACATAAGGCTAATTGTATATGGATTTTCTTCCTGATTAAATGAGCTGTACTGTGGTCAGAAGGATCATATAAGCTCCCTACAATATCTCTCTATAAAAATCTTAGACTATGATTGAACACATCCGTGTACTGGAAGTCAAGACAAAAGATTTTTGCCCTTATTACGAGTAGGGCTCTTACTAATTTTAATACCTATATGTGTATGAATATATCATAATGAAACAGAGAGAAAAACAGTCTTCCCAGGAATATTCCCCAGATGCCTTGGGGCTCCTCCATTAAAAACTACTGGAGTAGGCAAGTACTAAGTATGTATGAATGCAAGAAAACTTTTCTCTATTACCAGATTATCATCATAAATTATCAGGTGTTATGTTTGCTAAGTATACTATATATACAGATGATAGAAGATATACACAATTTAAGTATGTAGTAACATCCATACTGAAAATAAGTCAGTTTTCACAATTAATTTTTCCACATACTCCTGTGATAAATTCAGCAGGTAGAATTTATTTATTTACATTGATGTCTTTATTGTGTTGTTTCTAGGCGTATTTATTGGATTTGATGTTTCTTATTTTGGGCTTTCACTTTCCTTAAATCTGAAAATATTTTATTTGCATATTCTGTCTCCTTTTTTGCATCATATTTTATTTTTATATGGAAAACAATAAAATATTTTATATTTTAAATTATGACAAGGGGCAAACAAGTATAGTTGGAACATATATAAAACCAGTAAGAGAAAGAAAAGGAAAGATAGTTAGGGAAGTAAATATGAGCAAAATATATCATGTACTCATATAAATACACCATAATGGAACTCATATTCTATATAGTTAATATATGTTAATAAACTTTGAAAAACTTTTGACCTTGGAAATTTTATGTATTGTTTGTAATTCTTTTTCAGTCTCTAAATTTAGTATCCTCCAAAGAGGGACTAAAATCAACATACAAGTTGTAAGGCCAAGTGTGACACTAAGATTTCTGATTTAGTTTCTATGGCAGGTCAAATCACATGAATGCCCAAATTGTTCATCAGCTGTGACTACAGATGAGACCAGGAAGAGTCACTGGCCAAAAGCAGTTTCCATTTGCTTCAAGGATTTTTTTCTCTCATGTCTCTTGGCTTACAATAGGTGTCTTCGTTATTTTGGATGCATTACACCTGCTTCAGAGCAAATCAAATACATTTCGAGCCTTTCCAACATACGTGCACAATTTGTGAGTTGCCAGAAAAAAAGTTACTGTCTTCCAAAAGCATAAATCTCTAAGACATGTTGGACAGAGCCTGTCTTAGTTCTGGTTCTTGTCAGGGTTTGTCTCTTATGCATGTTTTGTTTTTTCTGCGACTTGATGAATTGATCTCTTCATTAGGTCCAAGCACCAGGAGCGTGGGAGCATCATCCATCCATACCAACACAGCTTGATAGCTCATGGCCAGTGCACCCCAGAAGTCGGCTCTTTGTTTCTCCATTCACTCCAGATGTGCTAATCCTTTTCATTTTCCTTATATCAGGTATTACTTTCATACCACTACATATTCCAGCTCTTTCCAAAGACAATAAAGAATCAGCAAGCCAATTTAGAAGTCAAAAGTCATCATATGCAGGGCCCTCTACTTTTTTATTTCAAATCTCTGCATGTTTGTTTTCAGGAACCATTGCTACAATACATTTTCTTGGTTTATTTCTTTTTAATGTGTCTATATGGCTCTTTCTCTAATTTTATATTGTCAAAACTACTATTATTTTAATTTTAGACTAATCCAAATCTGGCCTCTTGTTTTACATCTGACCTTGTTAACTGCTACTTTTTTAAACTAAATATAATTTAGAAACTATATACTTATTCATTTAATTGGGGTGGAGTGTGCACATGCTACAGTGCCTGTCTAGAATTCAAAGGACAACTTTTGGGAATTGGATTTATCGTTCCAATTTCCTGAAGCCTGTTCACTCTTGTTTCTTCCACTACTTGAACTTCAGGGCACCATTGTCTCCATCTTTAATCTTGACATAGGAGTACCTGGATTACAGGTGTGCACCAGTGAATCTGGCTTTTTTTAAAAACATGGGTTGCAGGAAATTGAATTCAGGTTGTCAGGCTTGTACAACAAGGAGCTTGATCTGCTGATTCATCTCACAGTCCCACTATCTTTTCTTCTTGCCAGATTTGCTCATCCTTTTGGCTGCAACTAAAATGTAACATTTTTTCAGTGTATCTTTTTTAGAATCTCCCTATGTAAACCAGTCTGTCTTCGAACTCACCATCTTCCTGCCTCTGCTATCTTAATGTGAGGACTTAAAGGCATGTAAATGTGCTGCCATGCCCAGACTCCCTCATTTTATGGGTAAGTGTACAGGTATATGCTATTTAGTATGCTCATCTTACTAGGGAGACAGGCAGTGTCAAAATGCAATCATATTCTGAAAATATAAAAGTCTCCCAGTCTTGTCTCTTCTATTTAATGCTGCTTTCTCTCCCTGGAGAGTTAAAATCTCTTATTACTACTTCTACCCTGGCCTCTTTACAAGCCTTTTAAATGTGCTCAAGTCATTTCACAGTCCACTTGCTCCTTTTTGTCTGGTGGCCTACAACAAAGTATTGAGATAGCTAGTGTACTGAAGCACATGCTTACACATCCAACTTTGCGTCCTAATAACATTGCACAATTAGTAAATTCTTCTTTTAATAAAAACCAACTTTTTATTGATTGTGAATTTCACATCATGCACCCCAATCCCACTCATCTGCCTCCCCTTATACCTACCTTCCAACCTTGCAAACACTCCACCCCCCCCCTCAATACAGAAAAAATTTCGTTGTGGAACTTGTAGTGAGTGCGTCACAGTGTATCCCATACTCTTCTGCCCACAGTTCTTTGCTTACAAGTGTACATTGAAATGAGGAGTCTGGCTTCTGCTCCTCTACCAATACTGGAATCTCACTGGGATTTCTCTCAGATATCCTGTTGTTGCCCTGTGTCATGGAAATCCTGAAGTTTTGGTTCTGTAAGAACAACCATTTCATTCACTCCAACAGTCCATCACAGGGGTAGATATTGGGGTGAGCCAACTCAAAGCCCTGGATCTGGGCCTGAGAGGTATTTGAGCTGGTCAGCCCTTTGGCTCTCCCACTCTCACACCTTTGTTGGTGGCTCACCAGCAGTCCCAGCTTCTCATGCAAGCTAGACGCTGTTAATGATGTGAGGGACAGGGCCTGCTTTTCTGAATGTTGCAGCTAGTGAGGGACACGTCCAGTTCTCTCTGGGGCCAGCACTCCCACCTGTGTGACCACAGGTCCTCCCCTCCAAGGGGAAGTGATCAAATCACAGGCACCAGAGTTCTTGTCAGAGACAGTCCCCAATCCTCCCAGAACCTTAGAGAATGAGCCGTCCATTGACTATATCCAAACAGGGGTGTATGTTCTGTACATGCACTGGCCTTGGCTGGTACATCAGTTGGTGTAGGACCCTCTGGTTCTCAGCTCTCCACCCAGAATCCAGGCTGGGTGGAGCCTCTCAGAGAACGTCTATGATGGGCTAATATCCACTTATACATGAGTATATATACCATGTCAGTCTTTCTGGGTCTCAGTTATCTCACTAGGATGATCATTTCTAGTTCCATCCATTTGCCTGCAAAATTTCAAGATTTTTTTTGTTTTTAATAGCTGAGTAATATTTCATTGTGTAAATGTACCACAGTTTCTTTATCCATTCTTCAGCTTAGTGACATTTAGGTTGTTTCCAGGTTCTGGCTATTATGAATAAAGCTATTATGAACATAGTTCAGGAAATGTCCTTGTTGTAGGGTGGAACATCTTTTGGGTATATGTCCAGGAGTGTTATAGCAGGATCTTGAAGTAGCCTTATTCCAAATTTTCAGAGAAAGCACCAGATTGATTTCCAAAGTGATGGTACATGTTTGCACTCCCAACAACAATTGAGGAGTGTTCCCTTTGCTCCATATTCTTGCTACCATGTACTGTCACTTGAGTTTTTTTATCTTAGCCATTCTAGTAGATATAAGATGTTGTTGTGATTTGCATTTCCCTGATAATTAAGGACATTGAGCATTTCTTTAAGTAGTTCTTGACCACTTGATATTCCTCTGTTGAGAATTCTCTGTTCAGTTCTGTACCCTATTTTTTTAAATTGGATTATTTGGTTTGGTGGTGAATTTCTTTTGTATATTAGCCTTCTGTCAGATGTAGGGATTGTGAAGGTCTTTTCCCAAATGATAGGCTGTGATTTTGTTCTGTTCCCCACTTTTTCTTCTAACAGATTTAGTATGTCTGCTTTTATGATGAGAGCTTTAATACACTCTGACTTTAGTTTTGTGTGGGGTGATGAATGGGGATCTATTTGCCTTTTTCTACATGTAGATATCCAGTTAAACCAACACCATTTGTTGAAGATGTTACCTTTTTTTCCATTGTACGGATTTGGCTTTTTTGGCAAAAATCAAGTGTCCATAGGTACATGGGTTTGTTTCTGGATCTTCAATTTTATTCCATTGATCAATCAGCCTATTTCTACACCAGTAACATGATGTTTCATTACTGTTGCTTTATAGTACAACTTGAGATCAGGGATGGAGATATCTCCAGAAGATCATTTATTAAGACCATCTTAGCTATTGTTTTCCATATGAAATTGAGAATTGTTCTTTCAAGGTCTGTAGGTATTTTGATAGGGATTTCATTGACTTTGTAGATTGCTTTTGGTAAGATGGTCATTTTTAGTATGCTTATCCTCCTGATCCACAAACAAGGGAGAGCTTTACATATTCTGATATCTTCTTCAATTTCTTTCTTCAGAGACTTGACATTTTTTTTTATACAAGTCTTTCACTTGCTTGGTTAGAGTTACACCAAGATACTTTGTTATTTGTGGCTATTGTGAAGGGTGTAGTTTCCCTAATTTCTTTCTCAGCCTGTTTGTCATTTGTATACGTGAGGGCTACTGAATTTATTTTAGTAATCGTGTATCTGGCCAATTTGCTGAAGGTGTTGAAACAATTTTTAAGATATATACAGTATTGGCTGTTGTAATCATGAACTCAGAGCTTAACAGTAGCCAACACTCCCATTCATTCTACCTTCAGCATGTCATTATCACTTCATGTCTGCATTTTGGCAATAACTATGTAGCCAAGCAAGCTAATTGCAGGTACTCACAGATATGCTCTGGTTTTTTTTTTCCAAAAAAGAAAACCTGTAGGTTTGTTTCCTAAGACCTCCTTTACAGCAAGTGTTTACAAAGACTACTCAGTGACCTCAATATATTTATAGTTCTTTGTCTCATTAAAAAAAACAATCTTGTTATCGGGTTCATGATACATATGAAAATGTACATATTGCCTCTGCTTCAAACATACCAATGTCTCTACTCCGCTATGACCCTTCCATTTCTTTTTATTCTACATAGTGAGTTTCTGATTACCATGGTAACCTTTGATTTTCTTCTCTCCTTAGACCAATAAAAATGTTTCCTATACTGCAAAGGACACTTCAGTTCCCACAATTTCCATAAACACTATTTCTTTTTTGCTTGTTTATTTATTTGTCTGTGTGAACACACACAATGGGAAGAGGCAGTTGTATGCTTGCCATAGTGCACTGTGGACATCAGAGAACAACTTTGCGGAGTTGGTTCCCTCTATTCATTTTTTATATGAATTTCAGGGATTGAGATCAGGTCACCATACTTACACTGTAAGCATCTATTCCTGTTGAACCATTTTGTGATTAGAAATATTATTTTCTAACAAGAAATAAAACTGAAAATAAATATCTATGAACCATCATCTAGATGAAATAGCTAATTAATATTTTGTTCTTACCACATGTCTGTGCATCTACTTGGCTTTCACCCATCAACCAAACTTGGTTTTTGACATGTTTCATAGTAAATTTCAAAATTCAGGTTACTTCACCTGGAAAACTTCAGAAATTCAATTTATTTTTTACATTTCTTTCTGTTAAATAAACTATACTTATAGTCATGTATAGATGTGGCAGCTATTGGATGCCCCATGCAATTCAAAAATCCCTCCAAAAAATAAAACATTACCACCACTTAAGATACTCCACCATGACCCCTTCACAGTCAACCCTCAGCTCCACAAAAACAAAGACTCTTTTGATTATTTTTCCCATAAATTAATTAGTATTGTCTACAGTTTCATATGGAATCAAATATTTGGTATCCTTTTATCTAAGTCTTACTTCTTTCAATGTAAGGCATTTGAGAGGAGTCCATGCTGTGCAGCATTATACTGTATGAATATAATATTGTTTGTTTATAAATTTTCCTGTCAGTGAGTACTTTTAGCTGTTACTAGCAAAAATAATGTGTTTTTTCTTGTGAAATAATACTTTTGGACACATATGTTTTCATTTCTTTAAAATAAATACCTAAGATTGAAATTTAAATAAATAACTAGGGTGGATTATTTTTAGGTTTTTGCTTTGCAATTTGGGTTTTATAATAATCTTGTAGTTGTTTGAATGAGAATGTCTCCCCATCGATTTGTCTTGTTTAATTTCATTAATATAAGGTTTTCAAAGGATAGAGGAAACAACATTAGATGCAGTTCCTTACTTGCCACATGGCACATGGTGCCTCTACTATAACAAAAATAGGTACCAAGAAAAAATAAAACAAAACATAAAATATCATTTGGTGAAAGTTTATGTGGCCAGGGGTTTTCAGAAAAGAAGGCCCAAAGGGTCAGGAAAAGAAGTACAGTTTTTTTTTTTCTTTTAACATTTTTTACATATACATTTACATTATTACACATATATCCAAAAAACTACCTATAGCAAGAAGAACCATGACACAATCTGGAATTATATAAGTGTCACATTCTTAGTGTTTTGGCTATTTGTATTTGACAGCCTTAAGGAAACATCTTTCCTATCTTGGTGCATCTAAAATTCTGAATGTAAATTAATCTCCATCACATGTTTTCATTATCAACTTAAAACATGTATGTAGACCTAAAGACATCTTAACCACTGAACAACTAAGCTTCACTGCAAAACTAAGCTACTTGGTCTTCAACTCCATTAGAGACTTGAGAAGGAATAAATTTGATTACCTGAGTATGCTGGGAGTGCAGGTTAGTAGCTTTCCAAATGATAAGATGACAGAGACAGTTTGCTTCCTGAATTGTCACCCAAAGCTCTTTCTGATGTTGGAGCATCATCTTCAGACTTCTGGCCCAATATATCTGACAGACATATTTGTGAGGCAGGAACTATTGAGGACTTGCTTACCCTGTCTTGGCAGAGTTCAGCCGTCAATTCAGCCTGCATCCAACCTTGCCCCCCCCCTTTTTTTTTTTTTTTTTTTTTTTTTTTTTTTTTTTTTTTTTTAGGCAGAATTCTATCTGTGGTAGAAACGAGGACTTTTCCCAGTGGCTTGTTTTCCACATTTGAAGCCATATCCATGAGGAGGTTCTTTGATGTTCATCATCCTCTTTGAGTTAGACTGGGTGTTGCCAGGAGTTAACCTGTCTCATTGTCAGTGAATCTTTAAAATAATAAAAATCATTTTTAAATGCCATATTCTGCATGTCTCTGAGGTTTTTGAAGACCTTATCCAACTATCCTACCTTATTTTTCTATAAAATCATATCTATTTGTCACACATAAGATGTTTATTCTTGTGATAAAAGTAGACCAGCAATTGACATGACCATGACCTGATCAGCTAAGAAGTACAGAGCCACAGAGTGGCTCCGTGAGAACATGGCTGGACAACAGGCTAAGATATAGTTCACTAGACCAAGGGAGAAATTCTACAAGGCCTGTCTATTCTGTTCAGATTATTCTTGGATTTTCCCCAAGTAGGGAATAGTAATTTGGACAGAAAGGCTACTGCAGATTTTCACTAGGGAATCTTCTCAGGTGAGAACATTGTGGAAACGTGCAGAATTGATCCACACCCTCTTTGTAGTCCTTTAGCTGTGGCAGGCTGGAACAATGGCACTGATGGAGGTGCAAGTATTCCTAAGAGTGCTGGACAGCAATTAACACTGACAGGAGGACCTGTGGGCCTAGCAACAGTATCAGTGAGTTTAACTGCCACTGAAACCAGGGCCACATGCAGAGTCGCAAGTCCCCTCTGGATGTATTTCAACACAAAGACTAAGAGAATAGTTGTCTGGGCAGCCACCCAGAGCAATCTTAGAGACCACCCTTGGATTCTTTATCTAGCATTCTTTCATTCCAGGTACAGGGCAGGATCTTGTCTGTGATGAGGCCTTTAAGATCAATTACCAGACATGATAGATTAGAAAATTCTTCATGGTCTACTGATAAAGAAAGGTAGGAAAGGCTTTAATGATATAGGCATGTTATATGGCTTACATTGAGGGAGAAGGGTTCTAGTTTCTGTGGCACACCCTGGGAAAGACAGTTATTTCTGTGAATCATTTGGGAGGAGGAGGAATTGATAGGTAAACAAGGAGGCAGGAAGTTAGAGATTGACTTTTCAGTAAGCCCACTTTCAATGCTTTGAAATCTTCTTTGATTCAAGGAACTTGGCATGACTGAGGATGATGTTTCAGGGTAATTTTCTTCTTAGCCCCATAAAAGCCCATCCATTATTCTGTTTTGGCCATTCCTTAGAGTCTTTACATCAATTTCTACTCCTGCTAACAATGAGGAGGAGTCCCTACTGCCTTAGACACTTGTCAACATTTGATACTGTCTGTCATTTTGATTTTTAATCCTCTGGCTATCTAGCTCAAGTATAAATGTTTCAGAATGCTTTCAGTTTTAATGGTTGTCATTATCCAATCTAGAATGAATGGCTTTTTTTTTCTTTCTGTGTATGAATTTCTGCTCTCAAATAATCTTCAAACTATTTGAGAGAAAGACCTGTGACTCACCTGATTTTTATCTTATATTGTATTAGGTTCATAGTAGTCGCTTGAACATCTATCTATCTATCTATCTATCTATCTATCTATTATCTATCTATCTATTATACATATATATCTGTATTGTTGACAAGCTTTTTTGCTGCATGTTTAAGAGTGAAAATTTCAATCCATCTTTCATTCAGTTTTCATGTTTCTCTAATTATATATTAAGAGAAGAAATAGAATGCCAGTAATCTCTAAAATTAAACTAGTAAGTCTCTAAGGGGCTGTTAATTCAGGCACACATTTTATTGTGTCTGCTGATTAAATTCCTCCATGGACATAGATTCAAAGCAAGTAACTAATAGAAGAAAGAAAATGAAAGACACTGAGAAAAAGCTAGCATTATTTTAGTTTCTTTCTACAATATAATCCAATTTTGTATGTGCATGAATTGGCCTTTGTAATTTAGTTGACAAAATATTGCAAATGAGAGCATAGCTCATTAATTTATACTTTTTCTGTTTATGAAAACCTTATTACTACTCCATATTAGGAAAATAAGATTTTAAACAAATATCCATATCATGTATGCCATATATTTTCTTCCCCTGTGGGCTTAATTGTGCTTTGCAAACACGTATGTTAAAGTTTTAACTTCCAACGTAGCAGTATTAAGAAATGAAATTTTAGCCAATTGTGGTGGTGCAGGCCTTTAATCCCAGTACTTGGGAGGTGGAGGCAGGCAGATCTCTGTGAGTTTGAGGCCAGCCTTGTCTACAAAGCAAGTTGAGGACAGCAAAGATAACATAGAGAAACTCTGTCTCGAAAAGGAAAAATAAAAAATAAAAACAAGGAATTCCAGAAATTTGTGGATAAATGGATTGAGCTAGAAATTATCATAATGAGTGAGTTAACCCAGAAGCAGAAAGACTTAAATGGTATATACTCACTTATGTCTGCATACTAGCCCAAGGGACATGTCCCACGAAAGCCTTCACTTACCAGGAAACTGGGACAGAGGGGAGGACATCCTATTGGGACTCTAAATGAGAGAAGCATGGGAGAATAGCAAAGTAGAAGGATCCAGAGGGTCCTAGAAACCTACAAGTAGAACATTATGATACGCAGATTTGGGCCCAGGGGTCCCGCTCAAACTAAGGCACCAGCCAAGGACAATATAGGCGTTAAACTTTAAACCCCTACCCAGATCTAGACAATGGTCAGAACAGTCTCCACACTTGAGTAAAAAGTGGGATATGACTTTCTCACATACTCTGGTGCCTCACATTTGACCATGTCCCCTGGAGGGGGAGACCTGGTGGCACTCAGAGGAAGGACAGCAGGTTACCGAGAAGAGACTTGATACCCTATGAGCATATACAGGAGGAGGTAATCCCCCTCAGTCACAGTCATAGGGGAGGGGAATAGTGGGAAAATGGGAGGGAGGGAAGAATGGGAGGACACAAGGGATGGGATAACCATTGAGATGTAACAAGAATAAATTAATAATAAAAAATTTTTAAAAAATAGAAAAAGAAGAAAAATTTCAGAAGATAATTAAATCTTCCTTTCTTGAGGTTGGAACCTTGATGGTTACATTATTAAGAAAACTAATCCCACCTCTCCCACCCAAACCCATATAAGTAGGCTTCTATCAGACCAAAATGGCAATCACAGAACATGAATAGTTCTGTGTTATGTCCTCTGCATATAGTTGTGGTTGTTTAGCTTGGAGCTGTGTGATACTCCTAACAGTGAGAATGGGAGTGTATCTGATTCTTGCCTGTTCTTGGGACCCTTTTCTGCCTACTAAGTTGCTTTATCCAGTCTTGATATGAAGATAGACTTATTGTAACTTGTTCTGCTGTGTTCAGTTGATATCCCTGGGAGGGCTGCTCTTTACTGCCAGGAAAGAGGGGAGAGGGGAAGCTAAGGTGGGTACTGGGAGGAATGTAGGGAAGGAAGACTGCAGTTGGAGATGAATATGTATGAAAGAATAATAAAAAATAATAATAAAACCAAAAAAAAGGCCTCTGTCAGCATTCCAGGAAGAGTGTTCACACTGAAACCAACCATACTGGCACCTTAATCTTGGATTTTGACCACAAGTGTTGTGAAAACAACAGGTATGTTGGTAAATTTCCTTAGCCTACTATATTTCATTATGGCACTGAGAGTTGACTCTCATCATTTTTACCCAAATTCCACTCTCAAGAAAAATAGCATTTTTTCATTTTTATTTTTTATTTAAATAATTTATTCTGATTACACCCTGATTGTCAGCCCCTCACTTATATCTTCCATTTCCCCCTTTATCCGAGAAGATTATATTAAACATTTGCACAGAGATGTTCTGAATGTAAACTGTGCTTATGGCTTAGTGAGGAGAGTGCTTGTCCTGTCTACAGGAAGTCCTGGCTTCAATTCTCATTACCTCATGGAACCATGCCTGTTGGCACATGCTTGTGATTCCAGTATGCATGCGGTGGAGTCCAGAGGATCAAAACTTCAAGATCTCCTTCAGCCATAGTTGGCCTCAGCAAGTTGGAGGCCAGACTGGGTTGTGTGAGACGCTGTCTCTCTCAATTCACTCCTCAAGCAGTAGAGCTGGCTTAATATATTAGAAAAACCAGCAGATTTATATATGTTATGGTTTGAAGTGACCCAAAGTGTCCCCTTTTTACAAACAACCATTTACCAAATACATGGGACACTGTCTCAGAAAAAGAAAAGAAAAGAAAAGGAAAGGAAAGGAAAAACATGGTAAGCAACAACTTTATAAGGATTCGCAAAAGAGTTCCATACAGTATTAGAAAGAAAAAGAACATCAAACACAAAGAGACAGATTTGTGTAGCTATAGAGATAGAACATTTCAATGGAAAAGCAGCTAATATTTACATAAAGTGCAAACTCCCAACAAACCTGAATTTCTAGTCTCTGTTGAAAACTGAGATGTAGAACTCCTACATCACCTTTCCTAACACTGTAGGTACCAAATTTGAAAGGGAATTTACTCATTTTGACACTGTCCCAATAACTGACCATTTCTTTCATACCCAATGTGACTTTAGTATAGTAACTACTGAACTCTCAACTCCAAGAAGGCTTTCTTGTTTGTTTTTCTTGGTTTAAGAGCTAAGAGGCTAGAGTTAAGTGCATCAGTGATTGAAGGCAGGAAAGTTTTTGGCAATAAAACCTCAGAGATACCTAGAGTCTATAGGTGTAACATCCAGAATGGGAACTCATCTGATACCAGAAACTAAGGAGTGGCTGGTCCTAGTTAGCATTTCGATAGGAAATACACATTGAATACAAAATGAAGTGGTGACAGGGATCAGGAGTATTTAGGAAGGTGACATGATTTGCCTATTTGAAGTTAACACTGGTGAGATGCACCAAACTTTATACTCCAAGGTTTTATTTTCTGAAATTCATGCTACTCATTTCCCATAATCCTCTAGACAGTTAATTAGCTGACCTGATGTTGCTGCTATAACCATGACTTGCTTCCAATTCAGCAGTGCATTTTTCAATTTATTTTAACAATTTAAAAATAATTTGCAATTGTCATTTTGAATACACACGTTGTTTAGGATGATGAAGGTTAATAAATTTTTTTTGTTGTCAGTCTCCTGCATTTATAATATCTTCCCGAACAATCCATTTTATCATAGATTCCTATTTTCAAATGGATTTCTTACTTTCAAATTATACAAAACTGAGAAATAAAAAGATATGTAAGATTACAAAGACATTAATATTATAAAAAATGATGACACATCTACCTAAATTTGTTTTAAGAAGTATCTTCTTTCATTGTTTTGAAAAAAGAAAGAAGTGGTTGTCATGTTTCTTGGAGCCTGACAATTTCCTTGTGATGAACAAAGATTATTATTATTAGTTGACATAAGCACTTAGTATAGTGTATGAACAAATAAAATCCACAGTAAATGTTGCCTTTCTTAGATTCATTTGCTTCCTTCCTATTATTTTAAGTTGGGAGATGGGATTACATGTGTATGAATAAAGATATGTCATTTGCTCCCATGGTTTCTGTTATTTTCCCAAATTTATTTCAAGATTTGGGATTAAGTAATTGACAAAACTGTCATTTTCATTGATATTTGTGGCATTTTAAGTTGCAATTTATATTCATTGTTAAGCTATCATGGACTCAAATTTATGAAACTCTAGGTTGCCAGTTTGTTTTTCATCTAGACATACTACTACTTTTTCTTTTCTTCTTCCATCATATGGGTGTTTTCCAGTTTACAATGTTTTGACTTAGACTTTTAAAGCTTTGATATGTTGCAAAATCAATGCATTAGAGACCAGGGAGATGACTCCATGGGTAAGTGACTACTGGTCAAGGATCAGAATCTGAGCTTAGATTTCCAGCACCCCACTGAGAAACTGAACACAGAAGTATCCATCTGAATCCCTCCATGCTAGGGAGAGGGGCAGGGTACTGTTAGAGAGAGGAGGGCCCCAAGGATGTGTTTGTTGGCCAGCAAGTACACAAGTGGATAAGCTCCAGATTTCTTGAGACCTTGTCTCAGAAAAAAAAAAGGTGACAAGAGATAAAGCATGACACCTGATATTGACCTCTGACAGATACATACACACATACACATGCACACACATACACACACATCCATATATATTATACATATATACCTAAATATATGACATAAATGTATTTATTTTAAAAATTACAATTAATAGAACCCCAACTTCAGATGGTATTTCCCAGGCTAATGATACAGAGCACAATACTGTCTCTTCATATTATGAAATGGTAATGGGCTGTGACACCCCATAAATCACTAAGTCACGAGGTAGAACACCAGATACTACAGTATTTTGTGTTGCCAATAGGTTTTTGAAATTGCACTTTTATGATTTTTCCTCCCATCACGTCTTCACAGTGTCCACATATGCCTCCTACTCTGGTGTATTAAAGATATTTGTAACATAGGCTGTTTTCAGCATACAATGAATTCATCAATACATAATCCCATCGCAAGTTGAAGACCAAATGTGCTTCCATATATACTCCTGTTCTTTAAGTATGAGAAATGTGGATATGTGTGCAATGGTTCAACATGATTGTTATTATTTATTTTCAAAGCATTAGGTATATATATATATATATATATATTTGTTTGTTATTAATTACACAGAAAAGATTCTGTATCATAAGGATACAGGTTCCCATAGTAAAATTGGCCAGCAGTTTTCACATGTCTACCAAGACCTTTTCACTCTTACACCTCATGAGCAATACTTTCAAATCACTACCATTGCTAGATCTTGTCTGTCTATTAGGGACATGGAATGGAAAGATTGCATTTTCATTTACTCTCATGTATTGTTCAAAGTGTTGAGCAACCAGAGAGAATATAATGAGCAAAGAGAATATAGCAATGAGGAAATGCATGATTACAGTAGTCCTTATTACACATCCAACCACTAAAAAGTGTAGGTATTGGAGTGTCATGACATCAGAAATGATATCTGTCCTATTAGAGTTAGAGGTATATCTACTCTTAACTCTAGTTTTGAGAACAATGTTGACAATGTGGCAGTAACTTGCTAAAATTTTGATTGAACAAATTCTATGTAAAGAGTGATTTAAATTGAAATAGAAATTGCATAAAAGTGGGGTTAAATATCATTTCAACTTTTGCATAGAAGGACCATGAGACAATATGATTGTGATAGGTAATGTGTCTGAAAGTAGTAAGTTTTATGAATGAACTCCATGTAAATTCTTGTCAAAACATGAATTATAACAGTCTGTGTATGGCCATTTGCCTTAGTTTATGCCTGTGTACTTTTGAGTGTCTGGTGCTCAAGAGAGCCAGAAGAAGGCAACAAAGCCCCAAGAACTGGAGTTACAAATGGTTCTGAGCCACCAAATGGGTTCTGGGAATCAAACATGCACCCTTCAGAAGAACAGCCCATGCTCTTAATCCATGAGCCATTTCTCCAGACACCAATTCTGAGGTTTTTATTGTATATGTATATGAGTGTATGTGGGAGTACGCAGTGTGGAAATGGGAGGATAGGTTTGTGTAGCTTGTTCTCCCCTCCCACTTGTATGGAGGTTTAGGAAGCCAAAACCAGTTTGTGAGTCCTGTATAGCAAGGACTTTATCCACCGAGCCTTCTAGGTGGCTCTAAATCCTATCATTTTTAATAGTAAAATAATGAATTATCCCAGGAAGACATATCTGTCATGACTGCTTTGAACAAACTGGAGTATATGATCACCCTGTTTATATGACAATAAAAGCCACAAGTTGAGGACTTGTGGGTAATAAAAGTCAAGTCTAAAAATGATTATTTTAGTCTTCATCAGAGTTATAGATTTTAATTCTGAAAGACAGAGAAACTAAGGAACTTCATAGAAGCCAGGATGTCTGATAGGATTGTATCAGTATAGGCTAGGAATGATGCCTTGGAGAGCAGAAAAGAGGAAGAGATATGAAAGAGTTTCTTAAGAATCAAGCAGAATCAATTAACCATGGAATATAAATGTTCAGGCATAATAATGTCTGCAGTGTTATTTAAAACATACATAGAATTCAAGCTCTGATAAATTTTGTGGTCAGCTGAACTTGCCTCTACACTTTCTGGCTTTTTAATATTGGAACACTTACTTAACCTCTGTAACCTTTCGTTACCATAGCTGAAGGTAAGTTATTCAAATAAACCCTCTCATATTCTCAGATCATTTGGAAATCCAAATTAGCTCCATTTGAGTTAGTATTTTCTTCATTATTCCTACTCCAGAAAGTTCTTAAACAATGTTTTTTGGCTTCTTGGAATTACTTTTACACACACACACACACACACCTGAAGCTATAACTATAAAAGATTTTCTAAATCCTTCATGAACCCACAGTGACTCAGTTTATAGAGAATTTCCCCAAGGTCTGTTTGTACAGATTGCATCTAGTATATTTCCTAGATCCAAAAGCAGTTCTGTTTGGAAATCGCAACAAAATGATTAAATTGGAAAGATTTTGAGTTTCTCCTAGTAACTTTTGACTTTCAGAAAGAGAAATTTATGGGGCACAATCTTTGAGCGGTAGACACCCAGGTTCTTGCACATAATTTATTGCCTTTCCCCCCTCCCAACTCTTGAGAACTTCTGTTCACTTGATGTAGGCAAACTGCTGCAGACCTTGCAATCTTCCCTTACCACTCATCTGCCTGAACACTGCATTGTCCTGAAGGCTTTGGCGCCTCTGATTTTCTACCCCATTTCTCATCTGGAGCCCCATTTGAAGTTCCAGCCCTGTTGACAGCTTAAATCCCTACATTCTCTTTACTCTTGACACAGACAGAGGTTCTCCAAAACTGAGGGAGAGGAGACATTATTTTCCAGTCTCTCCCTCTTACTTTTGTCCTTGTAGATTTTTTTAAAGGAGGAAACCACTGCATTATTCGATTGGATGATCTTTCTCTGCAGTAACTTCGAGTCAGCATCGTTGCTGGTACAGGGATCAACGCAGAAAGTAACGGAGATTCCTGATAACATGCATATACTATGGTGTTCATACTTTCCACAGCAGAAATTGAACTATTTCTAAGCTATTAAAAATTTTTGCTAAATAATATTAACACCCCCTGCCTTTTTTCAAACAGCAAAGGCTTTATTAATCTCATTATAGATGCAAGAAAATGTGTTAAATCTTGAATTCTGAAATAATATTTTCTGTCTTAAAAGCAGTGAAGCTTTTCAAGAGTGTGAGAGAGAAATGAAATGTTTTTCAAAAAGGTAGTTTATGGTTTTGGGATTCTATGGCAAGTTTGGTTCATATATTTTTACTAACTATCACCTCTATATGTAAATCAAATATAAGAAGAAGACTGTTTTTATAAAGCAGGAAATAATTTTCCATCCTAAATGGTACACTCATGTACACCAATAAGGCAGCACTGCATGTGTTTGATGGCTGTGAAATGACCTGTTTGATTTTCTATTATAGACCAGCAGACTGTACTGCCCTGGCCCTCCAGACTCCAATGGTCAGGTAGCCAACTTCTCATTAGGGATGGAGTACATTTGTAGCCTGCAATAAATAAAGTGTATTTAAAACCTCATGTAAAGAAACAGTCCTCCATTGTGAAGGCAGTCCCATAAAAACATGTTTATCTTTTGAAATACTATGGTAGAGGAGAAAACAATGCTTTTATTTTGTTGTGGTGTTAGCTCTCATGAATGCATAGTCACTTCTGATCTTCACATTCCTTCTATACAAGAGCTTCAACAAAAGTTGGGATCCTTTTAATCTTCACACTTAGGCTGATTTATCTAGTTGAACACACACACACACACACACATATACACCTATGTGTGTATGTGTGTGTGTGTGTGTGTGTGTGTGTGTGTCCACAATAAACACATGTGTTTCAGGTGGGAAGACTGCAATTTTTGCAGACTCCAAATTAATGCAGTTTGGGTTAATGTAGTTTTACTGTCTGGGTACACACATTAGACAAAGTGCACTTCAGAATTTAAGTCATTTGTTTTCTTCACTGCCAACACCATAAATTCTACCTTGCATGTGAGAATCAACCCATTTCTCTTTGTTTCTTTATTGTTCTGCAATAAAAAATTTCTATTCAAAATTCATCTGAGAATCTAGAGATATGTGAAGCAATGTATTCCTAGCTATAATTTTTTTCTCTTTGGATGGTTATCTGCTTTAATTGTTTCTTTATTGGATGCAATAACTCAGAAAAGATGACATATATTATATTTGTAATATCTTTTTAACAATTTGAAAATTATAAATGAAGTGATATAGAAATGACCAATGAGTCACAGATGACACATTTGAAAGGAAAAAAGAAACTTAATAAGAGAGAGCAAGATAGAATTGATGGATTAGAAGGATTTGGGAGAGATGGTATAGACAGTGCAAGTAGAAATCTGTCTGTACGATAAATGAACCAGTAGAATCATCAAGACCTATTTGGAACTCTGGAGTTTATTGAAGGCTTGCAAGTTCCTTGGGAAAGGCTTAAACAGATTAAGGTTATTGGTAGTTCTGAATTCAACAGTGGCTACCTACTCCATTCACTCCAGACAGCCTCATGGAAAGCAGAGATGCATAATATTCTGGAGCAGCTTACACACCACTTATGGAAGCCAGGGTGGGCAATAAGGACTCTGCCTTCTGAATCATGGTCATCTGCACTCTGATCATATGTAATTAACCTCCTATGATTACACATATACAAACACACACACCACACATACAACACACACACACACACACACACACACACACATACACATTCACATACACATACTCAGGAAGGCATTTGTTGTTACCACCACTTTAATTATGTTGTAACAGTGTCCTAAACTCCTACTCTGCAACAGAAATGACATGGAATGGATTTTAAAATCAAACTCTTCTTTTTCCACCTCATTGTTAATTTTTTCTTCCTGCCATCATGAAAGACAGACCATAAAGACTAGTGCTTTTAAAAGCAGCTATGTATAAAGGCACAACTGGAAAGTTGGTACATATGTCCAATAAAAACTTTAGGCCCTCCCAAATCTGAAAAAATGTAAGCTTATACATCAGAATTATAAAAATGCATATAAAAAGCCTACACTGTTCATTTTTTTTTTAACAAACTACAGCAAATCCTGGGAAGGATAAGAACCTTATTCTCAGAGTTGCCACAATGCTAGATCAAAACATATAGTTTCAACAAGAAAATTGAAAGTTATACAGAGAAACAAGAAGAATATCGTCCTATGCAAAGAAAACACAAACAAACATATTTTTAAATGGCTACTAAACAAATGGCATATATATGTATATAAAGAATTTATGAAGAAGGGGGAGAGAATGATGCACAAACAAAATGGGAAGATCCATAAATAAATATAAAGCCCCCTCTAAAGAAATTATACAGCTCAAAAGTAAAATACCTGATACGAAAATTTTGATATAGGAATTTAATTGAGGATTTGAAATAAACAAAAGAAGGCATCAGTACTGAAATTACTAAACGTATAGAACAGAAAATAATATGCCAATTTCAAAGGATCTATGGGATAACATCAAGTATGCCATATATGCATTGTGAAAGTATCAAATGAAGAGAATAGGGTCGAAATCGTGTTTGAAGAAATGAGTTAACCATCTCAAATGTGGTGGAAGACATGAACGTAATACCCAAGAAGCTCAGTGTACATTAAATAAGGTTAACTCGAAGAGAACACTATGACACATGAGAATCAACCTTAGGAAAGCCAGAGAGGAACTTGAAAGTGATAAGAGAAAAGCAACTCAGAACACACAAGGATTCTCAGAAACATTATAAGAAGACATCACATCAGGAATGGAATGCTGGAAGGCAATGCTAAAAGAAAACCAACTATTAGTAAAGAATCTCATCTAAAACAAAAACCTTGTCAGTCACTAATGTGAGACAAATTAAGATGCTATCAAGCAAACAAAAGTTTTAGGGATGTCTTAACCAATGTTGTTATAAAAGAACACTCCAACAATAACTCAAAACAGTATTAAAAAACCAATGACTTTACAAAACATTAGCAATTAGAAAACTTAGCTTTATTAGAAAATCAATTTATAACTGTACTTTTAATTTTACCATAATTTACAAGTCAAATATACTTAAAATTTAAAAAAAAACATGCATTTAAAACCTAGTTTCATTGTAACATTTGCTTGTAAAGCCAAATTTTATCTTTTATATAATTTAAGGTGACTCCTATTTATAAAAATCATTAGCTTATTTTTAGACACTTTCTGTATAAAGGGGTAATTGTGACTGTGCTGGTTGGTTTTATGTCAACTTGACACTAGTTATAGTTATCTGAAGGAAGAGAACCCCATTGGAGAAAATTACTCCATAAGTCAAGCTGTTAGCATTTTGTTAACCAGTTATGGGATGGCTCAGCCCATTGAGAGCTATGTTACCCCTGATTTGGTAAGCCTGAGCGCTTTAAGAAAGCAAGCTGAGCAAGCCATGAGGATCAAGCCATTAAGCAGCACCTCTCTATGGCCTCTGTATCAGCTCCTGCCTACAAGTTTTTATTCTACTTGACTTCCTTCCCTGACATTCTTAAATGAATAATTGTGACATGAAAGAGTACATGAAGTAAACCCTTTCCTTTCCAACTTACTTTGGGTCTTGATGTTTTATCATAGCAATAGAAATGCTAAAACTTTTTGCCATTGATAAAATAAAAGAACTCGTCAAGGCTCTTTTTAAGTGCAGAGCTTTACATGATACTGAGTTTAATGTATGTATAATTTAAACTTTAAAATGTTAAATGCAGTTGTCCTTGCAATCAGCCAGAAAGTAGTTATATAAAGTAAACAAAAGTAAATGAGAAAAGAATTTGCACATTTCACTACAAATGTCATCCAAATATGAAGAATGACATCAGTGCAGAAAATGGAAAAGAGACATAATGCACAGAGAATATGAATGGCAAGATAAGCATCAGTAAGCCCCTCCTCATTGGGAACCTCTTTAAATATAAGTGGATTAACTCTCCAATCAAAAGTCAAAAACTGACAGGTAGGTTAAATGATTCAAAAAGCTCACTTTAAGCAAAATATGATGGTGCATTTTAATACCAGCCCTCAGGGGGCTGTGTGTTTGAGGCCAGTCTAGTCTATGTACAAGGTCCAGGAAGGTCATTGCTTCATGGTGAAACCCTGTTTTAATTAGCAAACAAATAAGTAAACAAAAGAGGGAGAATATGCACAGTGATACAGAATTCACAAAAAATGGAAGGTTTGGAAAAGTTATTCCATGCCAATAGAACCAAAAAGAAACCAATAGCAGTTTATACTTAATCAGACCAAATAGAATTTATCAGATTAGGAGTCAAAGAATGGCATTATATGTAAATGAAACACATGGAAATATAAGATTATGTGATGGTCATAAAAATATTTACATTGATTAATGAATATATGAAGGAAACAATAATAGAAGTAGAGAGAAGTAATTATAGGATAATGTGGTAAATTCAATATTTTTCTCTCCATAATACATAGAATACCCCCAAAAAAGTTTACAAATCAATTGAGAACTTAAACAATGTAATAAACCAGCTAGATTAAAAACTATATGGAAAAAGCATTTAACAATAGCAGAATAAACACTTTTATCAAGCACATATGGAACATTCTCCAAAGTATACGATATGCTAAGCCACAAATTAAGTGACCACAAATATATTTCAATATATCTTCTCTGACTATAACAGGATGGTGCTAAAAATCAATTACAGAAGAAAAACCAGAAAATTCCTAAGTTTGTAGATATTAAAAAGCATGTGAACCAACCAGTGGCTCATGGATCACAAGGGAAATTAGCAAATACCTGGAAACAAATGAAAGTGAAAATATAATGGATCAAAACTTTCTGGGCTCAGCACAAGCAGGCCTAAGGGAGAAATTTCTTGCAAAACAAAACCAATAAACAAAAATTCCAAATCAACATCAACTTATCCCTGGAACACAGGGACCCAGTAAAAACCAAACTATACTGAAGCCTAGTAAAAAGAGGGCAGTAATGAATGATTAGAGCAGAGATAGCAAAGCAGACTATAATAAAGAAGCTATAGAGAAAATCAATGAAACCAAAAGTGATCCTTCAAAACATCAACAAAATTGCCAAATCTATAGATAAACTAAAAAAAGGGAGGAAACAGTCAAATTAAATGAGAAATGAGGATAGGGATACTGCCACCAATTTGACAAAAGTGAAAGTGCATTAAAAGAGAGTACTATAAGAAGTCAAGCTTATCTATAAGCAAATAAAATGGATGATTTTGTAGAAACATGAATCTACAGAGATCAAATCAGAAACAAAAAGCATAGATATCCCTATAATTACAAAGATATTGAATTAGTTACAGAAAATCCCCAAAGAAAAGCTCCGTCTTGATAGTTTCAATGGTAAATTAGACCAAACATTTAAATGGACTAACAGTAGCTCTTCTCCAGGCTGTATAAAAAATTAGAAGGAAATGCAACATACTATCTCAAGCCAAAGACCAGTATCCTTCTGAACAAACATCCTCAACAAAATAGTGTCAAATAAGGTGCAGAATGTTATAATGATTATGCACTGTGACCAGGTGAGTTTTTTTTTTCATTGCAAGGATATGAGAATATATGGAGACACATGAGTACAATGAATGGTATTATCAGATTTAGTGAGAAAATACATAAGAGTCTACATTGACACAAATAAAGCATTTTACAAGCATGTAACTTTTTCCATAGTAGAAAGCAATCAAAATAGGAAAGTAAGAAAATATCTCATATGATAGATATGTGAAAACCTCACAGAAATGAGAACCCAAATTTAAGCTATCAGGCATATAAGTGATTTGCCACAAAGATACCCAAATCATTCACTATCCAAATAATAGAATTTTTATTGATAGTAAGGACAAAACTGGATATCCACAGGCAAAAACTAAGGAAGTTGAAGCTTTACTCAACATACAAGGGTTAAATTGAAATAGACCAGAGAACTAAATGTAAGAGTTAAAACAATTATCACTAAAACAAAAGCAAAAATTTTACACCCTTGGATTTCATAATTTTTATAAGACACCAAAGGTGCTGGCAATGAAAAAATGTAAACAAATTGTTGTTCATTAAAATTAGAAACTTTTTGTTGTTGTTGATGTTGTTGTTGTTGGACATGGTGATGCAAGTCTTTAATCCTGGTAGGTAGAGGGAGGAGGATCTCTGTGAATTTGAAGCCAGCCTGGTTTACAGCACAAGCTTCTAAACAGTCTTGTTTAAGCAAAAAAGAAATTTATGTCTGAAGATGGTATATTTTTATCATATTCATCTCTATCCCCAAGTCCTCCTAGAACGATCCTCAGATCCCACCCAAGTCATCACCAGTTTATCTAGATGCAAATCTGTAAACTACCATAATGACTGACATGGCAATGTATGCCAGTGGGTACAATAGTTGTGTATTGGTGCAAATGTTATAAGAATAACCAACAAATTTCTGATTTAACACAAACCCCATTCCATGAAGGAAACACATACCTGGTTCTCTAAATCTAGAAAACATGGGTTGGGAGATTGTGGGTCCCAGGAGTGAATATACTACTATTATTCTGCTAAATGAATATATTATCAAACCATGCTCTAAATTCATATCGCTACACCAATAGATAATCATAGCTCTTAGCCTTCATCAAAGAAGTTTTTTAGTCAAGTGAACAGCAGTTGATGCATAAACTCCCAAGTGGTCAAAGTGCAGAGAATAAGTGTCTATAGAGTGCACAGTCACAAATGTAAAAGCTGTTTTAAAAGAAGAAAACGTCTATCTTGATCAAAATAGATGTTTTAAGTGAATAGAGATGAGATATGATAGATATTAATCTCCATTCAGAAATTTAGACCCAACAAGATAGGAAAGATCTTTACATCAAGTTTGCCAAATACAAATGGCCAAATCACTTTGAATGCAATGCTTATATAATTCCTGATTGTCTCATGGTTCTTCCTGCTGTGTGAAGTTTATTTTACTCATGTGTAATAATATAAATGTATATGTTAAAAAAAGAAACATAATAAAAATTTCAGAAAAAGAAAAAAGATTTGAGTTGAATTGTATTTTGAAAATATCTAGTGAAATCCAGCCAGCTCCTTTATCAGAGGGAAAAATTAAAGAAGAGTTGAGTGCCTCTCACTACCTTAAACCCCTTAGTAAAGACAGAGTTAAGCCTTTTGTGTTCTCTCTGATAGTTTCTAATATGTTGTCGCTGTCCTTTCTGTTCAACTTCAAACTCAGTTTTTCTTTTCTAATTTTCTTAACTTTTTAATATCATGTACATCGAATATAACAGGTTGGATTTTTTTTCTTGAAAGAATGTATTTTGGCTCATTGTTCTAATTCAAGGATAAGAGGTTGCATCTACTATTCCATTCTTGCTGGATTCCATCCTATGGCCTTTCTTTTCAGAAGCCACTAGGATTCCAACTTGTTGACTTACCTAATATAACCACCTCACGTAGGCTCTGTTCTTAAATATTGTAGTTTCAATAAATCCATTCTTGTAATACTTTACAGTGAAGATTAAATTTCAGATTGAGTTTACAAAACAACAAACTATATTCAAATAGTAGCAACAATGCATTATTTTTCTTGCTGCTAATCATTTTTTTCATTAATAATTAAATTTAAATCTCTGAATTAATCAGCTTCCTGTCACTGAAATAAACTACTTGAGGCAAGTAAATTATAAGAGCTCAGGGCTCTTGAGGTTGTAGTCTAATACTTGTTAGGTCCATTGCTCTGCCTGTTTGGTGAGAGAATTAGATGGCACTGACAAGGAGTACAAAAAGAAGAGCTTACAAACTAATCCAGGAAGCAGGGAAATCTTCTAAGACTGTGGTCTTATAGTCCTTTTCAAAGACATTCTTCCAGTGACCTGAGTACCTCCACACAGTGACCAACTTCAAGAATTTCTATTATGCCCCCATCTCAAAGAGCATTGTCCTGGAAATTATGCCTTTAACATATGGGCTTGGCAAGGGCACTATGCATATGCAAAGCATAAGATTTTGCAGCTCCAATTTTGACACCTATTCCATTCTTATATCAACAATGATCCTCTTGTATTTACTATGTTCATATTTTACATATTTCCAAATGATTTTTACTAAGCACTAATTTAAGGTGCTCCATATTGCTACTGAGACATTAATCTCAGTTTTTTTCAGAAGACTACAGGTTTCTCCTTGATTCCTTATATCTTATATCCGTCTCAAGTGATAACTACCTTCCCAGTGATTACCATACAGAATGCTCCAATTTCTTCTTGAAATAAACAAGTGTGTGCATTTTTCTTTGTGGAAAGAATATATTTAAAATATAAGTTATTGTACTGGAGTCATCATGAGGGAAATTTATGCCCTTATAAAAGGAGATACAAGAGAAATTACCACCCTCTCAACCTCATGCAAGTAAAAAAGAAAAATCTCACCTGACACTGAATTTACCTGTACCTGGATCTTGGATATTTTAGTTTTCAGGTCTTTCAGAGATAAATGTTTGTCACTGAAGCTGCTCAGAATTTGTGATTCTATTACAGCAGCCCGAACACCTAAGATACAGGATCTTTTATCCATGCTCTAACTGGGCAGTCCCCCTGTATGCTAAGTCTATACTATAGATGACAATCCTCTGTTGAATATATTGTTTGACAATTCCTTGCTTTAACAAGGGTCTTATAGTCAAAATTTATTTATGCATGTGTATGTGAGTACAAGGGTATGGATGTGTGTGTGTGTGTGTGTGTGTGTATGTGTGTGTGTGTGTGTGTGTAGATGCCTGTGGAGGAAGGAAGAGGCCATTGAAGTCAAAATTCTTGCTATACTTCTGTAATATACTTTTGATATCTGTTTTTTAATATATTTTATTAAATTATTCATATTACATCTCAATTGTTATCCCATCACTTGTATCCTCCCATTCCTCCCTCCCTCCCATTTTCCCCCTACTCCCCTCCCCTATGACTGTGACTGAAGGGGGGCCTCCTCCCCTGTATATGCTCATAGAGTATCATTTTTATCAGTTTAAAAACATTAAAAATGAGACCCCCACATTCCCTAAATATAGATGCAATGGTGCTAACCTTGGCTATAATCATAAGCAAAAAGAAATGTAACAGTGAAAATGCAAATAAGTCTTAAAGATACTGATGAAACCATTAATGATCAACATATCATATTTAAAAGTCTACCTGTTTCTGATTCTTATTATTTTAGTGTCACTTTTGAGAATTTATTATGTATTTAATTCATGGCCTCTTCAAGATGATTGTATCTCTTACCATTATGATGTTTTGATAGTTTAAATTCTACTGGTAGATCTTGAATGATACTTGCTCTCAAAATGAAATCTATAATTTCTTATGAAGATTTTATTTATGTAGCCAAGAGCAGTGGCATACTCCTGTAAACCCAGCACTCAGGAGGCAGAGGCATACAGATCACTATGAGTTCAAGGCCAGTTTGTTCTATAAAGCAAGTTTAGGATAGCCAAAACTACATAGAGAAACCCTGTCTTGAAAATACAAAAAAGAACGAAAGAAAAAGAATAGAAGGGAAAGAAAAAGAAAATACAAAAAATCATTATTCATGTTTATATCGTTAAGTTTCATCTTCATTCTGTTTATTAACTAATACATACAATGTTAATTACTTGAGGAAGCTATTTTATTTTATTTTATTTTATTTACATCTTACTTTTTAAGATACTTCACTTGAATATTCTACTGAAAATAATATTTTCAATGTTTAGCATTTTCTGTAATCCTTCCTATCACAATCTCATATCTGCTAGAAACTTTAGTTGTGGTCCCATGTGCTTTATTTAATATAATATCATTCAATCAATAGAGCCATATCAAGTATCCACTATGTAGGATTCATACTAGTTGCCAGAGGAAATACTACTCTAAAATGCTTATAAGATTGCCCCTCTGGATGTGCTTATCTAGAAATGGCTAGCATAAGAACATCTTGCATTGTTTTTGTCCTTATCTCTTGGTTATTAAAAATAAATGCACAGTATAGCTTAAAATTTGAAATTTTAATAGGATAGGAAGCAAATCATATCTTTAGATTATCTAAACATCAAAAAAATTGTATATGTATTTCATATACTAATATATAATGGCAACCTAAACTTATTAGAGACATATATAATTTTGCTTTAAGTGGTTCTAGCAGTTTCAAAAATTCTTCAATTATTTTTAATCTTTAAAAATAACAATTCAGTATGTGTCATTACCCAGGCAATGATTTTTATATGATTAGGATCTACTGTAAAGCCAATAAATTTTAAATGTGTAAGACAGGTCCCTTACTTGTTTCCCTATCTTTTGCTTTCATAACTGCTAGAATTTTTTATTCTTAAATACTTCTATTCTAAAGCTCAAAAATTCAGTCATTCTATATTGTTCGCAGACTATAAATATGTAATAATTGCTCTACCCTAATTCTTCTATGATTATTTATACATTTTCTAATGTAGGTGTGTGCATGTGCCTGTGTGTGTGCTTAATATGCATACACACATATTCATTTGGGTGTGTATACATGCTTTCTTGGAGATCAGATGTTGATTTCATGTACTTTCTCTATCATGCTCTACCTTAATTTTTGAGCCAAGGTCTCTGAATGGACCTCATGTTGACTGAGTTGGCAAGACTGGATGTCCAACAAGTTCTAGGATCCTTCTGTCTCTGTTTCCCTAGTGTTAGGATTATAGGTATATGCCACCACACTTGGCTTTTATGTGAATGTTGAGCAGCAAACAAGCCCTTTTTTGGCTGTGCAATCTCTCTAGACCAAGACAAAGATTATCTTTTATTAGCAAATATATACATATATATGCATGTACAGATTTATTAGAGAAAAATGTCTCTTCTATGCTTGTATCTAGCTAAAATTGGAGCTAGGGCCCAAGACACATGTGATTAATGTTAATTAAATAATAGATTTAGAGATTTTAACCAGTCTTTGTTTTCAATTTTTCACATTCTGACTCAGGATTTGACCACTATTAATATGCACATGAAAAAGAAGAATGTGAATATAAGAGGAGAAGCAGTGAGACTTATTGCCCTGTAAAGGCTTGCAGTCTCTATATATCTTGGCTTGTCTAAATTCTCCACCTTCAAACTGTTCAACCATTTACTCATTCCCATCTTTCAAGATATCATAAGCCTAACTCCACCATGTGCATTTTGGATTGATTTATGGTTTTCTTTGAAGCTCCTAAATGGAAATATGCAACGCTTTGATGATAGTTTCCTCATTTTCTACATTGTTATTATGTCCAACTTTCAATATATTTACTAAACATAGACCGTTCTTTATCATTCAGCTTTTAGTCCTCTAAATTGATAAGAAATCTTTTATGCATTCATTTGTGCATATATACATGTGTTTATTTGTATCTATCTAATTTTATATCCTTTTATGGATGACTCATATACTCTCAGTCTGAGAGAAAACATAAAAAGCAATCATTCCAAGGGAGCCTGTTCCTGTAACAAAATGTTATAGACTGGAAAGCTTAACTATTTGTATATTTCTCAGTTTTCTGGAGGTTAGGAAGTACACAATCAAATACTGGCTGGTTTAGTACCTGGTAAGACTTTTCATGATTTGTCAGTGACCATCTTCTTGCTGTTTCTGCAAAGGATGAGAAATGCATCATTGCTCTTATGCCTCCTTATCTCAGAGAAATTATTTCATTCATGAGTGTTTCAATTCTGTCATCATTACCTCCTGAATCACCCCTCCCACCTCACTACTATCAAATTAGAGATTGTGGCTTTGAAATATGGAATTTGATAGGACACATCAGTCCATAGAAAATTGCTTTACTCTCTGGGATTTTTCTTTGTTTTGGGGAAAGGGCCTTACTGTGTATTTCAAGATGGCCTGGAATTTGCTATGTAGATTAAGCCAGATTCTAACCCATAGAGACTGCTTTCCTCTGATTTATCAGTGATGAAAGTGCCCCTGTACCTGGCCTTTATCGCAAATCTTGAGGTTGTTTTCCAGTTTCCTGTCCACATCTGCTATTAGCAGAAGTACACATATGTGATGGTTGTGATGCAGTAATGTTATCCATTTAAGCATGGTACCATACTTTTAACCACTACTTTCAAGAAAGTGTTGATATTTGCAGTTCTTTTTCCTAAAAAATGGAAACTCAGGAATGACAGTTTATTTTATGTAACAAGAAGACTAATATAGTGTCTGGCCTATTCCTTTTTCCTTCTTCAGTTTATTATATAGCACAGTCACAATCTCCTCCAACTTTTCCTGCCACCTACATGCCAGTTCAAGACATTAGAGTGTAGGCAGATTTTTAAAAATGTATTAGTTATAATGATTGTGTGTGTGAATGCAAGCAGTAATACAAGTAAAGGTCAGAGGATAACTTCTAGTGTCAATTCATTTCTTACACCACAAATTCCAAGAATTGAACTTAGGTTGGCAGGTCTGCAAGACAAGCACTTTTACCCACTAAGACATGTCCCTGGCCCAAGACTATGGACATCTTTGTTGTCTATTATTCTCCTTAAGGTACTAGCTATACCTGGCTATACATTAATTGCTATAGAAGAAAAGGTGAACTTACCTGGTCTTCACCAAATTAGCTTTCATTGCTTTCCAATTCAGATAAAGCATTCTTTTTATGTCTACATTTAAATGATGATGGAGGTTTCCTTGTTTCAGTCTAGTAGCTGATGATTTCCAAAATACCTGTCAAATATTTTTCTATCTAAGGCCTAACATCATGCATAAATTAACATAGCATATAACAGTATACTAGTAGTACCATAATTTCTAGTCATACCTAAGAACCTTCCAGTGCTTTCATTCTCCCTGTCCTCTACACCCTGTATCTAAGCTATCATAAAAGACATAAAAGGCAACTCGATATTCCTATGTGCTTGATATTTCCTTTTGATGTGTCCTTTTTTTTTTTTACTCTATTTTTCTCCTCTATTGCCTTTGTTCAGTTGTCCATCACTTCACTTATCTCTTATTAACATGCTCATCTTAGATTGTACCTCTGCTATTTTCAGTGTTGTAAACTATCATAATTTAGACTGTTTTAGTTTCTTTCTTGAGTAATTATTATTTTATGTGTATGAGTGTTTTGCCTGCATGTATGTAGGTATACCATGTGTGTCTATTGTCCCTGCAGAGGCAAAAGATGACATCTGATCCTCTAGAACTGGAGTTACACATGGTTGTAGGCTATATTATTTGGGTGCTGGCATCTGAAGCCAGGGCTTCTGCAAAAAAAGCAAGTACCCTTAATTTCAGACCCATTCTCCAAGCCCCAAACCACTTTAATTTTAGCATCATCTGTCAGATGAAACTATATTTTCCACTTCATTATATTGCAATCCTTTTCTGGACCTACTAAAACTTTAATAATCTTACACAGTTCTATTCTACTCCTGTCTCCATGATAACTTCTGGCAATCATTTATCTGCTTTGTTATTCCCACCCACCCACCTGACCCCCAGGCATGTCTCTGTGCCTTTCTTCTAGTTAACTTCAGTTTGGCTGTTCATGTCTTTACTGCTTCAAACTCAAACATCTTTGAAGACCCTGTTCTGTCTCTTCCTGTCCATGGTCAAATCAGTTTCAAACATTCCAGTTTAAAAACATTCTCATTTCTGATCTACTTCTCTTCCAGTTAATATATATTTAGCTTTTTAATCATTCTGCAATGAGGTTGTAAATAAGAGTCTTAATGTTCCATGTCTGAGACAACACCATTCAGTGTAGTGCTCATGTCTCCCTTCTCTTTGTTTGCTGTTTATTCTTCCTTTCTTTGTTTCTCCTGCTTACTTTACAGTGCCCAGCACAGTGCTGAAAGCACAAACCCTCAAGAGGAATTGCTTGTTAGTCAAGTCTTCATGTCTCTTCCTCTCCCCTTTCTGGGCATGATGGAATGAGGCCGTTACTGAGGGGTAACGCTGACAGCAGCACAGAGGGCAGGTGATGAAGCATGAAGGAATCCAGTAGAGCCCTCAAACAAAGCAATGCAGACCTGCCCCTGTACCGTGCACTTCTTACAAGAGGTGATTAAATTCTCACTAACATTAACATATGACAACCTGTTGAAATGATTTGTAAGTCTTTTAAGGGCTTTACAAACAGCTTTATCTCTCAATTCTACATGATGAAATGGCAAAGAATTATTTATTATGTCTCTCTAACACTGGCATATGGAATTTTTTAAAGATTTATTTTAACTTTGGGATTCTCTTGAGATGAGAGAACTGGCAAGAAAAAGAATGAAATCGTCTTTGTCTCCGCAGGCCACAGCATTATAAGCTCCACCATACTATTTCGTCAAGGATCGGCCTTTTATCTGCACAAAAGAAGTGATTTCTTTTTATTGTAATGTAGTTGTAAAACTCAAACAGCCATCATAATTTCATTAAATCATGCCAAACTTCATAGAACTGCTGAAAAGGATCCATAATATGCAATATTTGTTCTGCAAACTGACTGAATATTTATAATATTTAGTCTATATCATGATATTTATTCTAAAAAATGACATATTTGTTTTTGTTTTCTTAGTAGAGCATAAGGCAAATTATATTAATTAGGCTATTTACATGATTTCCTAACTTAGAGCAGTGAAACTTGCCTTTAGCTAGCAAATAATTGGAATTACAATTGCTACAGATATCACAAGTTTGTTAATTATATCAGGCTTCATCAAACTCTGATAGGTCGCTAAATGGTCTCCCTCCTCCCCTTCTTGCCTTTTTGTTTTTTAACACAGCCTCTGTCCCCTTTGCTTCAAGTAGAGAATGAAGTTGCCATAAAGTAGATATACAATGTTTGATTGCATGAGCTGCACTTTCCACTTCCATTCTGGGAGTCAATAAGCTTCTAAAGAAGGGTAGGTTATAGTTTATCATTATTTGCCTTGGAAAAAAGACCTACATGTTTAGAGAACCCAAGATCACCCATTCTAATAATACCTATTTTAAAGGAGACATTAGAATCAGGAACTAAGACAATGAACACTAAGAACATAACGGAAGTGTGGTGCCTCTGTAAAACTATGACAATGTTCTCTACTAAGATGCAATTGCCCATTTTCTTAGAACTTTTCAGAATTTCGAGGTGCATGCCCATTGGTGAGAGATAGAGGACATTAAGTTATTAATTAAATAAAAATTAAGTGGGGTTAATTCTAATGCTGCAGTGTGTGTGTGTGTGTGTGTGTGTGTGTGTGTGTGTGTGTGTGTTGCTATTGCATAGAAACTTTCACTGCCTTCCTGTGGTTCTTAGGGGAGTGCTTCCATACTCAGTTCTTTGGACTTTAGTTCCTCACCACACTGCTACAGAGATATAAATGTAAAAGTGTCTGGGAGATGATCTCCTGTGTTTGTTGATTTTTTTTTTCCTGACTGTGGCCCTAGTACCAAAAAGAAACAACTTAAAGCAGGAAAGATCTCTTCCAGTTGCCAGTTTCAAAGGTTTCCAAAAAAAATGCTTTCTTAGTCCCATGTGCTTGGGCAGAACATTAAGATAGCTAGAGTACACAACAGAAAAGGCTCTAATTCAGTTTACAATTTAAAACAAACCTGTAAAGCTTAGTTTTTTGTCAACTTAGTACAAGCTAGAGCCATCTGAGAAGAGGGGATTCAGCTGAAAAACACATGCCTCCATTGGCATATATATATGAAAGAAACCTTCAGAGTAAGCCATAAAGAGCAAGCAAGTAAGCAGAATTTATTTTTCTATGGTATCTGCTTCAGTTCCCTGTCCTGTTTAAATTCCTGACATGATCTCCTTCAGTGGTGGACTGTGCTCAGTGTGTGTGAGCCATGTCTTTTCTGTCCCCCTACTGTTGCTTTTGGTTATACTGCTTATGATAGCAATAGAAGACAAGCTAAGACAAACACAATCAGCCATCAATTAGGTCTAGAAAATAGTATACATTATATTTCACAGTGGAGGAATAGCACCATGTATCAATAAACTGAAAGCTCCTGCAGTGAAGATAGCTATTTCCTATTGATTAGCCAATTTTTTTCCAAAGCATGTTTGGGTACACGTTTATATAAGCCCTCTTGGCATTTTGTGAACTTATTCAAGGAAATGGTAGCTTAGGCTGAAGTCTAAACTTCCTGATACATCTGTGGAGCCTAGTTACACTCTGTGCCACCCTGCCTGTCTGTCCTCACCTCATGTTGCTGTCTTTCTTGCTTCTACATATTTCATTTCTATAAATGATGCCATGTTCTCATTTCTAGAATTTTTTTGGCCTGATAAACTTCTTACACTTTTGGGCTCCAAGGAAATGCCATTTCTTTGGCATTTTGCTTCAACACCTTTAACTTTTAGCTAGGGCTCCTTCCAGGGGCATTTTTCTCTTTTTTTTTACCTGTTTTCTCAGTGCAGTCTATTTGCTTGTGCCCCTGTTTCCCAGGTCCTCTGTTATATCCTCAGGAGCTAGAATAGGGGAAGTAGGCTTGTGCAAAAGCTATCTTGTAGTATATTGTAAGAGCCAACTGATACATGTTTAGGAATTCCGCATGCCAATTCATGTTCCCATGGTAACCCTTGAAGTTTCCTTAACATCAGCCACGATGGGAACATTTCCATTATAGAAAATGTCAAACATAAGCAAGCAGGTTCATTTGGAGCTGACTGACTTGGTTATCTAGAAAAATACCTGGTTCTGGATATATAGAGGGCATTTAAACCTCTTTTTTTTATTTCTTCAGATTTTGTATATCATACACTCTAGAAATAATCTTCACATTGTAAAGTCTTTCTCCTGTCATTTTTTTTAAATCCATTTTGCCCTGGAGGAAGAGTTATGTCATTTATTTCCACATATGCTACAGTGCCTTACAGAGAGTAAGCACATCATCATTGTAAATGACAGTTATATCTATGAGCTGAACCTGTGCTGTCTCACCTCCTTCAGTCAGTCAATAATGCCTTCTCTGACTCTTCTTCCAATAGTGATAGTGAGGAACCATTGATTTCAGTGGTTTTTCTTTAAAATATGACAAGCACAGGCTGGTACTGTGCAGATTAAAAACCAGTCATTATTGCCAAAAATTCCAGTTGTTCCCATCAGGTTTTCCAAGCAAAGATAACCTTATCAAAGCTTTGAAACTTGCACAAATAACTTCATATTTAGTTGACACTCTTGGATAAGGTTACACAGGAGCCAACCTAGAGTTGAGAATTTGTGTATAGCACAATATTGGGCAAAAATCCTTCAGAAATACAGGCTTCAGCAAGATTCCACTGAAGAGTGCCAGAATTACACATCTTAGAATTATCTCTTTGTGAGATAATGAAGTTGAACATTTTTACTTTTGAGTTTGAAGGCCATAAACTTTAGAAACAATAGTACTTACATTTATTAGAGGAAAAATCAGTGGAAATCTGCAAGATGTACTGTAAAGCACACAATGAGATTATAAACAAGTTCAAAGTTAAGCTATTTGCCTTTGGGGTATAATTTAATAACCTTTGGTCTTGGTTCTATTGTTAATCACCTCTTTGACCTTGGGGAGAAAAATTAAATTTTGGATCTCACTTCCTTATTTGTAAAATAGAGATAAACAGGAATTGATCAGCTTCATAGAACACATAAAAGGGTGGGATTTCAGCCTAAAGCACTATTTCAATATAAAATGCCTAAGGGTATTAGGTAAAAGAAAACCTTATTCCCAAGCATGTTTTGAAAAAAAAAAAAAAAAAAAAAAACTAGGTTAATCAATGTTAAACAGCTGTCCTCAAGGTAGGATATTCTAGAGTTTTCAGTCTATTGATAAGTTAGACTATATATCTCCAATGTCCCTTCTAGATTAGATATTCTATTGTTTGTAAGGGTGACAAGTCAGAGATATTACTTGGCTTGTAAGCTGATAAGTTATCTTAGCAGAAGACAAGAGACTCCTGTTTCAGTGGCATAGGACAGTTTACTATTCATAGCAACAGTAGTATCCAAGGTATCAGCACTCCTAAAAGCTCTCCAAGCCTCACTTCCCAAGGTTGAAATGAAGAAGCTCAGATATGTATGTAAACGAAGGGCTAGGCTGCATCCTAGTAGAGGAACTTGGAACTTAAAGAAACTAAATACTTCAGAGTGGGTAAAAAACATGTGTAAAGCATGCCTTCTTAACAGGGGATGTTCTTTTTACTATATGCACAAAAAGTTACTGTTTTTTATTCCATGAGGACACACTGTCTATTGGGCAGATGTTCACTATATACATATTCTTAAAGAGTCCAGCCTAAAGGTAATCAGGAACTCTTTTCTTGCAAAGTGTCTCCTTACAGTTTTCTAGAGTCTATCCCACTCAATTCTTCTCTTGAGATAATAGTAGTTAGATGTGGACATAAAAATAGGTAAAAACTTTTTGAAACTTGGACCCATGTAATGTCTGACCAGATCATGTATGAAAACATTGAGAGCCAGTGAAAGTGAAATTGAACTTGATAGGCAATTTTTAAAGCTTTGGATTTAGGTCCCACTAAACTTGTCTTCGTTATTTATTTGTTGTTTCCTTGCTTCCTTCTTCTGGGTTTCTTAAAAAATCTCTCATCTGTGCCTAGGAGTTCCTAGGAAAGGCCATACTGTTTCCAATCTGTACTGTGATCACGCTATTTCCTTTAAGAAACATAGTAAACGTCAAGAATAAGAGCCTATGCCATTCTCAAATTTCCTTGAAAAATCCATCCAACTTATTTCTTCATCTATGGAAAGTTTCTCACCTTGGACCACCTTCAGAGAGAATATAATCAAGCTGGGCAGATAAGCACACCCTCACAGGCACAGGGCAAATCATAATTTTAATAAAAATTGGAAATATGACCCATAGTATTGGGACTGAGCCTCTCCAGGCTGTTCAAAGGCATCACTTTCAAGTCATGGGCATAGAGCAGGCTCCAGGAATCCTACAGTGCTGGGAATATTCAGCAAGTGTTCCTTAATCTATTTTTCTTAGCTGACAAAGTAGGCACCTAGGATATTTGCTAGAAGTATAAAATGTATACATTATAAAAGTATAAAATAAAATATTTGCAAAATTGACTCTATTCCAAGTAAGAAGAGATCAGTGAATACCAGAATACAGTCAATTGAATTGATTAGTGTGGGAATGTGAATCAAATATCAATTTTCTCTAAATTTTAAATGACATAGCCAATTTCCATATCTTAGGAGAAGTTAATGTTCATGATACTTTCAGGTTATCTTAGTCTTTCTCAAGCACAAATCTCCGATTTACATTATTCTGGCACTTTGCACATGGTCAGAAGCCAAAATTTTCATCCCAGGTCACTGATGTGGAATAGAAATGAACGGGCTAAAAATTTAAGAGATTATATCATACAGTTCAAGGCTTGCCCTTACTTTCACAGCAGAAGTACATGTGTGTACTTTGTCATCCTTGAGAATTAAGACATGAGACTGATTAGGGTTTTATTTTGTGTGCATCTCAATGATGAACAGGCACATTTTACCTCATCCCCAAGGTAAAAAATCAATAATGTTTATGAATTCCAGGAATGATGGGAGGAGATAATCTTGAGGCAGGTAGTAGATGTCATACTTCCTCTAGGAGTGGGTTGATAACTGAAATTTGAGACTCTCATACTTGAAATTATAGCATTTGGTCCCACCTGTGTGTTACATATTGTAATGATTGAAGTAATAGAAAATAATAATTCAGTATGGTTCATTTTTTGTCTTTCTGAGAAAGCAAGTCTCCCTAGGAATCAGTTTTATTAATGAGACCAAATTACCAGCATCCCAGCTTGCTTGTCCTTGCTATAATGAATTTAAACAAATGGCTAAAAATAGTCCTTGGTAATTATGTTTTATAGGGATGTAATCTATGTCATTTTTCTAAGCTGGTAGCAGGTGTTGTGTACCTAGTAGGTGCTTAATAAATATTAATTGATGTTGATGTAACACTTTTCTCCTGGAAGTAGTCAATTTCTCATATTTATGTATCCTTTGTTTTCTTCTAAGCTTTCCTGATTACAAGGCCCTGATCAAAGACTTCCTCATTTCTTCTTACAAGCTGCGTATTTTAAAATATGCAAAATTCATTTTCCATAATAAAAGTAACTAATGTCAAACTTATTTCTTTGCAATACCTATGATTTTATTTGTTAAAAATTGAGAACAGAACATTCTATATGCTCTTATACAGTGTTTGTAATGAAAATAGTATTGTTTGTAATAAAATCAGACAACAAACAGGGATTCTCTCTTAAGCAAAGACAGAGCTAATGGCTACTGCAGTAGGTGGCTGCTCATTTTAGGAATAAGTGTATTTATTCTGATCAATAAATTTAAAGTTCCAAACTTCAGGAAAGCCTTATAGTTTAAAGTGTTATCATTTTGAGCATGGAATCACAGCATTTTGCTCCAAATAAAAAAGAGTTAATTTAATAGTAGAAAGCCAAATAGAAGGAATTTATTTAATTAATGTGGGTAGGAAGTGTGACAATGAAATCCAGTGATTAGCCTACTCCCATTCCCCACCCACCAACTCCATCTTCAAGATCCTGAAGTGGCTTAAACATGTAGAGGCCCAAGATTATGCACATCTAAGCAGTATTGTGATCCCACCCACCACTGACTGACCCATCATCATCTAGGTCACCCTCTCAAATAGTGAGACACAGGATATCTAGGATATCTTCATTTCTGCCAGGCCCCTTACAAAAAGAGTGAGAAACTAAAAAGGGTAATCATATTTGTGGTGGTCTGAATGAGAATGTTGCCCACAGGCTTTTGCATTTGAACACTTGGTCCTTACTAGATGGAGCTGTTTGAGAGTCGTGGCCTTGTCAGAAAAAGTCACTGGAGGCAACCTTAGCTTTCTTGGCTTCCTGCTTGCAGATGGATTTGTGAGCCCTCAGTTTTTGCTTTCAGCATCCAGTTCTTGCCACCTGCTACCGCCATGCCACCACAATGAACTCTAACCCTCTGGAACCCTAAGTCCAAATAAACACCCTTTTTCTATAACTTGCCTTGGTCATAGTGTTTCATTACTGCAATAAAAAAAGAAGCTAATAAAAATCTAGGATTGGTTTTTCTGAGTAACCTATTTTTATCACCAGAGAGGGAAAGAAAATGGATCTTAGAAGATGGGACACAGGTTAGCTTCTGATGAAGAAACAAAACCAGGGACACATGGGATCAATGATTCATTATAACAGGCAATCTTAGGTAGGGAGAACACAAGTGCAATGAAAGTTCCAAGAATGAAGGGTTCTTTTGAAAAAGGCTTAAAGGCGGATGAAGACAACAACAACAACAACATCATCAGCAATAAAAACACACAGGAAAATTCTAGCAAAATGGAATTTTTGCCTCTGTTAATCTTATCCCTGAATTTAAACAAAAATAGCAATTTACTTCTAGAAATGTTTCTTAACTTATTCTGTTTATTAGAATAATTTGGGAAGCTTTTCTCAAAATACAGATGCCCAAGGCCCACCCCAGAGAGCCCAGTTTAATTGATCTGGAAAAGGACTAGAACACTGGCTTTAAAAGAAAAATGTCTCTCTGCCTAATCTTAATGTGTTGCTGGGTTAAGAACTACTGACCTGTAGTAAATTGGGGAGTTGAGGCTTGCTTCGCACATGGGAATGGTCTCTAGTCAGTGTTTTTCTTAAAGCATTGGTTTTCAAACTTCAGTGTGTATTCACTTAGGGGGTATTTGCATATTTAATTAGCACCTTCGGACAATTCAGGTTTTTATTTGCTTACTTTGATGAAAAGAGGCAGAAATGAACGGAGATGATCAAAGTCTACACTAAGAGGAGAAGATAAGATAAGGAATTCACAACATCAGCTATAGCTTTGCTACTTAAGGTTAGGTCCTCAGGCCAGTAACACTACCTAGATGCCTGCTTGAAATGCAGAATCTCCCACATCTACCCCAGACTTACTGAATCAAAGTCTGTATTTTAACAAGATTCCCCCAGTAATTCAGCTACACATTAAAGTTTGAGAAGCACTGGGATGTAGCAGTTTCAAATCGGCTTTATAACTTGATCATACTGTAATTTCTTGTTCAAAACTACTGATGAGTGTCTCTCAAACCTTGTTTTGTTACTTGGTAAGTAATCAGTGAGTAGCTAAATCAATGCAACATCCACTTTAGGTATCAAATACTGGAGAGACTATGTCCCAAATGATGTTATTTTTTTTCCTTCCTTAGATTTTTGGCATACAGTTTATAGACATATAGGAATCAGGTGACTTTCTAGAGGTTAACTAAAGAAGAAGAGCATTGTCTCTTACTTCCTGTCACATAGTCTTTCCTGGAAAACAATTTTTCTGTGAGCTGTGCCTTTCTGAAGAGTGTTTGTTTATCAGCATGAAGTGTTTATGCAATAAGCCAGGCAGAAATGAAGATATGCTAAAAAGATAATTGTGTCTCTCAATTTGACTATCAGACTATTGAAACAATGGACCGCAAAGAATTGTGAATTATCCCATACCAAGTACAAAGGAAACTCCATTTACCTAAATTCCAAAAGCCAGAAGGGATAAAATGGCTATATGTGATGTCTATTAGCACACTAAAGTATCACAAGTACCTGTTAATACATTTCAAAATCCGTTCTAGCACCCTAGCTATTCACATCTCCTTCCCTACCCTAAACTTCCAGCACACAGTCTTGACTCCCGACCACCTACTTTTTCTCCTTATAACCCTCTTACATTGGCTACAAATGTTCTCTGTCTGTGTGTCTGTGTGTGTCCATGTGTCCGTGTGTCTGTCTGTCTGTCAGTCGTCTGTCTGTCTGTCTGTCTCTCTCTCTCTCTCTCTCTCTCTCTCTCTCTCTCTCTCTCTCTCTCTCTCTCTCTCCCTCTCTCCCTCCCTCCCTCCCTCCCCACTCTTTTCCTCCTTCCTCCTCTCCCTTCTCTTTTGCCTTCCTCTCTCACTTTCCCTATGTTCACTTCCTGCTTCTCTCATAGCCAGGTCCAGTCTGTTGGCCATGCTCAGTATATTACTTTCTCTTTCTAATCTAGACTCTTCCATATGCCTCTGGCTGTCCTCATTCTCATACCCACAATAAAACCTTTCCCTTAACTATGTTATAGGGTGGTCATGTTCTCAGTTTGTACATACTGGAATCTCATGCAAGTACAACGGTAAAACACGTAAGACAAGTAAAACGGCCTAAGCCAGAGTAGGAAACTGTTTCCCTAAAAGATTGCATACAGTTCTAATAACTTGCCTAAATATTCTATACTATGAGATTGAAGACCATACAATTATGGACCAGTGGTGGGTGGAATTGCATCTTGACAAAACTGCTTAGATGTGTGTATCACTAGCTATCTATCAGACTTTTACCTCACTTCAGGACCCTGAAGGGAATTGGGGGATTCTTTGAGGCATTGCCATCTCCCAAATGTAGCACTATACATCTCCTTTGTTTGCTTTCCACTTTTAATTTAGGTCCTTTAATTGGCTTATTGAAGTAGGGTAGCTGGACCTGGCTTGGAGCCTAAGTTGGGACCCCATCATAAGTTCATTGAAATTTCTTCTTTGAGTAATCTTCTTTTGCATGTATATAGACATTTACATGCATACATACATACATACATATGCGTATTCTGACTGCAAGTGTTCCTGTACATACATTTGTTGACAAGTGTGGAACCACTCTAGAAATGCAAAGAATAGCGGTGTCCCCTATATTATTAACATTTTTACATATCCTACATATTTTGTGGAACCAGAAATGTATGAGTACATTATACATCTATGAAATAAAACATTTACAAAACCAGCTTGAATGATGATGTAATATTCAATCAGATTTATGTATTTAGTTCACATTTTTGTGAAGTTGATTCAGGTGGCCAGAAGGCTACATCTGTTAAAAATTCAAAGGGTACTTAGCAATTTCTTTTTATTGCTACTTGATAGAAAATGGCATTAAATTTTTACTTTGCTTATTTAACTATATCAAACCTTCTTGCTATGAACTGAATATCCTTGAGCATAGGAAATGCTGGTATTGCATTTTTAATAAGTACCTTAGGTAGTTCTGACCAAGGTGTTCTCTTAATCACAGTTTAAGAAAACCTAGCCACAAGTGGACACTAGGAAGGAAAAGGAGAAATAAATATTTATTGAAACTTTACTGAGTTAGGCACTACATTGTTTTGCAATGCCTCATGCCAGTCCTTTATTTTCAAAATGGACCAAGACAGTTTTTAATGAAGTAGATAATATGCCAAAAGCCAACCAGCTTCAACATAATAGGTAGCAGAACTGAAACCAGATCATGCTCTGAAACCAGACTGCCAAGGATGGGAGACATGTTCAGGTTTTTCCTGCATGAACTTAGAATAGTCATTTATTCTTCTCCACTTCAGTTTCAACAACTATAAAATTGGGTCAATAATAGTATGTACCTTACAGGAGTGGAGAAAGAGTAATTGAGACAAAGCCATGAATAGGTCTTAGGAGCAGCTGAATCAGAGCAGGCATTTAGAACATAGCTATGGCTGCTATTAATATTATCATCATTATCATTATAACCATTATCATCACCCATCATCATCATACAAAAATCTTGCTGTGTTCTGCATCCTTATTTTGCACAACAGTAGTTATATAATATATTGTGCAGAGGACAAGGTTCACCTCTGAAGAGAATAAACAGAGTTCTAGTATATTCAACACTGTGAATCAGCCATTCTATCCTCTATCTTGCTCAATGGGCCCCTCCCTGTTTGATCCTTTCCCTCTGCTTTCACAACCCAAGCATCTCTGTGGGCTGCAGTGTAATCATCATTCAAGATGAATATGAGTATGATATTTGCAGGAAGCTCGAACTGAGAGCAGAAAATAAACAAGTTCAGAGAACAAAGGCCTTGGCAAGGTACCTGTACTCTGTGAAGCAGCTGAGACTTTGTTTCAAAGAACAATCCAACTGTCAGTTAAACAATTTAGAATATAATAAAGGGAGGCTCAACAAAAAGCAGAAGCCAAGTCCTCCCTATAGTTTACATGGGTTTTTCTACAAGTTAGTGTGTGGGGGGAAAGTGTCGTTGGGTCACAAATATTATTTTTGTATAACAGAAATGAACCTGGAATCACACCATTTTGTGTCCTATACTTTTACTTTTTCCCCATCACAAGCATGAGTAACTATAGAGGGTAGGAATACAAGGTTTAGAATAAACAAAAGATAGATCCAAGGCATTAGTACTTTGGGAAAAATATTTCTATTTTGTGAACCTCAACTTCATCGGGGGTCAAAACAAAGATAATAAAAAAAAAATTCTAATCTTAAAAGGTTACTGAGAAGATTGGATAAAATATTATCAGTAAAGAGCCTGGCATACTGTCTATTACCAAATTCTTGAAAATGTGTCTTCAGGGAGTAAAAATATGACTTAGTAGTTAAGAGCATTGGCTGGTTTTGCATAGGATTTGGGTTCTAGTCCCAGTACCGGCATGGTAGTTCATAACCGTCAGTAACTCCAGTTCTAGGAGATGATGCTTTCTTCTGTCCTCCATGGAAAATCAGACAAACACATGGGTAACATGCATATGTGTAAACAAAATATCAACACGCATGATTTAAGTTAAATGAGTCTAAAATAAGTTTTAAAAATATACTTTAACATAGCAGCATTTCCCTGACACAATATTTTCTTTCTTCTATATTACTAACCTTTAGAAGTCTCCTTATAACACATGCGACCTAGTGTGACACCTTAAAGTATTACACAGATTACTAAGCTCAAAAGTTAGTCTTAGGTACTGGGAGAGCTCACCTTTGTGGGGTTTGTGGATGTTCGTGTTGAAATACAAACCTGAAGTTTGAACAATGAATGTTGCTTCACATATTCTAGCCTATAAAATAGGATTATGTGAACATTTTATGGTTTAATAGAAGCTTTTTAAATAATACATTTAAATTTCTTATATTACTTGATATTCTTTTCACTGAGAAATCAAAGCCAGAATGATATACTTGTTCACCACCCACATATTTTAGTCTCATGGGACAGACAATGCCATATTCCAAGAATGAATTTTCTGGAATAAGACATATTGGAAACTGTGACCTTTTGTTCTGTTATCAGTACAAGAAAAATCAAGGTATTTTCTACATTAATGCATGCCTGCTGGGAAGAAATCAGCCACTCGGATGTTCCGGTGTAATTATTTCATTATTAGAAATAAAACCTAAATATAGGGTCTTGCTTGTTTAAATAATTAAATCTTTAGAAACCCACTACTGAACACTCCCAGTGAGCCAAATTCATGTGTGATTACTGCAAATTGAATGTTTCTGCTCCTGTAGGAGTTTTATTAGAAACAAATTCCCAACTTACAATGTTCAACACAAGCCATCTTTCTGTGAGCTCCTTACCAAAGACAGTATGCCCCAACTCTGTATTCTACTTTCTGCATTCTTTTTGGAGAACCATAAGAGAAGCAATTTGAGGTAAAGGAATTTTAAAAAATCATAAGGAAAATCTTAAAAATTGTGTTTCAATGAATAGGGAAATTTAAATGGACTCTTTTCCTTGTTAAAAATACGTATATGCATATAAAACCTACTTAAAATATGACTTACCAAAATGACTCAGAAAATAGAAAAAGAAAACTTGAATGGACCAAATATATGTGAAAATAAAGTTGAGCCAGTGCTTTAAAGTCTTCATTCATATACATAATCATGAATCAGGCTTCCTTCAAACATTAAGCAAGCTTTTCTTTCTATAAACATTTAAGGAACATATAACCTTTAGTTTCACTAAACCTTCCAAATAATAAATGATATTTAATCTCAGATATATGTATATGTAGTGTATGTTTGTGTGTTTACACATAAAATTGTCCTCTTGCTTTTCTGCATATGTCAGTTTCCCAATTTAAATGTTTACAGAGAAAAAAATGCCATATTTGAAGACATAAATAGCAAGTTTCTTCTCAGAAAAGATATTAGATTTCATAGCTTAGTAAAGAAATAAGAAAGTCAGTGAATGAAGAAAGAAGAGTAAGTGAATTCAGATGGAATCTGAAGTCAAATAATGGACTAAATCATTGAGGGAAGATTTGTACAATTGTCATGGAACTAGATAAATCATTTAAGAGTTGTTGCATGACCAAACTTAAAAATGTTTTTGATGCAGATTTGTTCATTTGGATGTTACAGTTTGTCTTAAACAAAAGAAAATTGATTGGCCTTTAATTTTATATATATATATATTCAATGTAGAGTTGCATTCTTCATTATATTACCACCCAAAGAAAAGCGTTATTAGTATCTAAGAGGCCATATGAAATTGGAAAAATATACAAAAATAGAGTCTATTCCAGCTTGTCATTTGAAAGCACTTGAAATTGTTGAAACCGACTTGCTCTTGTATATTTACCAAAGAACAAAACTACAAAAGATTTAAAATCATTATCCTCATTTACACAATGGAATTTTATTCAGCTCCTAAGAAAAGCAAAATTATGAAATTTGTAGTGAATGAAAGGAGCCAAAAACAGTCACTTTGAGGGAGGTAACCCAGACCTGGAGAGATAAACACCTCATATTTTCTTTCATTGCTGCTTGTTAGCTTTGAATATTTAGGCATGTTTATTTCTTTTGGTATATGAACAGATGTCAGGAAACTTATAATAGGCCATGGCATGGGGGCTTGCTTTCAAAGGACAGGTGCTAGAACAGGGGGAATGAAAATAATGGAATAGCAAAGATTAAATGGTATGTGAGTGGTAGGTGTGCAAGGTGGAGAAGGACCACATGAAGATATAACTATCACTAAAGACATTTTGAAAAAGTCATATAATAACCTACTATTGAAGAAGCTTCCTAAAACATACACATATATATCCTATACATATACAAACTTAAATGTAGTGACCCTATAACAGGATGACAATATGCCCACTGTACAAGACAGACTAACAATTAAAGAGCCCAATGTCAGGTATGGATTACTTCTTTTGCAGTTATTAGATAGGGAGTTCCCACAGACCCCACAAACATAGGCTATTTCCTGTACTCTTGCTTATTCTCTAGAACCTGATAGTAAAACCCTATTGCTGGAGACAACATATACATGAAGCATAGAACATGGAGATATCATTCCTTTATTATTACTTGTTGGCTTTCATAGTGCTGCAAGTGGGTATATATACTATCAGGGGGAAAACTCATCATCAATTTAACCATGTGTGAACCCTGCAACCTACAATAATGATTAGTCTGGCAAGAGATGCTCATTGGAGAAGTAGTGGCAAGAATGTCATGGCAATAACCAATCACTTTCTGAATGGATATGAGACCCATTTCCAAGATGAAAAACATAATTGAGACACCATTATCAAGTCCAAGAGACTATGGCCAGATAGGTCACAATGCTTAGTGGAGAACCTACTATTACTTTGCTATAGTAGTAGACAAACTCCTAATGAATTATTGCCATCCCCATAGATCAATTCATCTGTTAACTCACTGGAGAAGCTCCTTTTTGGAGAAGATGTTGATTAATTAAAAAACCCACGACTGATCAAGGTATAGAGAGTAAGACTGCAGAGTGTACTGACCTTAATGGGATATCTATATCATACTCCTTCTTCCAAGCCTCTGGTGTTATCTCAGATAAGGAAGCAGAAGGCATGTAAGAGTTACAATTGGTGGATGACTACAATTAAATATTGTTTTCCAGACATAACAGGAAGTTGCCTATATGAACTTCCACCAGTGTAACAACATGCACAAGACCTGATCAAGCTCAAACCGGATATTCCATGTGGTTGATGGACAGACACATCATCCCACCCCTAGCTGAGGAACTTGGTAATTGATTGCTGTTGGGAAAGAACTAATTGCTTTTTTTTCAGGGGGGTGGCCTCTAGTAGGTGAACCACACTGCTGTAGATGGCCCCATACCCAAGAGTGTATAGGCAGCATAAATTGTACTTGATAAAAAAGATAATGACATAAAGTTGGTTGGGTATAGAAAGGGTGAATCTGGAAGGAAGTCAGGGAGGGGACAAATACAATAAAAATACAAGGTATGAATTCCTTAAAGAATTTATAAAGTATTAAAATCAATAAATATGAATATTCAAAAGAAGAATTTAAATCACCAAACATATATTGACTCCTTTTCAAGACTTTAAGAAATAGAATGGGTGTGTGAAAGGGAAGCATTTTTGTTGAATAAAGGCAGGAATTCTGTAAACAGTTACTGTCATAAATCCTAAATAAATGTAGTAAAATCAACACAATCATCATTTTTCTGGGGTTTAGTAAGAAAACTTCGCTTAGACAATAATGAACTGTTTTCTGGAGACAGACAAAGTTGGTTCTGTTGTACCTTAACAACAAATCTGACCACCTCCAGCAAACACCTGCTTAGCAACCTCTGGTCTCCTTTTGTTGCAAAACAAGCCCGTTAGACCTTCATTAGAGAGTAGAACTAGGAGCTGCTTCATTCCAGAAAATAATAACTTCAGAATTTTTATTAAAAACAAGGGATAGTATAACTTAGTGCTATCCAAACCTGAGAAGATTAGCTTAGCTTTTGCAACCAGCAAATAAAAGCGGCATGCATGCAAAGCATATCTAAAGTGCTGTAACTACAACAAAATGAAATTCTCTGGGTGGCTGTTACATAACTTTCCTAGACATGTCTGGAACTGGTGCAGTGGAAATTGCATAAACACCAACACCAACAACAACGACAAAGGCTGCATGAGCATCAGCTATTATATACAGCTTTAACCCACTAATTTATTCTCTCTGGCCCTGACCTGGATGTTAGCAGCCAATAATAACACTTTTTAAAAGGTACTATATATTTTTTTCACTTTTCAGTTTTTACTCAGATCCTTTTATGACTAGCTGTATTGGTCATGAATTACTTGCATTTTATTATATGTACAATGGTATTTAAAGAAGAAAAAAAACTCATGGGACCTCTACTTCTTCTATTATAGAAATAATTAAGCTCTCTTATTTGTAGTAGGGAAATCTTTAGAGAATATGGAAAAGCTATCAATGGCAGCAAAAAGAAAAATTGAAGAAAAAAAAGAAAAAAGTATAATATATAAACACACCCTGGGCATTAAAATCACAGGAAGTGCTGTATATGGAAGGATGCAAAGGAATGCTGAAAGCTCAACATACACATGATTTCTACTTCATTCTTTGCTGAAGTTCTTTGGTATAATTAGTTATTTAAAATTTCCTGAACACAGACATATGCAAGCACCAAAGTGAATTAACTACAGGAAGACAATGAGAATTCCAGAACTCACTTATGAGTCTTTTTCAAACCTTTACTCCCCACACTCAACCCCATACATAAAAAACAAGGGCATGCCTGGCAGAGATGCTTTTTCTACTGCAGGGATATGTTTTGTCTTCAAATATAATGGCTAAGTAGGCCATTTTTAGAGATGGTTGGCAAATTAGAATCTTTGTGAAGAAGAAAATCTTCTTGTCATCTTGTGAAAACCTGCAGTGGCAACAGGATCAGTTGAAGAGCTTGGAATTGTTATGCTTTGAGATTCACAATGAATTCTTATGCTTTGAAATAACCCATGTATGCATCTTGAAAAGAAAACAAGTTTTCCATATAGCTACTGATTTCTGAAAATGCAGGGTAGGTTTGTTATAGCTCCTTCTGGTTACTGCTGCTGATGGGCTATGGTCTCAGGCACCTAGTGTACCTGCTGTATAAATCATTGCTGTAAGTTGTCAGATGGACTAGAAGGCTTTGTTTAGCTTTTGTTTATTTTCTCCTCCAACTTCCATAATGGCTTCATTTAGCTTTTATTTTCTATCACAACTTGCGTAATGCTTGTTTTGAAATAATATCTATATCTATATATTTGAGATTCTTCTCAATAAAGAAAGATGAGTAGCCAACGAAAGGTTTATTCTTGTCAACTAGTCATATATATGTGAAAATTCATTTGCTCCACCAATAAATTAAGTGCCTATTATGTAATATGAACTTTATTAGGCAGCAAGAAAGTGTAGATGAGCAGACATATAGCTACTACTGTAAAGTTATTTTCAGTCCCCATGAAAGCAGTCATCTTGTGGACTACAATCCTGATCAAACTAGAGAACACAATTTCATTTGTAATGAATAGCAGAAGGCCTCATATTAGTTCCTTATCAAATGTGACTATTCATTATTAACTAAGTAACATAATCATATTGTAAGCTGCACATGGCTGGTCCTGTTTTCATGTATTTGGAACTGGCCTCCAGTACGTACAAATATAGTGTTAAAAGACAGAATTTACTTCTAGGAAGAGGCATATCATCAGCTCCCTACAGAATTAATCCAGTGGTAGACATAACAACAGACACTGAAGAAATACAAAGAATCATAAGATCCTACTTTAAAGGCATATGTGCCACAAAATTTGAAAATCTAAGGGAAAAGGACAATTTTTTTTATCGATTCCACTTGCCAAAATTGAATTAAGATCAGATAAACAAATTAAATAGTCCAATTTCTCCTATAGAAATAGAAGCAACCATTGATAGTCTCCCAACCAAAAAAAAGCCAAGGGCCAGATGGTTTCAGTGCAGAATTCTACCAGACCTTCAAAGAAGAGCTAATACTGATACTCTTCAAGTTACTCCAGAAGATAGAAATGGATGAAACATTACCAACTTCATTCTATGAGGCCACAGTCATGTTTATAACTAAAACCCACAAAGACGCAACAAAAAAAGAGAATCTCAGACCAATTTCTCTTATGAACATTGATGCAAAAATATTCAATAAAATACTCACAAAACGAATACAAGAACATATCAAAGATATCATTCACCATGACAAGGTAGGCTTCATTCCAGGCATGCAGGCATGGTTTAATGTATGGAAATCCATCAACATAATCTACCATATAAACAAACTGAAAGGAAAAAAAAGCATATGATTATCTCCTTAGATGCAGAAAAAGCATTTGACAAAATCCGACACCTATTCATGTTTAAATTTTGGAGAGAGAGATCGGGAATACAAGGCACATACCTAAGCATAATAAAGGCTATATACAACAAGCCAATAGCCAACATCAAATTAAATGGTGAGATACTCAAGGAAATTCCTCTAAAATCGGGGACCAGACAAGGCTGCCCACTTTCTCCATATCTCTTCAATATAGTACTCGAAGTTCTAGCCAGAGCAATAAGACAACAAAAGGAGATCAAGGGTATCCAAATGGGAAAGGAGGAAATCAAATTATTTCTATTTGCAGATGATATGATAGTGTACACAAGCGACTCCCAAAATTCCACCAGAGAATTCCTACAACTGAGAAACACCTTCAGCAAATTGGCTGGATACAAAATTAACTCAAAGAAAAAAAAATCAGTAGCCTTCCAATATACAAATGACAATCAATCAGAGGAAGAAATTAGGAAAACTACACTGTTCACGTTAGCCACAAGCAATAAAAAATATCTAGGAGTAACTCTAACCAAGCAAGTGAAGGACTTGTTTGAAATTTTTTTCTGATTCTGAAGAAAGAGATTGAAGATGACATCAAAAGATGGAGGGATCTCCCTTGTTCATGGATCGGGAGAATTGACATAGTAAAAATGGCCATTGTACCAAAAGCAATTTACGGATTTAATGCAATCCCTATCAAAATACCTACACAAGTTTTTAAAGACAATGAAATATCAATTCTCAACTTCATATGGAAAAACAAAAAACCCAGAATAGCTAAAACAATCCTATATTATAAATTTCCACCAGAAGAATCTCCATTCCCAATCTCAAGCTGTACTATAGAGCAAAAGTAATTAAAACAGCTTAGTACTGCACAGCAATTGGCTGGTTGTTCAACGGAATCAAATCAAAGACCGAGAAATGAATCCACACTCATATAGTCACTTGATTTTTGAAAAAGAAGCAAAAACTATTCAATGGAAAAAGAATACTATCTTTAAAAAATGGTGCTGGTCTAACTAGATGTCTATATGTAGAAAAATGCAGTTAGACCCATATTTGTCACCATGCACAAAACTCAAGTCCAAGTGGATTAAAAACCTCAACATAAAACCAGAGACACTAAATCGGGTAGAAAAAAAGTGGGGAAGAGCCTGGAACACATAGGCACAGGAGACAACTTCCTGAACAGAACACCAATAGCCTAGGCCTTAAGGTCAACAATTAATAAATGAGACCTCATGAGGCTGAGAATCTTCTGTAAGGCAGGAGACACTGTCAAGAGAACAAAGTGACAGCCTACAGACTGGGAAAAGATCTTCACCAACCCTACATCTGACAAAGGTCTAATATCCAAAATATATAAAGAACTCAAGAAAGTAAACACCACCAAACCAAATAATCCAATTGAGAAACGGGGCTCAGAACTAAACACAGAATTCTCAGCAGAGGAATATTGAGTGGCTGAGAAACACTTAAAGAACTGCTCAATGTCTTTAGTCATCAGAGAAATGCATATCAAAAGGACTCTGATCATAATGTCCAAGATCAAAAATTCAAGTGACACCACATGCTGGCAAGGATGTGGAGAAAGAGGAACACTCCTTCATTGCTGGTTGGTATGCAAACTCATACAACCACTTTGGAAATCTATCTGGTGCTTTCTCAGAAAACTGGGAATAGGGCTTCCTCAAGACCCAGATATTCTACTCCTTGGAATATACACAGAAGATGCTCCACCACACAACAAGGACATATAATCAACCAGGAAACCACCTAAATCTGCCTCAGTTGAAGAACGGATAAAGAAGCTGTGGTATATTTACACTATGGAATACTACTCAGCTCTTAAAAACAATAAAATCCTGAAATTTGTGAACAAATGAATGGAATTAGAAATGAGTATATTGAGTTAACTCAGAAGCAGAAAGACTCACATGGTATATACTCACTTATAATTGGGCTCTAGCCCAAAGTCATGTCCCATGAAAGTCTTCACTTACCAGGCTACTGGGATAAATGTGAGGATATCCTACTGGGACTCTAGGTAAGATATAAGATCTGAAGAAATAGAAGGACTCAGAGGGTACTAGAAGCCTAAAAGAAGGATATCGTTATGGGTGGATCGGGGCCCAGGGGCATCTGCTCTAACTATTGCACTAACCAAGGACAATACAAGTAGTAAATATCGAACCCCTACTCTGATCAAGCCAATGGTCAGGACATTCTCCACAGTTATGTGGAGAGTAGGGACTAACTGACATGAACTCTGGTGCCCCATATTTGACCCCCTCCCCTTGGTGGGGAGGCCTGGTGGCACTCAAAGAAAATAATAAGCAGGCTACCAAGATGAGACTTGAGAGCCTATGACCATATAGTGGGGGAGGAGGTCCTCCTCAGTCATAGACCTAGGAATAGGGTGAAAGTGGGAGGGAGGGAGGAATGGGAAGATACAAGTGATGGGAAACAATTGAATTGTGATCTGAATAAATTAAATTAAAAAAAAGAATTAATCCAGTTGACCAAGTCAGTCACCTGATTCAAGGGAACACCTTTCAAGAAAGTGAATGTACCTTAAGCAGTGCTAAAAAGATAAAAGGAATAATGATCTAATGTTGGACCCTGATGGTAAGGTTGAAGTCTGGCAGTAGGGATAGCTCCTGAGCTCAGTGCAAAAATGATAGACTCCCTTCCTCAGCTGGGTTCCCCCTTTCCCCCTGATAGGGGGAAACACCAAATCTTCTAAGGAGAATCATGTAGCCCTCAGGGGGAAATTACAGGCTGGACTCTTTCCTGAGAAGAAACTCTTTCTGTGTGCACCTGGAAATACCCACCCTATGTTAATGAGATGCCTTGCTGTCTTGTCTTTCAACTTTTGATCTTTCGCCACATCTGGAGTTTTTCCCCCACCCATAGGATGATTAAGTACTTCGTTCCCCCCTTCTTAAGATAGGGCTGTATGATTGCTTGTAAATGAAGTATCCCTGGCATCCCTGGCCCCACCAAATCAGACACATTCACCCTCAAAACCCCTCTCACTTGCCCAAGGTTTCTAAGTCCCTGTTTCACAGAAAATAAACAGGCTTCCATCATCTTTTCACCATGACCATCTGAGACTTTCATTTATCCTGGGAGGAAGGAAGGGATCCCTTCTTCCTTGAAGAATTCACTACCGGATCCCCAGGCTTGACTGCTGGTTAGTCAGCAAGGCAGAACTGCCTCAGCAGCCACTGAAGCCCACTCAGGCACCACAAGCTGCAGACTGATGAAGGAGCGGCAGGTGGGCCTTGCTCTGGCCAGTTTCAGGTGTTCACAGACACCCTCTGCCATTAGCATGTCAGCTTAGCTGAAGGGCTACAACACTTTAGTATCACTGCTGGCTGAACTCCTGAGTTTCCACTGCCTTATCGTACCTACAATCTCATTAAAAAGAAGTGACTGTTACACAGTGGGACACTCTTTTCCACACCCCTAGTGAGATATGGGAGCATTGTGTATGGCTCTTGCTCTGAGCACTCTAGCTGCTCCAGAGAGAAGTGGAACCTTGTATCCAGAGGTTCATCTGCTTCTGCCCAGAAGCTGACAGCACCTGGACTAGCCTACTAGTGGAGCATACACTTCCGGTTCAGAGCCGGACAGCTGTAGCAGGGTTCACCAAAGGACAGGATCCTTTAATGAGATAATGTATCTGTCTGTCCCAGAGTCTTTACCCTCAATGTATCACTTACATTAATTCAGTCATAAATCATTCAGCTTCATAAGTCTGCTTCATTTTATGAATCACTCAGAAAAATATAACTTCATTTTCTTCTTTCTATCTCTTTTCTAAGTATGCTTTCCTTAATAGCTTAGGTTCCACTCTTTCTCTAAAGCTCCCCCTCCCTTCCATGTGGCTATGTTTCCACCCTGTGGCTGACCTTTACACCAGCTTAACTCAGACAGCATGGATTTCTCTATTCTTTATCCCTCTCCTTGGGGCAGCTGCCAAGATTTACAACTGGCCTGTTCTGAGGTTTGTCTTTTAAATTCTAATAAAATTATCCTCAAACTTTCTTCTCTTAAATCCTTTTATTAATGAGGCTAGGAATGCCAAGATGGGACTTTGATTTTCTTTGAAATATGGCAATTTCTAGTAATAATAGTACCTCAGCACATGTGATATCTGTAGTCTGTACGAACCTACTGTTGGTTTTGGGGTAGAAGCCTAGAAAACTTACTTCAGAGACAGAAGCTGAAGATGCATGGGGAAGTGGCTAGTTTGGGATCTGAACCATGTCCCTATAGGAAGATTGTACATTTTTAAAGAATGGGAACACAAAATGAGGGCGAGTGGGATTGGGCTGTTGCATTGACCAAACATATTTTGGCACAAGGCGCTGATCAAGGAAGTAAAGGTGGGTGACTGGGCCTTTCCAAGTCACATGGTTTCAGGGCCCTCAACTCAGCTTGTTGAAGTCATGCCCTCTCTTGGACTTGGCCTGGAATTTAGAATAATAGGGAGACAAAGGAATGGGCAAGCTTTAAGTCAAGACAGGTGATACATTTACAACCTGTGTGCCTTAGTTTAGATAATGGATAAAGGCAACTTCCCTCTTTATGTTCTTTATTGATTAACAGAAAAACATGAAACACCTGAGGAAACAGAATAGGACTTTGGTTCTGAGGCCTGGTAATGAGTATGAACCCAGTGTTGCCCCTGCCAGTGTGAATGAACTTGTTCCTGAGATGGCTGGATCCAGAATCATTCCTTACCAATACTGTTTTCACTATAGTGTCTACCTTAATGCATTTATTTTGTATATATACTTTGAAGCATTTGGCTTCATTCCTTCCTAGAGAATGTCTGTCATGAATGTTTGTTTTATGGTATAGTCAATAGAATTAAAAGATTAAGATAAAATAATTTACAAGAATTGCAAAACATTTTATAAATATGGTCATATAATTCTCAGGATTTCAAATCTAAAATTCAGTCCTTGCATTTATTCTTCAAAATAGAATTGATGTAGCTAGCTCAGAAGAGATGGTCTGATTCATCTCCCTCTACTTAGGTTATTGCATGTAGCTTGTCTAGTACAAGCTCAACAAATGTCTGAAAGGACAAGGACATTTTGAAGATCAGCTAATTAGTAGGTTATCTGAGGATGTAGGAATCGCTGAGTAAAGGGGCAAAGATGGGACCATGGAAAAGCAGTTATAAAACATTGGATAGTGCAAAAAAAAACAAGGTTTGGCTACAGGAAGACGGATATTCTTAAGATCCAGAGAAGGTGGTGTGAGGATGAGAAGAATTCATGGTATCACAGATGTGAGAAACTTCAGGCAAAAATTGCTCACATGCCATTGGGAACTCAGTGAGGGGCCATGTCTAAGCTTCCAGCAAAGAGGTCAGCATGACATCACCTGTCTTTTACAAGGTGGCCCTGAGGCTGAATTGCAACTGAAGTCAAATAGAGCTCCCTAAGGAGCTATGGCATTAACAATGCAAACTCTCAATTACAGTTACCTACACAAATGACTCAGTTGCAACTGGAAAGTACTTCAAAATACCCACATAAGGGCTGAGCATGTAGAGTCTTTTTTTGTTTGTTTCTTTCTCTTCCTTACATGATTAAAGATAATAATTACTTACATACCATTTATTACATATTAACTATTTAAATTATTTGCAATTTAAAGTGTATAGGCAGTGATTCAAATGCTACCACATTTTTTTTCTTTTCCTTTTTTTTTTATTAATTTATTCTTGTTACATCTCAATGTTTATCCCATACCTTGTATCCTCCCATTCCTCCCCCCCCCCATTTTCCCATTATTCCCCTCCCCTATGACTGTTCCTGAGGGGGATTATGTCCCCCTATATATTCTCATAGGGTATCAAGTCTCTTCTTGGCTACTTGCTGTCCTTCCTCTGAGTGCCACCAGGTCTCCCCCTCCAGGGGACATGGTCAAATGTGAGGCAGTCCTAGAAATCTACAAGTAGAACAATATGATAGGCAGATTTGGGCCCAGGGGTCCCGCTCAAACTAAGGCACCAGCCAAGGACAATACAGGAGGTAAACTTTAAACCCCTTCCCAGATCTAGCCAATGGTCAGAATATTCTCCACAGTTGAGTGGAGAGTGTGATACGACTTTCTCAATGCTACCACATTTTATATAAGAAAGTAACATCTATTGATTTTCTGTCCCTGGATACCAAATCTCCTGGGAATCCTACTATCACTTCCTCAATCTCAAATCACCAAATGTGACTCGCGTTACCATCTCGCCAGCAAGAACGACGCTGCACACACAGGATCCTTCTGCAGTAAAGCTTTAATGCGTCTTGAGAGGGAGAGCATAAGCTTACAACAAGTAAAATGGAAACCCCAAACAGCAGAAACCCATCCCTTATATAGGAAACTGTTCTCCGCTTAGGATGTGTCAGTCCCTGATTGGCTGTTACTCATCAGGCGATATGACGCCACGGGAGAGGCAGAGCACAACAAGTGGAAAGTTCCTTCGCACATGCGCAGATTACTTGTTTACCAGTTTGGGACACAGGATGTCAGCGCCATCTTGTAATGGCGAATGTGAGTGCGGCCTCTCACAACCAAACTTCTGTTTTGTCCAGAATCTTCTTTCTTTTCTTCTCTGTGAGGCTCCTTTTCATCCTTCATTTATACTCATCCTTACCTGGTACCATTCATAGATCTGCTTTTGTTCCATTGGTGTCTCCTTTTTTTTTTTTTTTTCTTCTTTGAGACAGGGTTTCTCTGTCTAACAGCGCTGGCTCTCCTGAAACTCTTTGTAGACCAGGCTGTCCTGGAACTCAGAGAGATCTGCCTACCTCTGCCTCCTAAATGCTGGGATTAAAGGCATGTGCCACCGTGCCCAGCAGGGCGTCTACCTTTTAATCATCTGTCTCTTTCAAAAACCCTATTTTGTACCAATATAGAAGAAATGCATATGTAGAGATGTGGCAAGAACTATGCATCTTTAAGGTTATCCAGATTCTCAGTATGCCACCTTGCTACTCTAAGGAAGAAGAATACTGGTTAATAATATCTTCTAAAAAGAAAAAAAAAGAAAAAAAAAAAGAAAGAAAATTCAAACTCTAGAAATTATTCACATAGTTAAAGCCACTTCATAAATTATATGTTTCCTTAATTTTTCCCTAGCCAACATGTGCTACCACTGTATCCTTATCCTCCCTCGAGGTTATAAATTAGTGTGAAGGCTAAGTATGTGACATTATAATCTTTGATTTTGCTTTAGTGCTTTGCACTTTTCCTAGAAGCATTCCGCCTCTGACAGAAGCCCACAGGACTCACTATCCCTTTCTGTGAAAAGCAGCCCAAAGCCGTTCTTTCTGAATAAAAATGGTAAAGCTCAGGCCTGAGGATTGGGCTCCTGTACTGTTTTTTTTTTCCATAGAAAAGGTTTCCTACAAAACTCTGTCCAAGAGTTAGATGTCCAAGTTAGATGACTTTAAACTTCTTAATAAAATGGAAATGAAACAGCATTTACAGGATACTTCCAGTAAATTCTTTTGCCAGTTTTCTGTGAGAACTTCGATATGTCAGAAATTGAAAAATTGCAAAGTGATAAAAGAGACCTTGTTTTCTTTCTCTTTTTTTAATGATTTTATTTATTTATTGTTTATACAGTATTTTGCATGCACTTGTGCCTGCATGCCAGAAAAGGGCACCAGATCTCATTATAGGTGATTGTGGGTCACAATATGGTTACTGGGAACTAAACACAGAACCTTTGGTAGAACATTTAGTGCTCTTAACCTCTGAGCCATCTCTCCAGCCAGAGACTTTGTTTTCTTTCTGAGTTCATAGCCAGAAAAGGACTTCACTAAAGTTAATCTGTTTTTATTCCTTGTTGGTCCAATCTCCCTCTATGCTTCATATATACTGTCACATCCTACTAGGAAGATCTCTAGTCAGCTTCACAGAGTGATTACTGACTAGAGACATTGGTTGTCAGTTGCACTTTGTCTTTGGAAGTTAGAAGTTCTCGAAGAAAACTTACAGGCTTTAATGTAGACAGATTAGTTCATCTTGCTCAGTCTTGGCTTCTTTATCTTGGAACTGGAAGCAGTGATGGTACATGGCTCATAGGCTGCTGTGAGAAATTGATATGAAAATGTATCTTAAATGACAAGAACCTTGTTTACTCGTTGGTAATGAATGCCAGATCAATGCAGCTATTATTTTGGCAGTTGTAGAAACACATATTCCACATTCAAACCTCTAGGAAGAAAAGAAACCAGAAGGCATCCTTTATTTTTGCCCATTTTCTCCCATAATTCCGTAGTATTAATATCATTGTAAATCTTTGTTGTGATAGTTATGAAGGTAATACAAATCATTCATACTATTGTGTTTATTTTTACAAGATTGTTTAACTGTTTAAATCTCATCAATAATTAAATGAATTGAAGTCATGTCACAATGGAATGGCTAACTCACCTGTTCATTGACTCAACAATAAGTTATTCTAGTTAATAAAACACTGTTATCTGAGAACATGTTGTAATATTCAATATTCATAGCTAACTTCTAAGGACATTATCTTAGAAAATAACCCACTGACTCTATTTGTCTCCAACCTCTCTCTCTTCTCCTCTTTTCTTGTAACATCATACAATACAAAAAATATTGAGTTGAATAGAATCTAAGTCTCTCTCACAATGGCATCTCCCTTAAAATGTTTACTAACACAGTATATGGAACAATCTTTTATTATATTTTTATTACTTGGCATCACCCAAAAGTTAGTTAAAGTTTAAAACATGAACAAATAAAATATTATTTGACTGTGGAGAGGAACAGAGTACTTGTACTACAACATGGATAAGCTTTGAAATTATTATGCTGAATGAAAGAAGCCAGTCACAAAACACTGCACATTATATAATTTCACTTATTCTAAAATACCATGACAGGAAAATTTTATTTTTATAAAGTTTACTGTAAAACAATTTTACCAAAAAACAAAACAAAACAAAACAAAAAACAAAAACAAAAAAAACACCTCACACCCAAATTAACCAGACTTCAAGTAGATACAACTTATAGAACTTACATAGACAGTTGGAATTGACATGGGAACTGAATCTTTGAACTTTATACTTTGACCAACACCAAACCCAAAAATTCACGTCTGAGTTAGAAATAGAAAAACAATTATCTGTATAGCTTCTTTCATAACTTGTCTCCATTACCTATATTCAGCTACTTACATGGTACAGTATAGCATAAAGTGAAGGTCTGTAAAAATTAGAATAGTTGTTTCTTAGAGCTAGCTGGGTAGGGATAGGGATGAAAAAGAATGATTACGGGGTCATGTTTCAAGGTTTCTTTTGAGGTTCATGAAAACGTTCTGAAGTTAAATTGTAACAATATTTATATAACTCTGTGAATGTACTGAAACATAGACTTGTATACTTTAAATGGGTGTATTACATGGTATGTGAATCACATCTTAATAAAGATCCTAAAGTTGCAGGGTATCCTTTAACCCATCAGCTATTGCCACATAATGCTATATAACAAGCTACTCCAAAGTCTGTAATTACAAACAGCATTTATTTCTTGGTGCTGTGTGGACAGTTTGCTAGGGAAATTCTTCTTAAAGTTTCAAGTCAAGTTTATGTGTGTGCCCCCATTTCAGGGCATATATGGCTTACCTCTACCTGCAGTATGAATTTCACCATGAAAGAGTTCAAAGTTATCAGGAGGCCAAAAGAAGCATAATGTGTCTTAAGGGTCAACCCAGAACCAGCAACTGTAACTTCCAGTCACATGTTGTTGCTCACTGAAAGTAGCTTTAATGGAATGCTTGTCATTAATGGAATGACAAAAGGTTCTTCTTTCCTAAATGTAAGGAAAAGAGAATGAGTTTTTGTTGAAAATTAATCAAATCTATCACCCATCCCAATATTTAACAATATATTAACAATGAAACCCATTGTAGTAACTATATTACACACACACACACACACACACACAGAGAGAGAGAGAGAGAGAGAGAGAGAAGCACAAATACACACACACACACACACACACACACGATAGAGAGAGAGAGAGAGAGAGAGAGAGAGAGAGAGGGAGAGAGAGAGGACTCAATGGGTAGGGAGAGAAGGGCAATAGAAAGATTGCTTGCTTGTCTGGCTTTCTAAAAGAAAATGAAGTGAAATTTTGTTAAAAACAACAGTAATGAGGGAATCAAATTCACTGTCCTTTGCCTCTATAGAAAAGAGGAAACACCTCCTCCCCCCCCCAAAAAAAACTATCCAGGAAATGTTTTCTCATCATTGCAGTAATGTGCAATTTAAGTATGGTTCATCGTCAGCTACAGCAGTAAAATGGAACCAATCTGCCTAGCAGTGCTGCAGGTGGTACTGCATGTTAGAAATGTGTAGGGTTCTCCACAGTGGTGGAGCCCTGAGGCCTAACAGAAGGGCAGGTGGCGTGTTGGGGCTGGCTCAGCAAGAAGCCAAACCAGATATTGTTATGATTAACAAAATGAGCTCTGTAGCACTACAAATGCACTTGTCTTAACCTTTTGAAGTCATTTCCTGGGGTCAGAAAAAAATAGACCTTTGAGCTTCCCAAACTAAGTGGTTAATGAAAATCTGGGCCCTATTTCTACTTCACATTTAATACTTGCAACTAACCACTGAATCTTCCCATAGTAACTTTGAAAAATGTGCCTATATATGTGCCTAGAACAATCCAGTACACTGCTCAAAAGCACAGAGGGTTAAATGTTTGTGATCAGTTTGAACATGACACTCGTGGATAATCCTGAGGACGCTGTACCCTTTCAATCCCATCCCACCTTCAGTTAACACTAATTTACAAAGAGAATAAACATTGACTGATTGTGACAGCCCAAATATTATGAAATGGGACGCTAAACTAGCCAAGGTCAGAAGCTTAGAGAAAAAAAGCCGTCTCTTCATCTATGTGACACTAGACAGGATATAGATTTTGAATAGTTGGCTGTTCAAAGGCTAAGTGGTGATATGTTGTCCAATCCTCCAGCTGGATGCCTTACAAAATAAGGAACTGTCCTTTATGCTCTAATACTGTGGCAGAAATGTATCTCTCTTCACTTTTGCTGAGGCTCAAGAGGACACTTGTCTACATGTAATTATGCCCAATTGGACAGAGATATTGGCTGCATTTTGAAGAGACCTGATCTTGTTTTTACTAGCTCTTCAATGACTTTTGAACCATGAAAGAAGTGGTCATGTCAGGTCAGGGTTTATTATGGAAACAGAGAGTTTGAAGGGATTGACATTGGAGCTGACAGCAAGGTGACTGACTTGTAAAGGAAGCCTGCACTTGCAGAAGTCTGAATGTATATGGACAGCTGAGAACATCTTGGAGTGTTTTCTTAACAATTTTCTGTGCGAAAGAGAAGAAGAGTTTTTTGGCTTTGCCAGTTCCTTTTTTTTTTTTTATACTTCCCATAAGTAAGTTGTTCAGATATTCTACTCTGTTCTTCCTAAGGATATAGTGAGAAAAAGATGGTGGATTGCAATGAAATCCTGGCTAGACACTTGAGCTACTACAAAATGGCATTCCATTTCCTAGCCTGAATGTTTATATAATTCACTGTAGACTTAGGCATTTTAGACTGCTACTGTATTATACTGCCAGCCTATGTTCAGCCATAAAGATAATTTTTGTGACATCATCTTGCCCTTAGTAAGAGGCATTATTATATACCAAGACACCAAGATAACATAACAGGAAACTGTGGAGGTTTCTTTCACATATAAAATTGAAAGGAATTAGAATACATGCATTGTGATAATGAATGAGCATGTGAAATATAAAAAAACAAATCATACACTACCGGTCTTGATTTATTCACCTCCAACAAGTTGAAAAATGATGTTCACGGAAGAGTTTAAATTCTAAAATGTACTCTCAAAAGGCAAGCACAGATGTTTTGAACCAGAAATTGGAAACATTTTTTAAAAAGAACAAAATATGTAGAAAAATTGCAGTCTGTGAAAGAAAATTAGAAAGCATGCCAAAGCTTAGGAGAAAATATTTTTAACATATATACATAATAGAGGATGGTGACCTAAAATGTGCAAAGAACTCTTATAAAAACAATAAGGAAATTCAAAATTCAATTAAAATGGATACCAACTGTCAACAGATGTTTGACTGTAGAAGAGCAAAGAGGTACGGGGAAGTATACAAAAATTGGGTGAACATTGTTTTCATAAAGAGGGAAATTAAAACAGCCATCACAAACCTATTAGTACATCAAAGTATGTGTTGGTGATAATGCAAAGCGACAGGGAGGTATATTCCCTACTGTTGGAGAAACACTCCCAGTACAGCCCCTTTGGAAGACATTTGAAGGTTTCTTTTAAAACTACACATTTTTTTTCTCTATAATCCATAAGTCATGTTCCTTTGGTTTTGATCATATGAACTGAAAATATACAGCCATTTAAAACCTACATATGACAATTTATAGTGGCTTTCCCTCTTTTTTGTTGTTTTGTTTTGTTTTCTGAGACAGGGTTTCTCTATGTAGCTTTGCTTGTCCTGGAGTCACTTTGTAGACCAGGCTGCCCTTGAACTCACAGAGATCACCCTGCCTCTGACTCTCTGATTTCTGGGATTACAGGTGTGTGCCAATGAGCCTGGCTGTGGCTTTTTTCATAATTTCCAAATCTTGGAAGAAATTTTGATGCTCTCTTTTCAGTAGACGATGGGTGGCCATATAAACTGATGCATTTGTACAATGTGAAATTAGTCAGAATGAAAAAGAAATGAACCAGTAGCACCTCTATGAAGAAAACATGGAGGAAACATAAATGTAAACCTCTAAGTGAAAGAAGCCAATATGAAAAAGTTACATAGTGTATGATTCTCACTTCATGACATCTTAGGGAAAGAGAAAACTTAGGAGACACTGTAAACATTAATGGTTTCAAGGGATTGGAGGATGGTGAATAAATGGAACACAGAATTTTAGAGCTTGTTGTGGTTTAACAATGGTGGACACATCTACACGTTTTTCTGAATCAGTAGAATTAACAGCAGCAATAAGAAACTCTAATGTGACATGACACTATTCCTGGGAAGATGTGAACAAATGTCTACTTGTCCCAGATAGGGAAATGACTACAGCAAGTGGAAGCTTCCTGAGATGCTGACAGGAAAAGTCTCCAACACAATGATGAGCATTCTTATGGTATCTTAGTGTTTTTCATCTACAGCCTAATTCTTCCCTTCTCCCTTCGCCTCTTCCCTCTGTATTATGAATGGTTTGTGGTAAATACTGCTGCTTGGGGAAAATGTTCTGCTTCATCAATTCAACAAGCAGGATCAAAAGAACCAACCAAATTATAAATTAGTCTCTATCACTATGTTTGATCATATATGGTGATGGGGGACAAATACATATAAAGATTAATTTTTAGATGAGGTTGGGGATCAGAGGATGTATAACTGTATCATGGCTGTGATGGCTATCATTGTCAACTTGACTATATCTGGAAAGAAGCACAATCCAGAAATGGAGGTCACATCTGTGATGTGGATCTTGAGGTAGAAAGACACACATTTTCATCTAGGCCATACCTTCTTCTGGAAGCCTATAAAAGGACAATGGAAGAAGGAGGGTTTTGCTCTTTGCCTGCTTTCTTGTTGCCTTGTTAACACATTTATTCTTTTACTGGCATTGGAGCCTACTTCTTTGAGATTCCAGCATATGCAGAAGACCAGCTGAGACACTAAACCATGTGGGTCTGAGCAACTACTAGACTCTTGGACTTTCCATTCACAGCTAGATATTGTTGGATTTCTTGGACTGTAAGCCATTCCAATAAATTCCCCTTTATTCCCCTTTTGAGAGAGAGAGAGAGAGAGAGAGAGAGAGAGAGAGAGAGAGAGAGAGAGAGAGAGAGAGAGAGAGAAGAAAGAGATTCATTCCATAAAATCTGTGACTCAAGAGAACGGTGACTAATAAATATATTGGCTAATAGCTTGGATGTCTTCTCTCTTGGCCTCTACAGTACAATAACAGATCTAAATCATGGATACCACTAAAGTCCAGCTTTCTGAATCAATGAGTTTATTGGGGCTACTTAATAGGAGCATAAATTATTCAAAGACATCTGTGTCACCAAAATCTACCCCAGCATGGTTGAAGGCCTAAAAAAGTTGGAAACCTAGAGCACAATGAGCATCTTTTAAAAAGCCTTCTCCAGATAGCTCAGTTCATCTGAGCCATTTCCAGACAGCTCAGCTGGTTTCTTCCTCTTCAGGGTAGCATGGTTTGTCTGAGAGTGTCTTTCAAATACCCTTACTGCTTGTATGAAGTTGGGGAGGGAGAGCTCTAGTGCATCTGGTCAGTTTCAAGGACTTCCTAAAGCCCTTGAATTGTTTACAGCCTGAGCCCCAAATCCTTTTACAGGGGTCACCTGAAAACATCAGAAGACACAGATATTTACATTACTATTCATAACAGTAGCAAAATTACTGTTATGAAGTAGGAACAAAAATAATTTTATGGTTCAGTCTTACCATAACATGAGGAACTGTATTAAAGGGTACCAGCATTAGAAAGGTTGAAAACCACTGCTTTACAATATCCAGTCCAATGAGCTACAAGATAGTGCCTTTATCTTGGAGGAAATGGCTACACAAGTATAGACCATGACTTCTATATAATAATGATGTACAAATGTAGATTGTAGCAAATGTATCACTGAAATGTGGCACATAGTGTGGGAATTTGTACATATGAGAAAACAGAAGTGTAGAAAACCCTCAATACTTTACACCATTTTTTATTATCTAAAACGTCTCTAGATATTCTAGAAATAAAATGCATTGACTACAAATAAATGATACAGGACAGTACATATAATAGTTAAGATAATTTGTTAACTCATGACCATTAGCATTGCCAAAATATTATAATGTGCTGCTCTGTTCCTCCTCAACTTCATTCTTCCTTACTCTCTACTATTTCACCCAACTACGATGCTGATTCCATGTTTGTTCTGTTCTTACCTTTCATATCCTACATGTAACATACTGTGTGGTTGTTTTTAGCTGCTTTTAAATATTTGGCTTTTTCCTGATTCCTTTTCTTTCCCTCTGTTACATACATTGTTCCACCTATCTTCTTGTGAATGGCTATAAGGGATTTCTATAAGGAGACTTTGTGATCTGATGATAAACCATTAATTGTTTTTTAAAGGTATGTATTGGTCTTTTGTGTTCTCCTATGAAATAATCAACTATTTTGTTTTTTATCACATTAAATTTTTCTTGTTACTGCTTATTTTACCAGCATGTGGCTTTTTGTTTCACTTTAGTTATGATATATTCATTTGTTTATGTTTGATATTGGGAATTTGAACCTAGCCCCTGCTTATTCTAGGCAGACATTCCATCATGGAGTTATGTCCCATCTCACAGTATTAGGACTTTCTATTAATTTTAGAAATAATAGCAAATGTATTCATTTTTCCTTGTTATTTGCATGATTGCTATCTTATTTGTGAAAGGGTTAATGATAACAAGATAGAGACACAGGTCCACATCACTCCTTTCAGCAGCCTAGGTGATCCCTGAATCTCCTAGGGACTTCAACTCATGACAAACTGGCATTGGTGGTTTTGGCACAGAAAATAATTTCATGTCTGACCACCATGAGGCATACTTGAGGTTTTATTTAAAGTATTTTGGTATAGACTTTAAGCACATGTTTAGGAGACAGATACTCAGAAAGATATACCCAAATATAGATGTGGGGTTCCCAAGGACAAGTGACAATTAAGGGTTTTAGCCTTGCATATGTAAAATTTTGGCAGCTCCTAAGTTAGATCTCTGAAGATTGCTAAGAAAGCTCCACCCTTCTCTTTCTTTTCTTTTTTTAAAAATTAATTAATTTACTCACTTTACATCCTGATCATAGCTTTCTCCTTCCTCTCCTCCTAGTCCCACTCTCTGTCCCTCTTCTCCATATCCCTCTCCCTCCCCTACTCAGAAAAGGAGAGCCGCCCAACCACCCCAGCTCATTAAGTTGGAACAGGACTGACCTCATCCTCTTCTTCCTCTTTTCCTTAGCGAGGCAGCCCCCACCAGGAAGAAGTGATCAAAAAGTAGGCAACAGAGTCCATGTCAGATACAGGCCCTGCTCCCCTAACAAGGGGTCTCACATGAAAACCAAGCTGCCCATGGGCTACATCTATGTAGCAGGCCTATGACCAATCCAAGCATGGCAGTCTCGGCCAGGCCCTCTGGGCCCTGGTTAGTAGGCTCTGTTGGTCTTCTTGTGGAGCTCCCTTCCCCTCCAGGTCCTTCTCTCTTTTCCCCTATATTTCCACAAGATTCCCTACATTTAACCCAAATGTTTGGCTGTGAGGCTTAGCAGCTGTCTCTATCCTCTGCTTGGTGAAGCCTCTCAGAGGACAGCTCTCTTAGGCTCCCTCCCCTCTGCAATCATAGCAGAGTATCATTAATAGTGTCAGGGGTTGGCTCTTTCCCATGGGGATACAATATGCCAGACATTGGTCGAACATTCTTTCAGTATGTGTTCTAGCTTTATCCCTGCACATCTTGTAATATGTACTCACTCATAAATGGATTTTAACCAAATAGTACAGGATAAATGTAGTACAATTCAGACCTAAAGAAGATAAGTAACAAGGATGACCAAAGGGAGTGTGCTTAAATCTCACGCAGAAGAGGAAATAGAGTAGATTGTGGAAGCAGTTGAAGAGAGGGAACAAGGTAGGAGAAGGAGCAAGGAGAGAAATGGGAATGGAGATCAGATCTGGGGAGAGCAGGGGCCTGGAGAGAATATAAACCCATGGTTGGGGCATCTCTGTGAGAAGCTGAAGACCTAGGACTAGGTATGCTGGGGGGATATGGGGGTGACTGAAGCTGAGACTCCTAGTAGCAGGGTTCATGGAGAGACTGAATAGGATACCTCTAGCTAGGCAAGACTCCTAATGGAAGGAGGGGAACATCAACCCAGCCACAAAAACTTTGATGCTTTCTCTTTCTTTTCATAAGTGTTATCATGGGGTATGTCTGGAGATGGCTTTGATGGGATGATAATCTGATAAAGTAAGACTAGGAGCAACTAGACTCCACAAAGTACATGTCCTTCCTCTGTAAATGGGATCCTGGTAAGCGTCCTAGAAAACTGTAGGTTTAGAGCTGTGACGGGAGAAAGTCCTTAAGCAGTAGTTAATTGCATTGGAATTTTTGATTGTCATCAGGCTAGAGGCTTCATCCAGACTCCAGGATGAAGATATCCTTTCCCTTCTTATATCCCCATAACTTTATCTTTCTATCCTGTCTCACTGTCATGTACTGATACCAGAAACGCATCCTTTTAACTTATTTTTAAAATACACATTGCTTTTTATATTTGGATTTAATCAATTTAAATTGATTTGATCCATGATACAGTTAATATTTTCATGTATTCTTAATTAGTCAAGAATACATCGTTAAGTATACAATACCCATTAATCTCTATGATCAACTTGATATACTATAGATCTATGATGCAGGTCTTTCTGATGCTAATACTTGCTGTTTCTTAGGACAACTTATCCTTCCTTAAATGCTACATTATTACTATTTTTTATTAATTAAACAATTTTTTATTTTTAGATATACATTTATATTATTAGACACACACACACACACACACACACACACACATATATATATATATATATATATATAATAAACTACCTATAGCAAGAAGAACCATGACACAATCCGGAATTATATAAACGTTACAATGCTACATTATTTTATTGATAATGTATTATAATTGTTTCATCTGCTAGTGCAATACCACTTGCTCTTGGCTACTAGTTTTGATTTTGGCTATTCTTTCACTCATTCTATGCAAACCTTAAAATCATATTCTCAGATCTGTTCTTTCTCACACACATATCTGGAATTTGGAGGTAAAGAGCTTCAAATCTAAAAGTTTATCTGGGAAGAATTGTCATATTAAGGTTTTCCACTCATACCCATTTTTTGGACTTCAACGGCTTTCAACTTCTTAAATTTTTACTAATGTATTCAGATTACAACTCAATTGTTATCCCCTCACTTGCGTCCTCTCATTCCTCCCTCCCTCCCACTTTCACCCTATTCCACTCCCCTAGGTCTATGACCTAGGAGTACATGCTCCTCCACTATATGGTCATAGGCTATCAAGTCTCATCTTGGTAGCCTGCTTATTCTTTCTTTGAATGCCCTCAGGCCTCCCAACCCAGAGGAGGTGGTCAAATATGGGTCACCAGAGTTCCTGTCAGAGTCAGTCCCTGCTGTCCACATAACTGTGGAGAATGTCTTATCTACTGGCTAGATCAAAGTAGGGATTCGATATTTAGTACATGTGCTTGGTTAGTGAAATAATTTGAACAGACACCCCTGGGCCACAATCCACCCATCACAATGTTCTTCTTGTAGGTTTCTAAGATCCTCTGTGTCCTTCTATTTCCCCATCTCCTATATTTGTCTTACCTAGAGTCCCAATGAGATGTCCTCACATCTATTCTAATCTCCTGGTTAAGCGAAGACTTTCATGGGGACATGCCTTTTGGACTAGTGCCTAATTATAAGCCAATGGAATTGAATCAAAGACCAAGAAATGAATCCACACACATATAGTCACTTGATTTTTTTAAAAAGAAGTAAAAACTATTCAATGGAAAAAGAATACTATCTTTAAAAAATGGTGCTGGTCTAACTAGATGTCTATATGTAGAAAAATGCAGTTAGACCCATATTTGTCACCATGCACAAAACTCAAGTCCAAGTGGATTAAAAACCTCAACATAAAACCAGAGACACTAAATTGGGTAGAAAAAAAGTGGGGAAGAGCCTGGAACACATAGGTACAGGAGACAACTTCCTGAACAGAACACCAATAGCCTAGGCCTTAAGGTCAACAATTAATAAATGAGACCTCATGAGGCTGAGAATCTTCTGTAAGGCAGGAGACACTGTCAAGAGAACAAAGCGACAGCCTACAGACTGGGAAAAGATCTTCACCAACCTTACATCTGACAAAGGTTTAATATCCAAAATATATAAAGAACTCAAGAAATTAAACACCACCAAACTAAATAACCTAATTGAGAAATGGAGCTCAGAACTAAACAGAATTCTCACCAGAGGAATATCGAAAAGCTGAAAAACACTTAAAGAACTGCTCAATGTCTTTAGTCATCAGAGAAATGCAAATCGAAATGGCTCTGAGATTCCATCTTACACTCATCAGAATGGCTAAGATGAAAAATTCAAGTGACACCACATGCTGACAAGGATGTGGAGAAAGAGGAACACTTCTTCATTGCTGGTGGGAATGCAGACTTGTACAACCACTTTGGAAATCTATCTCAGAAAACTGGGAATAGGGTTTCCTCAAGACCCAGCTATTCTACTCCTTAGAATATACCCAGAAAATGCTCCACCACACAACAAGAACATATGCTCAACCATGTTCGTAGCAGCCTTATTCATAAGAGCCAGAACCTGGAAACAGCCTAAGTGTCCCTCAGTTGAAGAATGGATAAAGAAACTGTGGTACATTTATACTATGGAATACTACTCAGCTACTAAAAACAATGAAATCCTGAAATTTGTAGACAAATGGATGGAACTAGAAATGATCATACTGAATGAGTTAACCTAGAAACAGAATGACTCACATGGCTTTCAACTTATAATTTAATTTAGTTCTGATGAAAAATGTGGTATACATGATAACAAGTATGAAATCTTCAACTTCTTTTTGTCTTAATGTATGGTCCATTTTTTTAACTTTACCTACATGATTAACAGTAATGTACATTTGATAATTGGCAACATGGTTACATCAATATTTTAAATTATGCTTTTAGTATTTATATACTTATTGATATTTTTGCTAACTCAAATATACTAGCTTTCCTTAGATTGGACTTTGCATAATATATTTTCTCATTTATTAATCCTAGGCTTCCTATGAAATTAAGTTTCTCATATGCCTTTTTAAGTAACATACAGTTATATCATTATTGATACAGTTCAAAGACTATTCTTTTAGTAGGGCTGTTTAATTTATTTAAATTTATAGTAACCACAGGTATAATTAGGATTTATTTGTATCACTTTAGGTATTGGTTTCTATTTGCCCTACTTTTTAAATTGATGTTTTATTTTCCTTCTTTATAGCCTTATTTTAGATTGATTGGGCATTAGGGGACTCATTTCATATTTTCCCAAATGTTATCATGCATCTTTAACAATGTCTAAAGTTAATCAACTTCTTCACACTCTTCCAAATACTGCAGGGCATTTATCACATCACCCTCTACTAAAGGTTCTGCTATGTTTACAGATTTCTAGCTTTGTTTTGAGTTTGCTTTTTAAATACATATGCAGTCAACTTTTGTTTAGGCATCCATATAAATGTACCAGTTTCAAGATTCATATTTTCGACTGACATCTCAACACTTACTTCAGGGATGATTTGCCATGGGTCTGAAGTACATCCCTTAGGATCTTTTTCCCTGAGGTTTATTGCTATATAAGCTTACATTTTGCTAGCTGTTGTGCCACTTTTGGAAGTCTTATTTCTACTCAGTGCTCTCTATTTTATATGCTTCCCTCAATCATAACTTTAAGTGCTTGTCTCTTGTGATAGATAATTCCAACATTTGGAGTCTGTATCAAGATATGTTATTTTTAATAGCATGGCCTATCATGCCTGTCCCAGCTTATAAAGATAATCCCCTTGCACATTCCCATAAGAAAACATGATTCCATCGTGTCTACAGTTTGGTCCAGAAAATGTATAAGGGTAGAAAGATGTCACAAGCTTAAGCAGTACCAAAGATCTCTTTGTTTCAAAGAATGCATTAAGGATAGAGAAGATATGTACACTTTAAGTGTGATTTATGAAGCAATATTTGTTTGCTAGGGTCCGCATAATATCACAGTCTCCTTGTGGTTCCCATAATACAGGGCAGGTGTGTAGGGACTACTTCTGACATGAACTCTGGTCCCCACACATTGATCATTTCCCCCTGGCATGGCAACCTTACCAGGAATAGAATACAGGCAGTCCAGATGAGATTTGATAGGCTGATATCAGATGTTAGGAGAGGAGGACTCCCCATTTCTTAGTACCAGGGGAGGGAAGGAGGGAGGTGAAGGGGGTATGATCGGGGGAAGATAGGACTGGGACTGGGAGGGGATGAAGGAAGGGGATACAATCGGAATATAAAATGAAAAATTAAAAATGGCTTCCAGTCCTGGAGGCTAAGGATCAAAGTCCAAGATGTCAGCAGGATGAGGCTTCTTCTGTGTACTACTAAGAATAACTTTACCACATGTCTTTTTCTTAGCTCCTGGTGGTTTGATGGCCATTGCCATTACTCACAAATGGTGTTCTTTCTTGTCTTTATATCATCTTCCCCTTTTGTTGTCATATGCCCCTTTCCTCGATTTCTTTACACAGAGTCCTTTTTCATAAGAAGGAAGTCATATTGGATTAAGAACCAATCTCTTCTTTATGATCTCATCTCCACTATAGCTATAATGACCATGATTATGAAGCTGGAGGTGTGATTCAATAGTTTCTTGCATATTTTGTGGATTTAAGAACACAGTCTTTAGAACTTCAACTATGGAAAAATCTTTGGGAGTTAGACTGAAGCATTTTTCTAGGGGGAATTACAGTTTGATTTTGCTGAGTGATTGCATTATGTCTAATCTGGAGCTATTATGAAATCAATTTGCACCAGGAGAGTTCTTTGGATTATATAGTTAATGTGAATTGAGATGGCATATGCCCCAATGACCCACCTTTTGTTTAACAATTCTAAAGGACAGGTTTCCCATGTAACCTTATCTTTAAATTAAGATACATTTATTGCCTGTTTCTCTTGTGAGGAGGATTTGTTTGTCTTTCTTGCTAATGTGTCCTTTTATAAGCTCTTAAATATGAAATGATGTCTAAAATTTTTGCCAGGGCCTTCTAACAGATTTTTGTCTCAAAGCCTATTGACCAAATGTTCTCAAATATTAATGTGCAAGGTACCTAGGATGTACAAATGTTTCTAGGATAAAAACTAGCTTTAAGAAGAGATTTACTTTTAAGTTGTTTAAATTATGTATGTGTACACACAAAAATGATGTGCATGGATGTAGGTGTACATGGAGTCCAGAAGACAGTGGCAGATTCTGGAGCTTGAGATCCAAGCAGTTGTGAGTCACTGATGTTGGTGTTGAGAACCAAATTTTGGTCTCTTTAACCTTTAAATACTAACTTTTGAGGTTACTTGTTTTTGTAGATCATTCACTTAATCATCATTTTTTGGATTTTAGTGCATTCTTCTTTATTGTTTACAGAGTTGTCAAGTAAAAATAATTAAACATATGTGACCAACATTTCAATTGCTTGGCCATGAAAGGATTAGTTAATTTTTCTACATTCCTGTACTAACCAGAATATTCCCAGGTGGAGTTGTAATATTTTTAAGGAAGGAAAGGAGGCAGGGAGGGGTATTGAGAGTTAGTGATGGTAGCCACAGTGTAGATATGAAAGCAAGAAGTTTAGAGCCTGAGAGAGAAAAAATGTCTTCTTTAAAATTAATTTAATTGTATGTTATGTATGTATTTATGTATTTAGTAGCAATTAGTGGTGGTGGTGGTGGTGGTGGTGTGTGTGTGTGTGTGTGTGTATGTATGTGTGTTTCTGTGTGCCCTGGTATACAAGTACAGATCAGAGGACAACTTGTGGAAGTCAATTTCACCCTTTTACCATGCAGATCCTGGAGACTCAAATCAGGTCCTCATGCTTGGCTACAATTTCATTTCACTGGCCTCTCCAAGGTGTTTTCATTTTAAGATATGTTTAGGGAGAAACAAGGATAAAGATGGGGTAGTCTTACATCACAAGGAAGCAGGCTTAGCTGACATGTAGCCTATACTATAGGATATATGTTACTTCATCTAGTATTAAGATACACAGAGACTCTGAATGGAGGAGAGGGGTTTATTATTGTGTAAGCCAAGTCAATCCATCTTAGAATGTAGATATTAGTGGTGCTTGGGTGTGTTTCCCTCTTTGCTTGCAGTAGCAGGGCCTGTGCCTTGCTTGAAACTTTCTGGTTAAGACCTAAAGATCTTTGCTGCTCTAACAGAAGTCTGGAGAGAAAGAGTTGTATCCCAAATCAATAACTAATAGCTTTGGAATGCACATTGTAATAAGCTGATATTTTGCTAAATGTGTCATAATAATTCATTCATTTAATCCTTAAAAAAACCATGAGGTGAGGTGAGTATTTAGGGTTTTTTTTTTTTTTTTTTTTTTTTTTTTTCTGATCTGAGCAACTAGAAGAACAGGGCAGGGCCCAGGGGGTTCTGCTCAAACTATTGCACTAACCAAGGACAATACAATAGTAAACATTGATCCCCTACTCTGCTCTACCCAATGGATAGGACATTCTCCACAGGTATGTGGAGAGTGGAGACTGACTTTGACATGAACTCTGGTGCTCCATATTTGACCACCTTCGCTTGGTTTGGAGGCCTGGTGTCACTCAAAGAGATAATAAGCAGGCTACCAAGTTGAGATTTGATATCCTATGATCATATAGTGGGGGAGGAGGTCCCCCTCAGTCATAGACCTAAGGGAGGGGAATAGGGTGAAAGTGAGAGAGAGGGAGGAATGGGAGGATACAAGTGATGGGATAACAATTGAGTTATAATCAGAATAAATTAATAAAATTAAAATTTTTAAAAATTCATTTATTCCCTTTATATCCCAATAATGGTCCCTCCTTCCTCTCCCCCCTGGCCCCACCATCCCCTTATCCCCATATATTCAATTCTTAAAGCAGAAATTTAGTCTTAGAATACAAGAGTGTACTAGCCAAGATAATGTAACTGAAAAGTAAGGAATAGAGAATTCCAACCTTGCCAGTTGCTAAAGTCAGTGCTTCAATCATTATATATATATATATATAATGTCTTAAACTAAATGTGTTATGAAATGGAGGTACATTGATTATGTACATGAGTTTAATGAAAACACTGTGGTAGCAAATATACTTTTCTTTGGTTGACTATAAGGGTCTATGTGTTTAAATCGTCTTGGGGTCCAATTAATGTGTTAAATAAATTAAAGTGGAAAAGCATACAGGAGCTGTTATCCATGTCCGTGTAGACACCAAACCAGATTGCCTAGTGCTACAAGCATAGTGGTTTATAATGCTTAGCATTTGGGCAGATTCTAGGATTCACTCTTCCCAATGTTTTTATTTCAAATGGTCTTGATTTCAGTAATTAGATTTATCTTAATTCTGGAATCTATAACATGCCATTTGTCCCTAACATGTGTTCTTTGATTCAAAATTATGTGTTCAAGGATAGAACCAGTGTTTCTTTTTTATTATGTTTCTTTTTTAACATATACATTTATATTATTACACATGAATAAAATAAACTTCATACAGCAGGAAGAACCATGAGACAATCAGGAATTATATAAATGTTATATTCATAGTGATTTGGCTATTTGTATTTGGCAGACTTGAAGTATATACCTTTCCTATCTTGTTGGGTCTAAATTTCTGAATGAAGATCAGTATCTATCATTATTCATCTCTATTAACTTAAAACATGTATCTTGATCTAAAAACATCTTAACCCCAAAACTACTAAGCTTAATTGTAAGACTAAACTATGTGGTCTTCAACCCATCAGAGACTTGAGAAGGAATAAAACTTAAATACCTGAGTGAACCGGAAGTGCAGGTTAGCAGGTTCCAAAATGAAAAAAAATAACTGAGACAGTTTACTGCCTGAACAGTCACCCAATACTCTCTATAACATGGGAGCATCATCTTCAACCTTCTAGCCAAATATAGCTGACAGACATATTTGCGAGGCAGAACTATTGAGTACTTGCTTACTCTGTCCTGGCAGAGTTAGGGCATCGACTTTGCCAGCATCTAAATTGCCTATTTTTAGGCAGAATTCTTTCTGTGGCAGAAAGGAGGATATTTTTCCCAGTGGCTGATTAGTCACATTTGAAGACAACTCCATAAGGAGGTTCATTGATGATCATCATCTTCTTTCAGGCAGGCTGGGTGTTGCTATGAGGTAACTTGTCTTTTTTGTCAAAGAATCTTTAGAACAATAAAATCATCTTTGAATGCCATATTCTGTAGGTCTTTGAGGCTTTTAAAGACCTTCTGTAACTATTTTACCTTATATATCTATGGAATCATATCTATTAGACCTAGAATATATATATTCTTATGATAAAATTAGACTAGTATTTGACATGACCATGATTTGCATTAATATACAAAATTCTATACCATTGAATTAAAAATAACCTTATTTCTGAGTAATAATTAAGGCCTTGAGGTGAGAAGTAGATTCAATAATCTACCTTTTGTTCTATCCTATCTCTATATTTCTATGCCCCCCTTTCTTTCATTTTACCACCTTTCTCCTTACCTACATAAAAAAGATAAAGGAAAAAAGAAATGTCACCGAGTCCAACCTAGTTTCTTCTCTGTATAAGACCAATAACAACTTATAACCAATCCCTGATGAAAATAAGCATCTGTAGATCAAGAGAGTAAACAGAAACCTACCCAACCCCCCTTAGAGGAACTGGGACATTGTTCTCTTAAGGTTTCTTCAGACTGATTTATGGTGAGTAATACTTTTGAAAGGCCCCTACCCAAAATTGGGGAAAATGGTTAAGTAAGCTAGGGAAATCATTTGTGGTCCATTTTCCAAATGTTGTGAAATTCTAGGCTTAATAGGAGTCCTGTGTGGGACAGTCTGAAATGCTGGACCAATTGGGATCAGAAGCTTTCTACAATGCTGTCCTTGAAGCTATCCTGTTCTGGTGGATAACAGCAACTGAGGTGCCTGGGGCTGGAACATGGAGAATGCAGGATATCAGCACCCAGCATGCTGAGAGGAATGAATCCTGTCAGGTTTGATCCAGCATCAGTGTCCGGTTCTTTTGTTCTGAAAATACATTTTTTTTGTAAGTATTATACAGTTCTAACATTGTGATTGTATGAGGTGTGCAGGATGCACAGAGCAATTAAGGCTGGTTCTCTTCTCATTGTATGAGCAGAAGTAAGACATCTGCAAATCTTCCTTCATGCCATACTAAGAATGGCCTCTAATTATAAGTCACAGAGAATCTGTGACCAACATGAATCCTTGTCTATACATAGACATTTGTATCTGAGCCAGTTTCAGAGCTATTTGCATGTAGTGAGATTAGCAACATTAGTTACCTGCTTGTTCTGTAGTTTGAATTATTTATAGCCAGATTGCATGGCCCTCCCTCATCACCTCCCCATCTCACCCCCTCCCTCATTACCTCCTGATCCATCCCTTCTCTCATCCCCTTGCTCACCTTCCCCTAGTCCTTAGAAAGGGGATCTCTTCTCCCCTAACATCTGGCCTTAGCTTATTCAGTGTCCTCTGTACTACTTGTAACCTCTTCCTCTGTGGCATGGCAAGGCCACAAGACCAGGGTGGAAGTTAACATTAGAAGGCCCTAGTCCATGTCAGAAGTAGTCCGTACTCCCCATATTGTGGGACCCACAAGGAGACTGTGCTGCCTATCTACTACGTCTGAGCAGAAGGTAGGTCTAGTCCACATCCCACATGGATCTTGGTTGCCACATCAGTCTCTGAATTGTAATGTGTTCAACCTAAATTAATGGGCTGACATCTGCTTATGAGTGAGAATATGCCATGTGTGTCTTTCTGGGTCTGGGTTACCTCACTCAGAATGATTGCCTTTAGTTCCATCCATTTGCCTGCATATTTCAAAATGTCCTTGTTTTTGATAGCTGAATACTATTCTATTGTATAAATGAACCATAGTTTCTTTATCCATTCTTCAGTGGAGGGACATCTAGGTGGCTTCCAGATTCTGGCTATTACAAACAAGGCTGCTATGAACATAGTTGAGCAAATGTCGGTGTTGTATGGTGCACCCTCTTTAGAGTATATGCCCAGGAGTGGTATGGCTGGGTCTTCAAGTATACTTAGTTCCAATTTCCTGAGATAGAGCCAGATTGATTTCCAAAGTGGTTGTACAAGTTTGCACTCCTACCAGCAATGGAGGATTGTTCCCCTTTCTCTGAATCCTAGCCAGCAGGTGCTGTCACTTGAATTTTTTATCTTAGCCATTCAGACAGGTGTAAGAAGGAATCTCAGAGCCATTTTGATTTGCATTTCCCTGATGACTAGGGATGTTGAGTCTTTCTTTAAGTGTTTCTCAGTTATTTGATATTCCTCTGTTGAGAATTCTCTATTTAGCTCTGTACCCTATTTTTAATTGAGATATTTGGCTTGGTGGTGTTTCATTTCTTGGGTTATTTACATATTTTGGATATTAGATCTTTGTCAGATGAAGTGTTGATGAAGGTCTTTTCCCAGTCTGTAGGCTGTCACTTTGTTCTCTTGACAGTGTCTCCTGCCTTACAGAAGATTCTCAGCTTCATGAGGTCCCATTTATTTTTGTTGACCTGAAGGCCTGGGCTATTGGTGTTTTGTTCAGGAAGTTGTCTCCTGTGCCAATGTGTTCCAGGCTCTTCCCCACTTTTTCTTCTAACTGACTTAGTGTCTCTGGTTTTATGTTGAGGTCTTTAATCCACTTGGACTTGAGTTTTGTGCATGGTGACAAATATGGGTCCAATTGCATTTTTCTACATGTAGACATCCAGTTAGACCAGCACCATTTGTTGCAGATGCTATCTTTTTTCCATTGAATAGTTTTGGCTTCTTTGTCAAAAATCAAGTGACCATATGTGTATGGATTCATTTCTGGGTCTTCGATTTGATTCCATTGATCAACCAGCTTTCTAACAGTTTTTTCTTTTTATCTTAGCAATACTAAGATTGAAACTCAAGCATTATTAATTAGGATATTGAATTCATACTATTGTTCTTGGCAATCACTGCATGCCAACTCTTGTTCTATGTTAACTGTCCTTATAGCATTTCTGCAAGTTATTCTTGCCGTTTCAGTTTCAGTGTAAAGAAACTAGGATGTGCATGCAGTTAATCAGCAGAAAAATCAAGTCATAAAATCTGTAAAGGCACAGAATTTCCCATGCATTGTCGTCTACTTGGATTACTGTTTATGTTTCCAAACACACTACAGTTTTGTCCTACAGACCTGCTCCTATACCTCTTCCCAAAGGCCTGTTCTCCCTTAAAATGGTAGGGAATTTCTACCCATTCTTCATGAGCAACTCAAGCACTCTCTTCTCACTGAAAGTATTCATGAATGAGAAAACCATCCCTGTGCTTATTTGATTCTTAGTGGATGTACACACACACACACACACACACACACACACACACACACACACTATTATTTATAACATTTTCTAATGAAATATTGTTCCAGGTCCTGTGATAGCCTGAGTTCTGCAGCCAGCCAGCCAGTCTAGGCATTGACAGAAACAGAGGGACCTGAAGATCAAAGGTCCCATTTTTCTCTCAGGAATGGCTTAGAGCCCTCAGGGTGAGTCCTGTGCATGAGGCAAGGCTCCCTGTTTAACCTGGGAAGGTTAAAATGAGTTTTCCCCTGGGTGTTACAGTTAGCTCTTTTAAAATGAGATTTCTGGTATTAGATAGCAGTGGAAACTCAGAGTTCCAAAAGCACCTGATGATACCAAAAGTGGGAAGCCCTTTGTTAAGTTATCATGTTAAGCATGGTAGAGGAAGCAGGTGGACACCAAAATTGGCCAGAAGGCAGGTCCTGGTGAGAGAAAGGCCTGGTGGATGCTTTACCTGCAGTTAGCACTGACTTCACAGCCATAAAGGGGGCTTCAGCAGCTACAAAGACAACTTTACCATTGCTACCTGACTGGCAGTCAAGACCTGGGCATCCAATGGTGATTCTTCCCCAGTATAAATCATGAGGCTCAGATGGTCTTAGTGGAGGCATGGAATGAGAAAACAAGCAAACAAGCCTTTATTTTGTTAATCAGGAACATTAGAAACCTTGGGCAGTGGGAGGGGTTTTGTGGGTGAATGTGTTTGATTTGCTGGGGCCAGGTACCAGGAGTACTTACTCTACATGTAACAAAACAGCCCTATCATAAGAAAAGAAGGCAGCACTCAATTATCCTATGGGTTGGGAAGAATCTTGAGTTACATTTAGAAGTCATTGGTTGAAATCTAAGCCATGAAGACATTTCATTAGCATGGGGTAGACAACCCCAGGTGCTTGCTGAATTGGTTTCTTCTCACAGAAGGGTTCATCTTGCAATTTTCCCTGAAGGCTATGTGATGATCCCTAGGGGAGCTCATATACTGAGCTCTGAGGCTTTCTGGAAATGCCAGATTTTGACCTTAAGTAGCAGAGATCCATAATGAATCACTTGCACATTTCTATATGTGCAGTTGTAATCCAGAGAAAGAATAATACTATTGACCTCATTGAGTCTGTAGAAACCATCATGGCACCAGGTACACATAATATGACTGAACAGAGAAGAAATGCTATAGCTTCAACATGATTTTTAGTTTAATCTAAAATTCTTACTACGTTCAATCCCCATTGTGAAGGTGGAAACTTAATCAATAATAGTATATATACCATATTTTTTGGACCATAAGACACACTCCCTCCACAATAGTAGGGGAGAAATTAGGGTGCTTCTTATGGTCCGATTGCTGCTTTTACTGTTTTTCTTGTTTTACTGCTCTGAAAACTGAGTGCGTCTTATGTTCAGGTGTGTCTTATAGTCCAAAAAAATACAGTAACTATACTTTAGCATAATAGGAAGATTGTATAAGATCATGAGAAGAGAGTCTACATGATAAAATACTTATGGATTGGTAACATGGAGAGTAAGGAGACTGGAAGATTTCTGTGCCTATTCCTTGTCTGTAGGCATGGGAAACCATTTGCTACCTGAGACTTTGCTGGAAAGAAGGTAATCACCAGATAAACACAACTTTCATCCTCCAGAAATATACATTGCAACACAGACCTCTTTTCTTTAAAACTTGTCTTTTCCAAGGCACTATGCTATTGTCAAGAGAAAATGCGCTAAGACACTCAACTTATTGTAGCTAATGAGAAGCATCCTAGGAAGATCATACTAAGTCTTTACATGCCTTCAATTCTCAACTAACAACCAGGTATTTCTTCCTTCGATTAAAACCTTTATTCTTTCTGACACCATCTGCAGAAAGCAATTTTAGGAATAATCAAAATCAGGTAGGAAAATGTCAGGGTTGAATAGAAATATAGAGTCTTCAAAGGAATTTTCCAGGGCTGGAGTGAGAGCTCAGTGGTGAAGAGTACTTGCTGCTCTTCCAAAAGATCTGAATTCAGTTCTCAGTACCCATGTCTGGCAGATATCCTGTGACTCCAGCTCCAGGGGATCTGACACTTCTTTCTGTCCTTTATAGATACCTGAACACATATGTACATGCCCACAGATACACATTCACACACACAGACATGCACACACACATACACAGAGACAGACATGCATACACAGACACATGCACACAAACACACAGAGACAGACATCATGAACACACACACAGACATGCGTGCACATGCACATACACACATGCATGTGCATATAAGCAAGTAGAAGTGAATATTTTAAACCACATTTTGCTTAATCTTGTTTTATCACTTAGCCCTTTTAGTTGACGTAAGCAGGTGGGTTAGTCATGTCTTAGATTCACACACTTTATGGCATGGCACCTCAGAAAGTACTAGAATGAGTTCCTTTTTTGCATTCTAGCATGTGGCCAACAATTTTTCACTCTCTTCATCTCAATCTTCACATAATATTATTTAGAAGAGGGAAGCCTCAGTAAATTAAGTCATGCTAAGTTTAAATAAATGATCATTGGATGAGGAGGCTCTCCAAACTGTGTCTAAACACAAAGAAAATTCTGTGTACTTTTACAGACTGTTGGACATCAGCCTCAAAGAATATGACTTGGTGTGTTTAGGATAGAACCATAGAGTTACCAAGTACATAAGGTATGTTGATGAAAATATTTTAGGCAATAATTTGTGAAAAACTAGAGCAAAAGAAAGGCTAGGCTAAAAATAGTGGCTTTACAGTACATTCAGAGGAAAATGTGGCCTAATGCCTACAATCTGTATCTCTTAAAGGATACAGGGTAAGTATAGTAGTGGGAAAGGGAAGGGAAGTGGTGGTGGGGTTGATGATAAGAGCAGAAAATGTCAACAGCAAATGGACTGCCTGAGAGACAGAAAAGGCAAAGCTCAAGTGTCCAGTGTCCACTTGACTTTTATAAGGCACAGAGTCTGCAGTGTTTGCCTCAGGTATCCAGGGCATTTGTATTAGGGAAAAAAATCTGTTGATGTAATTCCATATCCAGCATTGCCATTTGTTCTTTTTCTTCCACAGAAGGTGTTATTTTCTATTTTTTTCTCCTCTCTGCTCTCTATATTAGGTAACCATTTGGTTGTTTTCAATTGTTGCATTTGTTCTCATCCCAACATGTTAAATGGAACTTGAGCAAAAGCCAAACCTACAAGTTTCTGTTTCTTTTGCTTCTTTTCACATCCACAGAGTGGGGGTTAGAAATGTTCTTCTCTTTCTTAGTTTGCATTTTCTATTACATTTTGAAGGTGGTCTTGCTGAGTACCACCCAGGAAGTCAGGGAAAATCCAGAGTCCCTGTCAACTGCTCATCCAGCTGAGCATCTGGACACAACTTAGACGGAAACCAAAAAATATGGTATTATAACCCCTAAGCCTACCTCTGAAGAAGTGTCAATTGCATAACCTATTATTTTCTTCCTGTCTTCAAAAAAAAAAAATAATTTCTTCTCCAAAATAAGATGTTGTTTTCAGGCACTAATAAAATCATTGACAGAATGCAACAAACACTTTAAAATTACATCTTACAAAGAACAACTATTTGCTAGGCTAATGTAGTTAAAATAAGATATGAATGCAAAGTAGCTGAGTTAGTTTTTTTTCTTTATGCAATAAACTTAAAGCTCAATAAAGAGCTGGACAGTGGTGGCATACGTCTTTAATGCCAGCACTCGGGAGGCAGAGGCAGAAGGATTACTGTGAGTTCTAGGCCAGCCTGGTCTACAAAGTGAGTCCAGGACAGCCAAGGCTACACAGAAAAACCCTGTCTCAAAAAACCAAAAAAAGGCTCAAAAAGAATAAAAACTAAGAGCTAAAGATAACAAAACACTCTAATCTAGAAAGTAGAAGAGTTCATGCTCACTCTCCACTTTAAAAAATTATTTATTTTGAATTATTTATTTATGTTACACATATATTTTGCAGATATTGTATTTGTCTGAATGAATGTCTGTGTTTCATGTGTGTACCTGGTGCCTGCAGAGGACGTAAGTGAGAGTCAGATACCCTGAAACTTCATTTACAGACAGTTATGAAGAGCCATGTGGATGCTCAGACTTGAACCCAGCCTGGTCCTCAGAAAGAGCAACAAGTACTCTTATCCACTGAGATATCTCTCCAGGATCTACCTTCCATTTTCCTATGATGTCTATTACTCATACTCTGTGACAAAAAATATTCTTTTTAGTGGGGTTTGAGAGAAGAGATATTTCAAATTTCCTATGTGACAGGCACTAAGCTTACACTATTTTATTTCTTTTTAATAAACTCCTGTAACATCACCTTAAATTAAGAAAAGAATTTCAGAGGTTAAGCAACTCATTTAGAGTTACATTAACTAATAAATGACACGTTAAAATCAAATGTATCTGATTCTAAAGTTTATACAGTTCAACTTAAATTATCATACTACTGTTTCTCAATATAACTTATATTCTCAAATAATAAGTAATTTATCATGCCATAAGAACAGAGGTGCTTTAGAATGATTGTACATTGTATCCTCCTGTATTTTGGCTTTATTCTGAAAATATTTTATAGAGGGGATACCTTTAATTTCAAAGGCAAAAGAGTATTTGAAACAACTGACAGTTAACACAGATTTCAGGTAATGATTTCAGTTGCTGGGCCCTAGAAAATGAAAATTTTAAATTTTAAAATCATGCTCATTATATATCAGAATACTATACAAAGGAAAAGTTCAAAGGTTATAGTACAAAAAGTAAAATATCCTCAGGGCAAAAGCCTACATTCATAGGGTACAGGTAAGCCTAATGAAAAGAATGGTGCTTTGGATACTTGAAGTCGAAAAGACTGTGTATGTGGAGAAGATGCAGATGTGTGTGGAAACCAGAGCTAGATTATCAGGACTGGAATACAATATTTTATTGTAACACGTAGATCATATTTTAAACCCTGAGACTCTTCCAATTGCTCTAGAAGAAAATATTAAAAGAAATGTGAACAGCAGATTAAGACATAAAGTGAAAACTCAATGACTCAATTGAATCACACTCCAACACACACACACACACACACACACACACACACACACACACACACACATAATTACACACATACATACACAATCACACACACACATACACACACACTTTTAGACACATACATATATTAATAGGCACAATACTTGAAAGTTTCTTTGGAGATGTTAATGGTCAAATATAAACCATGAATGACTTGATATTCATTAGCTGATAGAGCTGATAACTCTATAATACAGTAGTTGACAGATTCAGCTACTGCATGAAACTATTGGGATTTAAATTCCAAATCCAGTGCTCTTATCAAGTGTCCTTGAGCAAATTATATAATTTGATTGCCCCTCATTTCCATTGTTTATGCATGTCCTGAGGTTCTTGTGAGGATAAAACCATCTAAAATAGGTAAAACATATGGCAGTGCAGCAAATGTTCATAATTCTTCTCCAAGAATTGTATAACTCTGAGTTTGAAGGTAGTCTAGCAGCTTTCTTTTCTAAGGAGCTCAACTTCCAGGAATCTCTCAAGGAGTACGTTGCACCATGAGGTGGCCTTTTCTATGCCTATGAGCTCTTGGTGTTACCTAGTTACTTTCTACATGAAAAAGAAACCTGTCTCCTGACACCATTCCTCTTGCATTGTTCTTTTGCTTTGGTTTTTGTTTTTGCATTCCAGAAAGTTTCAGAGTGAGTTATCTCTTCTACTGATGCATCTTCAAATCCCTGGGGCAGTTCTTATGTGCCCTTTTGTCTTTCTATAAAAATAAGGCACACTCTATTCCTTCCATGATTCTATATAGAAAATTAATTCCAGAACTATTTGTATGTCTGGGTATCCTCATCTATATAGACTACCATGTACTCAAGTGTCTTTCAAATTTGTCCATGAAATATGGATAAAGACATGTAAGCAACTGCGATAGTGTAAATGCAAAGCCACATCTGATTTGAGCTAAAAGTAATATGGCAAAACAATGAACCTATTTTGTATTTGTGAAGCTTTTATTCTCGACAACTTTAAAGGGAAGAAAGAAAGAGAAGATTTTACTCTGCAGAGTACAAAGCTAAAATGTGTTTTGTAAGTTGGGTACAAATATCCTGTCCTTTTGGTGATAAGCATTACTATTTATAACTCAGTGATCTCAATATGTTAGTCATAACATCGACATGAGAAACAGCTTTCAGATTTGGAGTGCCTGTTCATTAAAGGTATACAAGCTGGACACCTCTGAAGATTCATAATTCATTATTTATCTTAGGCATTTCTATAGTGCCTGTTTCCATAGTAACCCACTGAGCCTGAGATACAAGACAATAAACAAATACGCTTGAAAGACCACTATAGTCACAGATACCCTGAATTGTGGTTCTTGTGCTATGGAGAATAAGATAGCTAGCAATGTTCTATTGAAGCAGGGTGAGTCAAGATTTAAACAGTCCCTGAATCCACATACTCAAAAGACTGCTGAAGTGCATAGGAAATGTTCCAGGTCCCACTCTTGACTCCATTGTCCATTAGCTGTCTAACATTGTCAGATTCTCTGAACTGAAATTTAGCTCTCATTTTAGATTGTGCTATCTTCTTTGTGGCCACTATCTTCATGAAAAGCAAATGAGAGGGCTCTGTAACCAGTTTTTGTTTTTATCTTTGTCTTTGTATGGCTGAGCAAAGTGAGATAGTACTCAAAAGTAAATTGACCTGTATTGTTATGCTTCTTTTTCAGAGCAGTTGCATAGAAAATGAAGCAACATATCTTCCAAAGTTTTTTTAAATACACAAATGATGACATGCTCATTACTCTTTATCCATGCTAACTTAAGATTAAATAACTACTTATCTTTGCAGATTAATGGTTTTCATGGACCTAATCCAGTTCTATGGAAGCTTCCATTTGAACACTAGCTCCTACATTTTCATATAATGAATAATTTTCAATGATTACTATTTTTTACAGAAAATAAATTCTTTAGAGGTTTATATTTTTAAATGTGGTGTACGTGTGTGTGTGTGTGTGTGTGTGTGTGTGTGTGTGTGTGCGTGTGCACGTGTGTGTGCAGGTGCCAATGGAGGCAACAATTATAGGTGCTGGAATTACAAGTGATTGTGGTCTGGCTGAGGTGGATGCTGGGAATTTAGTGTGGGTACTCTGAAAATGCAATGCACAGTCTCAATCACTATAAACACTGAGTCATCTCTATAACTCCAACAAATAAAATTTAAGATCTTTTCCCATTCTTGTGGTAGCAGCAAGACAACTAGACTGTATTAGTAAACATGGGAAACATGTCTTGAGAAGAGACTTAACATTACCAACCTCATTCTGCTCCTCCTGTAGAAAATATGTGAGCTTTTAAGCCAAGTGATGCAATGTTAAATGTTCAGAACTCCCATTTAGGCAGCACATAATTGAAAATGTGCACCATTGAAGGTCAAATCCAAGTGCTGCCAAATAATAACTATGGTCTTTAATGGCTTTTAAAGAAAAGCTCATTTATAAATGGAAGTAAGAATGTTGCCTGTGCAGAGGGGCTGAAGTTTTCAATAATGTGTATAAAACAGTGGGGTATTTAATAAGTAGTCATTGTTATGAGTAATCTTGATCTAGTTTCTATTGGCAATACTTACTTCCAATGAACATAAATTTTAATTTTATTCTAGGTGCATGATTATTTTGTATAAATGAAACAAATATCTAGACCACTAACTGTAACTAAGAATATTACCAGCCAAAGCTAGATGTATCTTTTTGACCATTTGGACAACACAATGAATTTCAAACAGCAGACCATATTTCTGTATAGTCATTTGTAGTAGGATTCAGGCAAGGGTTCATCTTTCCTAAAGTAGATGTACTGGATTGTCACTGACATATTAAAAATTTATTAGTTGTCACTAGCAATTTAGAAATCTTCCTCAGAGTTGTTTGCTTGCTACATAGCTGGACAAGTACACATGGCAGGACTGAGTGAGAAAGTCACTACTTTCAAAATAAAGAAGATGGTTATAGGCTATAAGGTTGACAACTGTTCTAGAAAGCCTTCCAGTGAGAAGGAATCTTTTTTTATGTCCATGTACTGTCTGTAAGTATGATTCTTTTTCTATGACCATGTAGTGTCTTTGAATTTTTATCACAGATATCAGAAAATTCTGCCACATACTGCATTTAGCTGAATGCTTTGTTTGGTTTAATTCACAGGACTATGCTAGGTAGTTTCTCCCTCCCTAGCTTTCCATCCAGGGGAAAAAGGAGAGTTCCAGAGCTCTGCACTATTTAGTTAGACACTTTGCTTCCAGCTCCCATGTTGCTTTATCTCTAAAAGAAGGGAAAGACTTTATTGTAGGATCTGCCCCCCCCCACCTCCATGCCCCAACAGTGCCAGGGATCATAACTTTACTGCTCTGGTTTAACTTAAGAATACCTAGATAAATATTACACATTCAGCTCTGTTGACTCTGAGGATACTTAGGAGCCTCTAAGTCTAATAGTATCAAATTCTATGAGCAATGAATACATTTACACCTGCAAAATATCTCATTCCTATGTGATATCCCTCTTGCCTGTTTATTTTTACACATAGCACTTATCAATGTCTGATTCTCTCTTTTATTTCCTTACTCTCTAGCTTTCTCCATAAAGGACACATAATCTGAGGGAAATAATCTTTCTTGTTTCCTTTACCAGTTTGTAATAACACTCTGGAGCTATGTCTGACAAATAGAATGTGCTGCAACATGGAGATTGTGTCATATTTGCTTTTCTATCTTACTGTATTGAGTTTGATAAAACTGTAGGTTTCTACTTATCGAAAGCTTGGGTTCATCCTATTTTGATGACATTGGTGAAAGGGAAACAGAGACTAATTGTGCTCCTGAATTGATATGAGCCAATTGTAGATTACAATCAGATAATTTTATAATAAAAAGCTGAAAATAGAAATAATATACCATTCATTATTATATTCATATTATAAAATATGTGTGGAACATTGATTATTTGTTTTTTGAGAACTCCGAAATTGCCATACCGGAACAAATTCCCAGCACTAATAAAACTATAATACAGCATACTTTGCCTCACGAATAAAAAGAAATGAAGAAAAACCAATATGAACAGGACCCTTCATCCATAAGCTATATATCAACAACAAGCCAACATTTACTTTAAGACACAGGCTATCTTCACTCAATTGTGGAGAATGTTCTGACCATTGGCTAGATCTGGGTAGGGGTTTAAAGTTTACCGTTTTTATTGTCCTTGGCTGCTGCCTTAGTTTGAGTGGGACCCCTGAGCCCAAATCTGCCTATCATAATGTTCTACTTGTAGGTTTCTAGGACCCTCTGGATCCTTCTACTTTGCTATTCTCCCATGCTTCTCTCATTTAGAGTCCCAATAGGAGGTACTCCCCCTCAGGAACAGTCATAGGGGAGGGGAATATTGAAAAATGGGAGGGAGGGAAGAATGGGAGGATACAAGGGATGGGATAAACATTGAGATTTAACAAAAATAAATTAATAAAAAAATTTAAAAAAATGACACAGGCTATCAAGTGAATAGGAGCCTAGACAATCTTCATGGGACTTTTTGCCCAAATACATGAGTGACTGATTGACTGAGAGAAGGTAAAATGAGTCTAAAGGAGATCCTGATGCAAATGTGACAGGTGTTTTCACAGCTACTACATTAATAAAAGGATGTGTTTTGGACACATCTGAGTGCATTAGAGAATGACAGGGAATTATTTACAGAACATTTTAAGGTTTGTAGAGATGGAATATCACCCTCTATTTGGATTAAATTGTAAGGAAATGTGTTTTTTCCCTATGACTAAGAATTCAAATATATGAGCTTATGGGAGCCGTTCTCATTCAAGTCACCAGTCACTAGTATTTTAAATTTGATTTCGCTTTGTTTTAGCTTCTTTTGTCCAAAACATATAACAAAAACATTGCTGTACATGTTAACAGTTCCTAGATTTATGTGCCTTTGTTGTCTGTGGGCATTTAAAGATAAATTACAAAGCTAAAAAGGTAGAAATAGTTTTAGAATGGTGCTTATCATGATGGATTTGAAACTTTCTCTGATCTATAGAAAATTTTTCTTAGGAAGCAGTCACACTATTATAAGCTAAAATTAATACAATCCCCAAAAATCATGTGAAGAGGGAGTATTGCTCACTGGTCTGAGCCCAAAATTGGGTCTCTTCCCCTGGGCTTTAATCCCAGCACTGTGACTATGAATAAGTCATTTCCATTTTAACCCCATGATGCCTCACTTTCTGAATGTGCTACAGAGAAGAAAATACTGACCTAACTTGCAGAGCCTTAGAGATTTAGAGATGAAAAATTACTGCTCTCCAAAAATATGAACTGCAATGATGCTAATTATTATTACAAAAATAAATGCATGTACATCATATGGTAATTTAGACAGAATGAGGTTGGGGAAAGGAGATTCTCAGAGCTCTTTTGTGTCAGTTAAATGAGCCCTCTCTGTTCAGTTGGTTCCTTAATAGGAATTAGCTAAATGTAGGATTTGCAAACAGTACAATGATGATGGAAGAGTGAAAAATTTGTAAGATTCTATTACAAGGATCATCTGGATTATGAGTCAATAGTCTAGTTCACTGTAGCATCTTTGTACCTAGTCCTATCCATGTGAATTTAGAACAAATTACAAATCTGGAGGCAATCTTTTGAAATATGTCAATCCTGTACCTAGTTAGTTACACAGACATGGCCATTCAGCATCCCACAAAATTTAATATATAAAGGAGGACAAGGAAATATGTTTAAATTTATCAACGTTCATTTTTTTTCTTTCGCAACTTCCTTTTGCTAATTAGAATTATTATACCAGTTTTTAAAGTTGGATACTGAGCCTTTTCTGCGTAACAGTGACCCATGTTAGACGGAAGCAGCATCTCAAACTGGCGCTTGAAACTTCCATGTGTTCTGACTCACTTATCTTCAATGTTTAAGCTAAATAAATATTTATACCACCATCATTATTGTGTTGCATAATAGATGTACATAGGATTTTATAGGCACTAGAACAGAGATGATACTGTTTTCTGGCAAGATCACAGAAGAGGCTGGTCGTAGAAAAGGAGAGAATTTATGCAGACTTCACCTTCGGGGTCCAGGGAGTGAAACTGTCAGACAAATCTGAGTGAATGAGAAGGTGACCCAGGAAGCAGTAACACATGAACTATCACAAAACAAACAATCAAAGCAGGATTGTACTAAGGAGGCACAGGAACAATTGTGTAGAAATATTTTTTGGATAAACGCAACAGACAAAGAAAAAATGTAAGTAGCTCCTATTTCAAAAGGCAATGTGAAGCCATCATTTAAGAACACTAATTGAACATGGTTATTTTTGTTTGTTCGTTGTCATGTAAATCCTGCTGCAATCCCATGGATTGGTTCGTCTCCAGCTTTCTTCTTTGGTGTCTATGATTGAAGTCCTAGAATGGCCATCTACCTAACATGCACATTTATAATGTTCGTACCTAGTTTCAATTCCTTCAATGACTTCATTTTTCCTAGCTCATAAAGCCTAAATTTAGTAGGTGTAATTCTAAAGCATCAGTGTAAGATATGTTTTCTGCCTCCTTCACCTCCTGTATCTCCTGCTTTAAATGTAACTGGAGTCTAAATTCCTAAGCATGGGTTTTCCAAGTGTTGCTCTCTCTGTTCCTACAAATCCCTCATGGAAATCCATGTGCAATTCCACCTTCAAACATACTTTTTCTCTTTACTAACTGACTATTCTATGAGCAACTCCACACCACCATCACTATAAAACTAGAAAAAGTCATTTCCTCCCTATCTAAGTCCTCTGTTTCATGTAGAAAAAGATCTAGAGTTATAAAATTTGAGGTTAGTGAGAAAGAAAAAGTAAGCTGGTATATTTGAACATTTGTTATATAGTTGCCAGTGTTATTTGGTAAGGTATAGAAGGTGTGGTCTTGCTGGAAGAAGTATACCACTAGGAGAAGTCTTGGAAGTTTCAAGGCCTCAATATTCCCTTTATTCAACACACGGACCCTGCTTCCTACTTACAGGAAGCTCTCAGCTTCCTGCTTCTGCCATAATACCTGCTGTCAGCTGTTGCACTTTCCTTGCCATTATGGACTATAATTTTCTGGAATCAGAAGCAAAGTAAAAACCTCTTTCTTCTGTAAGTTGATTTGGTCATGGTATTTTATCACAACAATGTAAAAGTAACTAATACAATGTATGGTTTTATCTCTACTACCACTCTGCTATATCATCATAAATAAACAGTAAATGCTTGTCAAACAAAAATTATATTTACTTGGTTATGATTAAAGGAAAAACAATCAAACACCTCTCTTTCAATTCTTTCAAACATTGGCTTTAATTCTATTGATGGCCCTAAAATCACATAGCAATGTTTCTATAATATTAAATTTGATGGGTTTCTAGTTGCGTCTTTATGGAACAGAAAGCCTCAGAAATGATTTTGTATTTACCTTTTCTTTCTCACTAACCTCAAAATTTATATACCTTTTTTGTATTAAACAGAAGTCTTCAATAATAGAGTTATTTCAAATAGCCTAATAGGTGCTAATGACTCGGCTGCAGGTGACCATGATCCCAGTACAGAGTTTATGGATATAGCAAATGAATTAGTTGATATCATTCACTTTGTTAACCTTCTATCTATTTTGCATTTCTGTCTTTTTTGTCTTGTCCTGTATTTTAGGTAGAAGATGATCCAGTATGTTTCAAAATGAAGTGAGAATGTAAAGCAATGACAAAGATCTCTAAATACTTACAATAACTAGGCCCCCAATTGTTGTTTTTTAGGGTAGCAGTTGCAATTTCTCTAAATTCATACAGTCCAATGTACCTGTACTGATCTTGTCCAATAATCTCATTTTGTTCAAGTATGAGCAAGTTCTTGCTTCCAAAAAAGTACAAGTACAGAATAATATCATGATTTGAAGATAAAACCTACAAATAGTAATATGGATCCAATTTTATGCATTAAAATCTTCATTTTTTAACTAGATGTTTTTGAAATAGTAGACTCAGAAAACAGTGGCAAAATTAATATTGGGGACATCTTTAGTCTTTTGCAACATTTCTTCTAACATTACATTTCTTAAAATTGATATACCTTAAATTAAACTGCTGTTTAGGGGCTGGTGATATGGATCAATGTCTGAAGGAATTGGTAGGCCATGTCAGAGGACTTGACCTCCATCTTTAGGACACACATGGTGGGAAGAAAGAACTACTCCTACAAGTTGTCTTCTTACTTCCACATTTGTACTGTGTGCTCATGTACATATCCTAATATAAATATATATACTAAGTATATATATGTATGTATAGTATGTATGTAAATAAATAAAAGGTCTAAAATTTTTAAATAAACTTTAATAAAATTTCAGAAGTTTTATTATACTCGATAACTTATGTTTAATGCTTTGTGAGTTTTTTAGTAACAATATTGAAGGGAAATGCTCTGAAAAGCAGCATAAGCCCAGTGACCTGCTAGATTTTCATCTCTATACTCACATTTCTCAGGTTCTCATTCCACTGCTAGCCTTCATATTGCTTTTGTTATGTTTAGGTACATTTCTTATATTTCTTTTTGTTCAGCAGTTGCATCTATTGAGGTGGCTGTATTTGTCCTTCATCACATTCATGGATTTATATATGATGAAATATGCTTGCAACCCTGGAATTACATTGATTATAGATATTTTTTAATGCAACTTGTCTTCATTTAGTGTTTTTCCTATATTCATTGATGATACTGGCTTGTCTTTTTTTGCTATGTCTTTATCTGGTTTTATTACTTGGATAGTGCTGGTTTCACAGAGTGTGTTTGGAAGAATTTCATTTTATTCTTTTTTTTTTTAATAACATGAGGACAATTGGTATTCATTCTTTAAATGTTTGTTAGAATTCAGCATGAAGCCATCTGCTCCTGGGCTATTCTTTGTTTGGAGATTTTTCATTATGAATTCAATCTCATTATTTGTTATTGGTTTGTTTAGATTTGCTGTATCTTTATTATTCAGTCTTGGTAAGGTGTAGACTCGCACCTATTATAGATACTAAATTTTCTTCAGATTCAAGAATAATTGTCCTTTCCCTGACTCAACAGAACTAACTAATTTCAGCCTTATTTTAGTCTATTCAAATCTTTAAGAGCACAAGTAAAATAAAACTCAGGAATGACTAGAGGCATGTGTCTTTGTCTGCTTGGGCTCTTGTAGCAAAATAAAGTAATCCAGATGGCTCAGAGAACAAAAGGGTATTTTCATAGTTCTAAAGGCTGAGAGTTAGAGGTAAGGATGGCAATGTGGATTCTGGTGAGATATTCTCTCTCTCTCTCTCTCTCTCTCTCTCTCTCTCTCTCTCTCTCTCTCTCTCTCTCTCTCTCTCTCTCCAGCTCATAGACAGTCACCTTCTCATTTTGTGCTCACAAGGACTTTCTTCCATCTGTGTACAGTGTACATTGAGAAAGTGCTCACTCTCTGCCACCTCTTCTCCTAATGTCATCAGTCAAATAAGTCGATGCTTTTCTGTGTCATTCTGTCTAGGTTATAATACTGATTTATTTAATCAAACGGTACTCTAAATGTTGTTATACAAGGATGTTAGCGATGTGGCTAACATTTATAATCAACTGACTTTAATGGAGATGACCATTGAGGATATGAGGAGATGCAAACAATCAGTTGAAGGGATTAGGAAGTAAAATGAAGCTTCATAATGAGGAAAAGACTGTAACAGTGTCAACGCCTAGCTTTCCTGCCTGAGAGAACTTTCTACTCCTCTCAAACACATGATCCTGTTTCTTTAGGGGGAAAAACTCCACTGAATTAAAAAACCCTTCTCTCTCTCTCTCTCTCTCTCTCTCTCTCTCTCTCTCCTCTCTGTATTCCTGAACCACTTATTGGCGCTGTTTGTTTCTCTGGCATGCAGTCTACCTCCCAGATGTGTAAGAATAAAGAACACTGACTCTCCAGCGCTTCAAGTCTCACCAGGACTGAGCACATCCTCTTCCAATGAGGGGGTGGGGGTAGGGCCTACCATTTTCTGAGAAGAAAGGGAGAAGAGGCTAGGAGGGTGGGACAAGGAGGGGAGGAGGGAAGGTTCTGGAGCTCTGATCAAGATGTAAAGTGAATAAGTAAATGAATATATATATGTATGTATATATATATGTGTGTGTGTGTATGTATGTATGTATGTATGTATGTGTGTGTTTGTATGCATTCATGTATGTATGTATAAAAAGAACATTGACTCTCCCTCTCCCAACATCTATCAAATGCCAACAGCTCCTGGGCGAATGGTCAGACTTTGTGCCTACCTGTCTTATTGTGCTGGTATTTTGTGTGGTAGATTTGGGCAGTCTTGTACATGGTGTTGCGATTACTGTGACTTCATATTTGCCACTGTACTTTTGGGTCTGCAAAATACCACTTCCTTGAGGTTATTCTACAAGTTCCCTGACCCCTGCAGGGAGGTATGTGATTTCTATGTTCCACTTACAACTGAGCCATTCTGTATAGTCTCTTATTTTCTGCATGTTGACCAGTTAGTAGGATCTGTGTTAATTGACATCTACTGTAAAAAGAATCTTCTCTGAGGAGGCTTGAAAAATTCAGTGTTCTATGAGTACTGCAATAAGCCATCAGAAATCATTTTATTATATTTATGAACAAATGCTTACTTATGTGAGATAAATAAATATAGGGAATCTTAAAAGGAGTTATGTTTTCAAGTGTGTCTGTGTGTGTGTGTGTGTGTGTGTGTGTGTGTCCATTTGTTTACAGTAGTGACCAGAGTGAGATACAGGCACAGAGACAGACAGAATTGTAATACATAAACTTTGTAGAATTACTTCTTACATTTATGATGCTGAAAATACATTTAGCTCTGAGGACTGATGTCAAAGTGACAGGTTTAGACATTGTAATTCTTACCAATGGCTATCTCACTAGGTAAAGCAAAGAATGCATATTTCTCATGCAAGACATTGCATAGTTATAGATCTCTAATACTTAAGCCACTTCTGAAAAATGATGGATTAGTCATTGTTTGGTACAGAAAGTCTGACTCAATATTAATATACTAATAATATTATTGATTGTGGTCAAACTTACATTCTCATAAAAGACACATTAGCCATGTTAATTTGGATTGTGGACAGAAATATATAACCACTAGTTTACAACAAGACTATCAGCATTATGGAATGTCATGCTTAGTAGTCAACTGAGGTGTACAAGCTGTCATTGGGCAGCAGAAACTAATGATGTCTATACATAAAAGTGGGGAATGCTTGGAAACCTTTCTGTGATGTGTCCAGAAATGTTTTGAATACAGCTAACCAGAGACTCCAAGGAGCACAACATGGTCATAGTTATATTTAATAGCTTGCCACAGCAAGAAGGAATGTACATGAGGCAAACAAGGTCTCTTTTTATTTATTTATTTATATTTTTTATTAATTTATTCAGATCACAACTCAATTGTTATCTCATCACGTGTATCTATCTGCCTGTTCCTCCTTCCCTCCTGTTTTCACCCTGTTTTCCTCTCCTAGGTCTATGACCAAGAGGGACCTCCTCCCCCTCTATATGATCATAGGCTATCAAGTCTTCTCTTGGTAGCCTGCCTATTCTTTCTTTGAGTGCCCTAAGGGCTCCCCACCAAGGGGAAGTGGTCAAATATGGGGCACCAGAGTTCATGTCAGAGTCAGTCCCTGCTCTCCACACAACTATGGAGAATGTCCTGTCCACTGGATAGATCTGAGTAGGGGTTCAATGTTTACTATTTGTGTTGTCCTTGGTTAGTGCAATAGTTTGAACAGACCTCCCTGGGCCCCGATCCACCCATTACGATGTTCTTCTTGTAGGTTTCTAGGACCCTCTGGGTCCTTCTATTTCCCCATATCCTATATTTGTCTTATCTAGGTCTCCTTTTAAAGGAAGCAGTAAAAGAAGGGAACATGGAGAAACCTGGAAGCTCCAGTTAGTATTAAAATCCAGTGAGCAGGAACTAGAGAAGATCTATAGAGTAGGGACTGTTAGTGAGTATACATTCACATTCAGAATGCATGCACCTATGCAACTACTGTTGTTACTACAGGCAGTTTGTCTGTGGTCTTCAGAAAATATGATCTGGACGAGTGGGTACTATAGACTGTGATCTTTAACAGTCTGTAATTATGGTTGGTTTGATACAGTTGTTTATCATGTATTGTTACTCTTTTGCTTGCCAGGTTCCTTCTCATAGGCAAGATGCCAACAAGAGGAATTTCCTTTTATGACCTCTTTTTCTCATCATTCTTGAATGGAAATGGAAATATGACCCATTGTCTTGTAGGAATTTGATCAAATACTATTTGATGTGTCATGACCATGTACTAAGCTTTTGATAGTAGGTACTCTGACCTCACCAGGCATCAGCCTGTGGATTTGTTGTGTGAGAGGTGATCAATTGCTATAATGTAAGGCTTAAAAATGGATACACAATCACATTTAAATCTCTAGAGTTTGAATATTTGACCAAGGCCACACAGGCAAACAATGAGACAAAGGATTATCATTCAAGTCCGAAAGGTACCCCAAAGCCTATAACTCTTAATCCAGACCATGAAAATATGCTTAGAATCTATATAAACTTTCTTTCCTTGTTTACTTTGTTTTTGTTTTTAATTTTTTGTTTGTTTGCTTTGAGACAGGATTTCTCTCTGTAGCCATGGCTGTCCTGCACTAGATTTGTAGACCAGGCTGGCCACTAACCCACATCATCAACCTGCCCTTCCTTCCTGACTGCTAGCATTAAAGGCATGCACTAACTTATTTGAATTTTCTTTAGATAAACAAAAGGATTATTTTTTATTTGGTTGAGATAGTTGTTTTCAAATTCTCTATTTCAAATATCCAGAATTATTATGTCTGAAGAAAATTTATGGCACTGAATTCAGAAATGTATTTGAGACAAGAATCAATTGTAGAATTTAAGCAGAGTTTGCTGATTAAATATTTTGCATGGTAGGGGAGGATCCAAGATGGCGGCGAGCAGTAGGGACTGTGTTTGGAGGCTCCAGTGAATAATTCAGGGAATTGCACAAATTTCTGAGCCAGGAACACCGAGGTCCCCACACCACGGCAGCAGGAGTACTCCACGGTTCAGAGGGACCAGGATGCAGAGGACCTGTGTGCCTCTGCACACAAGAGGACTGCGGATTTTCTCGGATCGGAGCAGCAGCAGCAGAGGCAGCAGTAGCAGCGGCACCAGCGGAACTAGCGGCACCAGCGTCAGCAGCGGCGGAGGCTGAGGTTTGCAGCTCATAGCCTTCCGGTGGAGGCGATTGGTATGGTGGCCAGTGAGAGTTGCTATGGGAGAGGGGACTCTGGGCAGGATTTGGGTCGAGTGGTGCCTTGGGACCCAGACTGGACTCGGCAGACAGTTCATCCCCAGAGTACTGGGTTCTGGCTCAGCCCAGCAAGCAATTCTGCCCAAGACACTAACTCAGGCCAGCCACAGCTCCCCTGCTGTGATGCAGGATGGGCAGAGCACTCAGTTCCACCACTGGCGTTGGCTCAGCACAGCCGCAGTTCCCCTGCTGTGACGCAGGCTGGGCGGAGCACTCAGCTCCACCAGAGGCCCTAGCTCGGCGCAGCGGCACTTCTCTTGCTGTGATGCAGGCTGGGCGGATCATTCAGTTCCACCAGCTCTAAGACTCTGGTTGGACACAGTGTGCAGTTTGAATCCATAATTCCTAGCTGAGCTTGGCAGACAGTTCAGGCCCTGAGTCAATAACTGACCACAGCACGCACTTTGGGCCAAAAGCCCCTAGCTGAGATTGGTGCGCAGTCCCAGCCCAAAAATTCTGGCTGGACCCTGTGTGCATTTTGGGCCCAGAATCTCTAGCTAAGCTCAGCAGACGGTTCAGACCCTGAGAATCTAGCTGAGTTCAGCCCGTGGTTCGGGCCCAGTGTTCCTGGCTAGACTTGGCAGGGGGCACAGAAGGCTGTGGATACCTTGGCCTGACCCAACGCTTATTCAGAGACCCAGAACAATTGAAGGACCCACATCACAGGGGAGCTGAGGATCACTGGCTGTGAGAGTCCAAAACAACAGGGCTAATCTCCTAACATCCACACCAGTGAAGCATTAGAGCTCCCAGCCTAGAGAAATCATGAGAAAACAAGTGAATCTATCATCAGACTCCCTCCATCCATCTCTGGAAGCTACACAACAAAAACAAAGACGGCAAGATGTCTAAAGGACAGCGAAAAAGCATACGCAAAAAACCCCAAAACAACATGGTGTCTCCAGTTTCCAGCTATCCCAAAGAAATTAACCCAGAGAACTCAAATACAAAGGAAATACAAGAAAATGACCTCAAATTCTTTGTAATGAGGATGGTAATGGAGGAAACAAATAAAATTTGTAATCATATGCAGAAAGACGCAGACAAACAGGTGAGAGACATAAAAAAAAAAAGCACATAGAGTGGAACTGGAAAAATTGCAGGAAATTTCAAACAACCAGAAGAAATAAATAAATAAAACGGTTCAAGCTCTGAAGATCTATAAAGAGGCAACGGAAGAAACTCAGGAATATACATACAATCAGATGAAAGAAATCAAAAAATCAGTTCAAGATCTGAAAATGAAAATGGATTCAATGATAAACACACAGACAGAAGAAAAATGAGAACGTGAGACCTCAGAGAAGAAGGCGAGCGACACAGAGGTGAGCTTTTCTAACAGAATCCAAGAGATGGTAGAACGAATCTCAGGTCTAGAAGATACAATCACAGATCTTGAAGCAACCATTAAAGAAAATGCGAAAACTGGAAAACTCCTGACACAAAACATCCAAGAGATTAAGGACACCATGAAAAGAAGAAATTTGAGGATAATAGGCATTGAAGAAAGAGAAGATATCAGACTCCAAGGCCCAGAAACTATTCTCAATAAAATCATAGAAGAAAAGTTCCCCAATCTAAAGAAAGTGATGCCTATAAACATACAAGAGGCCTATAGAACACCAAATAGAATTGACCAGAAAAGAAAAACTGCCCGTCACATAATAATCAAAACACAAAACATACAGAACAAAGAAAAATATTAAAAGCTGCAAGGGAAAAGGGCCAAATAACATTTAATGGCAAACCTATCAGAATTACACCTGACTTCTCAGCAGAGACCATAAAAGCCAGAAGGGCCTGAAAATCCTAAGAGACCACAGATGCCAGGCCAGACTACTTTACCCAGCAAAACTATCAATAACCATTGATGGAGAAAACAAAATATTCCATGAAAAAACAAATTCAAACAGTACCTATCCACAAATCCAGCTTTATAGAAGATACAAGAAGGAAAACTCCATCCCAAAGGGTCAAGCTACAACCAAAACTACTCAGGAAATAGATAACTATCCCATGGCAAAAACACAACTACACAAACGCTTGACTGGAAACAACATCAAAATTAAGACTCTTAACAGTCACTCGTCATTAATATCTCTCAACATCAATGGTCTCAATTCTCCAAAAAAAAGATACAGATTAACTGAATGGGTGTGTAAACAAGATGCAACATTCTTCTGCATTCAAGAAACACATCACACCCATAATGAGAGGCATTACCTCAGGGTAAAAGGTTGGAAAAAATATTCCAAGCAAATGGTCACAAGAAGCAAGCAGGCATAGCCATTTTAGTATCGAACAAAATAGACTTTCAACCAAAATTAATCAAAAGGGATGAGGAAGGACACTTCATACTCATCAAAGGTAAAGTCAACCAAGATGACATCACAATTCTGAACATCTATGCTCCCAATACAAGGGCATCCACATTTGTAAAAGATCTGCTAAAAAAAGCTTAAACCACACATCGATTCCCACACAATAATAATGGGGGACTTCAACACCCCACTCTCATTGAAGGATAAGTCATTGAAACAGAAACTAAACCGAGAAATAACATCATTAACCAATGCCATGGGTCAAATGGATCTAACAGATATCTATGGAACCTTTCACCCAAACAAGAAAGAATATACCTTCTTCTCTGCACCCCATGGAACCTTCTCCAAAATTGGTCACATTTAGGTCACAAAGCAAGCCTCAATAGATACAAGAGGATTGACATAATACCTTGTATCCTATCAGATCACCATGCTCTTAGGCTGCAATTCAACAACAACAGAAATAACAAAAAGCCTACACGTACATTGAAACTAAACAACTCTCTGCTAAATGACACCTGGGTCAGGGAAGAAATAAGAAAGAAATCAAGGAGTTTCTGAAATTCAATGAAATTGAAGGAACAACATACCCAAATTTGTGGGATACATTGAAAGCAGGGCTAAGAGGAAAATTCATAGCACTAAGTGCCTTTAAAAAGAAATTAGAAACATCGCACATAAGCACCTTAACGACACAATTGGAAGCCCTAGGGAAAAAAGAAGCAGAAACATCCAAGAGAAGTAGACGCCTGGAAATATTCAAACTCAGGGCTGAAATTAACAAATTAGAAACTAAGAAAACAGTCCAAAGAATCAACAAAAACAAGAGCTGGTTCTTTGAGAAAATGAACAAGATAGACAGACTGTTAGCCAAACTAACTAAAAGGCAGAGAGACAGTATTGAAATCAACAAAATCAGAAATGAAAAGGAAGACATAACAACAGACACTGAAGAAATTCAAAGAATCATAAAATCCTACTTTGAAGGCATATATGCCACAAAATTTGAAAATCTAAGGGAAATGGATGATTTTCTTGATCAAGTTCACTTGCCAAAGTTGAGTGAAGAACAGATAAACAAGCTAAATAGTCCCATTTCCCCTACAGAAATAGAAGCAATCATCGATGGTCCCCCAACCAAAAAAAAGCCCAGAGCCAGATGGTTTCAGTGCAGAATTCTACCAGACCTTCAAGGGCGAGCTAATACCGATACTCTTCAAGGTACTCCAAAAGATAGAAATGGATGGAAAATTACCAAATTCATTCTATGAGGCCAAAGTCTCATTGATACCTAAACCTCACAAAGAGTCAACAAAGAAAGAGAATTTCAGAACAATTTCTCTGATGAACATTGATGCAAAAATACTAAATAAAATACTTGCAAAACAAATACAAGAACACATATAAGATATCATTCATCATGACCACTAGGTTTCATTCCAGACATGCAGGGATGGTTTAATACACGGAAATCCATCGAACGTAATCCACCATATAAACAAACTGAAAATAAAAAACCACATGATCATCGCATTGGATACAGAGAAAGCATGTGATAAAATCCAACATCCATTCATGTTTAAAGTTTTAGAGAGATTGGGGATGCAAGGCACTTTCCTCAACATAATAAAGGAATACAGCAAGCCAATAGCCAAAATCAAAGTAAATGGTGAGATACTCAAGGAAATTCCTCTAAAATCGGGAACAAGGCAAGGCTGCCCACTCTCTCCATATCTCTTCAATATAGTACTCGAAGTTCTAGCCAGAGCAATAAGACAACAAAAGGAGATCAAGGGGATCCAAATGGAAAAGGAGGAAGTCAAATTATCCCTATTTGCAGATGATATGATAGTATACATAAGTGACCCTCAAAATTCTACCAGAGAACTCCTACAGGTGTTAAACACCTTCAGAAAATTACCTGGATACAAAATTAACTCAAAAAAGTCTGTAGCCTTCCTATACACAAATGACAAGCTTGCAGAGAAAGAAATTAGGAAAACCACACCCTTCACATTAGCCACAAGCAATATAAAATATCTAGGATTTACTCTACTAAGCAAGTGAAGGCCTTGTTTGAAGAAAACTTCAAAACTCTGGAGAAAGAGATTGAAGATGACCTGAGAAGATGGAATGATCTTCCTTGCTCATGGATCGGGAGAATTAACATAGTAAAAATGGCCATCCTGCCAAAAGCAATCTACAGATTCAATGCAATCCCTATCAAAATACCTACACAATTTTTTACAGACATTGAAAGTTCAATTCTGAACTTCATATAGAAAAACAAAAAACCCAGAATAACTAAAACAATCTTGTACAATAAAAGGTGCTCCGGAGGAATCTCCATACCTGATCTCAAACTGTACTATAAAGCAATAGTAATTAAAACATCATGGTACTGCCACAGCAACAGGCTGGTTGATCAGTGGAATCAAATCGGAGACCCAGATATGAATCCACACACATATGGTCACTTGATTTTTGACAAAAAAGCCAAATCCATTCAATGGAAAAAGGATAGCATCTTCAACAAATGGTGCTGGTCTAACTGGAGGTCTATGTGTAAAAAAATGCAACTGGACCATATTTGTCACCTTGTGCAAAACTCAAATCCAAGTGGATTAAAGACCTCAACATAAAACCAAAGACACTAAGTCACTTAGAAAAAAAAGTGGGGAAGAACCTGGAACATATTGGCACAGGAGACAACTTCCTGAACAGAACACCAACGGCCCAGGCCTTAATGTCAACAATTAATAAATGGGACCTCATGAGGCAGAGAAGCTTCTTAAGGCAGGAGACACTGTCAAGAGAACAAAGTGACACCGTACAGACTGGGAAAAGATTTTCACCAACCCTACATCTGACAAAGGTCTAATATCCAAAATATATAAAGAACTCAAGAAATGAAACTCCACCAACACAAATAACCCAATTGCAAAATGGGTCTTGGAACTAAACAGAGAATTCTCAACAGAGGAATATCAAATGGCTGAGAAACACTTAAAGAAATGCTCAATCTCCTTAGTAATCAGGGAAATGCAAATCAAAACAACTCTGAGATTCCATCTTACACCCATCAGAATGGCTAAGATCAAAAATTCAAGCGACACCACATGCTGGCGAGGATGTGGGGAGAGAGGAACACTCCTTCATTGCTGGTGGGAATGCAAACTAGTACAGCCACTTTGGAAACCTCTCTGCTGCTATCTCCAAAAATTGGGAATAGGGCTTCCTCAAGACCCAGCTATTGCACTCTTTGGAATATACCCAGAAGATGCTCCAGCACACAACAAGAAAATTTGCTCAACCATGTTCATAGCAGCGTTATTAATAATAGCCAGAACATGGAAACAGCCTAAGTGTCCATCGGTAGAAAAATGGATAAAGAAACTGTGGTACATATACACTATGGAATACTACTCAGCTATTAAAAACAAGAAATTCTCAAAATTTATGGATAAATGGATTGAGCTAGAAATGATCGTAATGAGTGAGTTAACTCAGAAGCAGAAAGAATCAAATGGTATATACTCACTTATATCTGCATACTAGCCCAAGGGGCATGTCCCAGGAAAGCCTTCACTTACCAGGAAACTGAGACAGAGGGGAAGGCATCCTATTGGGACTCTAAATGAGAGATGCATGGGAGAATAGCAAAATAAAAGGATACAGAGGATCCTAGAAATCTACAAGTAGAACAATATGATAGGCAGATTTGGGCGAGGGGTCCCGCTCAAACTAAGGCACCAGCCAAGGACAATACAGGAGTTAAACTTTAAACCCCTTCCCAGATCTAGCCAATGGTCAGAATATTTTCCACAGTTGAGTGGAGAGTAGGATATGACCTTCTCACGTACTCTGGTGCCTCACATTTGACCATGTCCCCTGGAGGGGGAGACCTGGTAGCACTCAGAGGAAGGACAGCAGGTTACCAAGAAGAGACTTGATACCCTACAAGCATATACAGGGGGAGGTAATCCCCCTCAGGAACAGTCACAGGGGAGGGGAATAATGGCAAAATGGGAGGGAGGGAAGAATGGGAGGATACAAGGGATGAGATAACCATTGAGATGCAACAAGAATAAATTAATTTAAAAAAACTAAAAATAAAATATTTTGCACAGTAAAAATTTCCTTGTTTTCAAAATCTGTTTCAAAACTTTGTATTTATCAGTTTGCAACATTTTGGTAATCCACTCTAGTTGACAGGAGGACAATTTTGATGAATCAGACACTTGCCAAATGAAAAAAGTAAATGCAGATCCTGGGAGTACCTAGTCTTGTTTTAATAGCCAGCTAAACTTGGGGAAGTTTCCTTTTTGTTTCTGTGTTCCCTTTCACAAATGTTGTTGTACATATGTGATAGGAGCAACATAATGCTTTACACGATGATTTATTTTTAAGCATGTGTGGGTGAGTTCTGCATGTAGGTATGTTCATGCAAGTGCAAGTGCCCTCATAGACCAAAAGAGGACATTATATCCCCGGGAACTGGAGGCATCCAGTGTGTGGAATCTAAACCAAATACGGGTCCTCTGTAGTATTACATTTGATCTTAACTACTGAACTATTTTTCCTGCTATTTCAATACAATATTATGAGATATTTCTAGTTACCCAAACAGTTACTATAATGAAACTGTGTAATATGTTCATGAGTTTACATACTTACAAAAATATGTATCAAGAACAGCTAAAATCCATTAGCTACAAAAATGAATCCAATACACCATTATCAACTATAATCCTCATATTGAACATCATGTTCTAGATATTCTGTCCTATATATGCTACTTCATGCCCTTTGACCTCCATCTCTATTTTCCCCTACCTCTACATCCAAGTTTGACAATCATCACTTTATTCTATGTATATTGAGGTCTTTTTCTCCTTTCATTCCCACGCCCTGCCCCTCAGTCCTGGGGATAGCATCCTCAAGTAACTGTTACATTTCTCACTCCTTTCTCATAGCCTTCAAAAGATGTTATAAACACATGCCTGTGTATGTATTTCTGTAAATCTTGCTAATTATTCTGCTTAGTCTTGGCAGATCTGAGTGTATTATGTTTGTACCATACCATTCCATATATGGGTTATTTTCTACTCTCAAGCATTTGGTTTACCTCAAATTATTTTTATTGTAGATACAGGTACAATGAAAATTTTAGTGTAAATATGCACAAGTATGCCCTAGGAATTAACTATTTGAAGTAAAATTGCTGGGTCAAATGATATCTGCATTTAGAGTTTGGATTTAAATTGTCAAATTACCTTTTGCAAATCCAGCCAATTTACCCTTTTATCCAATATACAAGTGTCAGAGACTATTACTATACCACTCTAAAGGTAAGAGTTTCTATTTCTTTGAAGTTTAAATTTGCATTCATTTGTAATGAGTGAGATATAGGATATTTTCATATATCTAAAAGACCTTTTTATTACTTGTGTGATGTCTGCTTCCATACTCCTGATTCTTGACTATTTTCTATTCTAGTTTTGTTCATTTTACTATTGATTTGTTCTTCATTATTACCAAAATATTTTTCTTATACCAAAAATATTTTATCAAATGCATACAACTTATTTTATATTGTTTATGTTTGCTTCTCATTCAGAAACATTACATTGTATCCATTAGAATTTGCACTTCATTTCCTGTGCCATATGTACAGTGCCATCTTTTCTCTGTTACTATTATTATTGAAACTACACAATACTTTCCTTTAGTATTATTTTCCTTTTTAAATGTGCATACATGTGTGCTATGTATGTTTGATTGTGTGCAGGGACATATGTGGAGACCCATGAATAATGTCAGGAATTGTTCTTTATCATTTCCCCACTTTATTCTGTAAGGCAGGGTATTTCAGCTAGACCTAGGGTATGAGAAGTTGGGTAATCTTCCTAGCCAAGTTGCTCTGAAAATTCTTTGTCTCCACCTTCCAAAGTTCATAATAGAGATGAGCATCCATTCTTATGTGGAATTTATAGTGTGTTCTGAAGATCTGAACTTTGGTCCTCACATTTGGAGGTAAACATTTGAACCACTAATCTACCTTCCCAGCTTTTTTTTTTTTTTTTAGTCTCTTATGGTCTCATATTTTTTTTATCATTTGATGCCAAATAACTTTTAATAGACCAGATCACAATGTTAAGAATGAGTACAGACGAGTTGCATATCAAGGAAGTCTACATGAGAATTCACTACAGCATACACAGTCTAAAATAATGTAAAACTTCACTACATGAGCATAATGGTGCACAATTATACTAAAAATATTAAGCATAATTTGTGGGAAATTGTCTTATTGCACTAAAGTGCACCACAAATAACTAATGTGTGGAGTTATCATTTTTAATTAATTCAGAACTTAAAATCAGACAAAAAAATATATCCAGCACTGGCATTATTAAGCATTAATGCATGATGCTATTGAAGCTGATGACAATGGTCCAGCACAGAGCCCTAAACAACTAGTTCATAAAAAGGACAAAGGTTAGACCAGTTGGAGTGTAAAGAAAGAAACACTGGGAATTAAAATCTCTAATTTTGTTTTCCCAGTAGGCAAAGGAACACCAAATATTGATATATGCATTCTAAACCATTCACCAAAAAAGAGGAAATTTAGTTACAAAAGGGTATAACTTAACCCTATGATATGGTCTTATTTTTTAAAGTAGAAATCAGAAAAGGGAGGAATATTTAATGTGGCCAACATTGGGAAATAGGAAAAAGATAGCCATCAACCTCCAAAATTAAATTTTAGAGTCTAGAGATGTTATTAAAGATGAAATAGATGGCTAAATGTATGCACATTTAAGTAGGCCCAAACAAAGTATAGTCCTGCCCATCATTGTCTGTGCCTACAGACAATGTTGGAACTGTGTGAAATCTCTTTCTGGGAGAAAAGTTTCCCCTCTGGTTAGGGACCTTTTTCCTCTTCCTGTATAAGATTTCTGGGAGAAATTCTCATTTCCTGTGGTACATTGTTTCAATCATCTGATAACCAGACTAAGAGACTTGAGTTTGTCCTTCGAATATCTTCATGCCAAGCTGGTTACAATTCCCTGTCTTTACAAAAACATCTTAACTTTGAGAATGAGTATGTCTATAACTAAAACAAATATAATAAAAAGAAAGCAAGTATGGATTAAGGATAGAATACATTGAGTGCCAGGTAGCCATACATAAGAACCATTTTTTTCATATCTTGGCTTTTAGTTCTTTTCAGAAGGAAAACTTCAGAAAGAAACTTCATCTCATTGCTTTGAGATAGGGCCGTGCCATGAAGCCAAGGCTGGCCTCAAACTCATCCTTGTACTTCAGCTTTTGAAGTGATGGAATTACAGGCAAAGCCTACTGTGCCCAGTGTGAAAGCCCATGGCAGTACCATGTGTGAAAAAGAGAGATAGCTCATGAGTACAGTTGATCATGGGATAACAATAAGATTCTTCCATACATAAAGCTGTATTTAACTTTGCTATTTTAAATGAAAATGAATGCAAATAATGGAATCTTTTCATGTTTTATTGGTCCTTGTTAACATTTTTTTTTTTTTTTTTTTTTTTTTTTTTTTTTTTTGCTCCTCTAGCTACTGACCTGTAGTACCAACTGTCCCCTGCTTAAAGGATAATGATGGGTATTCAGAGACTCTCTTACCCTCGGTAAAAATGGTTTTATTAACTGTATGGTATAATGATGATCTTTTAGTATCTTATGGTCTTTAAAGGCATCCAAAATTTCCATGCTGGACAATATTGCTAATTAATACCTAGAAATATATATATATTTGTTTACTCTGATAAATAAGTATTTTGCTATTGTAAATATAAGATACACTTGTTCATAATCTGATTTCAGTAACCAACATTGTTTCCTAAAGTTGTAGGTGCTATACTAAGTGCTATTGATGGTCAGTGCTGTAGACTTACCCTATTAAACAAACCAAACATGACATTTTGCCTTAGAGGTGCCTTCTATTTAGTACTTCTGTGTCAGGATGCCAGTGCCGATTACTCTAAGTATAGACAAGCCTTCTAAAGATTGATAGATATTAGATACTTATAAATCTGTAAAAATTTACTTAATATTCAAAGTTTTATTCTTGTTGGTTGTATTTTTATGAATCTTTATAGCTAACTATTGTCCATTTCCATAGAGCCACATTTTCTTATGGCTTCATTTTAAATGTTCAAACACTTTGATCTATCAATTTGCAGTGTCACTTTTATGTGTAGCAAATTTCTGTTTGTATGTTTGTGTATTTTGGTTCCTGAATTCTACTCCTGTGATCTGTTTTTTGATTTATGTTTATGTCATTCTTTAATCACTACAACTATATAATATATTGCAGTATTGATAGGTACAGGCCCCCCTCATTCATCCTCTTTTCTAATATCTTACTAGCTCTTACATGCTTCACTCTTCCATATGTAATTAGAGCCAATACATAGTTTCCTAAAATTCTCTTGTAATAATATTAAAATTGCTTTTTTGTCTCATTTTCAAATGCATTGATATCATTAAATATTGAATCTTTGATTTATTCAATTCATAGATTATTTGTCAATATCAGCATGAGCACAAGAAAACCCTAGTGAGGTACAGGCATAGATAGTAAGAATAAGTTCACTAGTAGATATATAATTTTAATATATTTGTAGATGGGCATTGACTGATTTGTAATAGCCTGTAGGTCATGGACATGCTGAACATGTAGGTGCTTGGAGCCTATTTTAAAACAATTTATACATTACCATTTTTGTCCAAATAAGTTGTTGAATAATAAGCATATACAGTATAAAAGTCACATTGCTGGTAATGTGAACATTATTTTAAATTTAATTGTCAAATACCACTATGAAAAGCCCACCAAATTAGCTATATAGGTGTCTCTGCCAGTTAATTAGTAAATGTTAATGAATTATATCATAGATAATGAATTATAGCCATAGTAAGTGAATGAATAATCTTTTGGCTGGCTTTCTTTGGGCCTTAATACTCAAATTGACATTGTGGTCAATGCAACACATGATTTCCATTTATGGCTATTGTCTTACAGGTGACAGCAGATGAAACATTTGCTGTAATCTATTTTACCTTCCTTGCCCATCTGTTAGATCATGCACTAGCACAATGTGCCACGGGAATAAATCTGCCTCGGATACCTCTTCCTGTGTTTTCCAAATTACTTGACGTCCTTCAACTTTTTTTTTTCTGAGAAAGTACACAAGGCATTCGTCCAGATTATCAGCACTATTGTCACATTTTGTATTTAAATATGCAAACAGAATGGAGATTGGCATTTTTAAAAGATCTTCCTTGCTACCCTTCATCCTCCTGACAGTTCCCAAATCCAACAGGATCATGTTCTGGTTTTTATACCCTTTCCAGCCTTATTGTTTTACCACGTCACACACAAAAATATCCTGCTTTGAATTCCACATTAGTCCAGTTTTGTAGACTATTGGTAAATTAGCTAAGGGTGAGAATAAATATTTGGGAACACACAGGAGCAAGAATAGTACCCCAATCTGAAAGAAACTGCTATGAAAAACTGATTAACAATAAAAAAAGAAAAAAAAAACAGGGAAAGACAAATAAATGACAGGGAAAATCTAGCTAATAAAGCTTGCTGCTACAAATTCCTCTGGTATCATTTCCAGGTTGGTGAGGGTATAAAGCTGCTTTCAATGTGTAAGTTTTTTCTCCCTGGAAGAGAGAAAACAGCATAGTTTTTCTCTATGTCTGTGTTTAGGCAAATAAAGGAAGAATAGAGAACTCTTTTATATCTAATTCTTCTTAATTGTCTTCAGCTCAAGTATCCTTCATATTTTAGGAAGGCGCATGATGGCCTCCCACAAGGCAAAGGCCCAGATTTGGATCATTTGCTGATTTCTGCAGTATAACTAACTCCTAATAGGGTCTGATTCAGTCTACAAATGCTTTAATAATATGCTTCCAGACTTTTTCTAGTTTAATATTGTTTCTTTGCCTAGACTATTCCTCTCAGCTTCTCATTTAAGCATCATTGTATCTATCTTAGTTTTAGTATAACTTAAATTTGTATAGGACATGATCTCTTACAATTTACATGGGTGCTAGAAAGCCCATACTGTGTTTTGTTCGGGCATGCTCCTCTTTGTTGCCTTGGTGTTACATAAGTATATCACTTTTCTGTATTTTCTAGTGGCATAAAATTTAATGAAAGGAAGGACTACTGTATTCTTTATGTCTTACAGAAATCCTGGCCCAAAGAAGGCCAATAAATATTTGTTAAATTAATGAATTAATTTATTCTGTTTCATTATCTTCTATTTATGTCATTTTATTGCAGTATGACAGCAATCAGTAGCAGTAATAAAATGGAATTTAATATCTTAATAGCTGAGAGTATGAAAACAATCATATTACTAAATAGTGGTGCTTTTATGACCAATAAAATATGATCATATAAGTGCTATTTAAAACTTATTTTAAGAACATTCTAGAATGAATGCTCACCATATACTGAGTAAGCATTTAATTAAACAGGTTACTCTGAGGTTTCTGGTCAACATAAGTACATAGTTGGTACCTGAGGAATATGTAGAGAATTGAATGATAAAACTATACCACTGGGGATAGAAGATATATCAGTGCTTACTTGCTGTTCTTCCAGAGGACCTGAATTCAGTTCTCAGTACCCATGTTGGACATCTCCCAACCACTTGTAACTATAGCTCCCAGGGTTCTGACACTTTATTCTGGCCTCTGCTAGCATCTTGTGTATAGGTGGCACACAACAGATCTCACATACACATACAGACGCACACGCACACACACACACACACATTGCAGTCTTCATAAATTTTCATAAATCTAATCCTATTTACAAGGTCCAGGGCTGATTAGGTAGATCAACACTTAAGAACAGCTGTTGCTTTTACAAAGGACTTGGGTTTCATTCCTAGTACTCACATGGTGGCTCACAATTCCAGTTTCCAGGCATTCTTTGGCTCTCTTCTAGTTTCTGTGGATACCAGGCAGTATGTATAGGTATAAGGCTATTGTGTACTCCTAATGCTGATTTCTGTACCCCTATATCTCTTTGGAATCTTTCTTCTGAGAATCTCTTGTTTCAATGTTATATAAACACTGCTTTCCAATTGTCCCTTGATATGCCAATAAAGCAGCTTACAACCAATTGCTGAGCTGGGGAGAGAATAGATTTGGACTTCCTGTTAGCCAGTAGAGGAGTTAGAGGTGATTCAGCCACTGGCAGAGGTCCAGGAGAGAGGATCTGGATCAGGAGAACCACAAAGTGCAAGTATCTCAGGGATTTTGGCAAAAAAGAAACCAGATTAGATTAGAGGGTTTGACCATGTCCCCTGGAGGGGGAGACCTGGTGGCACTCAGAGGAAGGACAGCAGGTTACCAAGAAGAGACTTGGTAACCTATGAGCATATACAAGAGGAGGTAATCCCCCTCAGAAACAGTCATAGGGGAGGGGAATAAGGGGAAAATTGGAGGGAGGGAAGAATGGGAGGATACAAGAGATGGGATAACCATTGAGATGTAACAAGAATAAATTAATAAAAAAAGAATAGAGTGATAACTGCTCAGTATTGTGTTATAAAGCTTGATTAAAAAACAAAGTCTCAGTTATTCAGGTGATAGCAGGTTAAGAAAGAAACTGAGAAACAAACACAATTTTATAAAAATAACTATAATAAGTACATAGTGCACATAGATATGTGTAGGCAAAATTCATAATTAAAATAGATAAATCTAAACAAGTAAATATAATTGATTCTTCCTTAAAATGAATAAGGAACCAGACTGGCACTCTCCTTCCTCCAAAGACAGTCCAGGAATCAGTTTTGATTTACTGTTTAAAAGCTAGAGATAAAAAATTAGAAAAGAGGACAATTGAGAGATGTCAGAGGCCAAGTGCAGTGGCATACTCTGGAAGCAGAGACAGGAAGATCTCTGAGTTTGAGGCAAGCCTAGTCTACATAGCCAGTTCCAGACCAGCAAAACCAAAACCAAGCAAAGAAGCAAAACAAACAAACAAAACCAAAAACCACCACAACCAACAGCAGCAACAGCAAAAACCCCAGAGCTAAAAAAAAAAAAAAATAGGTTCAGCTCCTTCTAGAACTACAGAATGATTTCATCGGGGAGTGGGAGGAAGGGGGTGTAGTAAACAAGTCCATGGGTTTCCATAGGTAATTTTAATAATTTCAGTGAAAGAGACAATAAACGGCCTTTTCAATGCTTTCCAGGCATTATGGACTTCCTAGAGAACCCTTATTTTTCAGTAGGAGATGAAAGAAAAACTAAGGTGAGCATAGAAGCAGGAAAACCTAAAAAGAGAAACAAGAACACAAAGTCTTTGTTTCCAGTTCAAAAGATCAGACTCTGTGCCTAACTCCCTTGGAGTCCATTATGACAATTAACTATGCACAATCTAAACTAGACATTAAGATACTTGCCTGTTTTTTTCCTCAGTCACTAATACTACAGAAAATATAGCTAAATTAGAAATTAATTCAGAAAGAAAGAGCTGGTATTTTAATATTTTTCACAAAAAATCTTCACTGTGCTTTATTTTAATTTCAGAGTGTTTTAAAGTATAAGCTCTGAAAGTTGTCATTAGAATCTGTTCTAATTATTTTGTTGCTGTTATTAATATGTAAACATTATATACATTATAATTTTATTCTTTCGCATATAGTTTATGCTATCTTTTTGTTTGTTTGTTTGTTTGGTTTTTTATTGAAAAATAAAATCATTCATATTACATCTCAATTGCTATCCCATCCCGTGCATCCTCGCATTACTCCCTCCCTCCCGCTTTCACCCCATTCCCCTTCCCTATGACTGTGATTGATGGGGACCTCCTCCCCTTGAATATGATGCTAGAGTATCAAGTTTCTTCTTGGTAGTCTGCTATCCTTCCTTTGAGTGCCATCAGGCCTTCCCATCAGGAGGACATGGCCAAATAAGGGGCACCAGAGTTCTTGTCAAAGTCGGGACCCAGTCTCCACTTAACTGCGGAGAATATTCTGTCCCTTGGCTAGGTCTGGGTAGGGGTTTGATGATTACTGCACATATTGTCCTTGGTTGGTGCCATAGATCGAGCAGAATCCCTGGTCCCAGATCTGCCCATCATAGTGTTCTTCTTGTAGGTTTCTAGGACCCTCTGGATTCATCTATTTCCCTATCTCCTATATTTCTCTCACTTTAGGATGTCCTCACCACTATCCCATTTTCCTGGTAAGTGAAGACTTTCATGACACATGCCCCTTGGTCTAGTGTTCAGATATAAGTGAGTATATACTATTTGAGTAAGAGCTGGTATTTTAGAGTGCTGTTATATCTATCTTTAAGTAAACGATTCCAAAACACAACGATATTGTTGTGTCAAAATAAGCAGCCTGTGGAACAGAACAAAACATTCTAATTATTTTGAACAACAATTTTTTTCCAAATGATCTTGGCAAGAAAGTGCTGTTTCTTTCAGGTTATTTTTCCTTAAGCTTAATGATATTTTTTTTTATCTAGCAGATGGAAGAATTTTGAAGGGTAAGCTTGAAAGGACTATAATCTTCAAACTGGAAAAGTTTACTTTTAGGAATTGACATTACATCTTTATTTTAAACAAATCTTTCTTTTCTAATCTGAAGTCCAACTTGCTTGAATTTTATTTCCCTATGAAGAAGTTTGTGATCGCTGAGTTTGAGCTACCATGCCATTCAAAAGAAGTCAGACTTCTCAAACTACTATGGAAAATTCTATGACTAAATTTTCTTAAGTAGAATATCTATAGATAGCATGAATTGATGTGTGATTTAAGTGTTTATAGTATCTCATTCTGTGTTGAAGTAATCACCTGGAAGCTTGCAGCAATTGGCTATAATTTCTAGGTCAGAAGAATAAAGGTCTACTGGAGGAGGTAATTTCTCCTGTCTCTAGATTGGGAGTAGAGGGTAATAGCTTAGTCACTGGAAGAATGAAAAGTACAATTTTATGTTGCCAATACAAAAACAAAATATTGTAAATATAAGATGTAAGGGAGAGTTGGGTGGTGGCTTATTATGTCTGGGTTGGCATAAATATTTATCATAAACGTCTTAACTCAGAAAATAACAGAAAATTATCTGTTTATTCTTTTTATTTGAGAATTCCATGTGTTATATTTTTGTTATATCCATCCTCTATTCCCCCTCGCACTCCTGCAGATGCCAGTGCCATGCTCTCTTCCAACCTCATGTCTTCTTTTCATAACCCACTGAGTTCAATCAATGATGCTTCTACGTGAATGAGGGTATGGTCATCCACTGGAAAATGGTCTACTTCTCTGAAGAGAACTGATTGTCTGCACTCTAAAAGCCTTCAAGTGTCAAAGCTCCTCAGCTACTCATGAGCCCTCTCTCATCTATGCTGAAATGGAAATTTGTCTTGTACCCTTCTGAATACTGGGAAGTCAAAAAGATCAAGGTACTGGCAAATCTGCATCAAGAAAAATAAAATAATATAAAATAGACTATAGTATAGGGAAGCACAGCAGAACATAGCACAGCATAGCATAGCACATCATAAATATAGTATAGTATTATGTGTGGTTTCAGGAATCCACAGATTGACTCCATCTGTCTTCAGGATCTCTTTGCTCTTTAAGGCTGTGTTTCCTAGTACAATGACTTTGTGGCTAGTATTTCAACATAAATTCTTGGGAAAATGCAACCCTTCAGACCATAACAGGTGGAAGATAGTAGCTCTTAGCAATTTCCACAGTCCCCAGGATACAGTATTGCTGGGATGTATGATGTGATGTCTGAAATAGAATGCTAGATAGATAATAGATGCCAGTTTCTTGGCCTGCAAGTTAAAGATGGTATCAGATAGACAAGGACACGGATACTAAAGGCATTATATTTCCCCCATCCATGTCCTCAAATCAGTTTAACCTCAGCTTCCATATCTCCTTACTGAAACTGAGTAATTTTAGTGCCATGAAAATTTTAGGAAATGGTCGCTCTGTCTAGTTACCTTAGAAGATGAAGAATTTAGCCGTGGAATTTAAAAGAAAGATTACTTTGGGGAATTGCGAATGTGGTTTTGCCATTAGTTCAGTCATATAAACATGGTCTGTTTGCCATCATTTGATAGATATGCAATGAAGATTCAGAATGAATCCCTGGTTTCAAGTCTCAAACATAACGGACAGGTGTTCATCTCAGTAAAATAGAAGTGAATGAGAGTTTCAATTCAAATTCTAACAGATGGCATTGTCACAGATACTAAATTATACTATCAATGGCAGATATAATTTTTACAGTAAACCAGAGATTGGAATTAGGGCAAAATGTACTAGGGCATGATGAGAACATATGCACTAAGAAGGAAAAATTCTAATTTTGAAATATGATTGGGAAATAAAGAAAGGACCGTGCATGTTTTTCAGAATCACTAGAGGAGAATTACGTTACAAATTCATGTGAGCTGGAGCAAGATAATTATTCCAATATTCTAAAAAATTATATTAGGCTCACCTATATGTTGCATATGAAAATTAATATCCTGTTTATTACAAGGAAATGCATATTAAATGTTGAGACAAAATTATATACATACTCAAAAAGCAGAAAATGATTCACCCATTAAATTAATATGCTAGATTTTACCACTTAATAGATTGCCAATCTCAGAAAAATGGGAAAAGGGCTTCCTCAAGACCCAGCTATCCCACTCCTTGGAATATACCCAGAAAATGCCCTATCACACAACAGGGACATATGCTCAACCATGTTCATAGCTGCTTTATACATAATAGCCAGAACATGGAAACAGCCTAAGTGTCCCTCAGTAGAAGAATGGACTAAGAAACTGTGGTACATTTACACAATGGAATACTACTCAGCTATTAAAAACAAGGAATTCCCGAAATTTGTGGAAAAATGGATCGATCTAGAAATTATTATAATGAGTGAGGTCACCCAGAAGCAAAAAGAGACAAATGGTATATACTCACTTATATCAAAACACTAGTCCAAGGGATACGTACCATGAAAAACTTTACTTACCAAGAAAGTGGGTCAGAGGAGAGGACATCCTATTGAGACTTTAGGCAAGAGTAACATGGAAGAATAAGGAAATAGTAGGACCCACAGGGTCCTGGAAACCTACAAGAAGAACTTTATGACCGGCAGATCTGGGTCCTGGGGTCCTCCTCAAACTAAGGCATCAGCCAAGGAGAATATAGGCATTAAACTTCGAACCCCTACCAAGACCTAGCCGACGAACAGGATATTCTCTACCGTTGAGTGGAGAGTGAGATCTGACTCTCACACGAACTCTGGTGCCCCTTTTCTGACCATGTCCCCTGGATGAGGAGGCCTGGCGGCACTCAGAGGAAGGATAGCAAGTTACCAAGAAGAGACTAGATATTCTAAGCGCATATAGGGGGAGGAGGTCTCCCTCAATCACAGACATAGGGGAGGGGAGAAGGGGGGAAGTGGGAGGGAGGGAAGAATGGGAGGAAACAGGGGAAGGGCTAACAATCAAGATGTAATAGGAATAAAATAATAAAATGGAAAAAAATAGATTGCCAAATCTTTTGTTGTTTATTATCTCAACAGTATTTATTTTCTAAAAGTGCTATACTAGATCTGGGTAGGCGTTTGATGATGGCTGCACGTTTTGTCCTTGGTTGGTGCCTTTGATCAAGCAGAACCCCTGGGCTCAGATCCACCCATCATAATGTTCCTCTTGTAGGTTTCTAGGACTCTCTGGATCCACCTATTTCCCTATCCCTTATATTTTTCTCACCTAGAATCTCAATAGGATATTCTCACCTCTATTCCACTTTCCTGGTAGTTGCAGATTTTCATGGTACCTGCCCCTTGGGCTAGTGTCCAGTTATAAGTGAGTATATACCATTTGAGTCTCTCTGCTTCAGGGTTAGCTCACTCATTATGATCACTTCTAGTTCAATCCATTTGTCCACAAATTTTGGGAATTCTTTGTTTTTAATAGCTGAGTAGTATTCCATAGTGTATATGTACCACAGTTTCTTTATCCATTCCTCTACTGATGGACACTTAGGCTGTTTCCATGTTCTGGCTATTAGATCTAACCAAGGGACAGAACATTCTCCACAGTTAAGTGGAGACCGGGGACTGACTTTCACAGGATCTCTGGTGCCCCATATTTGGCCATGTCCCTTTGATGGGGAGGCCCAATGGCACTCGGAGGAAGGATAGCGGACTACCAAGAAGGGACTTGATACCCTAGCACCATATTCAGGGGGAGGAGGTCCCCCTTGGTCACAGTCATAGGGAAGGGGGATTGGGGTGAAAGTGGAAGGGAGGGAGGAATGGGAGGATGTATGGGATGGGACAGAAAATGAGATGTAATATGAATTATTTTATTTTTCAATTAAAAAAATAAAAATAAATAAAAATTTTAAAAATTGAAAAAAAATAAAATAAAAGTGCTATACTATCAGGGATTGCATTGGGTAATTTGTCTTTTTAAGTAATAGCTCATCATTTCTATCATGAATTTATATGCTAAACTTTTTAACTTCTCATTTACTTTTCAGCTGTTAAGTACATAAAGACTTGTCAATGACTTGAGTCCCAAGAAAGAATACATGATTTTTATTCACATAAGTTTTACATTATAAGCAAATTTCACCTCTTTTAACAAACACTTATGATACCAAATTGACTATCTCTATGACTTGCTGTTTAACCCATAGCAGCAGAGCTTCATAAGTAACAGTGAGATTTACACATCAAGAAGCAATGTCAGGTGAAAGCGAGGCCATGATACAACTTCCACACTTAGTTTAGATAGCTGCATTCATGGCACAGACAGAACATCCTGTGCCAGCTATGTGTGTGAAGTGTAGATGGTCCCTTGTCAAGAAACAGTGAAGTACTCTGTTCTCAAGGCACCATAAGTGATTTGCTGATAAGATGCTTTGTAGCTGCCTTCACATTATTTCAATTTGCTCATATGCGGAAGCCCACAGCATGGAGTAGCAGACATTGTTTAGCTATCAGCCTCTGATGAATTGTTACTCCACCTTCATCCCTGCTAATCCTGAAGTGCTGCAAGGATCTAGATGCACCCTTCAGTGTTTGGGTCAACAAACCCAGACCCTGTTCTCCCAGGAAGGGAATTTAACTTATCTGCATAGTATGAGAGCTTGGGGACTAATTCATAGATTTTAATGGTCTTTTCATTTACTGCACTGCATGAAGTGACAATCAGAGTTTGTTTTGTTCTAACTAAATTTGATTTTATTTCATCTTCACATATGGCTCTTCACCATTATCACCATTGGGCTTTTCCCACAGGAGCTGTGTACTTGTGTTCAGCAGCTCTTGATATGACAGGCTACACAGACAGAGTGGCACAGAAAAAACGGAGCCTATTAAGTATGGACGGAGAAGGAGTAAACTGAACATATCATTTCTTTGTCATTCAACAACATGACAAAGTGACTTTCAGAAGGGGAAATAAGTTATCTAGTGGGGATACAAAATAAGACTGCAAAAATGAAACAAATACATCTTGACTTTATATAAATATGGGTGCATACTCAATTCCTAGTGACATACCAATGGTCTCATCTGCAGGTACATAACCTGCTTTTAGGTTACAAGTAATCACTTGATAGGAAAAAATGTCAAAGCTGGCCTTGGAGAGGTGGAATACATGAAGAGACCCTTCCTCGTTCTAATTATGGCACATGCATTTATTACTTTTTTACAATGCTTACTGGAATCTCTGCTCATGCCAGGCACCAAACTAAGCCTCATCCCCAATGTAATCTCTTAGTCATTGTGACAACGCTATGTGGCACAGTCTATTATCTTACTCATTTTCATGATGAAGAAAATGAGGGTCACAGGAAGTAATTTTTGCCAGCTATACTATCAAACAACAGAGCCAGAATTAGTTCCAGACCCTAGATTGTGCAGGGCTGCTACAGATGGGTTTGTGTTTTATTTCTCAGGTATCTTTTATTGTTTTCCAAAGACAGAAATAAATTATTGCTTTAGATTATCTTCATGCCCTTTATCCATTCTTTCCATAAGCATAACTATTTCAGGAGTTGACTTTGTCTGGAAGACTGTATGTCAAATTTTATTCTCAGATAAAGGTCGCTAAAGTAGTGAGCATGTGCCTATGGGATGAATTTGTCCATTGTGAGTTGTATATCACCCCAGCCCTGTGGTTAGCATGACTATATTTATTATGTGGACTGGGATGGCAACAAAGAATGGATAACCTCACGGCAGTACTAAAAATCTACCACAAAACTCTCCTAAAAATTCAGGAGGAAGTTTCTAAAATATATTTGCATTGCTGGATTCTTCATTTAACTAAGTATCTCATCTTAAAACCATGTAAAGTGTATCATGCTCTATGTATCTTTTGACATATGGCCAATTGTGTTTAACACTCTCAAATATGCCAGCTGTATTTAAGGAACAAAAATATTCTGTATTCATGTAGCATGATAGAAATCCTGAAGTATATAGGAAAAAAACAGACTTCTTTAAAATGTGGTTGTTTTGAACCATCAGAAGCCCAGAACATGATGCTCAAAAGGCAAGTCCTTGTTTTTACAAAAATAGAAGCCTTTACTTTTAAAATGATAATGTTGTAAAACATTAAGATTATGTTTCCCCTGACATGTAGTTAGTCCTTTCACTTTTAGATTCTAGATCTGACAGAATAAATAATACCTTGCTGATATGATCAAGACTATGTTTTGCTTTGGATTAATCACAATAAAATTTCAAGGCCCACAAAAACATAAAGTGGAAAACAGATTTACACTTTGTTTTCTGTGTTTTTTAGCCTTATGTTAAGGATAGAATTTTCACTTATGTAATTTACCTATGAACTGAAGACTGAACCTGGGCACTGTGTAATATAGCATGCCTATTGCACTCATCCTTTATCTTGAAGCTCACTCTGGCATTTTAGCACCCTCTATAGATGGACAGTGTGTTCTGAGCCATTTAATATCCCTATCAAAGAAGAGGGTAACCTGTAATAGGGTGTATTTCCAATTGTACTAGACTAATGTTTTGAAAACATTGGATTTCTACCCATTGATGGGAAGGAAGAACAATGACAAACATTATTTATTTATTGATCTGTTTGTTTTTGTTTTCTAAGACTGGGTTTCACTGTGTAACAGCTCTGGCTGTCCTGGAATTTGCTCTGTAGATCCGGCTGGCCTTGAACTCACAGAGATCTGTCTGCCTCTGCCTCCCAAGTGCTAGGATTAAAGGCGTGTGCCACCACTGCCCAGCTGACAAATACTTTTTTTTAAAGAAAATACAATATGTTGTCTATTTTAAAGATTGTTTGTATATGTGCTAAATTACAATATACAATATATTTTTCACTGTTTTAAGGTAAAAGGCTACACTGGACTTTTGCCTTTGTCATGTCAATTTTTTAGTTTAGTTTCAGAGGTAAAGGAACTTCCTTTTGCTTTGAGTAAATCTTGTTATTTTACAAATACACAAGATTGCTAAGTAAAAGCTTTTAAGTAGAAAATTGCACGTATGGCCCATTCTTTTTTTATCTTAGCATTATTTTATTTTTACTTATTCTTCTCTCATACAATATATCCAAAATGTAGCCTGTCCTTATTTTATTTCATCCTTTTCTCCTCCCCCCACCCCAACACATCCACTGCTTCTTCATTTCCCTCCAGAAAAGAGCAGGCCTCCCAAGGGTATCAACTAAACATGACATAACAAGATGCAATACAACTAGACACAAAACCTCATATCAAGGCTGGATGAGGCAATCCAGTAAGAGAAAAAGGGTCTCACTTTCTGGTAAAAGAATCAAAGACATCCCCACTCCAACTATTAGGAGTCCCACAAAACCCACAAACTAAACAACTATAGCACACATTTGCAGAGAACCTAGCACAGAGCCCTGCCGGCTTCTTGAGTGCTGCTTCAGCCTCTGTGGGCCTCACAGCTCTGTTAGCACAGGGTCACCATTACATCTTAGTAGAAAAGTCTGTTGTGTATGAGAATAGATGTAATATATTAATATCACTGTTCACATAGATTAAAAATTATGTTCTAGAATACAAGTGATTCAGATGCTTGAAAGCTTTCCACCAATCCTCACAGCTGAATGTCCGTAATGAGCAAACTATAGTATTGACAGAAGGTGCTCATGAATATAGAAACAGTTGATGCATAGGCTCTCTTGCCAACAAGATTTACAGTCTACCGTGAAAGAGACATGTAATGCAATAATTCAGGACAATAAACAAAGTGGAGTTACACAAATCGTTGATCAGTATTTTGGCTTTCAAAGCCATACTTCCCACTACCCCTGCTTTGCTCTCTATGGTGAGAAAGCTAACTCTTACAAGGTGGCTATTACAAGTTTCTTCACCAGATGGTATCTTCAAGGGTTTGAGTAATACAAATCTAGGTACTGAGGGACAAAAAAAGTGAGATTACTATCTTTTTCACCTCTCTTCATCTCCAGGGATCCAGAACATTCCATGGAACTCTGTCATGGTTCCAGGTTGCTCTGGGTGGCTCTGCCCTTCGAAGTCTCATTCTGAGTCCATGAATTTCTCCATTATTATTTCTTCTTTTGCTTGGCATTTCAATTGTTTGATGATTTCCATTGACCTCTTAGTTTTTTACAATATAGAGGCACTGTTTTATCTATTAAATTCTCTTCATTTTAAGAGTTATTTGTTTTCCTGACTTGACTCTGATTAATATAGACGTTAAAAATGAGATGCATATGAATCCTTGTCACATTGATTGCTGGTGTTAATTTACTCGTTGTAAGTGTCATGTGTTATTCTAAGTGATGTTCTTACATTACCAGATCTATTTTAGACATGGAGAAAGTAAGGCAAAGAGTTTGGTTTGCTCAAGGACAATGTATGGTTCTTATTTTGGGATTTTTAAGTCAGTGGTTTTCCCATAGAAATCCTTTATCAGGGAGGCTATTTCTCACACTTACCATGCATTTAAAAATCTTTCGTTATCCTTGGATAATAATTTATTGTCTCGATAATATAAATGAATATTTCTTAAGCCTCTACTATAAACCAAATATGATGGTATGTGATATAGTTAATAAGGGCATAATGACTATCTTCTATAGTAAAACAGTCCTTTTGTCCTGCTTTTATGGGTATGTTGTCATTTCCAAAAATCAATGACTTCTCAAGTAGACTAAACCTCCAAGTCTTCTGGTCATGTGAGATTGAGATGATGGCCTCAAAATGATTGGGTTATCTTTGAAATAAAGCTGCACTTAGAGATATTTCTGCTTGAAATTCCATGAAATTTTCAGCTTTGTCTTATTACCACTACTCTTCAATTTGTCCATTTGAAGTCAACATACATTTTACTATGGTGTTAAATCAGGTCTGGGAAGTAATATTGCCTGTGTAGCTAAATAATCACTGACACTCAACTTTATGATAGTTTCTCATTACAGTAGTTTGGGGAGCTACTTTTCCAAAACTTTCTCAATCAATATAATATAAATCTATCAGCTACCATCTAAAACAACCCTCTGGGTATAGATTACTCAGTATGCATACAAGGCTACTCATATTATGGACTGAAATGTACAATCAAGCAAAATGATGTGCACACAGTTGCTTTATATTTAGTTGGATTTTCTAATGTGAGCTAATTTGTTGTAGGGGCTTAGGGCATTACAAAGATTTATTTCAAGTTTGGAATGAGAGAAAATTATTGTTTGAAGGTGAAACTCAGGCTCCACTCAACTTTAACAACCATTACTTTTGTATTTTCCTAATGTCAGATAGAGGAAAGTGCTGGATTTATTGGGACACAGAAAGGCATTAGATTTTTACTGCACCATCCTCCTCCTTGAAACCAATGTCTTATCTCTACTTTCTTTTTATAATGACAAGTGTGTAAAAAAAAAGCAAAGGTGACATGAATATCCCTTTTATCTCTCTGGCTCCTCCCATGTGCCCTCCTTCCAACTGCTTCCAAGTCCTTCTCACTCTCAAATTGAGAGTCTACTTTTCTTTTGTTATTTTTCACACACATACACACACACACACACAAACACACACACACACAGACCCTACTGACTCTGTCCCCGTGATGAGCCCCTAGTTGGTTACCCAATATGAAATGGTAAGCACTGAGACTTTATAAACACAAACAACAAAAGTGGCATGTTATTCTTATTCTGAGATCTACTCACAACTGAAGGAAACATTTGGGAAAATATGTCAACTTTTACTCTCTCCTAAGAATTTTCTTAAGGAAGAATTTACAGAAGTAGATGGATTCAGAATATAACTTTTAAAACAAAAATCTTTCTTTGCTTACACATCAGTGTTTGCTGCAGAACCATTCACAGTACCCAAGTTAAAGTACCAACCTAGGTATGCAACGGTAAAAAGAAAATGTGGCTTTTTCTTAGGAAAAAAATGAAATTATGGCATCTACAAGAAAACAAATATGAAGGAAAATGCAACTGAAGATCATCATATTAATTGAGTTAAGCCAGTCTCAGAAAGATAATTATCAAGTTTTTTATATGTAGTTTCTATATTTTATAGATATACATAAAACCAAATATGGATGTAAGCCATGAAAGCAGAATTAATATTTCCAAAACAACAAGGAGGTCTAATAATAAGGGAATATTGAAAAGAAATATGTAAGCTATTGAGGTTATATGTATGAAAATATTCTTAGGCACATAGCACTGTGTACAGCAAATATATAAAATGGAATTCAGGAGGACTCAAATCCTTGAAGTTTAAAATTTTTATTTTCTAAAATCCTAAAAGTATAATTCTATAAAAAGACTTTAAAATTTTTAAGAGAAAACTATGTTAAAACATTTATTTTAATTATATTTGCATGTATAGTCACAAAAATTATATGTATATATCATGTGTATGTCTATGTGTGTATATATGTATATGAGTTCAGGGGTCTCTGGAGTTCAGAAAAGAGTGATTGATTCCATGGAGCTGGAGTTGTAGGCAGTTATGAACTGCCTAACCCTCATATGGGTGCTAGGACTTGAATTCAGGTCCTCTTCAAGAACATTATCTACTCTCAACTGCTAAGCCATCTCTCCAGGCCCAGTTTTTCTCATTTTAAAGAAGTTCTCTGTTTCATTTAATAGTGGCATGTATTTATTTTATATTTTGGATATTAATCATTTACCATCTGAGCAATTCACAAACATTTCTAGTAGTACTCTATCCTTCACTTAGCACATAGCACACTGAACCATAATTACATCTTTTTTTAAAGGATCTAATTTATTTTTATTCATGTTTATTTATGTATGGCTCTGTGTGTGTGCGCGTGTGTGCATGCATGCGTGTGTGTGTGTGTGAGTGCAGATGCTTGTAGAGGCATAAAAGGGTGTTGGATTGCCTGGAATTGTAGTTTCAGACAGCTGTGAGTTACCCAGTGTGGATTCTGGGAGTTGAAGTCAGCGTCTCTGAAAAATCAGTGTAACCACTTAACTAATGCGCCATCCTTCCAACCCCAAATTACTTACATTTTAAAGGTAAATTGAAGAAAAATAAAAACATGACAGAACTTTTCATCAAAGACTAGACAACAAATTGGTGACAGTAATATACATATTTTTGAAAACAGAAATATCAGATATGCTTATGATAGTCTTGCTGGCTTAATAGTTATAAACAAAAGAATTATGTTTTAGACATAGGTAAAAAATTGAAACCTATAAACACAATAACTGTGGATGATGATTGTGTGCAGTCAGCTTTACAGCTATAGTCATCTATTGTATTGCAAAGCATGTTAGACAAACTAAGCATTTTCAAGACATTGATCATAAGCCACAATGTGCCACCACCACATACATAGTCACTCAAAGCTGAGATTTCAAGGTATTTTTAAAAGTTCCTTTACAAATGAAAACATGTAAATGGATACTTCTTCAATTACTGAATTTCCAATATTTACATATAGACACCAAAGCCTACATACAAATTCAACATCAAGATAATGATTGATGCAACAGCAAATCTAGGAAGGATGCAAAAACCAAACAAGCAAACAAACAAAACACAAATTGAAACCTTCCAAAAAGGTTCAAACAAAATAAACTCCCATCATTGGAAACTACACAAAACTGACAAATACGGTAACAAATCATTTTTATATGCTGACAATTTAAGGTAGTGAAAAAAATAAAAAAGAATAACAGGAAAAAGTGAAAAATAAAATTCAATATATGAAAATGTGTATTTGGGGACAGATTAAATGCAATTGACCTGAGGTAGTTCATAACAATATATATGATAATTAACTAAAATTTGAAGACCTGTATTAATCACTCCACTGCAACTTAGAACATTAATTTTTTCCATGCTCTATCTTTTTTGCCTAATCTGTTAAAACTTACATATTAATGTCCTCTGGAAACAACTATACATACATTTCCAAAATATTAATTCAGCAGATTGCTAGGCATTCCCTCTGCTTGTCATGATACAACCATCCTGTATTCAAAAGAAAACTCATTGATCCTTTACCATAATATGGCTTTTTATCACTGTTGTATAACCTTATTTTAATCAGTGATAAATGTAGTTGGAGAATTTTCATTTTTAGATTTTGAAGATGTGGGAAGGATGTTCGAGATATCAATGAAATGTGTGATCAGGATACTAACATTGACTGTTTTATGTTATAGGGATCTTTAGCTGGAGAAATTTTGATCTTCTGGTATTTCTATAGCCATTATTTTGTCATGTGATCATGATCAATATCAAGGATTCCTGGGGCATTATCCCAGGCCCTCTGGATCCTGTAAGATTTTATCCAAAGACTAGAGAAGATAAATTACTTGGAATTACAGTCACAACCTTGAAAAATGTATATTTCAGGAAAAGGAGATAAGCAAGGATCCTCCCAATAGGGAAGTTTTTGCAGATAGTGATATTTAGTACTGGTGAGTAGAGGTGGATGCAGCAAAAGCTCATATAACAAGCATATTTTGAATGTAGTACAGCAATTTTTTCTCATTAGTTATATATGGCATATGAAAGAAACAAAGAATTGAGAGAAACATGGAGATGAACAGCAGGCAATGGAGAAGAATCTTACTGTACTGTCATAAGAACTGTAGTTTAAATTTTCATCACTAATAGACAATTTGGGCATGACCATAATTCTAGTGTTTGGTCGGTATAGAGAAGCAGATCCCAGGACCTTATTAAGATCTGACAGCCTAGCCAAAGTAGCCAGATTCAGTTTTATTAAAAGCTTGTTTCAAGGGAATAAGGCAGGAAATGTGAGAGCTGGACACACTATATTCTTTTGTCCTCAACATGCACACACACATGCATATATCACACACACAAACACACACACAGAGAAAGAGAGGGGGAGCAGGGCAGAGAAAACAAGGCCATCTCTAGACCCTCTTTCCCACTTCCTAATAAAATCACCTGGAATCTGAGCATCACAGGGGCTTGATTATTTAATCAAAGCTTCACCTAAGTCAAGTAACAAATGGATTAATGAGTCAGTACTAGTTATTCTTACCTCAGTTGTTATTTTACACTGACTCTAAAGCAATCAAAAGGCAAAGAAGATGCTTGGTTTACTGAGGTGTTCTTCAATGAAAAGTTAGGCGCTACTAAGTCACTTGCAAAGAACATCTGTGGATGTTCTGAGCCCTTGTGACAAGCTTGGTTCTATGTCCCACCATGGCAACTTGACCTTTATATGATTCAGAATTGCATTGGCTATGAATTCTTCTGTAAAACTTGAGATTAAATCTATGTATGGGAGGATGTAATACAATTCTATAGTGCTTGCCAAGCATGTTCAAGACTAGGTTACATCCTCAGAACTATATACACACACAAATACAAAATGTATTTTCAATCAGATCAGGAAGACCCATTTCAAGCCATAGAGACATTTTTTCGTCTTTCACCTTAGAATTTCTTATTGCACTTTTGAGGCAAGCAATTTAAACTTAGCCATGAAACAGAAATTTCCCAGTTCCTTCAATTCATTCATCAGTTCAAGGGGAGCATGTCTGAAGAAGGGTGTTTAAGGAGGAAAATAAAATGCTTTATATCAAATATGAGGTCAAATTACACTTTACTGGATCAATTCTAGAAGCATAGCCACCACTTTAGTTGCCACAATCATTACTTGATGAATTTTATGGAAAAGTGATGGTAAAAAAAATTCATTATAATATACTCGGTACCTGAGTTAGCATGGAGAATTTAATTTTATTAGGATATTTTAATTGTGTAATGAGAAGGATTCCATTATGGCATATGCATCATGTACTTTGGTCATATTAGCTCCAACTCTCCTTTCAGAGAATGGTTGAATATTTGCTTAGCTCTTCCCTTAGGAGTATGTTAAGGCTCAAAAGGATTTGACTACTGACCACTTCATTTCATTAACTGATATTAAGAGGTAAGTAACATGACACTGTTCAGCAATGTTTGCTGTGTTCTTATTCTAGAATCCTCAATTTCGGAAAACCCTTAAAATGTTACAGAAGTCTTTGGAAAAAATACTTCCAAAGTCACTTTAGAAACAGTGCTAAATAACAACAGTATACTTCCACCTTTCACCATCAGTTCAAAACATAACACTTATTTCATTGTCTGTCTACACTTTACCTTCACAATTCAATTATTATTTGTTTGTCCAGAATACTTTCCCTGAAGTTTTTTTTTCGGCTCCTTTCTCTAGAGAACTCTAAATATACAGAAAACTGTCAAATAAAAGCTATGTCATATGATAAAGCATTTAGAGAACTCTAAATATACAGAAAACTGTCAAATAAAAGCTATGTTATATGATAAAGCATAATCAAATCACTACAGTTCTGGAACATGTTTTCTTATAATTGAAATAATTAAGCTTAGTACCTAAAGTAGTCAATGTCACTCTCAAGTAATTTGGACACACAGCAGTGATTTGGGCATCTACTGTTTGCAGGAAGTCAGGGAAGTTCAACTGTTCTCATTCTGTATGAGTTATCCACATTTTACATTTATTACTTGCCAACTCTACCTACTACAATGTCAATACTATGCTCTGTAATGAGGTTTGCCATAGTTCATAATGATCGTAAACATCATGATATTCAGAATCACTATGGAAACATCTTTCTGCATATGTCTAAGGAAGTATTTTATTTAGCATAATAGTTGTAGGAAGACCCATCCTAAATGTGGGAGGCACTCTTTCGTGGCCTGAGGACAAGAACTAAATAAAAAGGAGAAATAACACTGAGCACAAGCATTCATTGTTCTCTGTTTTTCAACAGTAGAGGCAATGAGAGTGGCTCCCTCAAGCTCCTGCCACTGGACTTCCTCACCATGAGAGACTATGGTCTCAAACTCTGAGCGCAAACAAGCCATTCCTTCCTTAGGATGCTTTTGCCATGTATTTTTTTCACAGCAACAAGACAACAAATTAGGTTTTCTGGGGTGTCTTTAATTTGGTAACAAATGCTCCTGGGAGGTAGAATATATCCCCTTCATTCCTTTAAAATCAGAGTTTCCAGTATATTAACCATCTGCTAGAATAATTATTGTAGATATAGCTTCACAGGAATTTACAACTTAATAGACTTGTTGTGGTTGAGAAGATATAAATTGATCATATCTTGTAGAAATATTAAATTTTCTAGACCCTTGTAGCCCTTATTAAAAACTTACAAACCTAAAACTTAAACAAATCAAAAGCAACAGCAGCAACAACAATAAAACCAACAAGGCAGCCCAGGAAATGCTCTCTAATATCTGTGATGACCGTGCATTTTCACTAAGTCCACTCAGCACTTATGAGTAAAGTGTATACTGTTGCAGTATCGTTTGTTATTTTTCTGTTCATCTTTGTGGCATTAGCAATTGCTCAGTGACACATACATTAAACTGTATTTTATGATTTTTTTCTATTACTCATTTGTCTTATAACTATACTTGATCATGTGAGTTATATGGTGCTATAGACTGTGAGCCATCAATTCCTGTTTCAAAGGAGTATCTCTGAGTATTGCTACTATCTTTTGAGAAGATTCTGGGAAAACACAGGAAAAAGATAGCCATCTATAAGCAAGGGATAGAGGTGAAGGGGCTCAGAAGACAGTCATCATGGATTTTTATGCTGCTGAGTTTGGAGTACATTGTTGTAGCAGCACTAGCAAACTAATACCTACAGCTAAATATCTTTTTAGTTATCTATGTATAAGACACAAATAACGTATATATGTGCATTAGAAATACAGGTTTTCATACAGCATTTTGAAATCATGAGGCTTCTCATTCAATATTATTGTGACTATCTCCATTCGTACTGACGTTTATGAGTTGCGCCATTGGGCACATAACTTGTTTGTCAATTCTATACCTGTATCATTCGACATATGGTTATGTGCCTGTTATAATCCAGGTCCTCATCTAGATATGGGGTACAAGGTGACAAATAACAAAATGTTGTCTGATTCACGAAGCCATCATGTGAGCAATGGCTATAATGAACTGCAGTAATTAATTTCTTACTTTTACAAGGGCATATTTGTTACCTTAATGGCTTCAAGCTAACAGTCAACCATTTTATAATTTGTTTTCATTGTTACTTTAATGTGTTTTTTAAGTTGGGAGTTTTTCAAATGCTCAAATATTTTGAACTGCTCCATTTTAATGACATTTAACAGTGCATAGCATATTGTATATAGTCATTCAGCAAATGCCTGATAAATTGCTATAATTGCTGCTGAAATTTTTTATGGTAGAGAGTGTTAGTTAGCACCACATATCCTATTTTCCACAGTGTTAGCTGTAATAATTGCAACTGTTATCCTTTACCATGCTGAGATGTTGTTTCATTTCAATTTTAATTGTTCAGCCATATAATGCTGGTCTCATGTTTTAATATTTATTTTAGGAGATGGAAGAATAGAGAGTTGATTTTTGAAAAAATATTTAAAATTACTTCAGACTCCGTTGTTATCCTTCCTTCTCTATGAGTACCAGTTGCTAGCTAGAGTCTGATAACATATTGTTGAAAAGGATGTTTACTGATGAACTAACACATGGTAAGAAAACTGTTTTCTGAATTGCAGCCAAAACATGATAAAGTAGTTTGGCTAGTGTTATGGAGAAAATTTTTATAACTGAAATAATTTTCATATATTAGTTTCAATACTGATTTGGGGCATTATGGTCAATTTCAATTTTCCTACGTTGTTTAATAATATTATTTTATATTTGAATATTTTTGGAGAGGAATGGAGAAGAGTTTTACTTTTGATAAGTTGATTTCTGTCTGAACTGGGAACTACCAAGTTCTCTTGTATCATTCTAGGTATTAGTTCCTACCATATTGGTTCTACAGGGGATCTGAACACAATTGAGTATATACACTTTGAAAGAGAGATAATGAAGAATAAATATTCATTTTTTACAATTGTGTTTTAGCACTGAGGATTTTTGAAGATGATACAGATACACAGGACATTTTCAACAGATGACCTTAAAGTGCACTAACATTTCAGCTGACATTTTCCTACATGATTTATTCTTTGCCCAGTGGTCAGACAGTGAATCAGTCAAAGTGACTTATCCTGACTCATGAAAGGGTGAAAAGGTATGTTCTCTGTGACTCAATACCTTCCCTGGGGTGACTCAGGAAGCACTTTTCAAAGATGTATTCTAACTTTTTAGCTGGTCTATATTTCAAATCCTTGAAAACAAAGAAATCAAAACAACAAAATAAATAATGTTTAGTTATTATATTTGTAAAACATGACTCCTTCAGGACTTGATGGTATGTTTAAAATTCATTACCTCTTTCTCTCCAACAAATATGTGCATATTTTATTTATTATGAGAATGAGTCCAATGACATTTTCCTTCTAATTTTGGATTATGGGCAAGAAAATTATGCACATATTTGAAAATCAGGCAATATTTAAAATTCCATGAAGATTGCTCAAAAGGAAAAAAAACACTCCATGTCCAGAAAAATTTGACATTAGAAAACAAAGCAATTTATTTCCTTAAAAAAGTAGCTAGCACTGGGAAAGTGACAACTCAAATAGATTTAAGTGTATAGAACATGTTTTCTTTTTTCTTTTTGCTAAAAGAAGCATATCCAGGCAGTGTCTATAAATAACAAGGTCATTTGCTTTAGTGAGAAAAGCCAATTTGTTTTCTCCAAATAAGCACATGCAGCAGCTGTTCTTACCAAGTGCCAAAGCTTTGGCAATTGTAAGTAGAGAGAAGACAAAGGCTGCCTACCAGGATTTCCCCGCCCCCCTCTCTGGAGTTGGAATTCCACAGGTTTCAAGAGCCATACAAAACTATTCACTACTTTAAAGGGTGGGCAAGTTCAGTTATAAGAGTTCATTATTCAGGAGTGTGAAAAGTCCTCCCAAATCAATGTAAAAGAAGACAGAGTATACAATAGTTGTCAAGGAACAATGGAAGAGAAAGGAAAGCACTGGGCAGTCCATTAACCTCTTTGTCTTATGTCAAAGACAAATCAGTAGTGAAAGGAGAGGGTAACACTGAGAAAGGAAAAGAAAAGCTCTGACTCTACAAATAAAGAAGGCACCTAGTAGATTTGTTAAAAGCATTATAGAAATTAATTCTTTTCCCACATCATCTGTAAGAGTTTATGTCTGAAGAGCAAATAAATATATAGCGTTTGCTTACGAGAATATGCTATGGTCCAACTTATACACACAGACACACACACACACACACACACACACACACACACACACACAAACACACACACACACACACAGACACACACACACACACACACACACACACACACACACACACACACACAGTGAGAGAGGGGGGAGGTCTGCTTCTTTGAAATGAAATGGAGATGTGGAAGTAGCCTCAAGGATACTCTCCTTGAACCCTATTGATAGATTTCAGTAACTACAAGTAGATTAAAGCATTAGTTCTTCAGAGATTAAAACTATTGTCATTTGATTAGGAACTCTATTAGAGTTTAAAGCAACAGTTTTGGCCTGTTCCATAAACATATAATAGTACTAATGAAAAAAATAGCAACAGTGAAATAATGTTAACATTCATCTATCAGCATATAAGGCCTACAGTTCTGTGTTCTGGCTATAAAATTCATACCTTTGTGTACAAAACAAGAGAGGGCTGGAGCAAATACCACACAAAGGAATAGGTTAGTGTTTTTTTCCACACTGCAACAGTTTAATAATTTTTGAAATGTAGAGTATATTCTGGGTTGTTGATACAATTGTTTGCTAGATAATTGCTTTGAGCTCTGGGCAGCTTATGGTAGGGAAAGATTTGCAGAAACAATCATACATTGTGCAAGTAACTAGAAACTTCCAGGAGCTGTCATTGACCATAATGTTGATGCCTATCTAAAAGAAAGAAATGACAAATCTGTGTCTGTTATGTGAGAAACCATATTGTGTTTTTGGCATGAGAAAATACTTTTAAATGATATTTTTGAAAGCTCAAATTATCTCAGAGTATCAGATATCTACACAAATCTCCAATGCTGCTGTTAACTCTTCAGCATCCTCAAGTATATTATAGAATGAATGTGTGTATTCCTCCAATAATTCACAGGTTGAAATCTTAACTCTCAATGTGATGATACTTAAGATGATAATTCAGAGAAGTAATGAAATTTGCGTAAGGCCAGAGAACAGCACTGCCACAATGGGAATAAATGACCTTATAAAAAGAAGACAATGTAGTATTCTGTGTGTATACAAAGCAACAGTCATATGAGCACACTGAGGTGCTAGGTAGCTACAAACAGAAAGAACATGCCTTAGAACAAAACCTACCTTGGTCTCTCAAGCCTCCATAATTGTGAGAAATTATTTAGGTAATTTCAATCAGCTAGTCAATCTCTTTCTGTTATGACAATCCAGGCTGCTTAGCATAAGACTCAAAAAATGTGACCAAAAGACAAGATTGGAATAACTTCTGAGTTTAGGAATAAGAAAGATAAAATGATCAAGCATTAGGCTTACTAAAGCAAACTTCAAACTGGGCATTGTTCTGTATGCCTTTGATCCTCGCAGTTGGGACACAGAGGCAGGCAGATCTTGGTGAATTTTTGGACAGCTTGGTCTAAATAGCAAGTTCTAGGCCAGCCATGGTTACTAGTAAGACTCTCTCTATTTAAAATAAATGTACATTTTGCTCTTGGAAGTGATAAAAGCTGTGCATTTGGGATTTTCAGTGCTATTTCCTGGTAATTAACTTTGTTTATATAGAAAAATGGTAAATGCAATAAAAAAGATATAGAAAAGATCAAAGAAAGCCAAAGAGACTTAGAAATATTGCATAACAACATAAGTTGATGGGGCCAAGGTTAATCTTTACATTGAACTTTGCTCTGTATATGTCACTATCAGCAATAGAAGATGGTAAAACATATTTTGAGTTTTCATGGATTTTGGAAATAACTCCTAGTTTTAAATTTCAACTTGAATATTTATTGGGTATTATGATCATAGACAAGTGTGAACTGTGTATGACAGTTTCTGAAAAACAAGGATACATGTTATATTATGAGAATTAAATTAGTGAATGCATATAAAAATGATAGTACATATATATACATACAATCATTCTTCACAAAACATCTTGTTACCTCCAGAACCCATATAAGACAGTAGTACTATAATACAGTAGTGCAGCTAAAGATTCTCATAGTAACATAGGCACGATGTTATAATTAATTATTCATGCTATTTTGGTAAAGCTAATATAAAACTGAGTAGTTTTATAAGGATCAGCATATGTAGTTATAAATTGTATATAATACTTGATAATAAATATCATACTATCTATATTCTACTTTAGCAATAATTTTGGATATCATTAAATCTGATTATAAAAAGACATAGCAGAAAGCAGCCTCATATGCATAATAGTCAACATTTCTTGACTACTTTATAAGGCCAACTTGCATAGTTGATGTATATGATACAGTTTGTACAACTATACTCCGTGATATGCATAAATTAACAGCATTACTTAATGACAACTTTCTCCATATATATCTATCATTAAGTAATCTATGACTGTGCACATATGTATGCTATAGTTATTCATGTTTTTATTTATGGTAACAACTATTAATATGTAGATGCTAAAAGAAAATTTAAAAAGTATTAAAATATGAGATTTATTCAATCTCTTGATAGTTATTGAGCTCCTAGTATTGTTAGATATTTTATTAAATGATGAAGGTTTATAATTTGGTACAAATATGTTTAGTATTGCAATATTTCTTTGATGGATTATTCCCTTGATCAGTATGAAGTCACATTTTGTTTGTTTGTTTGTTTTTCAAGATAGAGTTTCTCTGAATAGTCCTGGCTTTGTAGACCAGGCTGGCCTCAAACTCCCAGCAATTAGCCTACCTCTGCCTCCCTGAGTGCTGGGATTAAAGGTATGTGCCACCACATCCAGCTTGAAGTTACATTCATTATTTTATTATTAGTTTTGGTTTGAAGTCATTTTATCAGACACTAGAATAGCAATTCTTGTTTGTGCCCTGGCTTCATTTCCTAGAATACTATTACCAATCCTCTTAGAAACAGTATCTCTTTTGGGTGGTAAGGCGTGTTTCTTGGAGGCAGAAAATTGTGAATCCTGCTTTTTAGTTATCCAGTCTGCTACTTTGTGTCTTTTGACTGGAAAGTTGAAACTATCTATTTTCAAAGTTACTATTGACAGAAGTAGAGTGATTACTATCAACTTGTTTATTTTATTCTGTTTCTTTTGTGTCCTTTGCTTAGCCACTGTGCCAATATTGTTTTTTCTCCCTAACATCTGTGGTTATATTTATCCTTCTCCTCATCCTGAAGTATTCCTTGCAGTATAGTCTGTAAGATTGATTTGGTGGTCATAATATTTACTCTGTTTTTTATCATGGATGCTTTTTCTTTTCCTTCAATTTTGATAGTTTTTCTGGGTATGATACTCAAGACTGTCATTTGTGGTATCTTAAAGCTTGTAGTGCATTAGTCCAAGCCCTTCTGGTTTTAGTCTTCACTGAAGTCAACTGTTATTCTGAAAGGCTTGTCTTTCTATATAGCTTGTTCTTTCTGTCTCGAAGCTTTCAGTATGCTTTCTTTGTTTTGTATACTTAGTGTTTGGAATAATTATGACATTGTGGAATTTCTTTCCTGGCCATGTGCATTTGATATTCTGTTTTGCCACTTTGACCTTAAAAGCCATCTCTTTTTCTAGATTTGGGAAATGTTCTGTGATTTTGTTGACAATATTTGTAGGCTTTTAATGTAGATTGCTACTTTTGTATAACCATGATTCATAGAATTTTGTCTTTTCATAGTGTCTCAAAGATCTTTCATTTTATATTTGCTATTTTAAAATTTTTTATCATTGTTTTCAGGTATCCAATTCATCTACTTTGTCTTTAAGTCTTTATAGTTTGTCTTCCATTTGATACATTGTATTGGTGAGTCTCCATGGAACTTTTTACTTGATTTACTCAATTTTTCATTACAAAAATCACTTCATGTGAATCCACTGGTAAGAGGAATGGAGGGCGTCTCTGATATAGACTCTGATACCAATTTTTTTATGACTTTCCCCTAGCAGGACTGCCTTGCCAGGCTACAAGGGAAGAGGACATGCTCAGTCCTGATATGATTTGATGAGCTGGGGTGATTGGGAACGGGGCTCACTTTTTCTGAGGAAAAGGAAAGGGGAGAGGGGATAGAGGGAGGGAGAGTGAGACAGGAAGAGAGGAGGGATGGTTCTATGACCAGGATGTAAAATGAATGAATGAATAAATAAATAAATAATAACAAACGTTACTTCAGTTTTGGTTTTCTTCAAAATTTCTATCTTTTTATTGAATTTTATTTTGTATCCTGAATTGTCTTTCTAATTATTCAACCATTTGATTCTTTTTTCTTCACTTTTATTCTGGCACTTATTTATATCTTTTCTGATTTTTTAATATATTTGTAAGTGTTATTTGGTGTTTGCTGTCTGGGGTGTTTTCCTCCGTGGACATTACCACAAAATTACTAGTTATGGGAGAAGGTATATTATTTTCTTTATTTTGTAGTGTTTGCTCATAGTACTAGGGCATATGGGGTTATGTCATTGGTTTCACTCTTGGTATTGATGACTGGCCCACCTTTGCTTAGTGAATATTTGGATTTCTATTTGCTGTTTCTCTAACCTGGCCTGTTTTGACTCTTCTGGGTGGTATTTGAAGGACATTTCTGGGAGCATTCAGTGCTGATATATGATTCAGGGATCAGAAGTAGTTCTAGCTCAGCTACATCAAGGTGAAGTTTCTGCCTTATGAACAAACCCTCTGCATAGCTAGCAATTTTCCAAAAATTTAGACTGCAGTGCCTGAGAGAGGGAGATTGAGATTCCCAGTGAAGTACTGGGCAATAGAACTCAATAAGGAGCTTCAGATAACAATGTCTGTGTTCCAGAGGGAATAAAAAGAGGAACAATACTTTGGAATATGTCAGGGCCTCAGTACATGTCCTCAGATGGTAGTCTCATGAATTACAGAGGGAGGAAGAAGCTAGTAGCTACCTGCTACCAAGCTAGTGCCTACACTGGGCTTGGTTTGGTCTTTAAATGGAAGCAGTTTGAGGTCTTAGTTCTTCTCTTGAGATGCCACACCATTGCTATTTGAGAACCTGCCTTATTCAATTTCCTTAGGTTGATAATGACAGTGTGGTATCACAAGAGAAGAACAGAGAGTGCTAGTTGGGGAACTCAGAACTGGGTTTGGCACAGTCCTTCCATTGGGCTTGTTTGTTTGCTTCGGCTTTGGTTTGGAGCCAAATACCAAATCTGGGGCTTTGTGTATGCTTAGCAAATACTCTGGTACTGAGCTACATACTCATACCTTGTCTATGATATTTTAGCTTTGTTTTGGAAGATGATATTACTGGGAAAAACTGGAACAGAGTACATGTAGTATTCTAAGCTTTATTCTTATAGTACATGAATCTCTAATTATCCCTGAGCAAAATGTTTAAGCAAAATTAATTAATGGATTTGATAAACTAATTAGAAAATAAAATTAATTACCTAAGGAAAAGACATATTATTCTCCAAATTTGAATGGAAAAAAAAAGAGAAACACAGAAAAAAAGTCAATCAGTATAATAGGATGGAAGAAACCAATGTGACAATAGAATTCAAATAGAAATATTTTAGTAAACACCAAAAATTACGTATATGGTATATAGTAGAGAAATTCCAAATAAAAAGAACTATAGGTTATTTCAAAACAGCATTCTAAAACATAAGAACAAGAACAATGAAGTATACAAAGAGTTGAGAAAGGCCATATTTCAGGAAATATTAATGTAAAATAAAAGCATTTATAAGTGCATCTTTATCAGACATAACATACCTTGTGCTCAAAGAATCATGACAGATTATGGGAGATACTAATTAATAATGAAATGGACAAATTTAGCAGGATGACAAAATAATTCTGAATTTATAATGATATAGTTTTAATGTGTGAAGTAATAATTGAAATAATTACAAGGAATAGCAAACACACATGCTACAATATGTCAGGTTCAAAAGAAACCAGGACAAATGGCTATCTGTAGTTCCTCTTAGCATACCAAAGCATATGCTGGCCTCCTTGTGATACTGTAATTTCTAACATCCTGGCTTTTCTTAGCCCTCCACCTAACTTAAACTTCTCCAGTTCATATGCTTCTCTTCTCTAGCTTCACATTCTCTTGTAGCACTAGTTGTCTCTTTCTCTTCCTCTCTCTTTCCTTCATCTCTTTACTCTCATGGTCAAGTCCAGTCTTCTGGGCATGTTCAGTCTACTACTTTGTTTTCTGCTCTGAACTCCTCTAGGTGTCTTTGGCTGTACTCTCTCTCATAAGTACAATAAAAACTTTCCCCTCAACCATAACTTGAAGAGATCATGTCCTAAGTTTATACATCTGGTGCTGAAACCCTCACTTTATACATATGGTACCAAAAACCTCAGCATATTCACAATCAAAATAGACAGGACCTAAGCCTCCTACACATGTATCCAATGGGCAGCTCAGGCGTCATGTAGATCCACTAGTAAGGGGAGTGGGGGCTGACTCTGACATGGACTCTGCTGCATGCTTTTTGATGACATTCCCTGGTGGGGCTACCTCACCAGGCCACAGGGGAAGAGTATGCACTGAGTCCTGATATGACTTGATATGGGGTAAGTGGGTAGGGGGGCTTCTCCTTCTCTAAGGAACAGGGGAACAAGGAGGAAAGGGGAGGCTACAATCAGGATGTAAAGTGAATAAATAAATTGATTAACTTTTAAAAATCACATGCAAGTTTGAAAATATTTTCCTTTAATTACAGTGGAAATATTACAACATATAACTCTGGGAATAAAAACAACAGTACTGACAGGAAATATGCTATTTTAAATAAATATTCATGGAATTAGAAATGGTACATCAAACTCCAAGAACTTAAAAGGGAAATGATAAAAATATCAAATTAATGAAATGGTAATAGTGAATGAACTTAACAATGTCGAATGCAAGTTTCTTGAATAGACCAGTAAAATATATAATACTATAAGAACTTTGGTCAAAAAAATAAAAAGTATAAAAAGGTGACTATAAAGATACCAGGAGACAGAATATTACAAATATATCTTAAATATGAAAATTTTAAAAATCATTTGACACTCCTTAATTAAAAATGGAAAAGTGGAGGGAAGGAGAAAAGAACCTGGATGTGACAAGAGCTCCACAAGAAGACCAACAGAGCCAACTGACCAGGGTCAAAGGGTGCTCATGGAGACTGAAACACCAACCAAGAACTATGCATAGACTGAACCTAGGCTCCCTACACAGAGGCACCCTATCATAAGTTTGGCCTTCATGTAGATCCCTTAGTAAGGGGAGTGGGGACTATCTCAGACAGACATGGAATTTGTTTCCAGCTTTTTGATCATTTACCGTTGGTGGGAATGCCTTGCCAGGCCACAGAGGAAGAGAATATGCTTGGTCCTGATAAATTGATGAGCTAGGGTGGATGGGGATGGGGGCTCCCCTTATTTAAGAAATAGGAGAGGAAGGATGAGGAGATTTGGGGAGGTAGGATTGGAAATAGAGGAGAGATCAGGGCTATGACCAGGATGTAAAATGAATAAAGAAGAAGAAGAAGAAGAAGAAGAAGAAGAAGAAGAAGAAGAAGAAGAAGAAGAAGAAGAAGAAGAAGAAGAAGAAGAAGAAGAAGAAGAAGAAGAAGAAGAAGAAGAAGAAAGTTTAAAAAACAAGAAACCAAGTACACTACCACAGAGGGTGAATATGCTACTTAAAAACTAACTCTCACATAATTTAATAATAATATCAATTAACAAAACTTTTATAATTTTAAGGGTTTTTAATCAAAAATAGATTTTTTTCATACAATATATTTTAATTAAGCTTTCCCTTCTCACAACTCCTCTCAGATCCTTTCTGACTTCCCATCTACCTCAATACACACACACACACACACACACACACACACACACACACACACACATTTTTTTTCAGGAGAAAAATGGGCTATTGGGAAGGGATATTGCTTTATTAATTTCTTTCTCTGCACTTTTGTCTTTTGCCTACAAGAGTGCTACTGATTGTTTTTAGTTAATTTTGTATCCAGCCATTTTGCTTGAGGTATTTATCTACAGTAAGAGTTCCCTGGTAGAATTTTGGGGTCACAGAGGTAAAATATCATTTCACCCATGAATAGTGATATTTTGACTTCTTCTTTTCCAATTTGTATCCCCTTGATCTCCTTTAGTTGTCTTATTGCTCTAGCTAGGACATCAAGTACTATATTGAACAGATATGGAGAGAGTAGTCAGCCTTGCTTGTCCCTGATTTCAGTAGAACTACTCTAAGTTTCTCTCCATTTAGTTTGATTTTGGCTATAAGCTTCTGTATATTGCCTTTACTATGCTTAGGTATGTGCCTTATATCCCTGATCTCTCCAAGACTTCTAACATGAACAGGTGTTGGATTTTGTCAAATGGCCCTTTCACAGCAAATTGGGAATAATGATCTCTCAAAACCCAGCTATACCACTCCTGGGCATATACCCAAAAGATACTTCACCATACAACAAGGTCATTTGCTCAACTATGTTCATACCGATGCTATTCATAATAGCCAGAAACTGGAAATAACCCAGATGCCAATCATCAGAAGAATGGATAATGAAAATATGGTGCATCTACAGAATGGAATGCTATTCAGCTATCAAAAACAAGGACATAATGGAATTTGCAAGCAAATGGATGGATCTGGAAAAGATCATCCTGAATAATGTAATCCAGACCCAGAAGGACATGGGTGGTATAAACTCACTTAAAAGCAGATAGTAGCCACATAATACAGGATAACCATATTAGAATCCACAAAACAAAAGAAGCTAAGTAACAAGGAGGACCCTACAGAAGATGCTTAATTCTCATTCAGAAGTACAAATAGAATAAACACTGGAAGCTGTAGAAGAGAGACAACAGGACCTACCATAGAGGTCCTTTGAAAGACTCTACCCAGCAGGGCCTCAAACTGGATGCTGAGACTCACAGTCAAACTTTGGGCAGAGCAGGTGGAGTCTTATGGAAAAATGAGGTGATGGAAGGACCAGGAGGGGACAGGAGTTCCACAAGAAGACCAACAGGCCCAACATATCTGGGCTTAGGAATGCCAGCAGAGACTGATGCACCAAACAAGGACTATGCATCAAGAAGACCTAGGCCTTTGCTCAGATGTAGTTGATAGGCAGAACAGTCTTCTGGTGAGTCTCATAATATGAGGAGGAGTAGTTACCTCTGACATGGACTCTGGGGCCCACTCATTGATCACTTTCCTCAGGTGGGGTGGAAGCCACAGAGGAAGAGGATGAAGGCAGTCCTGATAAGACTTGGTAGGCTGGGATCAGTTGATAGGGAAGAAGGCTCCCCCTCTCTGACGACTAAAACACAAATCAGAACAAGATGAAGCAAACAGACTACCAGGAGAAAAAGAACCAAAGAAAGAGCACAAGAAACACAAACAGATGCAAAACCACACATATTGGCATGCATAGAAATCCCATAATAATACAACACACCAGAAAATCATAATATATACACAAAAGAGCTATAAGAGAAAAAAGAAAAAGAAAAGAGAAAAGGGAAGAAGGAAAGAAGAAGAGAGGGAAGAAAGGAAGAGAGAAAAAAAGAAAAATTAAAATAGTTCCCAGACAAAGGGAGAACAACTGCAAAACTACTATTGAGTTTGTTTTGTTTGCTGGGTATGGGGCCTACCCTTAAAAATGGTTTGTATTCATGATGAGACTCCTTTAAAGAAAACTAAGTTTTTTATTTGTGAGTGACTGTCATCTGGAGATAGCTCCTGTGTTAGGGATGGAGGCTTATGTCCGTTTCCATTTCTCAGTTCTGGGATATCAATTGTCTTGGACCACTTCAAGTCTTGTGCATTGGCCAAAGTCTGTATCAGTTCATACGTACATCAGTCCTGCTGTATTTGGAAGGCCTTGTTTTCTTCCTGTCATCCAAGCCTACTGGCTTGTAGAATCTTTCTACTTCCTCTTCCAAAGGGTTCCCTGAGTTCTGAGGGGATGGATTTGATGGAGACGTCCAATTTCATATTGGGTGTTCTGAGGTCTCTCATTCTCAGTACTTGTTCTGTTGTGAGTCTCGGTATATTTTCCCATCTACTGCAATTTTAAGGTTTTAAGTGCAAGATCAAAGTGTTTGCTGGTTCAGTGTCTGAATAATACCTCTCTCTCTCTCTTTCTCTGTTCCATAGGCAGTGCCTTGAGGCTTTATCTTCACATGATATCAGGGACAAACAAACAACCTCAACCATATTTAGAAAGGTGGCTCTTCATGAGAGTTCCAACTATACCTCAACTACTTCCTAAAGACTTTACCTCTATCTAGTATCAAACGATATTAGAACATTCAGACCATAGTAGATGATGTGAAGTTCCAGTATCTAGCAGTAGTTCTCAACGTGTAGGTTGCAACCTCTATGGGGATGAAATGACCCTTCACATGGGTGTCTTGATATCACTGAAAAATATATATTTACATTATGATTCGTAACAGAGCACAATTACAGTTATAAAGTAGAAGTGTAAATAATTTTGTGCTTGAGGGTCAACACAACAAGAGGAACTGTCAAAACATTAAGAAAATTAATCACCACTGGTCTAGCACTTAATCATATATCACCCTTGGCATCACTGACTTCATGGGCTGTAAACATTCCTTGCTGCCAAACTGCCCACACTTGCCAAGCCATCTAAGGAAGCTAATCATCTTTTTTCTTCATTTACCTCATACCTTCTTCTGTGTGTGGTTTGATAAGCTATGCAGAAGCTGCCTCAGCTGAATAAGGTTTCAGTGTCTTTTCATGTTCTCTTGACAGAAAATGTCAGTGTTACTGCATTCATCATGTTGCTTCTGACTACTCACAGAACACATTATACCCCTGGTAAGAATTGCATATAATCTATGAAACCACTTTATGAGCTATCCACCTCTATTTTATTCCTATGCCCAAATTGATTTAAAATTAAGAAGACTTTCAGAACCCCTTAAAGAAGCATATTGAAGAGTGTTGGAGAAGGAATCTAAAAGTATATCAATAAGGAGTGCATGATTGAAACATTAAAGACTTGAAAACTCCAAGCTTCCAGACTAAATAAAGTAGAGTATAAATGCTAAGTAAAGAGACATATAAGCATTTCATCCTTCCTTTTAATTGACAGTTTTGAATTTTTAAGACTTAGGTTCTGGGAATAATATCAATAAAATATATTATAACTGACTGAGGTACTGGGGCATAAATGATTTTCCAAATGTCAGATTACAAGATCCATCCTTATTTCATTTTACCTAGTTGAGGGTGCATTGAAAAGAGTCAAGAGTGCATAATGTAGAATCCATAACGTTAAAAAATTCTATCAAAATACTAGATAAATGTACTTTGGTGGTTAATAAGAAAATGATAATTAATTTTATGAATAATTGTAAAGTGACAGTTCTTAAAATTTATTTTGTTTTCCAATCTGTGCAGGGGCTACATATTCTGGCTTGAAAGGAGGATCACAGAATCAAAGTAGCTTTTAAAAATAGCCTTCTAGTATTATGTGCCACCAATTCTGGGCCAATATTTATCTGGAAAATGTGTTACTACTACATTTACTTGTTTGGAATCTCATCTCACAAGGTACAAACACTGTAACAACGGACAGAGTTCATCTCAGTACATGCTAAGATTTTTTTCTTGGAAATAGCTTCAAATAATGGGCCCACATGAAAATGCAATGGAGAACTTGCCTATAGTATTATTGAACTATGTATAGTAGAGACCACAGCAATAAATTGGGAATTCCTACCACTATTTAATGCAAGGCATTTTATTGGATGCAGGAGAGTAATAGATACTCTATTAAAGTAGTTTTTGTTAAGATAATATTTGTAATATTATGTCAGGACAGAGTCTAAGATCATAGATTTTTTAATAATTTGGAGCATTACGCTCAATAATAATATGTTGCTCCTTCTTTACCTTGTTATCAGATGCATAAGCCTTAGTGTCTTGAATAAAGTTGTAAACTAATCTGAGATAAAGCCACTCATGTTTTGCCAATTCCCTGTCTATTGACAGAGATATACATAGCTCATATAGGAAGACTAAGGCTTGGACAACTGCATTTCTAAATAACTTACATATAATCCTATGAGGCTCAATGTTGTATTTAAATTTTCTGTTTACTTTTGCCAAATGAGTACATACCTAAAATACATTAAACTTTATTATATTATACAAAAAATAATTTAATATTTAATTTTGTTTCCCTACTCTGTCCTCAAAAATATGATGAAATAGATTCAGCTGATAAATGTTATGAATGCTAAAGCCAAGAGTTTTCTCCCTCAAAAGTGTACAATAATTGAATAAAGATTTGCTACTTTATCTTTTTTTATAAAAGCAGAAGAAAAGCACTCTAGCAGTTTGGTCTCCACTGGGGTGTGGTATGCCCACCATGCTACAAAATTGAATGTTGACTCAAAATCCAAAATGCTCTCACCTGCGTCATTGCTTTTCTTCTCAGAAAACTTGGATATTACTATTTCTTTTTGATTTTTAAAAATACTCTCTAGTGTTTCTTAGACCTACTGCAGAGGTATCATAGTTTCCTCTTTCATTAAAACTATAAGTCTTCAGTTGGAGAAAAAAATTCTCTGGATGATATGCCGCCTCTCTCTCTCTCTCTCTCTCTCTCTCTCTCTCTCTCTCTCTCTCTCTCTCTCTCTTACACACACACACACACACACACACACACACACACACATATGCATACACACGCCACACCACACTTATATCTCAGCCAAAGTGTCTGCTCTTGTGTTTACAGGTCTCCAGAGAACTACCAGAAATGAATTGGCTAGTAGAAGACTACAAAAATGGGACAGCGTGATATGAATTGCCTTATTGCTTCTGATTTTTAGTGTAAGTCTTCTTCTCAGACTGTACCTTTTTATTTCTCTCCCTGGAGGATCTCTATGATATAACAATGATCCCTGTATTTTTCATCATATATTGTACCTGATATGTTGACTTTTGAAACAACTCATAAAATTTATTCTATATTGATGATCTGATCATTCCTAATATGAGGACATGACCAGTTATGGATTCCTTAATGAATTCATTCCTGCTTGTTATACAAATACCTTTTGGCTTCTATAAAAAGCATTTTCTTTTAACCCTTCTTTGTGTTTTTTTATATCTTTGAAGTCATCTACATACAAACTTACTCTTTCAATTCTGATTTTTCACTTTTCAGGTATCTGTATCTTGTCATACATGATGATGATAATTAATATTAGAGATAAAATTGGGAACCATTTATCTAAGGTGCTTGATTTCATGAAGCTAGTACACTGGAAATAAAAATAGTCATTTAATTATAATATAATGGGGATAGAGAAATGTCTCTCTCAGCAGTTAATAATGTCTATTGTTATAGAGAACTGAAGTTTATTTCATAGTACACACATAAGGAGGCTCAGAATTTCCTTTAATTTCATCTCTAGGGATATCTGAGACATTCCTGAAGCCTCTGTAGATGCCTATACTAATGGATGCATGCAGGCATGCATATGAGCACATGTGCACACACATAAACAAAACATAAAAGCAATCTTTAAGAAATTATGAAGTGATAGTAAAGGCAATATACAGCAAGCCTATATCCACCATTAAACTAGATGGAGAGAAACTTAGAGCAATTCCATTGAAATCAGGAACAGGACAAGGCTCTCAACTTTCTCTATAACGCTTCAGTATAGTACTTGAAGTCCTAGCTAGAGCAATAAGAGAATTAAAGGGGATCCAATTTGGAAAGGAAGAAGTCAAAGTATCATTATTTGCATAAGATATCATAGCATACATAAGTAACGCCAAAAATTCTACCAAGAAACTTCTACAGCTGATAAACACCTCCAGAAAAGTGGCTGGATACAAAATCAACTCAAAAGTCATTAACACTCCTGTATACAAAACACAAAAGGATTTGAACTAAAAATGATCATAATGAGTGAGTTAACCCAGAAGCAGAAAGACTCAAATGGTATATACTCACTTATATCTGCATACTAGCCCAAGGGGCATGTCCCATGAAAGTCTTCACTAACCAGGAGACTGGGACCGAAGGGAGGACATCCTATTGGGACTCTAGATGAGAGAAGCATGGGAGAATGGCAAAGTTGAAGGATTCAGAGTATCCTAGAAACCTAGAAGAAGAAAATTATGATAGGCAGATTTGGGCCCAGAGGTCCCGCTCAAACTATGGCACCAGCCGAGGACAATACAGGCCGTAAACTTCAAACCCCTACCCAGATCTAGCCAATGGACAGGAAATTCTCCACAGTTGAGTGGAGAGTGGGGTCCTACTTTCACACGTACTCTGGTGCCTCATATTTAACCATGTCCCCTGAATGGGGAGACCTGGTGGCACTCAAAAGAAGGATAGCAGGCTACCAAGGAAAGACTTGATACCCTATGAGCATATAAAGGGGGAGGAAGTCCTCCTCAGCCACAGTCATAGGGGAGGGGAGTAAGGGGAAGATGGGAGGGAGGGAGGAATGGGAAGATACAAGGGAGAGGATAACCATTGAGATGTAATATGAGTAAATTAATAAAATAAAATTTATAAAAAACACAAAAGGGCTGAGAAAGAAATTAGGGAAACTCCACCATTCACAATAACCACAAAAAACATAAAGTATCTTGGTGTAACTCTAACCAAGTAAATGAAAGTCTTGTACAAAAAGAAACCTTTAAGTCTCTGAAGAAAGAAATTGGAGAAGATATCAGAAGACGGAAAGATCTCCCAAGCTCATGGATTGGTGGATTAATATAGTAAAAATGGTCATTGATTCAATGCAATTCCCATCAAAATTCCTACATAATTCTTTACAGACATAAAAATAACAATTCTTAACTTTGTATGAAAAAACAAACAAACAAACCAAAGAACCCTGAATAGCTAAGACAATCCTGTACATTAAAAGATCTTTTGGGATTAATCTTAATTCTCTTTCAGAAGGGCAAATAGAATAGAGACTGGAAGCTGTTGAAGAGAAGGAACAGGAAGGGATCTTACCATAGAGGTCTTCTGAAGCAGTGCTGACACTTACAGTCAAACTTTGGAGTGAAGCACAGGGAGTCCTATGGAAGAGTTACAGTATAGAATAGCCTGCAAGGGACAGGAGCTCCACAAGGAGACCAGTGGAGCCAACAAATCAGGGCAGGGGTGGGGTGGGCTCCAGAGACTGATGAACCAAACAAGGACTATGCATGGTAAAGACCTATATCCCTTGCTCAGTTGTAGTCAATAAGCCGAACAGTTTCCTTCTGTGTCCCATAATATGGGTAGTAGGAACTACTTCTGTCATGGACTCAGGTGCACATTCGTTGGTCAATTCCCCCCTGCAGCCTTGCCAGGTAACAGCGGAAGAGGAAATAGACAGTCCAGATGAGACTTGATAGACTGACGTTAGATGATAGGGGAAGAGGGATCATTCTTTCTGAGGACTATGGGAGTGGGGGAGGGGGATGAGAGAATGAGGGTTGTATTGAGAGGAAACAAGGGAGGGGCTACAATTGAGATGTAAAGTGAATAAATTAAAAATTAAGATTAAAAATTATGGTGAAAATTGTATCCTTCTTCTCCAGTGCTACCAATAAAGTTAAAGTGTGAAACTATATGTAACAAGAAGTATGTGTGTGTGTGTGTGTGTGTGTGAGAGAGAGAGAGAGAGAGAGAGAGAGAGAGAGAGAGAGAGAGAGAGAGAGAGAGAGAGAGAGAGAGAAGAGAAGGAGAGAGAGAGAGAGAGAGAGAGAGAGAGAGAGAGAGAGAGAATGATCTGTATGTGAAAATTCTCCTATAGGGTGTGTTTTGAATGCTTGGTTCTAAATTTTGGTGCTGTTTCAGGAAGTCTGGAATCTTTGGGTGATCGGCTTAGAGGAAATAACTCAACAATGGTATTTTTGGAAAGCTATCTTACCCTGGACTCCTCTGTCATCCTCTGCATCCTAGCCACCATGAGATGAACAACCTCTTCATCTACATACCCCAACACACTGGCAAGAATTTGTCTGCCTTGCCAAGGTCCCAATAATGTAGAACAAAGTAATCTTCCACTGGAATCTCTGAAACTATAAGTCCAAATAAATCTTTCCCCTTAGATGATTTCTGTCAGGTATTTTGTCACAGTAATGAGAAAAGTAACTAATAGAGCATTTCTTTGAAACAGCAGCTCAGGATTAATCCCTCTATTAGTTTACAGAATTTCCCTTTATTTTATTTCTATTTTAGCAGAAATGTTAGACATGGAAAATATCTTGAACTTTCTCCTTTGTCTATGATACTTCAGAAATCATTATTGTTTTAAAGATTCTCTACAGATAACAAATAGAGTATTTTGAGACTTTTTACCTCATATTATATCCAAAACACAAATATGGCATGATCTACAAACACCTATGCACTATTTGGTAATATTTTTAATTAGTGTTTTATTTTTCATGTTAATTATTTTGAGTTATCTCAATACTATATTTCAAGAAAAATAATTGATTTATATGTCTATTTAAAAATAAAAAATACTATAATAGTAATAGAAAATTTATAGTTATGAATCTGATTTCAGCTTACCTTTTGCATGTATTAGAGAAAAATTAATGCATATACATACAAACTCTTGCGTTCAACTTATATATTCCTCATCTGCATATATCACAAATACATGTCACAGAAATATTTATTTCCAAATGTAACTTATGGTAAAAATCAATAGGTAGATATTGAAACCTATTATAACTTACAATTATTTTCTTGAATAAATAACAAAAGGAAAGGCTTTATAGCACACTCCTGGAAAAAAAGAAGATCAATGAAACTGATCTACTTTGTTAGTTTTTAACATAATACCACCCTTAGTTACTGAGTCTGTCCATCAATTCAAAAGGTAAATAGAAACATTAACATCAGATTTATAAGAAATAATTATCCTATTGAATGGTAATTGAATTAAATACATAGTTCTCATATACTTGTTATATAGCTACAGCAGAAATGCTACAAGATCTGAATGATCAAATATTTCTGGTGTATGAAACATTCAGAAATGCCATGACTAAAAGGTAAATAAGTGTTAGATTTCTCTAAAACCATTAGAACTTCTAGAACATTCTCTAAGTCTTCTGTTATGATTTATGAACTATCATATTTAGTGTGGTATAATGAATTGTGCTTTCTCTAGTTTGGGGAACAGTATAATTGGCAGAAAAACATGTATTCGGGAGACCTGAGTTTCAGTTCCCGATTTTTATGATATTTCACAAGTCAAGACAAGGTTCTGAGCTTCAGTTTCCCCATCTTTAAAGTCTAGGAAATATTCCTTGTCTTGAAAACTTCATAGATGGGGGTGAGAATCATAAGACTGCAGCTTGATGATCCAAAGTTTTACACATGAGTGAAGTGTTCACTAATAATCCATCAACTTATTTATTAATGATAATAAATGAGAGCAGTTAACTTTGAGTGGGATACATTTATAAGTCATTTATAATAAAATACAGCTTATTCGGTCCTTTTGTGGATGTGGTGGTTTGAATAGGTATGACCCCCATATGCTCATGTGTTTGAATGCCTGGACCATGGGTAGTGGCACTATTAGGACATGTGGCCTTGTTAGAGGAAGTGTGACACTGTGCAGACATACTTTCAAGTCTTTTTTAAAAAGATTTTTATATTATTATATATACAGTGCTCTGCCAGCATCTTCACCTGTAGGCCAGAAGAGAGCATCAGATCACATTATAGATGGCTGTGAGCCACTATGTGGTTGATGGAAATTGAACTCAGAACCTTTGGAAGAGCAGTCAGTGCTCTTAATCTCTGAGCCATCTCTCCAGCCCACTTTTCAGGTCTTTTATATATTTAAGGCACACCCAGCCACACAGTCTTCCTCTGCTTCATTTGGATAAAGATATAAAACTCTCAGCTCCTCCTTCAGCACTATGTCTGCCTGCACACTGCCATGCTTCCTGCCATGTTGATAATAGGATAAACCTCTGAAACCATAAGCTAGCCCTATTTAAATAATTTCCTTCATAAGAGTTGCCATTAGGGCTGGAGAGATGGCTCAGCTGTTAAAGTCTAGGCTCATGGGCAAAAATATAAGAGTTGCCATGGTCATGGTATCTCTTCACAGAAATGAAACCCTAAGAGAGCAGGTCTGACCAAACTCTGTATATGCCAGAGTCCCTAGCAAGATATAACATTTCTAAGCTAGGAACTGGGAACTTTAGGGAATATATCTAGAAAAATGTCTTTATATTTGAATCGTAGGTTCAAGCTTTCATTTTCTTTAAATGCACAGAAATTGATAATTCACTTTGAGCAACACATTGATGTTATTTAAGCACACAAGATGAATGTGACTTATTAATCCAAAACTTGCCAAAATGTGATATTCTGAAAGGTTAGACATACTGGAGTTCTCTGCCCACAAGAATATATATTGCTATTTAATTGTCAACAAATTGTCAACTTTTGTCTTTTCATTTTTATCTTCAATATTATGTGCATAATTTGTTTTTGATGCAGGTGTTACTGACCACTTAAAGTCAGATAAATAAACATTTCTGAGTTTTGTGACATTTTCTTCATTGCTCTGGTTCTCTTTTCCTGTTTTTATTCTTTCACTTCTCATTGTAGTTTCTATTATCTACTCCCCCAAAATCCATATAGGCGCTACATTTCAACATTGTATGATTTTCCTAAGTTTATGATTTCTTATAATTTAAAGATTTTTTTCTTCCTTCAGTGATTTGTACAACAGGCTTTTGTTTTTGGAAATAAAATCTCAATTAAAATGAGCTTGTCTCCTCGGCAATAGGATCTTACTTTTTTCTACTTTGTTTTGTTTCATGACCTTTAAACTATTGCATGGTGAGGACACTTAAGTTGGGAGAAAATGAATTTGAATTATTTTCTCTACAACTATTACCTACAATATGACATTCTTTCTGTCTTGGTGTTTCTGTCTCTGTCTCTCTCTGTGTCTCTGTCTCTCTCTGTGTCTGTCTGTCTGTCTCCTCTCTTCTTCTACCTGCTAGGGAGAAGAGGACAGAAAAAGAAAGATTTGGATGAAACACCAAACCCATTGCGCTGGAAAATCTCACATACAAAAAATGAAATTAGAACCACATCTATCACCCTGCACAAAAGAAGAATTGCAAATGCATCAAACACATCAAATGTCAAGCTTATAATGTAGAAAACGTTAAAAGAAAATAAAATGTAGGTAAAGACTTTCTGAATAGGATTCCATTTGCTCAGGAATCAAGATCAAAGTTGATAGATTGAATAACATAAAACTAAAAAGCTTTTTTTTAATAGCAAAAGAAATAACAATTGAGATGTAATATGAAACAATTAATAAAATATATTTTTTAAAAAAGAAATAACTAATTGAAGGGGAAAGCCACTGATTGGGGCATATTTTTGTAAGGTATACAGCTGATAGAGGATTAATATTCAGGATATACTAAGAACTCAAATATCAAAGAATTTAAAAAAAACATTTAAAATGGGGTATGGATCTGAAAAATGAGTTTTTACAAGAATAAATAAAATGCCTAAGAAAAATGTTTAAAATGTTCAACATCTGTGCTGGATAATTTTATGTCAAGTTGACACAGGCTAGAGTCATTAGAGAGGATGGAACCTTGCTTGGGAAAATACCTCCATAAAATCATGCTATAGACAAATCTGTTGACAATTTCTTAATTATTGATTGATGAAGGAAGGCTTAGGCCATTGTAGGTGGTTCCACCTCTTGGCTAGTATTCCTGGCTTCTATTTTAAAGCTGACTGAGTCAGGTATGGGGAGCAAAGCAGCAGCCCTCCATGGCCTTCAATTTTCTGCTGTTTGAGTTTCTGTCCTGATTTCTTTTGTTGGTGAACTGTTATGTGAAAACATAAGTCAAATAAACATCTTTCTCCCCATGTTTCTTCTGTCATGGTGTTTCACCACAGCAATAGTAACTCTAATTAAGACTACTCTCTTAGCAATTAAAAAAATGCATGATAAAACTATTTTCAGATTTCATCATACCCCAGTCAGAATGGCTAAGATGAAGAAAAAAACTGATAACAAATGCTTCTGAGGATGTTGGAAGATGGAAACAGTCATTGACTGTTGAGATTGTCAATCACTGTTGAGAATTTTCAAAAAGCTAAAAATAGATCTACCATATGATCTCACTATACCATTCCTTGGTAAATGTCCAAAGGACACTACATCCTGTTCTACTGATTCTTGCCCATCTACATTTATTGCTTTTCTAGTCACAATAGCTAGGAAACAAAAATAATCAAAATATCTTTTAAGTAATGAATGGACAAAGAAAATGTGGTACATGTACACTATAGAATACTATTTGGCTCTAAAGAAAAAAAAACGAAATCATGAACTTCTTAGGTAAATAGTTAGAGCTGGAAAGTGTAATATTAAGCAAAGTGACCCAAACTCAAAATATAAACAATATAAAAAGACATACTCTTATTTGTGGAGCTTACTTTTGAGTCTTTAGATTTAAGTTTATAACTTAAGTAATCATAGAAGCCAGGGAAGTAGAAAAGGACCATTTGAAAGAGAGTTGAGGAATACATACATACATACATATATATATATATATATATATATATATATATATATATATAGAGAGAGAGAGAGAGAGAGAGAGAGAGAGAGAGAGAGAGAGAAAGAGAATAGGCACATCTGCTATGAAAGGGGAAGTGGTAAATGGGGAAAACACTGACACTTTAACTGGAAAGGGAATATAAGGGAAATACAGAGGGAGAGAGAGGAAGTACAGATAAGTAACCCTTAGGATATCTGTAAAAGTTATATGGGAACTATCATTTTATAAGCTTTCTTAAAAGTTAATATACAGGGGAGTAGAAGGAAAACTCCACAGTTAAGAGCATAGGTTGCTCTTCAAGTGACCCAGATGTGATTTTGATTTCCTGCATCCACACCACATGCATACTCACAACTGTCTGTGACTCCAGTTCCAAGGGGTCCAATACTTTATTTTGGCCTCCTCAACACCAAGTACACACATGATACACATGTATACATGTGAGACAAACACATAAATAAAATAAAATACATATGCTGTATATGTGTATATACAGAGAAATAATGACACCCCCCCCCACATACACATACACAAAAGAGTCATAGACTATCTAAGAAAAAGCCCATTGCCAGACAGACATGGGGAATCTTCTTTGGGGTTGTTTATCAGAGGAGTTTAAGAGATTCACAAAACAGATTTATATTGCACCTGGTTGCTTCCTAGAACTATTGCTAAGGATATAACACACATTAGACACAGGACTTGGAGGAATCCAGCTTTAACTTACCTGTAAGCTTCCTTCCTGAAGATTAGCTTTCATAGGAGAGACAAGAAGAGGACATTGGATCCCTTGGAACTGAAGTTATAGACAGTTATGAGCATGTACTTGGTGTGGATGCTGGGAATCAAATCCAAATGAGCTTTATGAGCTGCCCAGGGAAAAACATTAATGAAGAGTCCTACCCATCCCTAAGCCTGCAAACTATAGTAATCACTGGTTATGAAAGATATCCGAAGTGATGCAGTAGTGGCACATTTATACTGAAGGTAACCAGCAACTACCTAGTTGAATTTAAAGCCTGCTTAATAGTATAGAATTCATACTTAGTACTGTAAATTAGCCACTACTTGTAACTAGTAAGGTCACAGACCATGGAAGAAAACCTAGTACTGCCACATTACTAAAGCAGTATAGTTTTCAATTGAATGTAGGTATCCATCTTTGTATCAGCAGGTGATTGCAACTCTCCTCATCAAAGAAGATATATATTAGAAGGAAGCTAGCACAGAAATTCACAACTGGACAAAGTACATAGAATAAGTGAGTTAGGGAACCTAGACCCAATTGATATACCTACAACAACACAATGTCTATACTCAAGGCTCAGGGAGCATCACAGAAAGGGATGTTAGAAAGATTTTAACAGGCAGAGGACCAGGATACCTGGTGTGAAAGAGTATCTTTTTGACATGACAGAGGTGGTGCACCCATAAATCTCAACAATATAGTAGCCTAAACAAGACCTGCATAATGGTATTGACAGTAGTTACACTGTTGCATACTATAATATCATGTCATAGGAATTACTTTTCCAAGGCACAGACTATGGTATAGAAGTCAGAAGTTTCCATGTTATTACTTGACATAGCTCCTCATTGACAGGTTCCAGCATTCTAGCACACAACGATCCAGACTCAAATAAAAAATGACTTTCTGAATAAATTTTAATAACTGTTATGTGACATACTTTTCCTGGAGAGCAACACACCCACCAACAACCATATTCATCCCAGGACCACCCCCCCCCCATACACACATACTCACACACACAAAACCATATTCACCCCAGGAAGCAAATCCATGATAGGCAAAAGTAATGAATGGTTTACTCATGGTAAACCAGTGAGTTTTTGTGGAGAGTGACAAAACATAAGTATGGCTAAAAGGTTACTTACAATAGTAGGGATGGTTCAAAATGAGCTGCATCACCATAAAACGCACTTTGACACTAGTGATGTCTCATGAAAACTGAAATACTAGAGCTCTCTGCACAGCTTGTAAGCAGCTTAACAGCTTGACTGGTGATCAGAGTCTCCTCTTTTAGTAGTTTTTAAAACTCTTTCTATAAAACTGGCAGTGGGTCTTTAGGAACCTTCAATGTTTTTACTTTCCTAAACATGTGACACTTTGAGTTTTATACTTTTCCCTTTCTAGGAGGGAAGGTTGCAATTTAGAGGAAGCCACCATATAACACTAACCAAGTGTGTGTGATCCTTCATTACAAGGCAAGGAACTCAGAATTTTTGTATTTTTGCTGAAGTCATTTCAGGTTTAACTAGAATTTTATCTGCTTAATGGAGAATATCATGAAAAATTATTTACCTTTAAGAATTGGAGGTCAAGATGTCCCAGCTAACTTACCATAATTTCTGTTAAACTGCCTGCTTATGCAGACGCCCCTTCAGATAACTGCTTATCTTAGCTTCTGTTGAACTGCTTTCTTGGACAAAACCTCGCCCTCCAACTGTTTATTGTAGCTTCTGCTAAACTTCCTGCTTGTGTAGAACCCCCTCCAGATAACCTTAGCTTCTGATAAACTGTCTACTTGTGCAACATTCTCCCTCCAGCTAACCATTTAGCTTCTGTTAAACTGCTTACTTTTACAAAACCTCCCACCGCAGCTGCAGAACAAGATACCAGCATGTAGGTTGGCTTTTAAAAGTTTCTTGATCTAAATGTTCTGGGCTACACTGGGTGTTGTTCTAGATGACTAGAATAAAGTCTTTTACTTTTCCTATAAATTGTATCTGAGTGGTCATCTCAGATGGACACCCCAAACAATTATTTTGAAAAACAAGTCATTTGCAGAGTTTATATATCTTAGCTATATTAAATTATCAGAAAAACCTGAACATTTGGAATCATTTGGGCTTCAAATATATGTCAGGGATATTCAGAAACCTGAGAACAACATAAATATTTTAAAATCATGAGAGTCAAAATTGAACAGCTATCTTCATTTTTGTTCCTTCAGAAAAACCAAACAAGACATTTCATTAATGATTTTAAAGAACAAAGACTTTGATATTTGAGTTTTCAAAACACATCGTATTATATGTGTTTTTACTGAAATAAATTCTGTTTCAATTGTCTGTAGTATTTTTCCTTTCTTTGAAAACTGCCCTCATTCCTTTAAAGGTATGATTTATTCCACTGATATGCCTGAGTCAATCTCTAGTTTGAAGGAATATTTAAACATGGAATTTGTCTTACCAGGCCTATCAGTCCCACTGTTCTGCCCAATGTTAGATAACACAACAATGACATGAACTGAAAGCTCCAAACCCATCGACGCTTCCCCTTGCTATGATTTACTCTGTCTGACATTTTGATGCTGATATTCTGTAGATGAAATCCATAAATGCAATTTAAATTTCAGGCATTTGGATTTGTCAGTTTATTTCAGGCATCTCCTTAGTTAAAACTGAACTTACTGTATTTATCCAAAAAAGGGGGAGGACAGGGGCAAAAAGACATTTTCATTTTGCAATAAATATTATCAGAGTTTTACGGTGTGAGAGACAGTGCATACAGAATAGCACATCACCAAACAGTAAGCTGGAGGTGCAGTCTGGCCAAATAAGCCTTTCAAAGCTCATGATCTTAATGCTATTCACCTGGTGGATCGCTCCACAATGAAGCTGAGTGAGTCCATTAAGCTTATGTAACACAAGCTTAAGGGTGAAATGAAAAGCTCTTAAAAATTATTTAAGTTTCTAAATCAAGACTGTACATTATGTGCTGAAACTTAAATATGCCAGTAATGCCAACTGCATGTGTACAATAATCATAATCACATTCACATTTCAAAGGAAAACATTTAAAAGTACATTTCCTCCAAACAGATCTGAAAACCCCCTCAAAATCAGTATTCTGGCTTTGCTCTGGGAGAAGTGAAGGGAGAGTAGCAGTCAGGGAGTGCTCTACGCTTCGCAAGTCCTGTCTTCAATTCTTATAAATCCTTAATCCAGCCCTTGATAGGCAGGCGGAGAAGAAATTGATTTTTTCAAATGCTTTGGTCTAATAAAAATACAGAATATAAGAAATGTAAGCATCTTCACTTATTTTCAGAGATACGGAACCTTATTTATTTCAGCATCCAACTCAGGGCAAGGAAAACAGTTACAAAACATCCATCAAAAATAGTAAGGGGGTGTTAAAAAGTGGGCACTGATGACAAACTCACTGACAACTGCTAGTTTATTAAATGATCCATGCCCTGGGAGTTCTTATTTTGTTTTCAGTGATCATGGTTTCTGGTGGACACTGAGACTTATATTTAATCTGAGTCCAACAAACTCTGAATGTGTAGGGCCATGCCTTGTGCAAGAACATCCAAGTGTGAGGCCAAGGATAAACTGGGGAACCTCTCTTCCAAATGTCCTTGGGACTCTGTCTAACTACAATCAGATGTTAGTGAGACAATTAAGAGTTGCCAGGTGAATCATTCTTAAGAAGCATGGTCACAAATAGACCTTTTCTTAGACTTCTGTTGTTATACTGTTTCATTTTGAAGGAGGGGGGTCTCCTGGGCTTTTGTTTGTTAAAAAAGGTTATTTACTCTTTGGCCTAGGCCACCAGTTCTATAAATGTGCATAGGAAAATCAATTATTTGCTTCAGAGGAATGGATCTGAATATTGACTTCCATGACACAGACACCTATGACAAACAGCAGCAGTGACTGTGCCATGAGGTCTAGGAGCAAAGGAAGCCATCGGACAGATTGAATTCAGATTTCTGGTTTGGGTTTTGTTTTCCAGATATGTTTTAGTATTTCTGTTTCAGGTTTCTCTCCTACAAAATAGGAGATTACAATCTTGACAAAGGCTGTCTATAGGAGGCATTTCTTCTAGAATATCCACACAAACACAAAGATGAATCTTTCCATTGAGACTGACAGCCAAAAGAGTGACAAAAGATCAGTGTGAGAGGACTTTGGCATTCAACATAGTCCAGGAAATTACTTCAAACCTCACTTTTGTAATGGACTCTAAATTTTCAGCAACTGAAAACCACACTGCAGCAGCCAATTGGTAATAAATTTAAAATACCAGAAGATGATTTCAGAGAAAGAAATTGCAGGCATGGAACAACATATTTCTAAGATCAATGGGACATATCTGTCTTCCCGGAATAGGATACACTTCTGGAAAATAAAGTAATGATCTGAGAAGGAGGAGTAGACACTCTTTTTAATATCTTCCTCCTACTCTTTCTTAGAGAAATGGAATGAGAGCTAAGTACTGTGGATCTCATGGAGTTTTTCAGATGAAAACTAAAAAAAATAATGACATTTCTAATTCAAATCTTCCTGACTCTCAAATTTTTTGGATTTATGAAAAACGCATAGAATTTATATCTGCTTAATGTACTATATTTATAGCACTCATTGGAGAAATTTCAATTCCAATGGTTTGTGCATCTGTATATTTATATGTGCAATAGACAAACATTAACACATGCAAGGAAAAGACGTCTTGGTTGCCTAACATAAGTAAAAATGAACATTGCCAGACTCTCTCAAAGATCAATACACCAATTGTTTGGCAGTACACACAGCGAGGTGAGTTGAAAGTCAAAAAGCCTTTAGACAGTCAGACGTGGTGGCGCATGCCTTTAATTCCAGCATTCAGGAGGCAGAGGCAGGCAGATTGCTGTGAGTTTGAGGCCAGCCTGGTCTACAAAGTGAGTCTAGGACAGCCACGTTTACACAGAGAGACCCTATCTTGAAAAAGAAAAAAAAAGCCTTTAGAGGAAACACTATGGGTCTTTTTTTTTTTTTTTTTTTTTTTTTTTTTTGCTTTATTCTTAATATTTCAAATGCCTAAAAGTGGAAAATATACAATGTTGTTATTTGTCTTGTCTTTCACAAAGAGAAAATTAAAAAAGTAAAAGGTTTTCAAGCTCTTTACAGATTAACTCAACATGTAAGTCTTGGCCAAAGGTTAAAAGTTTTCATACAGAGTACCTTGCTTAAGCTAATTCTATACAGTAACAAACAAGTGCGCTATTATTCCTAGATATATCCATAGTACAGTATGTTGTGTATTCACTCCACAAACATTATAATAATGCTTAATTATAGCACACTGCACTATGGTAGAGAAGAGTGACATAAGGTAAAATAAGTCATGTCTCTCTCAAAGTTTATTAGAAGGTTAGTCATTACAGGCAACATTTGCTTTCATGATTCATCCCAAACTGATAAAATTAGGTTTTGGAGGATCAGATTTGCCTCTGGAGAATACAAAGTAGAATCATGGATCAAAGACCACCGTGAGAATTTCATTACTAAGTAAAATGTGCTTCACACTAGGTTTTGGAATTTGAAGAAAAACAAAATGAGCCCCATACAACTTGAGCAAATTCTCTGAGCAAAAAGCAACCACTACCAGTACTGATCCACCTAATCCTAGGATTTCAGGTGATCCCAAGAGAAAGGGGAGATTTGTTTTAAGTGGGATTTTGCTACATGAGAATAGCCTGCAGTCCTGTGGGTTCCCTTATAGCACCCCTTTTTCTATACAGAAACATTTGCCATGCCTTTGCTCAAATAGGCTTGTTACCTATTTGAATGCTCCATGTGGTGATATCAGCTTCAAAGAATATAGAAATTCAACCATTGTTTTTTGGGTTTTTTTTTGGGTTTTTTTTGTTTTTTTTTTTTTTTAATGCAGTTTCACTTTTTCCAACCTGTCATGCACTGCATGTAGTTATACATTTGGGAAAATACAGCCACTGAATGAGCCGTAGTAGTGCCTTTACAGAGTGCTTATCTGATACTCTTCAAAAAAATGGAAACTCTGTTCAGCTCCATAAGATAAGGGCAATCTAACCTTGCCTGTGGTGCCACATATCTTATTTAGAAAATGTACAATCCCTGTATTGTACAGAATTACCAAAAAATGTGAATTTCTGTTAAAAGCCTCTTACTGTTCAAATTTCCACTTGTCATGCCAATTTGGGTACGAGGGGAGTTCTATTATGATGTATAAACTGAGTACATATCATTTAAAATGTAAAATGAAAGCTTAATATTCCTTTGAAGATAGCACAAGAGTGTAAAAAAGAACCATAAAGGTTAGAAAGAGTGAAATATTACCTGTACTAGGGAAGAAAAATACAGATATTGCCAATTTAAGAGCTAAAAAGCTATCAAATTAATTTTGCCTAAAAAATAGTATGCAATTTATTTTAAGTAATTAAGCATAAATTATAGCATGGTAACAAATACTTTCTGGTGACTTAATTCTGTTATGGAAATGGGGTAATTTTCATTGCTGTTTCTCTTTGTTCCTTTCTTTTGCTTCTTTCTTATCTGTTTCTATGTTGTGGGCTAGTATTCAGCTAACAAATGCCTATAACATTATTATATTAATTTAGATCTCTAGATATTGATCTACAATCTGTTTTTCCCATATCTTAGTTACTTTTTTTTCTGTGAAGAGACACCAGGACCAAGACAACTTATAAAAAAATTTATTGGAGGCTTATAGTTTCAAAAGTTCTTGACCTTCATGGTGGTGAGAATAAAAGACAGATACACGTGGTGCCAGAGTAGTAGCTAAGAGCTTATCATTGAGATAACAACCACAGGAGAAGGAGAGAGAGAGAGAGAGAGAGAGAGAGAGAGAGAGAGAGAGAGAGAGAGAGAGAGAGAGAGGAGAGAGAGAGAGAGTTATGTGAGAATACGGTGGGCCTTTGAAAACCTCAAATCCTACCTCCAGTGACATGCCTCTCCTAACAAGACCATGCCTCCTCCAACAAGGCCATACTACAACAAGACTGTACCTTCTAATTCTTCCCAGGCAGTGCCACCAATTGGGAATTAAGATTTAAAACATACAAGCCTATGGAGGCCATTCTCATTAATTCCACTGTATCTCAGAACCCTGTAACTAAAATAGGTGGGGCTTATTGTTCCCCATCTGGCCTAATGTCTAGTTGCTCTGTTCTTCCTGTAAGATTCCACTGACTAATATATACTGGTTCTGTGCTCAAATATCTGGTCCATTTAGATAAACTACAGTAGTAGTTGTTGAAAATACTGAAATGAATCACTCTCAAGATTATCTGAATTCTAATAGATATCTCACAGTGGCACAGTATTTTGATAAAAAAAATAGAAACCATTTTGTTTTGCACTTAGTAAAGGTCAAAAAATGTAGCAGCTGTTTGATGTGTCCTGACTAAAATCCTTTTAATATAGAGATGAAAAAGATGAGTCTCAGTCTATAACAGGTATCCCAAATGATGTGGACAGTGAGAAGCAAAGCTAGGATACAAATTTATGTCTACCTGTATCCCTAACTAATATTCATACATCAACATGAGATCTAATAATAAAATTTGGTGCTATCTGGCAATGTGGAATAAAAGTTGTTCTTAGTGATAGGAGTAGGAAAAATGGTAGTTTTTTGCTCGGGAGACTATGGAAAATGTGCTTCATCTGACTCCAAGTACATATGAGGATAAATTGAGATGATAGAAAAAAAATCGGCTAAGGATATAGCTCTTTTAAGAGGGTTTACTTTTTCAAATAGAGCTTAAAAGTTATGTCACCACCTAAAGTGTTACAAACAAATATACTGGATCGTACATACTTTTAAAAATGTATTACATGTACTTCATTTTAATTTTTATTTCTTTATCAACTTATTTTATCTGTATGGATGTTTTGTCTGGATGTACATGTATGCCACCACATATATGTTTGGTACCCACAGAAACCATCAAAAGATTTTAGATACCCTAGAACTGTATTTACTGATGATTGTGAACTATCACATAACTGTTGGAAATTTAACCTCAGTTCTCTGGAAGAACAACCAGTGCTCTTAAACACTGAGACATTTCTTCAGCCTCTCCATAATTTTTTGACAGTTTACTGTCTCATCTGACATTCTTCTAATAAACTTGGTCCTCCATCACACTGAACTGAATGTCTAACAGAAAAACTCATTTATTATTTATTATATAAGTATGCCTAAGTAATCTAACTTTTCCTTGTTATTCCTTTATAACAGGACATTGTAATAAAAGTGGGGATTTAGACCCATATATTCTAATTTTAAAAGGAGGGTTTCATTCTATGCATTAAATCAGTATTATTTCAGAGCAAATCTTGTGTTATACTAAAAGTCCCAGTGTTCACTTACTACAACATAACTTAATATAATTTCAATGTTAATTGGTCTTATTTAGGATGATGGTGTAGTTGTCCATGAAGCAAAATTTAAGAAATATCATAAAATGCTTCCTATTCTCTGTTTTCCATTTGAACCAACCTAAAATTATGTGTTTGGAATTTATTCTGTTACAAAGATGTCAGATACTACCATATATGTATATATGTGTGAAGAAAGAATAACAACAATTACAGTGCAATAAGTATCTGGGCATTTGTAATGAAAAGTTGAAACTGATAAGTGGTATGAAAGAGGGTTTTAAGTATGACAAAACTACAGCAGAAAGATTTCAACTAACAGAATGATTCATCATCAAAATCATTTTAACACTGATGAGCCATTGATAGATTTCAGGAATCATGCTGGTTTATGGGGATTTACAAGTGAAACTCAGGATTCTGGTTTGAAGGCAGTGAGAAAAGCAATAGAAAACAGAAGTAGGAGAGTAAATAAATAACAAATGTCAAAATAGACCTGTGCAGTAAGAGCTTTCAGGAACACAAAGAGAAGCCAGTTAACCTAGAGTAGCTTAGGTAAAGCTGGGCATTGTGGTGGGGAAAGACCATAGGAGTTGGGACTCGGGGATGTAGAAAGAATGTGAGGAAGGTCACCACAGAGCATGATGGCAGTTTACTCAAAGGAGCAGGTAAGTGAGATGCATCCAGGAATTTTAAGCTTTGTGCATGCCTAGACTCAGGAAAACAAACAAGGACAAGAGAAGAGACAGAGGCTAGGCTTCAGATCATGAAAAGCCCTGTAATGTTTTTACTAAAGAGAAACAATGAAGGATTTTTATAACAAGTGAGAAACTCAGTTCTAAAAACACCCTTGTCACTGGGTACTGAAAGTGAGGGACCGAGAAAGAGAAGTAAGAAGGGAGAAGATGGCACAAAATTGACAGAAAGTGAGAGAGGGGAAAAAAAGGAAAGATTCAGAGCATGAGATTTTCAGAGATAAAGTATTAATGGTGTAGGCTTGTAGGGACACAAATACTAGGGAAGAACAGAAAGCATTCATGTAGTCTGGTGCCTCACATTTGACCATGTCCCCTGGAGGGGGAGACCTGGTGGCACTCAGAGGAAGGACAGCAGGTTACCTAGAAGAGACCTGATTCTCTATGAGCATATTCAGGGGGTGGTAATCCCCCTCAGGAACAGTCATAGGGGAGGGGAGTAATGGGAAAATGGGAGGAAGGGAAGAATGGGAGGATACAAGGGATGGGATAACCAATGAGATGTAACAAGAATAAATTAATAAAAAAAAAGAAATCTCTCTGAGCCACTTAACATAAATAAAGAATAAATTAATAATAAAAAATTAAAAAAATAAATTAATTAATTAAAAAAAAAGAAACTGGAAGCATTCACTTATTCTTTAAATAAATCCAAGTTGTACTGAGATTCTCAAAAGTCCCAAACACTATCCTAATACTTAAAGATATTCATTTGTATCCTAGAGCTCATGACCCACTGAAAGTGACTGACATTAGCCAGAACCAACCAAAATGTAGATTCATGACATATACCAAACTCTATTAAGGAAATGAATACATATGCCATGAGAACACAAAACAATAATGTATGATGATATTGGTTGGTTACAAGCAATCAAAATCTACTTAAGAAGAGTGGATAAAGAAACTGTGGTACATATACACTATGGAATACTATTCAGCTATTAAAAACAAGGAATTCCCGAAATTTGTGGACAAATGGATTGAGCTAGAAATGATCATAATGAGTGAGTTAACCCAGAAGCAGAAAGAATCAAATGGTATATACTCACTTATATCTGCATACTAGCCCAAGGGGCATGTCCCACGAAAGCCTTCACTTACCAGGAAACTGGAACAGAGGGGAAGGCATCCTATTGGAACTCTAAATGAGAGACGCATGGGAGAATAGCAAAATAAAAGGATACAGATGGTCCTAGAAATCTACAAGTAGAACAATATGATAGGCAGATTTGGGCCAGCCAAGGACAATACAGGAGGTAACAAGAATAAATTAATAAAAAAAAAGGGGGAAAAAAAAGAAAGTGAAAAAATATTGAAACAATAAAGGAACTCTTTATAAACCAGAGGTCTAAGAAGTAAGACGCGGAGAGATTTCAGACATAATCAGGAAAAATCAGATAGGATCTTCAAAAGAATTGGCTCAATATCCTGCTGCTGCAGTGTTATTAAGGGTTCATATTACTGTGAAGGAGAGTTGGTGTGGCCTATAGCAGATCACATTTCCATTACTTGGTTAGAGAAGAGGAAACAACCTTCATTAATAGCCTATCAACATAACACAATACTCATGAGTGAAAAGAATTTCACTCAATGTAAACAAAATACAGTACTCTATTTCCAAGAAGCAGATCATTTGGTGCTGGTGGAGAAAACAAGCAAACAAACAAAGAAACCCCCAATATCAAAAACAAAGCCAAGAGACATCTACTAATAAATAAAACTACTAGTGATGAACTGTTTGAAACTTACTGCACTGAGGTATGAAGAATGATGTGGTATTATCTGCAGAAAAAATTGGGAGCAGATGTCATTAAGGGATGGCTTCCTAAGCATAGAGAATGCATAGCATATATTGAAATGAAAATCTAATTAAAGATAAAATTTTTCTGCTATGCTCTTTCAATAAAAGCTTCTGCCTCAGGAAAAAAAAATAAAGATAAAATTTTTTAAAAAGTTTGCATTTGGTAAGTCATGTTGATATACACCTACCATTGCTGAGAAGGAAACACAAAAGATTTAAGAGTTCAAACAGCATTGTGTTTGTTATGAAGAGAGTTCAAGACATCTTGTGCTCATTATATCTTGTCATTTAAAAAAATGAATACAAGTTGTCTATTCAATAGCATGCATCAGCATTCATTTCTATTAACAGCAGTATCACAACTAATTCTAAGCCTGGAAATAAAATACCCAGTCTATGAAAATGAAGAGTCATAAACACTCTCCCTGAAAGATACTTGGATATGGCCCTTAGGAAAAGTTAGGTGAGGAGCATTGCTCTGTAGAATAATTGCAGACATCCATCATCCTTGTCGTCACATAATAAAAGGCTTCCTAGAACAGAGATTATTATAAATAGTAGAGCAGTAGAGAATGTCTACTCTTCACCTTTTGTTACACTAAAGAAGTGGATATCCAGAAACATGGTGGCACATTAGATAGAGTCACTCATTTCTTTACACTTTTGGCCGGCCATTCTGAGACCCAAACCAGCATGTCTCCATAACAAAATGTAATGCTGAGTAAAGCAGTGTACATTTTATTTCCTTAGGGTCTTTTGCTCATGAAAATGATGCTAACACAGTCTGCAGAAGCTCCACAGAAGTTAATTATGTGTTTATTTTATGGACAAGGAGAAAAGACTTGGAGAAGGAATGTCACTTGTTGTACATCATGCACTTACTTAGTGAGAGAACTGGGCTTATAACTCAGATCTGTGCATCTTAGAGAAATTAAACTTTTAGGGCATACCTATATACTTAACAAGATCCTTTTTAAAACTATAAAAAGAAAGAGTTGGGCACCCAAGAGATGGTTCAATAACACTGTATCCTCTTTTAGGGGATCTGGATTTGAGTCCAAGTATCCAATTGATGGCTCACTCATTTGTAACTTCATTCTCAGTGGATCTTAGGCCTTATTCTGGTCTCTGTGGGCACCAAGCTGCATGGGATGCACAGACATACATATGCATGAAACAAAATTAATTTTTAAAAAAGCAAAACTAACCATCACTGATATTCTCATTCATATAATACAAAGAGAACAATGTATGGAGAATAGAAGCAAAGATTTGGAATATTATAAAACTTACTAGTTGACTTTAGCAATCATTTTATCTTTCTGAAATTAGTTCTTCTCATTTGCTAAATGAGTGTAATAGTGTTTGCCTAACTCCTTTCAGGGTCACTGTAAAGATCAAAAGAAGAGAATATACTTGAGAACACTTTACACATCATAGAGTGAAGTGTAAATATGCAGCATGGATATTATGAATTGTATTTTGAAAAAAATAGGAAATTGAACCTCTGAGATGCTAAATAACTAACTCAAGTTCACTGGGTCATCTTATGTCTGAGGAGATCTCTGAACTTCAAGATCTAATCCCTCTCCTCTTAACCTTGAATGCTGTCTTTCTTCTGGAAATACTAGGTGTCATATGCTAATTTAAAATTTTTTAATATTTAATTAAGCACTACTTACAGTGTCTGATATGGTAATAAATATGTATTTCTTTATAATGAACTCTACTCCAAATTCTCATCTTGTTAAAACTAAACAAGGAAAAATAGTCATTATGTAAACTGTAATGTTGGAAAAATAATTTTTAAAAATTTAATTCTATTTTGATCTTGATCTTCATTTGAAAGGTGCCCAGATCTAGCCAATGGACAGAACATTCTCTACAGTTGAGTGGAGAGTGGGGTATGACTTTCACACATACTCTGGTGCCTCACATTTGACCATGTCCCCTGGAGGGGGAGACCTGGTGGCACTCAGAGGAAGGACAGCAGGTAGCCAAGAAGAGACTTGATACCCTATGAGCATGTACAGGGGGAGGTAATCCCCCTCAGGAACAGTCATAGGGGAGGGGAATAAGGGGAAAATGGGAGGGAGGGAAGAATGGGAGGATACAAGGGAAGGGATAACCATTAAGAAAAAAAAAATGAAACAAACCACATAACTGTTTTTAAGATAGTGAATTGGAAAGACTTCAATATTTCTAACATCTATACTGGAAATAAAAAGACTGTGAAACAACTTTAAAAAAAAGATGTAACAAGAATAAATTAATAAATTTTTAAAAAGGGTATGTTTTAGTTTAGGTAGGTAACTACCTGACACTGAGAAAATAATTTTGTTCAGCCTCATTTTCACATTTTCTAAGAACTGCTTAAAGAATGAAAATGCGGAGCCTGGAGAGATATCTCACTTGCTAAACTCACTTGGCACCAAATCTTGGGACTTGAGTTCAATATAAAGTACCTAGTTTGCTGAGGAACAGAATGACCACTCAGAGTCATCCTCTGACCTCCCTAGGCACACCATGGCATGTAAAAATGCGCACACACACTCACAAATAAATAAACGTATAAATAAAAAATAAAATTAATGTATATCTGAAAATTTGTGAGAACTCCAAATATTGATAGGAAGGAATGATAGAAAGAATAAAGAACAAAACCAACTTGAGGAGTAAAAGAAAAATGATAAAGAAACATTTCTCAAGGCCAACAAACTACTTAAAAACATAAAAATTGTCATTTCCTGTTTTGTCTAGAATTGACTACACTGACCTTGGATTTTTGTCCTAATGTCAATAGTATAACTGCTCTTTAAAGAAAAGAGAAACATAAAAATTCAATAAAACCATTGTCTCAGCCAGAGTCCCCACATACTAAGATGGGTTGTACTGGCTTCATCTCAACTTGCATGACTATTTCTCCCTTATATTCCTTTATATCATGTCATTGTACTTATCATCCTCATTATCAATCAATCATCATTAGCACCATCTCCATCCTGATCAGTGTTATTGATGGGATTTATTGAAAATGTATTATCTCCCTGCTCTGATGAATGCTATATTACATACATCTTCTCAAATCTTACAACAGCCCCAAGAGATAATTGTTCAAGCTTTTAAAACAACCAATGTGAGACTTATGAATCTTTGTATCTCCCATAGTACTTTAGATAAAAGTGGAAATATTAGGTCCTTCTAAATATTGCTGCAGTGATTTTTGAAATACTATGCAATAAAGCATTTAGCACCATTTCTGATATATAATGTATCATCAATAAATAACAGAATTCACTTATAATGTGTTTTTCAAAGCTTATATTGGATAGCAACTATCACTACCAGGGAATAAGCAGGAATTAAGGGTATTTTTAATGTGCTTCATCTCCCAATAAAATAGAATTAAAATTAATTTTAGGCAGCTTTATCTCCAAGTAATAATCCTGAATGTATTTACTCTCATGGAGTTTTATTTTTCTAGAGATTTTCTTTGAACTTAAACTGAAATCTACATCCTCCACTATCCATGCTAAGTAATGCAATTCTGTGAAAGTTCAATTTTGAAACAGTTACATATTATAGAATAATCATTAATAACACAAAACAAATTTTCAGTGAAATAATGAGAAAAATATACAGTATGTTTTCCTTTAAGTATTATGTATATGTGCATTCACTTGTATATACATACATATTAACATATATGTGTGTGTACTTTTATATATCATGAAGTCTGAGAAATACTTATATGTATATATAACAGTTACAGTCAAAAGACAAGTTAAAATATATTAAAGCTCTAAGATTGGATTATAGGTTTATGCCCTTGCCTTTTAAACAAATACATGATGCACCTGTATTACATACATCTGTCTATCTTATATTGTTTAATCTAAGTTTTTGGTGAGATTAAGGATAAAACCTAGTACCTTACTAATGCAAGTCAAATACTCTAAAAATGAAGTGCATTCCTAGTCCCATATTTAAAGCTATCTATTTTCATTTCAAGGAAAGGAGAAAGGGATGGATGTGAGAAGAGTAAATTGCACATAGCTTTCAGGGTCACTGCAACAGGACCTCACTTTTTTGAGAACCTTCCCCAGTGTCTTCAATCATTAGAAGACTACATCTAAGCAATTTCTGAACTTTCCTGTCATTTCTTTGTAAAACTATGGTTTAAAAAAACTAGCTTCCAAATGTAGCAATTCAGTAAACCTTCTCATTTACATTCAAGATTGAGAACATAATCATGATAATAATAGAAGCTTAACATTTATTGATGGTTTACGGTGTGCCAGATATTTCTACTCTCTGTGTATCTATTTTTTAATCCATATAATAACTCTCAAAGTTAGGTTTTCTTTGTTCAATAAATATTAAGCATCTCTCCTGTAAAGGTAGCATTAAAAAATAATAGAATATAGGAAAAGAAACAACTATGCCTTGTAAGCTTACATTGCAAATGCAGAAGACAAATGTCTGTTTTCTAAGTATAGACACAGACATAAAGAGGTCAGGCAGTTTACTTCAAATTGTGGCTGACTGGGGACTAGGATTTGAATGCAATACCCATTTCTAATATTGACACTCTTATTATACTAAAAGTGGTGACAAAAGACTTCTTTAGTCTCAGTGGAAGGATTATTCCAAGGCATGTATAGGGAGTAATTATTGATGTGAGTCCTGAACATGTATGTGACACATAAAGGCATCACCTTAAATCACTTCTGTTAAAAATGTTATCTCTGATATCAAATGCCATTTGCTTTAAAGAAATGACTGAGAAAAACCGCACTTTCTAAATATTCCTACGATATGTAAATTATTTATAAACCTTTTTCCCTTCTGTGGATATGAGCAATTACTCCACACCACGTCATGGTACTATTGCCACTGTCCACATTTCACGAAAAGAGAGAGAGAGAGAGAGAGAGAGAGAGAGAGAGAGAGAGAGAGAGAGAGAGAGAGAGAGAGAGAGAGAGAGAGAGAGAGAGAGAGAGAGAGAGAGAGAGAGAGAGAGATGATGTTCTTCCTCCTGGACAATGTATCTCCCAGAAATATATATTTCAATGCTCACAGTTCAGCTCTTTAACCAGAATTGAGTCTAGGCTGGACTCCAGGGCAGACTCTGGGATTGTACCCAGAGAAAATTCCTCTAGTTCTCTGCACACTAGAAAAATAAGACTCAATGTCTGAAAAGGTTAGAGTGAACCACATTTGTGTCAGAGCACATTGCTTTTGTGCTTCTGCTAATTGGTCTGTACATTTACTGTAATGTTTAATTGAAAGAAGGAGATCTAAAACAATGCATAAAAAAGGAGAGAAAACCAAGACAATACATTTTCAGCTAAGTTTCATTTCTTGGACATACCCTAAATTTTTGAATGCTTCCCAACTTTCTGAATGCTCAGCACCAAAGTCTACTAGTATTCCCGTGTAAATGGACTTCTAAGAAATACAGAAGAAGCTTTCCTGGGCCCTAGTTTTGTCTACAGAAAGTAGGATAGAAGCAAGACAGAAGGACAGAAACAGGACAAGCAGTTTAGGGCTAGGGGCTTTCATTCGTGTCTTTGGCCATTATCCCAAAATGCCCTTTGTTCTGTTCCTGCAGGAGGCCCCAAATGTTGGAAGTGATTAGATGCTGGTGCAATTCCTGGATAGCTTTATGGCTACTTTTTCAGAGACAGGAATGCTGAGAACAGAAGGTAGAAACTGCTCAAGTAGGACAAGGACCCCAAAGAAGTAGTTCTGTGAATGTTTGTACTGGATGCCACAAATGCTAGAAGAAAGCTTTGGTCACCATTTCTTTATTATTTCCTAAGTAGGCTCCCCAAATGCCATACATGACTATGGACTGAAACTGACATACTCTAGTATTCCTGTATCAGAAGTGCCTACCAATAAAGGTAATGTGTACAACTATCCTCTGTGCCTGCAGTTCAAGATTTAAAACAGCTTCTCAAAAGCCAGGATTCCCACTTATACATAGTCATATCCACTACATGTATATTGTAGGAATGGCACAACACATATTTTACATTTCTTAAGAATGGAGGGATTTGTTTAAAGAGTCATTGTTTTAAGGTTATCATACAAGGTGTTGGGTTGAACCATAACATAACCGTATATGTATATCATTATACTTAATTCTCATTTGTTCCCCCATCCCACCCTGGTGCCCTTTCTCTCTATAGCTGCTTCCTTTTCTTATGCTCTCCTATTACATGTATTACATTATTAGTTCTACTTCTTTACAGTCTCTTCCTCCCTGCTAATGGTCTGTTTTGTAGCCTAAATGTGTGTGTGTGTATGCCTGTGTGTGTGTGCATATGTGTGTACATGCTGTGTATACATATACATAATTTTAAGATTAGGTTCTACATATGACAGAAAGCATAGTATTTCTACAAAGCACAGTTTTAATAGAGACTTTATGATGTTTGTTAAGAGCTTTTTATGCTTGTTTTCTTGTGGAGCTCCTGTCTCCTCCAGGTCCTTTCTTCATTTCCTGTGCATTTTCCCAATACTCCCTACACATGTGAATCTCAACTTCTGTTTTGAAGTGCTGCTGGGTGGATACACTCAGAGGACAACTCTGCTGTGCTCCTGTCTGCAACTATAGCGGAGAATCATTAATCGTGTCAGGGAATGGCTCTCTCCCACCTGGTGGGTCTTATGTTGAGGGAGGAATTGGTTGCAGGTTCTCTTAATCTTTGAGCTATCCGGTTTATCTTTATCCCTGAACATCTTGTACTCAGGGTGAATTTTGGATTGGAGTTTTTGTGGATGGGTTAGTGTTCTCCTCCCTCTGCTAGAAGACTTGTCTGTTTAGAGGGTGTCCTCTTCAGTTTCTTTGGCTTCTGATACTAGGAATTCCTGCTAGGACCCCCACCCCTCCTCCTGTCCTCTCAGGGGCCTACCCTGACTTAGATCTGCAGCTTGTCCTGGAGGTGCTCAGGCTAACAGTTCCTTTTTCTCTACAGGTCTTCTGTACTCCACCCCCTCCCTCTTCTCCCCCCACACCCAACCCCCACTCCATGTCTGATTTTCACCCTTATTTCTTTCTGTGATCCCTCTCCTACCCTTGTTCCCTCTCTTCATCCACTGCTCTGTCTGTCTATTCTATTTCCCTTTCTGGGTGAGATTTAAGATTACCCCCTTGCTTCTCTTTGTTACTTATCTTCTTTGGATCTATGTTTATCCTAAACTATATGGCTAAAGCCCACTTATAAGTGAGTACATGCCATGTGCTTCTTTATAGGTCTGAGTTACCTCACTCAGGATGATCTTTTCTAGTTCCATTCATTTGCCTGCAAATTTCATGTTTTCTTTGTTTTTGAAAGTTTTGGAATTTTTTTTATTTCCATTGTGTAAATGTGCCACAGTTTCTTTATCCATACTTCATTTGAGGGACATCTAGGTTATTTCAAGATTCTGGCTATTACAAATAAAGCTGCTGTGAACATAGTTGAGCAAGTGTCCTTGGTATATGTTGTAGCATCTTTTGGATATATATCCAACAGTGATATAGCTAGATCTTGAAGTAGCACTTTTCCCAATTTTCTGAGAGAGTGCCAGATTAATTTCCAACTAGCCAGGGTCCAGAGGGGTTTGCTAAGTTTGAAGAAGTATCACCCAAGCACCATACATGAACTGGACCTAAACCCCCTACAAAGATGTAGCCAATGAGCAGCTCAGGCTTCATGTGGGTTACACCACTAAAGGGACACGAACTCTGTTGCCACTTTTTTTTTATCACTTCCTTCTGGTGGGACTATCTTGCCAGACCACAGGGAAAGAGGACTTGCTCAGTTCTGATGCAGCTTGATGAGCTGGAAGGGATTGGAAGTGGGGCTCCCCTTTTCTGAGAAATAGAGGAGGGGATGGTGAGAGCGAGGGAGAATGGGAATGGGAAGTGAGGAGGGAGGGACTGGGAGGTGAGGAGGATGGGGCTATTACCAAGATGTAAAGTAAATAAATTAAATTTAATAAAAAGAATTGAGCTTTTTATGTTATAGGAAGGGTAGTTTGGGGGAAATAAAAGTGTGCTTATTAAGTCTGTCAGATGTGCCAGTTGATAAAATAACCTTTTCCTCTGAAGAATTTGAATTCAGTTCAAAACACATTGCAGAATAAGAGCACAGAAAAACCTCTGGAAAAGTGTAATATAGGCTTCAGGAAAAGAAAGTAAAATCAGTCATACTAGCATTTTACATGGTGTTCTAACAGTCTCTGGAAAGAGTTCCCTCATGAGATGCTAGCACACTCCTTCACCTTCTCTTCTAGCGAAGGGTTGAAAAAGCCTTGTGTGAGCTCATTAGTGGGAAGCATATGGCTCTGGGTACCTGTTCTTTATTCTCTTTTATTCCAAGGATCCCCCCTTTCTAACCTGACAGTGCCTTTTCTACATTACTAAGCAGAACATGCAACAGAATAATTGGATAGTTTTCAAGTGTCTCAATAGTAGCCTTTCTTACTGTTTTCATTAAAATAATGAATGTCACTTTTCAATCCAATGTGACTGAAGGTTAACTGGTATGCTTTATTCTGGGTGGGGCTAGTAAATATGGGAGTCATCAGGCCATGCTGTGTGCTGCTGATAGCTGTAGCCATGGAGCATGGAACAAGATTGGCAGAAGCAGCCTGATTAGCACTGTGATTATTTTATATATAGTATAATAAAGCCAAGGTACCAAATCAATGGGATGTTTTTCTACTTTCCAAACAGAGAATAGGGAAAGATGACAGCTAAGTAGGAGTGAGAAGGGAATGGAATGTTTTGTGCAATCAAACTCTAATGATATTAGATAGGTCTGGTGGAGTCTTAGTTCTATATAGGTGGTCACATTCATTTGAATCGGACAAAGGAGCAAATGAAGCCAAGTTTCCGAATCCCTTTTTAGAATAAGATGGAGAAAATAGGTAAAAGGCTTGGGATGGTCTATGAAACAAATAGATAGGAAACACTCGAAACCAACTTTTAAAACATAAAAGCCCATTCTTCCTTTAAAGATCAGTGTGACAGGCATTCCCTTGTCTCCTAAATGTACTGAAGATCTTGAACCATGAAAAATCAATCCTCCTGAAGAGTCTTGCTTTGCAGCTTTCTTCCATGGACAAACTTACTCTGAAGAGTAAAGGAGAAGGTTCAACAGTGCATTAACTCCACTCTGGCCATAAAAATTCCATTTGGTAAAGCAGGTCTACAGCTCATGATACATGCAACTGATGTGTTTTTTATCAAGATGTTGATGCAATGCAACAACAGAATCTATGAATTCTAATGCACTCGGTGATGGATTGAATGTGAACGCCTTCATAGGCTCCTACATTTGATTGTTCAATTTGCAATTGGTAGACTGTTTAAGAAAGATTAGAAGGTGACCCCTTTGGAGGATGGCATTGAGGTTTCAGAAGCCCACTACAGGTCCAGTCTCCCCATCCTGCACATCTCTTTCTGTCTGTCTGTCTGTTTCTGTCCCCCAGACATGTATTTGTGGATCAATTGTAAGCTCTTATCTACTGCTCTAGCTTGCTGCTACACTCCCTGCCATGACAATCATGGACTAACCCTCCAAAGTTGTAAGCAAGCCTCTGAATAAACGTTTTCTACATTTCCTTGGTCCTCTTGTCTTGTCACAGCAATAGAACAGTACCTAAGACAGTTTCTGAAACTCTAATCATATAGGGATTCCTCTGCCACTTTGAAAGGTATGTAATGTCACAGGACCAGAGTGATAGAGGAGGGCCTTTGCCTCTGGGTCTCTTTGAACTGAGTGGCCAACTGTTACTGCTGCTGCCTTATAATGCTGCCAAATTAGAAACACCTTTTCTTCTCAGAAATGTATGAATATCCTACTACTGTAGTATCTTCAATCTCACCTCTGTCAAGCAGATATACTTTTTGTCCAAAAATTCTACTTAATATTTGTTCTCCAGTCAGCCACCATTTATAGCTACTACTTTATGATTGGTCCTTTACATCATTCAAACTCCCATTTTCATCTTTGTAAGCTACATAGCATAGATAAGTAGGTTAGCACTTCTTTGTGCTTATCTGGAGAACTATTTTTGAGCTATAAGGAATCACAAATACAGTGTACATACATCCCATGACAGCTTTTGGCTAGTCATAGTTGTTGAAGTAATACTAACTAAGAAGTGGAGCACATACTCTTTTGTTTTACATTTTGTCTTTATTATGCTAATATTTTAATGTACTATTTCATTTTGTCTACATTTTTAAAAATTCCACTGAACAACATTTTTCTGTAGAAAATAAGAGGCAGGATTTAATCAAAATAGTACCTATTTAAAATAAGAGTAACTGTTCTGGTCAGTCACTTGAGACATTTCTAAGTTCAGAATACTTCATTTTAAATGTTTTTTCCTATAGTTTTTCAATATGTATATACTAATATTTTCTTCCTTAACAGGTGAGAGCATAGCCAAACATGGCGGTGCACATTGTAATCCCAGCACTCTGGGAGGCAGAGACAGGTGGATCTCTGAGAGTTCGAAACCAGCCTTGTCTACAAAATGAGTCCAGGGTTAAGGACAGCCAAGGCTACATAAAAAAAAAAAGAAGAAAATCACAGCATAACATCTCTTTCAAGGGGACAATGAAAAGGAAACATGAGTTTTAAATCCCAAGTATTATGAATTCAATCAAACAATGTTTTGAAAATTTTATAGGTCAAAGAGAACATGTTTATTGCCTATGTAACTAACTAGAATATGACCTTTTATGGATAAGAACCAGCATACTCTTTCTAAGTGAGGTTGGAGATTTGTTACCATTAGATTTAATATGTCTGCACCTCTAGAATTTCACTACTGCAGTGGCTGGAGAATAAAGCATACTTCAATCTGCCACTCTACTTCTATATCATGTGCAGTACTGTCAAGGCCTACACATTACTGTTGAGATAGAGAAGGAGCAAACCATGGGGATCCTAAAGTTCTCATCATCTTTTCCTTCTGTGTATAGAATGAATGAGCCTACAACAATGTCTAGATTAAAGGTAGGGCTTCAGGTCCTCAACCACTGCTGTGGCTGCCACAGATAAAGCCATTGCCAGGAGCAATTTGTATCAGTCATGTCAGGACCAGAGAAAAATCTCTATTGCTTAACTGAATCCAATATGTTCATTGCAGAAATGATGCCACAGTAAGCACCATACATCTACTGTTGTCCATAATTTACCTGTCTGAGTCAATTGAAGGTCTCTAATCATGAATAGTTTCAAAAGATAATGAAACACTATAAACAAAAAAATCTATATAAAAACTATATTAGCATGCCAAGCTTTAGCAAAAGTCACTAATATATACTGAGCACATCAAGACAAATCTTTAGGAAAATTCTACTTGCTATGAGATCTATCTCATAAAATACTAGAAACAAATAATCCATCAGATGTCCAAATCTTAACATAAGGAAATGAGGAATATGAAAAATGAGACAACATAAAACCTCCAAAAGAACATAATATCTATAGTACATTAAAAAGACAATATTGACAACGTTCCTAAAAAAGAATGTTAAAATAATGAACCAAAACCTCAGTGAGATTCAGGAGAATAAAAATATTCAATTAAATTAGGAAAACTATACTATATGAATTTCAGCAAAATTAGAGATGTTAAAAAAAATCAAACAAATATTGAAAATAAGAATCTCAGTAAGTTAATTTTTAGAAAAGAACAAAGTTGAAAGATTCAACAATAAATTAAATAAAACAAAAAAGGGAATATTTTAACTTAGGGACAGGACATCTGATATATTCTAGTCAGACAAAAAAGTGGTAAAAGATGAAAATGAAAAAGAAAGATGTGGGTCACTAAAAACTATAGAACATAATTAAATGAAAAGTTATCAACTTTTACAGGTACTCAGTGGAAAAGAAAGGGTATAAAGAGCATACCAAATATATTCAATGAAGCGATTACTGAAAAAAACTATAACTTTGAGAAAGATAAGCATATCAAGAGGCATATAAGACTTCATATTAAAATGAATATAAAAGAGGTTCACCATAGCATATGATAGTCAAGTTAGTAAAAATTAAGACCAAGAGAAGTCTAAAAACTGAAAAATGAAAACACTAAACTACATTTATTATTTAAATTTTTCACCATAAGGTTGACAGACCAGGAAGTAATGGAATGACTTATTCTAAATTTTGAATGAAAATAACTGTGAATCAGGAATACAATACCCAGCAAAACTATGCTTCAAAAATATGAAGATGTATTTTTTAAAGTTTCATGGAAAGCAAATACAGAGATATTTTACTACCAGATTCATTTGATAAAAGATTATTCAAGACTTCCCTTTGGTGGGGAGACCTTGTGGCACTCAGAGGAAGGGTAAGCAGGCTACCAGGATCAGACCTAATAGGCTGTGATCATATGGTGGAGGAGGAGGTCCCCTTCTGTCACAGACCTAGGAGAGGGGAATAGGATGATGAGATGGCAGCAATAAATCCTTACATGTCTATA